>NC_143132.1:102805625-104011250 GCF_059928025.1 Delphinapterus leucas | reverse complement strand
CCCCAAACCTCTTTGAGGATTCTGTCAGTCATCGTGACTCCCCCCCCACCCCCCCTGCCCCTGGGACCTCAGCCATATCTTGAGCTGCTCTCCCTTGCTCTCTTATTTGACCCTTCTCTCTCTTCAGCTTGGAGATTATCTAACACTACAGTATCTACTAGTCATATGTGGTTACTGAGCTCTTACAATGTAGCCAGTCCAAAATGAGATGCACCCAAAGTGAAAATGCACACCAATTTCAAAGACTTAGTTTTAAGGAAATATTGTAAAATATCTCATTAATATTTTTAGTATAGCTTACATACATGTTGAAATTATAATGTTTTGGATATGTTGAATTAAATATAAGATAGTGTTACAATTAATTTCACTCTTTCTTTGTACTATAAAAAATGTAGCTACTAGAAAATTTAAATTGCATTGTATTTCTTTTGGACAAGGTAACTGTATTTGGAGATAAGACCTTTAAGGGGGTAATTAGTGTTTAATGAGGTCATAAGGGTGGGGGTCTAATCCAATAGGATTGGTGTCCATATAAGAAAGGAAGAAACATCAGGAAGGCACAGACAGAAGAAAGACCAGGTAAGGACATAGTGAGAAGGCATCAGTTTACAAGCCAGGAATAGAGGCCTCACAAGAAACTAACCCTGCCGGCACACTGATCTGGGACTTGCAGCCTCCAGAACTGTGGGAAAATCAGTTTCTGTCTATGGTATTCTGTTATATGGTACCCAGTCTATGGTATTCTGTTATGGCAGCCCTAGCAGACTAATACAGGAAGGATAACTCATTCTGATATCATGTCTTCTTTAAAAAATCAAATGTTTATGGCATTAGTTTTATCTTTTGATCCTTAAAAACCCTTTCTCTTAATCTTCTGTCTGTGCCAGGAATTTTTAAAGTCTAATTTGAAACTCAAGAGCTGAGTGAAAATGGACTCTTTAGTTCTCTGTTCTCTGTTGTGCCTTCCTTCCCCAAGGCCATAGATGGAGCTACCCTCTGCTGCCTGAAGTTGAGGAAGAGGTCACAGAACAAATGGGAAGTATGGAAAATGAAAAATATATGGTTTATACCATAATATCAATCTGCTATAGCAGTTATTCAGTACTTTTCCCCCTTTCCCCATTTTATCAAGTTTTGGAAGGATCTGATTTCGTTTATTTGGTCATTCATTAATTTGTTCCATATTTGTTGCCTACAAATTGATTATGTATATTTCAGTGTGAATAGCTTTCAGATAGCATTTGCATTAAAAATTTCAGATCTTTAATTTAATAATGAAAGATATTATATACTGTTAAATTGAAAGTATCACAGAAAGGGCACGGTAATGGTGGAGAGAAATGGCTAAAGGTACTAAAACCCTGTTGTCCATGTCATTATAGCTCAGAAAGTTTTGTTAGTTATGGAGGAGACCTTGTTGTCCACCCTCAGCACAGATCCTACTTTGCCAGAATTCCTATAATTCCTGATGTAACGCACATGGCACACACAGGGTCAGTCTTGGCTTCCAACCATGGCAGTATACATAGTGGTCACTGGGGGACAGTGGAAGGCCAGAAAGCCAACTCTTGTACTTGGATGGACACAGGTGGCTTCTCCCATCCTTTGTATTTTTCTGATTCACCAGGCATAACTGGGTCTTACTGCTCATCTCACTGCATTATGAATATATGTTTACTTCTCTGTGAACCTCTGGAGAGCAGGACATTATAACTTTTATTTCTGAATATTCCTTTGCTCAATACCTTGTATATAATATAGTAGATAGATGCACAACAAAAGTTTTTGGAATGAAACAAAATGAATGCACGACTCTAACAAGTTCTGCCCTCAAATCCTCACTTCAGACTCTCTTACCTCTTATCTCTGCTGCCCTGGACACAGATCAAGCATCCCCCTCCAGCTCCTTTAATCTTAAACAACCCCTCCTCTTCTTCATAAAAACAAATTATTTTAAAAACTGTTGAATTACCTAAGTACGACATGAAAATATTATCAATATAACATGATAAAATAACACAAAGCGACTGTAAAAGCCCATAACCACTCCATGGTAATCTCCATTGCATAGCAGTGTGGGAAGAGCTTCCACCCCCTTTCCCATGTATTTTTATATATGCATTATCTACTAAAATAGAATATATGTGTATACTAATATATATTAATATACATATTTAAACTAAATAACTTTATGCTGTTGTGTACGGCTCGGCAACTTGCTTTTTTTTTTTCCACTGAATTGATTGATATCCTTTTATGTCACTATGCATACATCTTCCTTTTAGCTGCTGCATTCTTTTAGCTGCTGCAAGCATTCTGTAGCACAGAGGAACCAAAATACATTTAAAATATATTTAACTTCTCTATTGATGATCATATAGTCCATTTGCAATTTTTCACTGTTATAAACAATGAACATCCATTTATTTACATGCTTCTTTGGATACATGTGCAAGTGTTTTTTAATGATAGATCCTTAGAGATTGACTTGCTAGGTTAAGGGGTACATGTAGGTTCTGGGGAATATCCTGAGGAAGAGGCTTTCTTGGCCATTTGCCATACAATGTTTCCTTGCTTGTAAACCAAATAGATGTGCTAAAACGTACTAGGGCAGAATGACACAACAAGACTCAGACTGTTCCTGTCCAAGGAGATAATATATGTAAGTTGTATGACCATGGATAGAAACCATATGATGTCCTTTAACTTCCCTTTGACATCCTGTGGCTATCTTCTTCCACAGCATAGCAGTATGGAAAATATCCTTCCGAGCCCTTTCCCATGCATTTGCATTGTGTCTTGAAGATTTTTTCATCCCTGCTACTTTGTGATACCTCTGTCAATGAACAAGGGAAGCTGCCTTCAGTACTTCCAATGAGAAAGGAAATGTTGTTATAAGTCATTACTGTCTATAATCTTGCTCAAGAAGGGGAAGGTGAGTCATATCAAGAGAATCAGTCATCAGGTCATAGCCAAGGTAATAGATCTCAAGACTTGTATCTGTTCCACGGACACAGTTCAACAGTTAATGTGGAAAACCTTACTATCTGAGTGGTGAGAAACCAGAGTGAGTACTATCTGAACACTTAATATTATCTTGAGAAGGAAATAAAGTGATTTCGCTGAAAAACTTTTCTGATATCTGTCTTTGGAGTCCAGAACTTTTTCACTCACTGACTTATATAAAGAAAATATTAATTGCTGAGGATTTGTCAGGAGTGGGTATATCCTCTAACCATTAGTTCAAAATTCCCCAAAATAATATATTTAAAATTTTAATAGATATATTGCCAAACTACCCTCCAAAAGGCAGGTATCAATTTGTACTCCCCCAATAGTGATTCAGTCTAACATACTATCAATTGTCATCTGATGGGTGAAAAATGGTATCTTACTATTTTAAGATACTATTTTAAGGTCTCTGGTGACCAGTGACATCCAGCATAATTTTACGTAATATTTGACCATTTGTATATCCTCTTATGAATTGTCTGTTCATGTCCTTTGCTCATTTTCTAATTCATCTGTGTGTCTTTTTTATTGACTTGTATGAATTCATTATGTATTATGTATATGAAACTTTCATTATACATTATTAATATTTTCTATAGCTCTTTTGGTCTTTTGATTTTGTTTAAGGTGTTTGCATACAAAAATGTTAAATGCTTATTCAGTTAAATATATTAATCAATATTAATTCTTTATAGGCTTTATAATTTTGGGAATTTTAGCTTAAGAAGGCCATATATCACCAATGTTATTAACATGTTCTTCAACTTTTTCTTCTAACATTTTAACATTCTTAAATATGTCTTTAACTAAAATTCTAAAATATGAGTACATTCTCACTAAAAATTTAAAGAATTTCTAGAAATATGATGAACTAGGTCTTAAGTAAAATCCTTCCCAGTATAGCATATGTAAAAATGCCATATAAAATATCAAAACAAACAAAAACTTTTTATGTATGTTCGTCTGAGGCTGAGCTGGTGAGAAATTAAGGGAATTTTTCAGAGGCTGGGGAAAAAGAAAGCAAAATCTGTAGGGTTAGGCAAAGCCCTGAGTGTTTATGTGATCCTTAGTGGTCAATGGCCCAAGTTTTAATGGGCTCAATGTACCAGGGCTGAAAAGAAAACTGGGGTCCAAAGCAAGGTGGGAGCTAGAATAGGGTACCTTCAAGGATGACTCTTTCAGTGGCTGAATTAGAAAAATCCCACCCAACAGAGTGTTAGTGGTGATATTTGCCAATCTCACTTGGACTCTCGGCAGAGCTGAACAAAGAAGAAAAAGGCCTGAGAATTCTTAATCATAAGCCTACTTTCACATGTGTTTAGAACCGGAATTCATACTATCTGTACATTCCGAAAAAGCCCCAAGCCAAAAATGTAGTTGGGAGTATCTAATATGTAAAGGAAAAACATCCAAACCCTCCTCAAAAGAATACTTGTTAAATTCAAATCTACATATACATTTTCAAGGAATATGACTTTAGATGCATGAGGAAATAGCAGAAGTAACACACTGCAGAGTCAAGCATTAAAATCTTCAAATAATGGAATGGTCTGGTATAGAATAAAATATAAGTGTTTTAATGTATTTAAAGAAAAATTTTAAAAGATTATTAGAAGAATGCCAAACTATAAGCTATCAGAATTGGCCAGATTTGAAAAAGAACCAAATAGAATTTCTACATATTAAAAATATAATAATTGAAATTAGAAATTTAATGGAAAGCTTAAAGAGTAGATTAGGCACATTTGAAGAGACAATACATGACAGATCGGAGGAAATTACAACAAATTCAGAAGAAGACAAAGAATGAAACTACAAAAGAAATATTAAGAGACATAGAGGACACAGAGAGAGAAGTTCCAACACTGCAGTTCCATGAGGAGACAACAAAGATGCAGGGAGAAATTATACTATTCAAAGAGATAATGTCTGAGAAATCCTGAAATTTGAGGAGAGAATTTCTTCTTTCCTAGTGATGAGAATACCAATACACAGATTCAGAAAACAGAAAGAATTGCAAACAATAAATAAAACAAAATCCACACTTAGCCATATTATAGTGAAATTTTAAAATACCCAAAGCAAGGAGACTATATTAGAAGCATCTAGAGAAAAAGACAGTGTTATCTATAAAGGAACTGTATTTAAACTGATAGATTTTCCCACTGCAACAAAGGAAGCCAGAAGACAGTGGAATGGTAGGTACATTTAATGTGCTGAGAGAAGATAAATGTCAAAATATACTATTATATACAGCAAATTATCTTTCAAACTGAGGTTAAAATAAAGTTAATTTCTGATGGAAAAAATTGAGAGCTTTTATTACAGCAAAGCCTTATTCTAAGATCTTCTAGAGAACGTACTTCAGGATGAGGGATAATAAGCACAGGAGAAAGTCTGAGTGTAAGAAGAAATGGTGAGCAAAGAATATGGTAAACATGTAGATAAATCTAAGCAAACATTTACTGAATAAACCAATGATAGTGTTTACTTTGACAGTTAAAAAAGTTAAGCTAGACACACCTAGACAATAGAATGTATAATGAAAGAGTGGTAAAGGGAGTTAAAACATTCTAAGGTTCTTTTTTTTCCTAAATGTGGATAACCACATTGATCATTCTTCAGACATTAAGTTAAATATAAATGTTAAAATTTCTAAGGTAACTATATTCATTCATATGAATTGCTATATAGCAAATTCCCACAAATTTAGCAGCTTAGAATAATATATATTTCTGTTTCTCAGCTTCTGTGGGTCAGGATATCAGGCATGGCATAGTGGAATCCTTTGCTCAGGGTCTCACAAGGCTGCAGTCAAAGTGTTGGCCAGGCTGGGATTCTCATCTGGAGCTCAGAGTCCTTTCCCAGCTCATTCAGGTTACTGACAGAATTCAGTTTCTGGTGGTTGTAGGCCAGAGGCCTCAGCTACCAGTGGCTGCCCACTAGGCAAGTCACAATATGACTGCTTGTGTTTCTCCAGGCCAGCAAGATAAATCTGCTGCTTCAAATTTCCTTTTTCTAGAAGGGCCCAGTCCCTCTTAAGGGTTCTCCTGATTAGGTCAAGCTCACCCAGGGTAAATTCCCTTTTGATCAAATCAAAATCAACTAAAGTGGAACCTTAACTGTACTTTCAAAATTCCTTCACCTTTGCCATATGACTTAATCAAGACAGTAATATCCATTATATTCACAGTCCCATCCACACTCATGGAAAGGGAATTATAAATGACAGGATGGGAGTTTGGGGGACTATCTCAGAATTCTGCCTACCTCAGTAACCATTAAAAAGTACAGTTAGATTCCATACTTTCCAAACCAATAAAGGTGAAAAAAGAATAAGGGAAAGAAAAAGTGTACTCAACTAGAACAAAGAAAAGAGTGAAAATGTTGAAAAGTGGGGTAAACAGAAAATATAAAAATAAAATGATAAGTAAATCACAATCAGTATCAAGAAACTACATTCTTCTAATGTAGTCAAAAAGTGTCAATTGAATTTTTAAAAGTTCAACTCTTTGCTATTAAGAAGAGACACATCTCACATCTCATAAGAACACAGAAAGGTTGAAAGGAAGGCAAGTAAACACTAACCAACAGGAAACTGAGATGGCTATATTAGAAACAGACAAATTCAACTTCAAGAAAAAAAATATTACTAGAGGGCTTCCCTGGTGGCGCAGTGGTTGAGAGTCTGCCTGCCGATGTAGGGGACATGGGTTTGTGCCGCAGTCCAGGAAGATCCCACATGCCGCGGACCGGCTGGGCCTGTGAGCCATGGCCACTGAGCCTGCGCGTCCAGGGCCTGTGCTCTGCAACAGGAGAGGCCACAACAGTGAGAGGCCCGTGTACCGCAAAAAAAAAAAAAAAAAAAAAAAAAAATTACTAGAGATCAAATAGGTCACTACCTATTGAAAAAAAATTCAGTCCAATCACGAGATATAAAAATTTTACACCTGTCAGCACTAAAGATAGCTTCAACATATGTGATGCAAAAATCGTCAAAAGTTCAAGAAGAAATGGTCATGTCACTGTTGAAGATTTTAACATTCTTCCTTCTTTGATCAATAGTTCGAGCAGACAAGATCTGAATAAACAATTATAAAACTTGGCCTAATAGATACAGAATATTGTACTCAATTATTAGAGAATACACTTTCTTTCCAAATGTATGTGGAACTTTGACAAAAAATGACCATGTACTAGGACATAAAGTATCTCAATAATTGTCCAAGAACCAGTATTTTTGACCACAATAAAATTAAGTTAGAAATAAATAATAAAATAATAACTTAAAACTTCTATATATTTGCAAATTTAGAAAAATACTTCTAAATAACTGATGGATCAAAGAAAAAAATTATAATGGTAATTAGAAAAATGAGTAAAAAATGTGTGGCATGCAATTAAAGTGATACTTTGGGGGAATTTACAGGCCTAAATGCTTATATGGAAAAGAAAAAATGATAATAACTGAGACTGAGAATAAATGGGAGGAGGGGGAGGAGGAGGGGGAGGGGGAGGGGTGGGGGAGGGGGGGAGGGGGAGGGGGAGGGGAGGGGAGGGGGAGGGGAGGGGAGGGGGAGGGGGAGGGAAGGGGGAGGGGAGGGGGAGGGAAGGGGGAGGGGAGGGGGAGGGGAGGGGGAGGGAAGGGGGAGGGGAGGGGGAGGAGGAGGAGGAGGAGGAGAAGGAGAAGAAGAAGAAGAAGAAAAGCAATGAATGCTTTTTTTATTATAGGTATATCCTGTACAATATTTGGAACATACTTATACTAAAAAGTTATTCATTGTTCACTTGAAATTCACACTTATCTAGATGTCCTGTATTTTACCTGTCAACTCTAATGACAAGGTCTCAGCTTTTTAATTATCTTCCTTTACCCTAGTTTCTGGCTTGATACTGTCTATTTCTGAGTCTTTGAGGACTCATTCTGCTACATGAAGTAGGTTTCCCATTTTGGTTTCCCTCACTGACAGCTTATGATTGAGCTTTCTCCAGTGTACAACTTTGATTTCTTAGTTTATTCTCTAGAAAAACTGGAAAGGAGAATGTCAGCAAGTGACAGTGGAAGTATCTGAGAAGTAGCTATGCAGACCTGGCACTCTGATCCTTCATCCTGAAACTGGCTCAAGTGTCCTCGCATGAAGCCGGGCAAGTCTCATGTGACCTATATTAGGGTGACCATATAGCCTAGTTATTCCAGGACTGTCCTGTTTACACGTGTTTTCTGGTATATTCATTACTGGCACCCCCTCCACTTTCAAAACGGTCCAGGATGATAAATGATGTGGGCACCCCAGGCATGAGCCATGCTGCTGGACACTGACCTGCAGCCTCCCCTCCTCTTACTCTGCTGTCCTCACACTTCTCAACTCCACTTATGGAACTGCTTCCAGTTCCCTGGATACAATGTGCTATTTCACCCTCCTTTTTGATGACTTCTGTGCTTCCTTAAGGTTCTGTTACCTTATTTATAACAATATGCATGCCATGTATCTGTCTACCTCATTAGACTACTACTTCCTTGAAAATGGAGACTGTTTTGATTGCATCCATATCACCAGTGTCTTGCATTAAATCCAGATATAGTATGTGCTCAATACAAGCTTGATGAATAAAGTGTATCAAAATTATATATGTACATAAACAAAGACAGAAAGAAAATAGACAAAAGTAAATTCCTAGTCACATTACATTTTTAAATGTTTCAGATGATTTAAAATTTTCTTAATATTGTTTTTATAATAAAATACTTTTTTAAATAGCAAGATTGTAATGTAGAGTATTTTTTAAATGGTTCAACCCTCAGTTACTTCTTAAAGGGTGAATCTGTTATTCTGTTCACAGCAAATAGTGCTTGCCATTTCATGTGTACCCAATAAATACTGAATGAATAATCACAAGTTTATTGTGAGTGAGAAGAGAAACGAGAGGCTGTAAAGAATGGAGACCTTAAAATAATTTTTAAAAGAATTTGCATACCTATGCAAACCTATGATTTGGATCACTGTCATGAAAAGGAACCAGTTCGGTTCATGGTGGTCAGGTTGCATGGCCCAGTTCTTTGGGGTCCCCTTGCCACTGGCTGGGCAGACAGAGGATACTGAGAGCTTCACATGTAGCTGGGGCCAAAGATATCTGCGTCATCTGTCCTTATATAAATGCCTGTCTTCACCAAGGCAAATGAGTGAATGCCCCTTCCAAGTTCCAGACACAGCCCTCAGACGGTTCTTCTGTTCATTTTAATTGTATTGTATTGTATCCATGTTCATTTTAATCTTATTTGGGAGAAGGGGGATAACAACGTTGGGGTGCTGGAGAAGGGGTTCAGCACACAGTGCTTTATTCTGCCAAGGGAATACAGTACTCTGATGGTAATCACCAAATTGTTCCTTGTCTGGAAAAGGCTAAGAGTTGCAGGGTTTTTTTTTCTTAACATCTTTATTGGAGTATAATTAATTGCTTTAAAATGGTGTGTTAGTTTCTGCTTTATAACAAAGTGAATCAGCTATACATATACATATAGGTATATCCCCATATCCCCTCCCTCTTGCATCTCCCTCCCACCCTCCCTATCCCACCCCTCTAGGTGGTCACAAAGCACTGAGCTGATCTCCCTGTGCTATGCGGCTGCTTCCCACTAGCTATCTATTTTACATTTGGTAGTGTATATATGTCAATGTCACTCTTTCACTTCGTCCCAGCTTACCCTTCCCCCTCCCCGTGTCCTCAAGTCCATTCTCCACGTCTGTGTCTTTATTCCTGTCCTGCCCCTAGGTTCTCCAGAACCAAGAGTTGCAGGTAATTTTTTTCTCCCAGTTGTATTGATACATAACTGACATACAGTACTGTATAAGTTTAAGGTGTGCAGCATAATGGTTTGACTTACATATGTCATGAAATGATTACCATGATAAGTAAGAATTGCAGGTATTTTTAAATGTTAGCTAATATACAAAACTTGTGAGAAGAGACGAAGAAAATTCACATCAATCATGTGCCAGGTTCTGTGATATGTGTTTTCACATTTATTATATGTAATATAATAAGCTATCACAACATCCCTGGTTTTGTCACCACTCAGCACTTAGTAAGTGCCAGAGGCTAGATCTGAACTCAGATCCAGTGGTCCACCCATATGCTCCACATTTGGTGATGTGCATGAAAGTTCTGGTTCTGTCCTGGGAAAAAAACGGCACTTGGAAAAGCTTCGTGGATTGGAATATCATTTTTCACAGCACCAAAGAATCTCAACTAGGATAATGAGTACCTGTTGTCCTCATTACATGTTCGAGAACAGAGTATATTTCTGACAACTGAGTGTAGAAATGCTTGAGGTCTAGAATTTTTACTTGCAACAAAAATGGAAAATTAAAAATTAAGCCTGGTTTCACTGGTATATACATGGATGTTTTCAATTTGTGACTCACTGAGCTGTACATTTATGATTTTTGCATTTTACTCTATGTATGTTATACTTCCATTTTCCAAAAGTTCATTTTTAAAAAGACCAAATAAAAAGTTATTATAGGAAAAACAGGCATGTTCCAAGTCTGCATAAACTAAGCAAGTCACACAATGACCTCCCCATTCTTTCTTCTTTAGTCATAAAAAATAAAGTTAATTGAATAAGTTGCCACTTCCTTCCAAGAGATGAGTTTCTATATCTTTACTTCGTCAGTACATGGTTGAGTTTCTAAGTAAGGGCTTTTTACCTCCCATCTCCAAGGTAAGAAGTTTAAAAAAAATGTTTCTTTCATTCCTGCATTTTGAAACAAATTTCCTATGATACCACAGAGCTTGCCAGTAACTCTCTCACAATCCTGCCTTTATTTGCATAATCTCGGAATGATTCACAGAAAACAAACACCTTCCTTCCCTCAGGTTTGGCCAGGACAAATGAATCCATAAATGTTGTAAGACAGTAGGAAAGGATGTTGAAACATTTGTAGAATTTTTCAGGAAAATTAACATTGAGAAAGAAATTACTCCCTTTTACAGAAGAGAGAGTCATATTTTCATTTGGATATAATATTCATCCAGAATTTAACCCCTCATCTGGTTGACTATCCTGAAAACAAGGTATAATTGATCAAATGGGAAACAGAGTGAAGGCATATATATGTATGATTACCCTCATTATAGACAAAACAAATTAAAGTATTACCCCAGTATGGATAGTGGATCTCATAAAGACTGTATCAAGTTTAAAATGAAATAAGTGTTAAACCTTTTCTTTTAAAATTCAATTTATTGAAAGTCCAGAGATGGATGGAGAAGAGCCCACGTGGTAGTGCACAGTCCCTAAATTCGTCTTGGGAAATATGGTCTTACCACATGTGTAAGCTGAATTATTCTCTACATTACTGCAGACTGCAGCCTAGTTTGATTAGCTTATTTCAATTATATTCTTTTTTTCTACATGTTATTTTGAACATTTTCAAACCTACAGGAGAGTTTAGTACAGTGAACACCCAAAACCCCTCACATAAACTACCAATTGCTGACCTTTGCCATATTTCTGATGTGTGTGTGTGCGCACACACTGAACCAATTAAAATTAACTTGCTGATATCACCCCTAAGTACTTTAACATATATCTCTTTAGAGCAAGGACATCCTCTTACATAACTACAATATCATCATTGCACTCAAGAAATTTAGCATTGGACTTCCCTGGTGACGCAGTGGTTAAGAATCCGCCTTCCAATGCAGGGTACATGGGTTCGATCCCTGGTCTGGGAAGATCCCACACGCCGTAGAGCAACTAAGCCTGTGTGCCACAACTACTGAGCCCGAGTGCCACAACTACTGAAGCCCGCGTGTTGTAGGGCTGGCATGCCGCAACTACTGAGCCCATGTGCTGCAACTACTGAAGCCCGTGCACCTAGAGCCTGTGCTCCACAACAAGAGAAGACACTGCAATGAGAAGCCCATGCACCGCAAAGAAGAGTAGCCCCCACTTGCTGCAACTAGAGGAAGCCTGCACACAGCAACGAAGACCCAATGCAGCCAAAATAAATTTTTAAAAATTAAAAAAAAAGAAATTTAGCATTGATAAATAACATCATCTAATATATAGTTCATATATATAATAATATATGAATAATCATCATCAAATGTCCCCAATTATAGTAATAATCAATTTTTTTGAACAAAGGATCCAATCACGCATCTTAAATATATCTTAATTTAGATCATTCTTCTTCTGTTCCTTTTTTTTCTTCTGCCTTTCATGGCATGGACATATTTTAGAGTTCAGGTCTGTTGTCTTGTAGCATGTCCTACAATCAAGATTTGTCTGATGGTTTTCTCATGATAGTTAAACGTGTTTATAGCAAAAAAAAACCCCACTACATGTGCATACTTGTATCCTGTTGTTTTTCCATATACATTCTATGTTTTCCCATTTCTGAGACTGCTCACACAGACCATCTCTTTAATAAATACCCTTCCCCTACCCTATCTCTAGAAGGCCTGGTTTGAGGTTGAACCTTCTCTAAGGTGATCTCCCTGATGCCCTCCATCCTGAAGTAATCTTTGAATTTCTAGAATATGTTAGCTTTTTTCTTCTTATAGCATTTACATTTTATAAAACTTTGTATTATTATTTTTATTCACATATCTTTAAACTTCTCCCCAATGAAAGCCACCTAAGGGAAGGTCTAATTTATCTTTGTGTCCTCCCCGGAATCTAGCACATGGTAGTTCACACAGTAGGCAATCAATATATACATTTGCTGAATAAATGGATAGATGAATAAATGAATGAAAATGCTATCTCTGGTTTCTGAGATACAGGGAGTTGGTTAAGAATTTAATAGTTTTTTAAAGGTTTACATAATTTCTTCATAAGTGTACTTTCTACACCCAGAATAGTCTACTTAATTTAAAAAATAAAATTTTAGTTTTAATAAAAATAAAACATGTATATTTTATGCCTTAGTATATATAACTCTTTTAAAAATCAACTTGCTGGGACTTCCCTGGTGGTCCAGTGGCTGGGAGTCTGTGCTCCCAATGCAGGGGGCCGGGGTTCAATCCCTGGTCAGGGAACTAGATCCCACATGCTGCAACTAAGAGTTCGCAAGCCGCAACTAAAGATCCTGCATGCCCCAACGAGGATCCCGTGTGCCGTGGCTAAGACCCGGCACAGCCAAATTAAAAAAAAATATATATATATATATTTTTTTTTTAAGTTTAAAAAAAATTAAAATCAACTTGCTAAGCATTGAGGGGAGCCTTTCAGTCTGGAGAGTTTATTCTTTAGCTTTGAAAAATAGTCTTATATTGTTTCTTTGATAATTTCCTCTTTGCATATTTTCTGTTCTTTCTGGAATAAAGTCCTATAAGTCAGACTTTGAAACGTCTGGATTTTCTTCTAACCTATTATTGATCTTTTTAAATTTTGGAAACCATGTTTTTAATTTTCAAGAGTTCTGTTTTTGTTTTTTGAGTGGCTTTTTAAATAGCATCCATTTCTTGTTTTATGGATGCAATATCTTTGCAAATCTCTATGGAAATATTAATTAGAACTTATTGAACATTTTCTTCTGTTCCCTGCATTACCTCTGTTAAAGCTTTCTTTAAACCTTCTTATTTTTATCTTGGTCTTTCATTATATTAGAGGCATGTTATGTACTAAGTATGAAAACCTCTGTACACTGAAAGCTGACTGGGAACTCCATGTACATGAGTGAGGTTTGCCAACTGCCAGGTTGGCTATAGGTTAATTAAATGTTGAATTAGGCATTATGAGGTGGAAACTCCCAACTGTCAAAACATGAAGGTCTCTTCTCTGACATCATACAATTTCTTTAGAAAAGATTTTTTTTTTTGGCCCAGGGTGTAACATCTCACTCTGAATTGTCACCCAGCAGAGGTGTCTGTGTGTGTGTGTGTGTGTGTTTTCTGTTCCTTATTCAGACTTTCAGTTAACCCTCTGTTTTTAGTCGCTCATTTTGCCCCTTCCCTCTGTATCCTGTGTATCAGTACTCCAAGCCTCAGCTTTATCCTGCTGCATTAGTTACCATTCATCTTCTATCTATATTCCACGTTTCAGAATTTTGTTGAAATCTCTCACCCTCTGATGGACTCTCCTGCTCTAGATATGAGTTTATATGTTCTTTTTATTCCTTTACCATCATTTTGGTGGAGTCTTGAGGAGAGGAGATAAATATATTCATTCGCCACCTTTAATCAAGACTGCTTACTTTTAAAAGTGTTTGTGTTACAAACTTCCCCCTCCTGTAAATTTGGTCTTGTGAATAGTGTAAATTTTCTATCTAGAAGATTAAAGAAGTGATTCTCTATATGATTATGGAAGTAAGGTTCAGATAACTTTGGATGGTTTAAAGTTTCCTACTGAGTAATCTGGAAAGTACTAAAGATACTGCTCAGGGCAGTGTGAGGTAAACTCTCTCTTCATGGCTTCAGAAGTCTGGTTACTTATTTACAACTGGGATAAGATAAATAGTCAAATAACTAGAGAATTTCTACAAACCACTTGTAAAGTTAAGTTTTTATCCCGCTACCAAACCATGTTCCCGTGCATATCCAAACCTTTGATTACCCTAGACTTCCAACATCTGGAAGAGAAAAAGCTGCAGTGTCACACAGGCAGGCCCCTCCTAAGTCCTACTCACTCACAAAGAATTTCCCCTTTGAGCTTCTATGACACTGGCTGGTTACTCACATCACAGATAACTCAGGATTGGCTGGGACTGCAAATGAAACACTGTTTGCCCATAATCAAGTTGATAAGCTACAACATAAATGCACGCAAGTTCCTATTCTTAGACTATAACATGAAGCATTTGCTCTCTTCTTTCCTCTTAACATTTTCATGCAAGACCTGGAGAGGAAACACTGGCTCCAGCCAAAAGAAAAGGTCTTCAAAGAAAAAAAAAAAAAAAGCCTAAAATGGGTCTATTGAATTCTAAAAACCCCAAAGCCAAGCAAGCCCAAATTCTTCTTCTGGGACTTGACGCTGCTGGGAAGTCTACTCTCCTTTACAAATTAAAGCTTGCTAAGGATATTGTGACCAGCCCAACAGTAGGTTTCAACGTGGAGATGATTGAGTTGGAAAAGGGTGTTCCACTTACAGTCTGGGATGTTGGAGGACAGGAAAAAATGAGAACTGTGTGGGGCCTCTACTGTGAGAACACTGATGGGCTGGTATATGTTGTAGACAGTACAGATACACAGCGACTGGAAGACTCCAGGCGAGAGTTTGAGCAGATTTTGAAGAATGAGCACATTAAAAATGTGCCTGTTATCCTGTTAGCCAACAAACAAGACGTGCCTGGTGCTCTGAGTGCCGAGGACATCACCAGAATGTTCAAAGTGAAGCAACTCTGCAGTGACCGGAACTGGTACGTGCAGCCCTGCTGTGCTGTCACCGGGGACGGGCTGATGGAGGGGTTCCGGAAGTTAACTGGATTTGTGAAAAGCCACATGAAATCAAGAGGAGACATATTAGCATTCTTCAAGCAAAACTGAGGTCCAAGTGGGGAAAGAGATGCTGATGAAGCTGAAAGGGTAATTTTTTCTCCAGGCCAAGTGAGAAAAGCAAGTTGCTGAGTTGGTAAACTTTTCCTGAAATGTTATTTCACCTAAATTCCATTAAACAACGCAGAATAATATCTAGAAAATATTATCTGGGGCCAGGCACTTTAGCAAACTATGTAGTAATGATAATTGAGAATGAAAATTTTACAATTTCGTGCATGTTGGATGATTCAGAATAATCATATTTGAGACCAAATAAATTCTTGCCTTATTATTTTTATATGACTACTGGAAAAAGTTTAAGTAATAGAGTCAGAATTCTTCTGCTAATAGTCAGAATTCTTTCAGACTGTTTCCAGCTGTTACAGGTATTGAATTTCCACCATGCTCCTGTGTAATAGCTGGGTGGTGTAAAAAATCGAACTTTAAATTATGAAGAGGAAAATGTTTGATGTTAATATTTTGTAAATCCCTATCACCTAAATAAAGGGTTATTGTTTTTGTTTTTTTCTGCATTCCTGCTAGCTTTTTGAAATCTATTGCTAGGAACTTCTTACAATGAGTCAAATAATGAACTCTAGGCTGTTAATTGCCCAGAGGCTGTGTTCTCCTATAGGGAGAAGAAGTTTGTATCTTAAAGCTCTGGGGTCAGGGTAGCACCTTAGACTTTAGGGCAAGGTCTGGGCTTATCGCTCAGCTGGATGCTGCAATCCCAAGACCAGCGTCAGTAAAATTCAATATAACAGTTATTACTCGGGAACATACGTACAGCTCACTGTACTGATCAAACAGGAACCAGAGCCAGACTTTGCTCTCAGACACCTAGCAATTCACAGGGGAAACAACACAAAGCCAGTAGCTAGAACAGGGGAATAAGTACTAAGTGCTATAACAGGAGAAACTCTTTCTGACCTGGAGAAATAAGAAGTGCTTCGTGCAGGAGGTGGTGTTTAAGAGAGTCCCCAACTCCTGGGGACCCCACTGAAGATGCAGGTTAGTCAGTGGAAGTTCCCATCACCAGGAGACTCTCCAGAGACACTGTGGGGTGAGGCAAGGAGGGGAGAAGGAACTGGAGATTGAATTGCAATTCCCCTGAGAGGCTCAGAACACCCAGGGAGGCCCTGGTACTAACAGAAGACACTCTTTCCTCCTAGCCCACATCCAACAAGGCTCATCTGGGCTAGAAGCAGGCCCCAAAACCCCCCTACACACCCTGGGACTCCAAATATTAATGTCACAGAGAAAAATAAAGGTATAGTAAAGCAAGGTTGCCAGCCCCTGGATTCTTCCGTGGTTTTCTTCTCTCACCTTAGCCATGATTTGTTGTTCAGCAACAAATCCTTCTGTGCTACATGGTAGGGATTCAAATAATAAAGTAGGCATATAGTTAATTATAGTTACCATTGGTTGAATACCGTGTGTGCCAGGAATTCTGTTAAATGCTTTCATACATCTTTTCATTTAATGTTCACAACTGGCCTGAGAGAAATAGCTATAATTATCTCAATTTTACAGATGAGAGTACTGAGACTAAACAAAGTTAAACAACAGTAACAACCGCAGAAAACTATTTGGTATTTTAAGTGAGGAGTAGCAGAGCCAAGGTTCAAACTCAGGTGTCTGACTTCAAGGCCTGTGCTGTTAATTGCCATGATATTGTTTTATAAATAAGGTATGGCCTCTGTCTTCAATGAGCGCAATTAAGAATAAATTCAAGCTAAATGTTACTCAGCCATAAAAAAGAATAAAATAATGCCATTTGCAGCAACGTGGATGGACCTGGAGATGATCATACTAAGTGAAGTAAGTCAGACAGAGTCAAATATCGTATGATATCATTTATATGTGGAATCTAAAAGAAAAAAAATGATACAAGTGAACTTATATACAAAACAGAAATAGACCCACAGACATAGAAAACACACGGTTACCAAAAGGGAAAGGGGGCAGGGGAGGGATAAATTAGGAGTTTGGGATTAACATACATACACTATTATATATAAAACAGATAACCAACAGGGACCTACTGTATAGCACAGGGAACTATACTCAATATTTTGTAATAACCTAAAAGGGAGAAGAATCTAAAGCCAAGAAGGTATGGGGTGGTGGTGGTGAGATGAATTGGGAGATTGGGATTGACATATATACACTAATATGAATAAAATAGATAATTAATAAGAACCTGCTGTATTAAAAAAAGTCAAAAAAACAAAAAAAATATATGTATGTATAACTGAATCACTCTGCTGTACACCTGAAACTAACACAACATTGTAAAACAGCTATACTTCAATAAAAATAAATTTTAAAAAATTAAAAAGAAATAAATCCAGGCTAAATTAAAAATAGAACTACCATATGGTCCTGCAATCCCACTTCTAGGTGTAGCTCCAAAGGAAATGAAATCACTACCTTGAAGAGATATCTGCACTCCCATGTTCATTACAACATTATTTACAATAGCCAAGACATGGAAACAACATAAGTGTCCACTGATGAATGAATGGATAGAGAAAATGTGGTATATATACACAGTGGAATATTATTCAACCACGAAAAGAAAGAAATCCTGACATCTGTGATAACATGGATGAACCTGGAGTTTGGCATTATGCTAAGTGAAACAAGTCAGACAGAGAAAGACAAGTACTGTATGATCTTACTTATATGTGGAATCTAAAAAAGCCAAACTCATAGAAACAGAAAGTAGATTGGTGGTTGCCAAGGGGGCGGGGGGGTGGTGGTGTGATGGGGGAGGTTGGTAATAGGGTACAAACTTTCAATTATACGATGAATAAGTTCTGAGAATCTAATGTACATCATGGTGACTATAGTTAATAATACTGTATTATATACTTGAAATTTGCCAAGAGAGTAAACCTTAAACGTTCTATCACCACCAAAAAAACCCAGTAACTATGTGAGGTGATGGAGAATGTGTTAATTAACTTGATTGTGGGAATACTTTCACAGTGTATATATCAAATCATCACGCTGTGTACTTTAATATATTATTATATACATAATAGAAAATACATTACAATTTTATTTGTTAATTATACTTCAATAAAGCTGGGGGGAAAAGAATAAATTTAGGCCAACATATACTGCTTTTATAGTAAGAAATTTCTTTGAAAAACAAGCTAGGCAGAATGAATTAAGTGCAGTAACAGATATAAGAAACATGCTGAAAGACTGTGGCAAAAAGAGTTTCTGATTTCAGGAAGATCTCAGGGGAGTGGCAATGTTAAATGCTTCATAGTAGAGTTTTTCCTAAATTTCATGAGATTATTAAAACTGCAAATATGCATCTTTTTTAAAAAATGCATCGTCCCTTAACATTTTCCCTATTTGATTTTAGAAAAACCTTCCTAGGACCTTGAAGGCATTATGTTAAGTGAAGTAAATCAGACAGAGAAAAGATAAATACTGTATGATCTCATATGTGAAACCTAGAAAAGCAAAAAACAAAAACTAAATGCATAAAAAAGAGATCAGACTTGTGGTTACCATAGGCAGAGAATGAGGGGAGGGGGGAATTGCGGAAATGTAGTCAAGAGGTACAAATGTTAAGAGGGTCCTAAAAGTTTGCATCACGAGAATTTGTTTCTTTTTCCTTTTCTTCTTCCTTTTCTGTCTATTGTATCTATATGAGATGATGTTAGCTGAGCCATTGTGGTAATCATTTCACACAATATATGTAAATCAAGCTATCATGCTGTGTGCCTTAAATTTACACAGTGATGTATGCCAATTATTTCTCAGTAAAACTGGGGGGGGATTAAAAAACAACCTTCTTAATAATCTTAAAATTAGGGGTCACTAGCTTATGTCTATAGAAAATGTCAGAATAGAAAATGTATCCTGGTGTTCCTGACTATTTCGGTAGTCTGAATTAAGTCAAGCCCTTTGTGGCCCAGTCTTAGCATAATGTAAAATTAAGAGAAAACAGTCCCGAAAAATAATGAAAAGCAATAAAAATCTTTACTTCAGAAAACTGGGTGTGTGTGGTGTGTGTGGTGAGCAGATACGTCCTTAATGTAGAGCAAAACTTATAAAGTAGTTTTTTCCTATCTGTCATTTCAACGTCTCTCCCCCATAAGCAGCTGTTCCTTAAAATCTCTACTAATATTCTCCAAGAAACTTAAATACTCTCATGCTTTATCCCATTTCTTCCCTGGGATCCAATCTATCTTTCCTCAGTCATTTGCTTTCTTTTCAATGTAAATTTTACCAATCTTTCCTTTCTTAGGCATTTCCTTTCTGCTCTCCCAACATGCTTCTCTACACACTCCAACACACACACACACACACACAGAGTACACTCTTCATTCTGCTCTACCTAATTAAGGCCAGACTTAAAGGAAGGGAAAAAGGTTACATGGACAACACGAAAATATTCCTTAGCAGGTGAGAGGAAAGAAGCTGTGAATATGCATGCCTTGATATTTATTACTGTCATACATTTTATTCTCTGTTATCTATGTGTAGCACGACAAAACATTTATCAATGTAGTATGCTGCCATGGATCTGTAGCAACCAAAATCACACTTCTGAAATGTTCCTTGGTTAGAGACTGAAAGGTAAATATCAGTTAAATATTTCTATCTGATTTTCTAAGTATTCCCAGGTGAAAAAAAATGCCTGCAGGGCCTAAGAATAAAGAATGGCAAATAAACAAAGTGGCAGCAGTGACTGATACATGTTAAAATTAATTTTTCATTTTAAAAAGCTGAACATTGTTATGTTCTGATGATGAACAAATTGGGTTCTGCCAAACCAAGGAAGACTGGGAATTTCAGATGGAGTGCCCTGAAGTGCTTGTCCCTCGTAGGTGGCACCAAGGGACAATCTGCAGAGGCATCAGTGTGTTGAGTATGTGGAGGAACAACCCAGGAAACATCATCTGTCAGGCTTCTGTAAGCCCTGCTTACAGGCTGGCCTGCTCTTGTTTGCAGGAGCTCTGTCTCCACAGAGAGAGACAGACAGACAGAGACTGAGAAGCAGAAAGATAGAAGCCAGAGAGACCTCTCCTTTGGCAGGACTAAATAGTACTTTAACGTATTATGGGATATAGTGGCCACCAGATTTTTAGCATAGTGTTAACTATCAGTAGATTAGATTAGCACATTTTACCTTGAAAGTACCACACAAATATAAAAGTTGGCTATTGGATGATAACCATATGGGTAGTATTTTCACAAACATTATCTCATTTGTTCTCATGAAATCTTATGGGGAAGCATAACAAATATTATCAACACTATTTTAAAGAAATGGGGAACGGATTAAGCACTTACTGAACCTAGTCCTCCAATTTCCAAGATCGTTTTTAAAAACCTCATGTATTATCATACAATGAATTTAACAATTTAAATTTAACAGTTTTTACCATTAAATTTCTCCGATCTATTGCATTTGGTCATCACTTTCAATTTAGTGTATTTCCCCTGTCTTTTCCTATTTTTCCATGACCTAGAAATTTTTGAAGAGTCCCGTCCAGATAGTTTAAAGACTGCCCCACAGTCTGGATTTGTCTGATTGTTTCTTCATGATTAAATTCAAGTTAAACATTTTTGGCAAGAATATTCCTTAGGTGTTGTTACAGTTCCCACTAAATCCATTAGGAGGCACATAGGGTCACACTGTCCCATTATTGATGATGCTCCATTTGATCATTTCCTTTATGATAATGCCCACTAGATTTCCCCATGGTAAAAATATAACTTTCCCCTCCGTTCTAAATAAGTAATTTGATATGGTAAGTATGATATTTTGAGACCATATGAATATCTGTTCCCCCAAAGCCTTTGTCTTAATGGTTTTATCATACATTGATGATCCTTTCCTGAGTCAGTTATTACACTGGGAACTGCAAAATGGTGATTTACTAAACCTGTTTTTCCTTGTACATTTATGAGCTGGCATTCATTTGTAAAGAAGAGCTTACTTTTTTTTTAAACCCTCTTCTCCATAAGCAAGCAATCAATCTCCACCTCCCCTTTCTCTCTCATTATAGACTCAGAGATACTTTTTAAACAGTAGATTGCATTTTAATCCACACAGATACTTTTTTCTTTATAAATTTATTTATTTAGTTTATTTACTTTTGGCTGCATTGGGTCATTACCGTGCGTGGGCTTTTCTCTAGTTGCCACGAGCAGGCGCTACTCTTCGTTGTGGCGCGGGCTTCTCATTGCAGTGCCTTCTCTTGTTGCAGAGCGCGGGCTCTAGGCGCGCGGGCTCTAGGCGCGCGGGCTCTAGAGCGCAGGCTCAGTAGTTGTGGCGCACGGCCTTAGTTGCTCCGCGGCATGTGGGATCTTCCCGGACCAGCGCTCGAATCCATGTCCCCTGCACTGGGAGGGGGATTCTTAACCACTGCGCCACCAGGGAAGCCCTAGACTCATAGATACGTTTTGAATTCAAACTTTTATAATCCAGTGCTACTCAAACCGAGGTCCATAGATCAGCAGCAGCAACCTCACCTGCAAGCTGCTTAGAAATGTAAATTCTCAGAGATAAACCCACGCACATATGGTCACCTTATCTTTGATAAAGGAGGCAGGTATGTACAGTGGAGAAAGGACAGTCTCTTCAATAAGTGGTGCTGGGAAAACTGGACAGGTACATGTAAAAGTATGAGATTAGAACACTCCCTAACACCATACACAAAAATAAGCTCAAAATGGATTAAAGACCTAAATGTAAGGCCAGAAACTATCAAACTCTTTGAGGAAAACATAGGCAGAACACTCTATGACATAAATCACAGCAAGATCCTTTTTGACCCACCTCCTAGAGAAATGGAAAGAAAAATAAACAAATGGGACCTAATAAAACTTCAAAGCTTTTGCACAGCAAAGGAAACCATAAAGAAGACCAAAAAACAACCCTCAGAATGGGAGAAAATGTTTGCAAATGAAGCAACTGACAAAGGATTAATCTCCAAAATTTACAAGCAGCTCATGCAGCTCAGTAACAAAAAAAACAAACAACCCAATCCAAAAATGAGCAGAAGACCTAAATAGACATTTCTCCAAAGATATACAGACTGCCAACAAACACATGAAAGAATGCTCAACATCATTAATCATTAGAGAAATGCAAATCAAAACTACAATGAGATATCATCTCACACCAGTCAGAATGGCCATCATCAAAAAATCTAGAAACAATAAATGCTGGAGAAGGTGTGGAGAAAAGGGAACACTCTTGCACTGCTGGTGGGAAAGTGAATTGGTACAGCCACTATGGAGAACAGTATGGAGGTTCCTTAAAAAACTACAAATAGAACTACCATATGACCCAGCAATCCCACTACTGGGCATATACCCTGAGAAAACCATAATTCAAAAAGAGTCATGTACCAAAATGTTCATTGCAGCTCTATTTACAATAGCCAGGAGATGGAAACAACCTAAGTGTCCATCATCGGATGAATGGATAAAGAAGATGTGGCACATATATACAATGGAATATTACTCAGCCATAAAAAGAAATGAAATTGAGTTATTTGTAGTGAGGTGGATGGACCTAGAGTCTGTCATACAGAGTGAAGTAAGTCAGAAAGAGAAAAACAAATACCGTATGCTAACACATACATATGGAATCTAAGAAAAAAAAAATCTCATGAAGAACCTAGGGGTAAGACAGGAATAAAGACACAGACCTACTAGAGAATGGACTTGAGGATATGGGGAGGGGGAAGGGTGAGCTGTGACAAAGCAAGAGAGAGGCATGGACATATATACACTATTTTACCAAACGTAAAATAGATAGCTAGTAGGAAGCGGCCGCATAGCACAGGGAGATCAGCTCAGTGCTTTGTGACCACCTGGAGGGGTGGGATAGGGAGGGTGGAAGGGAGGGAGACTCAAGAGGGAAGAGATATGGGAACATATGTATATGTATAACTGATTCACTTTGTTATAAAGCAGAAACTAACACACCATTGTAAAGCAATTATACTCCAATAAAGATGTAAAAAAAAAAAAAAAAAGAAATGTAAAATTCTCAAACCCAACCCCAGACCTATTTGTCAGAATATCTGGGGTGGGTGGGGTGGAGGTGTATGAAGTTAAGTTCCTGGAATTTGTGTTGTTACTGACCCTGTTATGATCCATTTCTGTCCCAATTCTTTTTAATGCTCAAACTGTCCCAAATTTGCCCAGGAGAAGCTCTTTTAAGCCAGCTTCTGTATTCTGTTGACATGTCCCCATTTGTCTTTGAGTAATTCCTTGTTTGGGAGGACATTGAGTCATCCTGTACTTTCCCTACACAGCTGCCTCAGACCTGGAATTAACCATTTCTCCCAGGAGTCCTGGTGCCTTTCACTGGCGAATGGTATTTAGAAACTGAATAATGGTGCTAGCTGTGCTCACTGTTACTGGGGTGTCACTGCTTATAGGCCCATTCAATAGAAAAAGCAAGGAAATATATATATATATATATATATATATATATATATACACACACACACACATAACATACTATATATATCTTTAAAAGCAGGGAAATACCTATATATTTTAAAATAATATTGATCCTTCCAGATTGAATCAACACCATAGGATTTTTCCTTATCTTCCCCATTTTTATTTGTATCCCTCTTCTCCTACAAAGAACTCTGGTTCTAAAAAGCATCAGTACAGTTACTCATTTGCCTTATGCTACAACACAACAAAATATTTCCAGAATCACTATACCAAACTGCCATCTCTGATAAACCCACTCAGGAAAGTTCAAGACTTCTTTTTAGTTCTTTCTGTTTTTATTCAGCGCTGTGTTCAAAAGTTACTTTAATTAATTTTTTCTGTGCCTGTGTTATAAATATGATATTGATTTTGGTTGATTTTTGCTATTTGTATTCAATTTTAAGGTTTGACTCTTTTTTATCTTTTGAGTTAATTTTAATTTTTAAATTCATAGAATATTTACATGCCTCAGAAGTGAAGACTGTTTGAAAAGGTATATTCAGAGAAGTCTGGCTCACATCCTAGCCTTTCCCACCTGTCCCTAACCTGTAACTATTTTCATTAGTTTCTGATTTACCCTTCTTTTGTTTTCTCATTGCAAAACTAATCAAATACATATAATTACATTCTTATTTTTTCCTATTTCTTATACAAAATGCCACATTTTATATACAGATAAGAAATAATTTTAAAATAGAGATTTGCTACCAACTAATTATTATATTAAAGAAGAGGAGGGACTTCCCTGGTAGTCCAGCGGTTAAGACTCCACACTTCCAATGCAGAGAATGCAGGTTTGATCCCTGGTCAGGGAACTAAGATCCCATATGCCGTGCAGTGCAGCTAAAAAAATAATAAATAAATGATACATTTTTGAAAAGAGGAAGAGGAAAGCCTCCTTAGTACAACAAACTGATTCTCATAATTCCCTCCTCAAGTCATACATAAGTGGCATTGTACTTCTAAATCAGGTTGGATTTTCTTTCACTTTAAAGCATTTTTTAAGGCATCTTTCCACTCTAGTTCAATGTACCTACTATTAATGGGAAACATGAGAGACTGGTGACAACAAGATGCAATCCTCTGTTTACCATGGGACAACCTCCATTATCTACATAGTTACATTTCTGTTCTTGTTTTAAAGTAAAATATACATTTTACATTTATGCTAAAATTTATTCCTGTGTAAAAACATACACTACCCTGAATTTGTAAAAATAAAGCAAAAATATATATATATACACACACACACACACATAAATATATATGTATATATATTTACATAGAAAATATAAAAACACACCAAAATGTTTGGGTGGTTACATTATAGATGGCTATAATTCCTTATAGTTCTTAGTACTTTCCAAATTTTATATAGTGAGCGTGTGTTACTTTTATATTCAGGGGATAAAACATTATTTTCAAAAGAGCTGTTTAATCTTCAGAGTCTATATAAAACATGAGTGGATAATGCATGACCCTAGAACTGTCATTTCAAATGCATTGATCTAAAGTAATAAGAAATCCTTTTAATGACCAGAAATATTGCAATGTACAGACACATGGGGGCATTGTAACCAAGTTTTTATAATTTAAGAAAAAAACCCAGAAACCAAAAACCAAAACAGCTAACATTAGTTCACACTCACTGTCGGCCAGGTTCTGTTCTAAGCATTTATATGTATTATCTCATTTCATCCTTACATTAACTATACGGGATACCATTATTATCCTCACTTAAGAGATCTGAGACTCAAAGCCACACAGCCACCTAAAATTGTGAAAGCATTTACAGTGGTCTTTTGTATATAATCAAGTTCCTACTGCCAGTTGTTTGGAGAGAATTCTGTAGTGTACCTCTGTGTAATTCTCTTCTAAGCCCTACTTCACATTTTCAAATGATCTCTCCATTGCTGCACTCAGAGTCTAAGAACAGCTAGAGAGCAGACAATGAATATTTAAACATTTTTAGTTTTTCATCAGAAAAAGAAAGTTTGGAAAATAGGAAAATACAACTCTCTGTTAGCATTTTGCTACATTTTCTTCCAGTCTTTATTTTTCTTCAATGTGTGTATATATTCAATAGATCTTTTTTGATAATTTGGTAATTTGTTTTTTCATCTATCATCACATCCATATATTATATAGCTTTACCATATTATTATATATCTTTCAGAAACACCATTTCAGTGTTACATCATTTTCAATGAAGTAGGTAAACCATAGCTTATTTAATCATTTCTCCACTATTGGTTTTTTAGGTTGCAGCCAATTTTTCATGTAAATAATTCAGCAACAAACATCTTCATGCGTGTATTTCCCCTCCCTCATATTTATTCCCCTATTCTGCAACTATTGCCTGAATACTTAATAAATACCAGGCACTGTATTAGGTTCTGGGTTTAGGAATTTTTTCCCCTAGGATAGTATTTCAAGGTTGCAAAGTCTTATGCCTCAATACATACTGTCAAATTGCTTTCTAAAAGGTCAAAATCAGGTTATTCTAAATGGATTCTTTAAAAATAAGGAATAGGGCTTCCCTGGTGGCGCAGTGGTTGAGAGTCCGCCTGCCAATACAGGGGACACGGGTTCGTGCCCCGGTCCGGGAAGATCCCACATGCCGTGGAGAGGCTGGGCCCGTGAGCCACGGCCGCTGAGCCTGCGCGTCCGGAGCCTGTGCTCCACAACGGGGGAGGCCACAACAGTGAGAGGCCCGCGTACAGCAAAAAATAAAAAATAAAAAAAAAATAAAAATAAAAATAAGGAATAAAAGAGATGTAAAAAGTTTTAGCTATTAGATGACTGATGACTACAGCCTTATGTGTTGAAGAATCAACATGAGTAGTTTGAGTAGTTAAATTTGTAAATTTCAAATCACTTATGACAGGAAAAAATTAATGCCAAAATTTGTACTAGTTTTTGCTAACTATGACTCAAAATCCAGACATAATAAAAGAGAATATTGATAAATTTGACTACATAAAAATGAATGTTGTGGCAAACATCATAAACAAAGTCAAAATACAATTATCAAACAGGGTGTTAACATTTGCAATATATATCATACATAAATATCTTATGTTCCTAAAAGAATACTTATCAAGAGAAAAAGAACCAAAACTCTGTAGAAAAATGTACAAAAGACACACACACTGTTAACAATAAATAATATTCAAATCATCCTTAAACAAATGAAAAAAAATCTCCAGCTTCACTATTAGAGAAATGCAAATTAACAGTACATTTAGATACCACTTCTCACCTATCATGTTTGTAAAAATCTAAAAGTTTGATATCATATTCTGTAATTCTGTTGGTTGAAACTGTGGGAAAATGAATAATCTCTTCCAGTGCTATTGGAAAAAGAAATATGACTTCTGTAGAGAATCCTGCATTATCCAACAAAGCTACATTTGCACTTTTGAAACTTTTTATTAAACTTCTCCTTATGTTAAATCTTTCAAATTAGACATTTCCTTTTAAATATGGCAGACAATTGATCAAAACAGTTAATCCCATCCAGTTGGGTGCACTTACCGTTTACTCTAGCAATCTCACTTGTAGAAATCTTTCCCTGAAGACAATCACAGATCTAAAACAACATATGTAGAAGGTTATTGATTGTGGCATTATTTGTAATAGCAAAATACTGGAAATAACCTGAACGTTCTTCCATTGGAGACTGGTTAAAAAAGAAAAAGGTATATTCCCAGAGTGAAATATTACTCAGCTGAACAAAAGAATGCAAAAGTGGACATGCCAAAGGGAAACTAACAGGGTTAAGAGGCAATGACACCCCAGTAGCAACTAGTGCACCTAGAGCCCAGATCTTGGTTTCTAAATATGATACCTCACTGAAAGGAACCAGAGCTTCTCGGAGAAATGGCAGTTCAGATCTGGGGCATGTAAAGTACAAGTGAGCCTGAAATATCTTATGCCAGGAAGTAAGAAAGAACTCAAAGGCTGATGGAGATAGGTCAAAAGTGGTGGCTTAAAGGGACTCCCACTGGCCAAACCTGAGACAATCTGGACATCAAAAAAGAATACAGATGACAACACATTGAATAAATAAAATTAAAACTCTAAGTCCATAGTGGTATATAATAAAAATAAAAGAAGTTGAAAAGGAAAGAAAAGGTGTGGGGTTGGGGGGAGGCTCTCTTACAGAGAAAAATGTCAAGGACATGATAGAATCGGAAAGCCACACAACTGCAAAGTAATAACTAACCTTGAGTACAACACTCAACTTATTTGTATAATAAGATCACAAGATGATTTCCTGAAATATCTTCTGGCTTTATCTGTGATCTAGGATTAAGAGACTTTGAAATGGAAAACGTTGATCAGATAAAGGTTTAGGAAAAGCTATGGGATCCCTACTTTAGCATGTTTTTTTCCTTTCTCCCCAAAGCTGAAAATCACCATTTACAAGTACAATCCTCAGCTTCCTGACCTTGAATTTTTTCATCTTTTGTCATGTGGCTACAAGGTGTATTGGAACTACCCATTAAAAGAGGTTTCATCAGTAACAAAATCAAAAGACAAATGTCAAATTGTGAGTTTGATATATACTTGCATATACATTTGATGTACATATATGCAATATACATCATAAAGTCTCATGTCCCTAATATAAATATTATGTTGTCTATATATTATTTATGTATTGTTAAAACTGTAAAGAAAAAAGATTCTGTTTAGCCTGCTGAGCCAGATAGTGTCCCATCTCCAGTCTAAAGCATAAATCTTCTGAGGAAAGTAAAACCTCCCAACATCTACTTGATTTTTAAGAGACCAGGTTGGAGGGTAGAAGTCTATAATTAAGTTGCTGCAACTCGGGGTAGGGCCTCTGCAGGTCACACATCCATTTCATTCTGCCATATCTGGTCAGACCAGTGTACACCTGCTGACCTGTTTATGGTACTTCTTTTCACTCTTAAAAGTGTCTAAGTTTGGCCCATATTTGGTTACCCTACTTCAAGGAGACTCCTGATGCTCCTTAGGGAAGAGTTCATTTGGCTGATGTTGAAGGGTAAATGTCAAGTGAGAGAGAGAAGCAAGGAAAGACTCTGCAATGTGATAGGCAGAATAATGGCCCCCCCACAGATACCCTTGTGCTAGTCCCGGGAACTGTGAATGTGTTACTTTACATGTCAAGAAGGAAAACATAATTAAATTAAGTATGCTGAGATGGGGAGATCATCCAAGATTATCCAGGTGAGCCTAGTCTAATTACAAGGATCCTTACAATCAGAGGAACTTTCCCCGCTGAGTTCACAGTTAGAGGATGTGACTATGGAAGAATGCTCATAGACGCAACATTGCTGGCTTTGAAGATAAAATAAGGGGACTACAACGCAAGGAATGTGGGCAGCCTCTAGTGCCTAGAAAAAGCAAGGAAACAGATTCTCCTTCAGAGCCTCTGCAAAGGAATACAGACCTGCCTACAGAACTGTAAGGTAATAAATTTATGTTTTTTCAGCCATTAATTATGTGGTAATTTGTTACAGCAGAAATAGGAAACTAATACATGGAATTGACAGCATTTCTAGTGAACCTTGAGGGATCCAACAAGCCATTCATTCATTTAACAAATGTGTAAGTCCTTATATATGCCTGACCCAACGCTGAATAAGATGGACTTCTTAAGGGGTTTACAGCTCTGAAGGAAGACAATCACTGAAACATGTAATTAAGGTTGTTATGAGGGTTCTAAAAGGGTTAGTAGGGGGTGGCATGAGGTATCCAGTGAGCACAGGGGAGTAAACCAGGATATGCAAACATGGGTGGAGAGCAACCCAGTTTGAAGGTATGGCATGGGTGAAGGTTCAGGCAGGGGTTTGAAAGCATATGGATCAAGGCAGTAAACAGCCAGTAGTATAGTTTGGCTGGACCATAAAATAGATGGAAAAGTGTAATGGAAGTGCAATTTGGGGCCTAGTGGTAAAGGGCCTAGCATGCCAGGCTAAGAGTTTGGACTTTATCCTTCAAGCAATGGGAAGATATTTTTAAATAAAAGTTTTAAAGCAGGGAAGAGGGTCAGATTTATATTTTATAGAGATACCTCTGGTATAAGCTCCACTAGAACAGAGACCAAATTTGTTTTTTCTCACTCCCATAGGCACTGGTATCAATCAAGACAGGCTAAGTTATGCTGTGGTGACCAATAGCACCAAAAGTTTCAGTGCCTTAAAACAAAAGAAGTTTATCTCTTTCCCATGCTACATGTTCCTCATGGGTCAACGTGGGTCTCCGCTCATCTTAACCATTCAGGGATGCAGGCTGATGAAGCTACCACCATTTCAAACGGTGCCTGCTTCTGGGCAAGAGGGAAAAGAGTTCTGGAGCACCTCGAAACAGCAATTAAATGCTGTGTCTGAGAGTGACAGGGGTCACATCCACGCACACCTCATGGACCAGGACCAGGAAGCATAATCCCACTATGAGCTGAGGAGGGGTAAAATAGGCAGTGTTTGGTGATGATTTTTATTCATGATTAATATTTACTAATTGAACAGATGAATCAGTTCGAGAGAGTAAGAGATCATCTGATGAAGTCTTACCTAGTAGAAATAGAGAGCAGGGAAGGAACAGGAGACGGGAGTCAGTGAGTAATCAGATGTGCAGCGTGTGAAAGAGCAAGTATGACTAGAGACTTCCAGTCTGGATTAGTGTAGGAAGGGTAATGTCAATTAAAAACGAGAGAGATGAGAAAGTGCACATTTGTATTTGTGCCTACGTGTGTAATTGGTAGAGTGCAGCTGAGACGCCTACATGTTGACCTCACCCTTTGCTGGGTAAGATCGGCAATCTTGACTTCAGGCCCTTCGCTCAGGATACTCTGTCCTTTGTATCGAGGCGGTGCGGCGCCAGCTAGAAAGCAAAATCGGCCCCTGCTCTGGAGTGGATGGATAGACCCACCATAGGTAAAGAGCATGTAAGGAGCTTTACACGCATCTTCTCAAAACATTCCACGAGTAAGCTACGATTATGTTCCTTTTATAGTGAAGAGAATTATTAGACTATCTAGAATCCAAATCTGCTGTGTTATCCTGTGCAAGTTACTTCACCTCTCCGTGCCTTTGGTCCTTCAATTTTAAAATACTACTTACACCGAGAGTGGTGAGGGCTCGAGGCTGGCGGAAGGACCGGAGAGCAGCAAGAAGGCCAAAGCAACCAAAAACACCGCGCGCACATAACGAACACAGCGCCCGGCCGCCCGCCTCAGACCTGGAGCGTACCACGAACCAAACGTGGGGCGGGGACTAAGCCCGGCCCTTGGCTCGCGCAGTGAGATGGCGTCACGGCACCTTTCCGCCCCCCACCTGGAGCCGCCCGGGAGCCGAGGAAAAGCTAGACCCCGCCCCTGGCCCGCGCGACGCACTGACGTCACAGTATTCTCCGCCTCCGCTGGCGCTTTTGGCTCCCCGCGGGGGTTCTTACCACCGAAGGTCTCCAAAGGCAGTTTGCAAGAGGAGCAGGCGGTGGTGTTCATCTGGAGTAAGTGTGACAGCAGTTTGTAGTAATCGATGGCTTTGGCCTCCTGGAAGGGACATATCTGGACCAAGGGGCATCTTGTCTGACGATTGCACTGAGTCGGCACGCGGTAGTGATTGGGTAGTTCCTCAGAGCAACGTAGGTGCTGCCTCTCTGGAGAGAACAAGACCTTTAATCCAAACTTCTTTAAGGAGTTATATACAAGTGTTTCCTCTTCTCATTTCCCACTCTTCAACTCATTTCATCTGTTAAAGATTAGTTATTTTTAAACGGTGAAAGCCCACAAATATATTTGCATGCAAATATACAAATATAAAATGAAAACGTGTCAAAAGAGTTTAACTCCTTACTGAGGAACATGCAAGAGGTTACAAAGAATCCTAAGGAACATAAATAGTCTATATTCTGAAGTGAATGTACAGCTCCTTCCTCTACTTCTCCATCCAATGGATCAGCAAGTTCTTTTGACTCAATTTACAAAACTGCATTCACCTCTCCATTTTCACAAACACCATTTTACTCTGAGCCGAAATCATCTGTGGATCGCACTGCTGCCTTCCAGTGGGCCTCACCCCCTCTGCAATCCATTCTCCATACTTCTAAAGGGATCATTTAAAAAAACAAACAAACAAAAAATGACAAAAAGTATAACCTAGATTATATTGCTCCCCTTCTTACAATCTACCAATGGCTTCTCCTTTGCTTGGAGATTTAAATCCACACTCCCTATGCTTGCTTGCAAAGAACTGCATGATCTACACGTGCCCCTTCACCTACCTCATCTACCACTTCCTGCCTCCCTGCTGTGCTGCAGGGCCCTCTGGTTGGAATGCACTTTCCCCTAAATTTTGCATTGTTGCCTTTTAAAAAATCTTCAGATTTCAGTTTGAGAATTGCCTGCACAGAGAAGCCTTCCCAGACCCTCCGTTCTAAAGTGGCCACTCGGTCATCTGTTTAAGCACTTTGATACATGACATACTCATTTGTTTATTGTCCATCTCCCCACCCCCAATTAAAATGAAAGTATGTAAATTCAGTGAGAAGAGCCCTTACCTATACTGTTTACTGCTGTATTCTCAGCTAGTAGAACACTTAATGAGTTGAGCATGTTATTCATCCCCTAGTTGGGGCTTTATCATTCAAGTAGTTAATTGTAACAAATCTCATTATTTAAAACAAGTGTTTCATCAGATCGTTATAAAATATATCTGGTTATGTAGGGTGAAAAATAGTTTGGATCAAAGAAAAATGGCATAAAAAAATACTTTCTGTGCTTGATGTCCAAAGGATTATTATCAGAGATGTTTTTTTCAAGGATGCTAGCGGTTTTTTTTTTAATGCCTAGATCAATTGCAATCTAGTAAAGGAACTTTGGTTTAATAATTCAACCTAAGATACTTGGAATGAAACTTTAAAAAAACTCACTTATTTAGCAGACATTTTTTTGCACTTATCTTTGGACAGGCTCTATGTAGGATGCTGGAGGATTCCAAATAAAACCTGATAGAGGTGACATCTGAGTTTTGGCTTTCAATATGAGTGGACTGAGAATGTGAATAGGTGAAAAGGAGAGAAACTGGCACTTCAGGCAGAGGTGTACATTTGTAACCGAGCAGGACCCCATGGGGCCTCCCCAGGACAGACCCCTTCCCCATATCCTCTGCTTTGGCTCCTCTCTGAAGTACCTAGATAATAGTATCTGATGCACATTTCCTGAGCTGTTTTACAGATATGAAAACACCCACCAAATGGAAGAAATTAACTACTTGATGATAATGAGCATGTGGCCCCCAGGCCTACCAGCGCCTAAGGATTATAACGTTAACCCCTGTGACACCGCCCTGTCACCTCACTACCAGTCAATCAGAGAATTGTGCACGAGCTGATCACATACACTGGGATGTCCCTCCCTCACCTGGCCTTTAAAAATGCTTTGCTGAAACCCATGGGGAGTTTGGACTTTTTGAGCACTAGCTGCCCTGGACTCCTTGTACAGCGCCCTACAATAAATGCTGCGCTTTCCTTCATCACAACCGAGTGTCAGTAGATTGGCAGGTGGATCCAAGTTTGGTCTGGTAACAAATTCTGTTTGGAAACAGAATACAAATGAGATTAGCTGGAAGGATAGGCAGGAGTCATATCATCAAGGGACTTAAAGTCTGGATCTTATTCCACGGGGGAAGCCAAGAGATATTTTTAAATGGAGTTGTGAAGTGGTCCTCTGTTGTTAGCGTTGTTATAGATAAAATTGTGACTAACTGGACAACATTAGCTATGTAAATAGACCAAAGTAAACCTGACATACTTAATCAAAATCTACATATGCCAGCTACTGGTAGGTGATTATGAACTAAAGGAGTTTCCAGTAGACCTTAGAATTATACATTAGAGCCAAATGAGATATTAAAGAAGATATTTATTTTTCAGCAATTGTTTATAGGGTACCAGTCATGATCAGGCACGTGGTAGGGGAGGGGAAGGGAAGGGGGAACCTTGAAGCTATTTTCAGTATGTCAAAACACCTAACAGGAAACTGTGCATTTCCCCTCAACAAGGCTGAATAGGGTGATTAAAATTCCATGTTTATTTTCTTTGGGTTGGAATTTAAAAGGACTCATTATGAGGACACTGATCATCTCAGGCTGATCAGAAGCTCTGATGAGGTGGCAGAGGTATCCGGTTTTTTAAAAGAAAAAATGAACTGAAATTTATTGCAGTTTGCTAAGTAAAATTATTTAGAATGCAGAAAAGCTGTTGAATGGAAGGAAAATGTGCAAAACAGTGAAGTATGAAATTCAGATCCCACCTTTACAGTCTCTTTTACATAAAAGCCAAATCTGCTTCTCCCCAATTTTCCATTTCAGTGATGGCCTCACCGTGTTCTCAGCTACAAAACCCAGAAGGCTGGGCATCATTCTCCCCGCCTGTCTCAATTTATTTCTCCTATTTAATCACACATCAAACTATTGGCTCTACCTCTGAAACTCTTCTAGAATTTTACCCTCTTCTTTATTCACACTGTTATGGCCTTGTTTGATGTTACGGGAAACACTCTTCCTTCACCACATTATGGCTTTTTCCTTTGTTTTGCTGAGTAGTAGAAATAACAAACTTGGGGAAACCAATGTGACCCTGTCCAAAAAGATAAATTATGATAATACAATAGGGAAGAAAACATGTGATATTTGTCAAATTCCTGTGAGGTGTTCTTCTGCATCCAAGAGTTATGCTTGCTTAGCTATTTATTTTTTATTAGAAAAGAGGGAGGAATATGTCCTTCAGTGTCTTGATTGAGCTAGAAAGTTGTGATTAGTTATCATGATGAAAACTGTCTCAAGTGGTATAAGCAAGGTGTGATGGGTTGTCACCACAGGCTCACCATTCCTGCCTCAGGAAAGTTAGGTGGTCAGAACACTCCCCTCCTGGGCTATTGGGCCTGGTGATGCTCCTGCAGAAATGCAAGTCATAACTATTTCTTAGCAGTGTGTTGGATGGGGTTCAGGATGTGCTACCTCCAAATATGACCTTGGCATAATGAATATTTTAAGCTGAAGAAGTTTGAGAAAACAGTAGAAGCAGGAAGGTCACTTTAGACCCTTCCCCCAACTTCTTCCTCGAAACGGGTCATCAGACCCTCCTGTGAGAGGTGCTCTCCCTCTACTGGGAAAGGAGCATCCTTCTCTGTAGACAAAAGGACAGAGAGAATCCAAACGAACATGCCCTGCTAAGTTAAGTTTGCCTCAGTTTACTACACTTACCTCAGACTCTTTGACCTATTGTATTTCTTTAGGACTGTCTACTCTTCACCAATTTAGCATAAAAATACTCCAGATAAACCCTTTCTTTGGGTCATCATTTCCTTATGAAGACTCCTGTGTCACGTAAAAATTTTATTAAATAAATTTTTATGCTTTTCTCTTGTTAATCTGTCTTTGTCAGTTTAATTTCCAGACCAGCCAGGGACCCTAAGAAGGTTGAGGAAAACTTTTTCTTCCCCTATAATAGGTAATAAAAGTAAAGTTTAAAAAAATTTTTGCAGCTTAATTTATGTCCCAATACTACCATCTTTTTTACAGCTAGAAAAAGCAAAATAAAACCTAGCTTAGTGACGTAGAAGTAGTAGTTGTCTACCCAGCAGCCATTTTTCCTCTTTTCCTGTTGATATTTCACACATACTTACACTAAAAAAATTAATCCTGTATTTTATTTGGCCACCCTAACACTGATATATCCAACAGTCATATTCCTCAGTAACATATACTTATATAAACACAGTCAGATTAGCAAAAAAATGTTTTTACAGTGATAATTATTTTTTGTCAGACATGAATTTTATAGGTAATGAATTGCACACATCAATACAAAACAAATACAAAATACAAATACAAAATACAAATACAATACAAAATCAAATACAAAAAAAGAATTAAGTACCCTGATTAACATTCAGTAAAATTTGTGCAAGAGTTTGAAATGGCAAAAAAAGATTACTGAGTGTTCTATCTCACGCATCCCCCTGGATTATCTCCTCCTTTGAGTTTCTTTGAGCTACTTATAACTCTGTAAATGGTAGATACTGAGAACAATGCAAATGACTCTTGTCCATAAATGTGCAATTGAATTCTGTCCAGTGGAGGGACAATTGACTTCTCTCCCCACCCTCATGGGAAAAGCCAGTTTTACATCTATTTGTCAATTCATGTCGGTATTCCTTCTCTGTCTAGCTATCACTTTGAATTCTCCTTTGAACCAGTTATAATATCTTACTGGTTCCTTCATTAATTAATGAATTGCATACTTAAGTAAAACCTTTGACACATATTCGTTTTATATTTGTATGAGAATCATGATTTTTACATTTAGACAATATAGATCCTTTAGCGATACATTTTAAAAGATAAATCAGTTCACTGATATTTGGTCATTTAGGGCTAGGATATATTCTCAATCATTTTAGGATGAGTTTTGTTTTGTTTTAGCAATTCCAAAGCAATTATATATATCTATATCTATATCTATATCTATATCTATATATATAACTTCTTGTTAAAGGGAAATAACTGTAATGACCAACAAGATAAAATTTGAGGCATTGTTTGTCATACAGAAACTTAGCAAAGTAACTGGAAGAAAGGGTGAGGGAAGAACAAGAGCAATAGAATGATAAAGAAAATTTCTTCAGTAAAATAAATAAATAAATAACCCTCAGGCAAGTCTTTGGAGATAGATGCACAGTGCCTCTAGCACTGTGGAACTCATGAACAGATTTCATCATAAACAATTCTTACCCAGTAATGAAGACCAATCCTTAAGGAAGGAGGAAAGAAGGAAAGAAATGGAAGAAAAGCCTTCATCATCTTCCCCTAGATACCAACATACCATTTCTATTCTGTCTTACCCCTTCCCGATATTTCCTCTTCAAAAATATGCCTCTCCTATGAGTCCTGTCCCTTTGATGCTGTAGGAGAGGAAGAAGTTTTCCTCCACTCTCTTAGGGTCCCTGGCTGGGTCTCGAAATTAACCTGACAAAGACAGATTAAGGGGAGAAAAGCATGCACGTTTTATTGAATTTTTGCATGTACATGGGAGTCTTCACAAGAAAATGAAGGGCCAGAATAAGTGACCAGAGCAGGAAACTCATACCTTTTAGACAGAGAAACAATAAATTTGTGAAGAATTGCCAAGACAAAGGGGTTTGGGCTAGAGGTAGTAAGTGGTGTAGAAGTAACTAGAAGATAAGGGTGAGTTTAATAAGGTTTGTTTGTACAGATTTCTTGGTTCCAAATTCCCATCTCTGGTAATAAGAATGTCTTCCCTCCTCCTACTACAGGGAGGGTACCTTTCACATGGGAGTTCTATGACCTATTTCAGGGAAGTAGGGGAAACAGGGGGAAGTCAGAGTGAACTTCCAACCAATCTTAAAAGTTTTTTCAGCTGAAGTCATTTAATATGCCAAGGTGCCATATTTTGAGGTAGTGTGTCCTGAACCACACCAATGCCTTAATAGTGTGTAGGGACTGTATAGAGACATAATATGAGAAGTATTTCAAGAAGAGCACAGATGGGAATCAGCAATTTGGATGGTGGTTGGTTCTGGGCTGGAGCCTGTAGGAGGTACGGAGCTGGAAGGAGAGAAAAACCGCAGGGGCATGTGATGGGGTAGATGCATGGGTCTCTCTGAGTACTGAGCACACCTCTAGCAGGTTCCCCAGAGATGGCCCTTTAAGACTGCATAACAATACTTTCTCACCCCCTTTCCAGGCTCCAGCCCTCAGCCGCCCCATTAGGAGCCACCTAAGAGCAATCCCAGGGTAAAAGTCAAAGGTATGCAAAGGTACTGAGCACCAATTTGGTGGACAGAGTGTTAGGGAGTGGTGGTCGTGGAGGTGATGTGGATGTAGATCTATGATCTGACGCCAACAGCAGCAGGCTTCTAACACCAAACTTGTGAATTTGGTGAGAACAGGGCCATTCCCCAACTCATAGACTGTCCTCACAGCTCTCAGAGCCCTGGCTACCATACCCCCAACTGTAGGCCAATAAGGTAGGGGGTCCCAGGAGGAAAAGATCTAGACATAACTTTCTTGACATAAGAGAAGCCATTTTAGCCCTGAGACATTTTGGGATCTAAGCCTGGCCACAATGCTTGCTCTTGCAGGAGACTGGGTCCCAGTAGTTAATGAAGGAAAAGAAGTTCAGGAAACAAAAGAATATAAGAATAAACAGCTATTATTAGGCCAGGGAAATAACCTAACCATAATGAAGATAATATATCAGTTGCAAAGATTCCCAGTTCTGTTTTGAAGGTAAAGATTAGCCTGAAGCACATTCTTGAGCTGGTTTGCAGGATACAAACCCCCTAGAACATTCCACCGGACTATCTGGAACCTAAGGAATGATGATGTCGACTTTACTGACTTCAGTCAACTAGAGCCTGGACTCTATCAACCTTTGCCCCAATGCTACGCTGAATTCTCCTCTGCTGAAGCCCCTTCATGAATATGCATATACTGCATGCCCCCTCATGAATATGCATACACCTCCCAGCCCCCTTCATGAATATACATGTATCCTTAGCTTAAAACTTGCCCAATTTTGCTGGGAGACACTGCTTTGGGAAAGATCCCAGTGTTCTCCTTACTTGCTGCAAAGTAATAAATCCTCCCTTCTCCCACTCTTTGCCTTGGTTGTATCTTTTGGCTCAACACGCACAAAGAGGTAAAACCAGCTTGTTGGGTGACACAACACCTAATGAGAGTTGTGGATGCCAGAAATGCCTCTCACTCTAAATGATTTTTTTTAAATTTTGTATTAATTGTTGGGCGCAGCATTGCCCTTCCACCACTCATGGCTGCTATTTCTTTTCCAGACAAAAATAACTGTAGTAACTTTTTCTTATTAATACTTTATTATATACTGTAACATATCTATATCTATAATTGCTAATTTTCCAAATAACTGCAGGATGGCTATTATTAAAAGCTGGGCTTCAACAGTATAAGCAGCTAATTAGGAGCTTAGCCAAAATTTGAGGGTGGCTGGGTCCTACAGAGCATAAGGAACCACAGTAGTTCCAGCAAAGCCCTGGGTCTCCCAGTGTCCCCTGCCCCCTGTGTACCCTCTGAATGTGTCCTGTTCCAGGCTCCAGCAGAGGCTGCTACAGGAAGAGATACTGCCTTCACCCTCCCATCTAAACATCCTTCCTGAGTCCTGGCCTGGGAGAAGGCAAAGTCCCAGACTTGTGCCAGGGAAATATTAAGCCACAGCCCTGATGAACGTAGCCATAGCTGATCTGGTTTTAACCTGAGTCAGTCAGTCTTACATAGCCCAATCAAGGGGATCCTGAATACCAGAAGGCTTCTGTGGAAGCTCAAAAGTAGACTTACCTCTAATGACTGTCCTGAAAATCAGGCTCAGATCTGATTATAAGGGTGGCAGAGCTCCAAGAAGACTAGATGCACAGCTTCATCAGTCTCCTAGGTCAAAGTCAGGGCCCTGTTAAGAAAGAAAGGGGCCCTGAGACCTTGGATAGGGTGGATGAGTCTGAGACCCTTAAACCTCAGAGTTCCCTGAGCCTTACCACCTGTCAGAAACAGCTCTGTCCCTCTCTTACCTGGAGGTGGGCAATGACCCTACGTGAAGCCCGTACCTTGTAAGATGATGCTGGTTCTCCTCAAGACCTTTCCCTACAACCCCTTATTACCTCTAGGCTTATAAACAGATTCAGGGACTTCCCTGGTGGCACAGTGGTTAAGAATCCGCCTGCCAATGCAGGGGACACGGGTTCGAGCCCTGGTCCGGGAAGATCCCACATGCCGTAGAGCAACTAAACCTGTCCACCACAACTACTGAAGCCCGCGCGCAGCAATGAAGACCCAACGCAGCTAAAAAATAAATTAATTAAAAATAAATAAATAAATAAACAGAGTCAGTGCTAAGCCCAACCTTAGAAGTCAAACAGGAGCCCTATTCTAGGAACACATAAATTACCTACCAAAGGAGTTGCAGAACTTTGCTAATACAATCAGAAAAGAATAAGGGAAAAGATATGTGAGCGGATCTGGAAGGTGTTATTACCATGGGAATAGGGAGAAAGGGAATTCATTGACATGGAGATACTGATGACTAAGGACTTGATATCTGACAGAGACATTGGAATTGGTTTAAGTGTTGTTTTTGATGGCTTATTGAACCCTAGACATAATGAAAGCTTACACTAAGTGAAGTGGAGTTTCCAGAACTTCCTTGGCATAGGAAATGTTAGAATAGATTTATTATGGAAGGCCTAAGAACTCTTAACCTGTGTTACTCAGGAGGGCCAGACATTCCCTTTACTAAGATAATAAGAAATGCATTGGTGAGAAGCCGCTGACATTTACTCGAAAAGTTTGGTAATCACGGTTTTCTGCAAGTTGTGTAGTCACTGTCATGAAATGGAACTCGATATCAGTGGAGATGTTGGGATTCTATTAATAGAATGGTAGAGGCTAGAAGATAGCACTTAAGTATCAGAGGCAAAATGGTGTAGCTACTGCAGCAAGGCCAGAGTGCTGCAGGGGGCCTTAGCCTACAGTATCTATGGCAATGGCTGAAAGATGACGGTGTTCCTACGTGTGAGATGGATGAGTGTCCAAGTGAGGTGTTGCTTAATTTTGTGACATTAGCTTTATCATTTTTTTAAATGATACATATTAATTGTAAAAAAAATACCATTTGAGAGACCATTCATCCAGATCGCTCTCTCTGCTTTCGTTTTTAATTCTTCATGCATAGGATCTGGCTGTATGTGCTGTTCTGTAACCAACTTTTTTGGATCAATATTCTGTAGGCATCTTTCCTTATCAATGAACTTAAACATGCATGAGAATTTTGATGATGTAAAGGCAGCATGACCTGGTTTTAAGCACCTGGACATTGGACCAGACTGCCTGAGTTCAAATGCTAGTTACACAAATTTCTAGCTTTGTGAAAGTAAATTGAACTCTCTATACCTCGGTTTCCTCATCTCTAAAGCGGTATAATAACACTATCTAATTCTTAAGATTATTGTGAAGATTAAATGAGTTAATATATACTTAGATCAATGCTTGACAAGAGTTACCTATTATTAGCTATTGCTTTACAGTCTCCTAATAATGGACATTTACATAGTTTTTTATTTAGCTTGTGTAATACTGCAGTAAACATCTTTCCCTCTATATTTTCTTATATCTGTGTGATTATTTTCTTAAGAAAATTCCTAGAAATTGAATTTCTAGAGCAATTGTCATGACCCCTTTCCTGAATGATACTTTTTATATTTTCTAGAATTTACCTAAAGTTTCTAGCATGAGACTTGTGTCCTCCCTGGACTATACTTATAAATACGGATGTCTCCTATTATATCTTTTTAATTATTAAATAGGAATTTAGGGCTTCCCTGGTGGCGCAGTGGTTGAGAGTCCGATGCAGAGGACATGGGTTCGTGACCTGGTCTGGGAAGATCCCACATGCCGCGGAGCGGCTGGGCCCGTGAGCCATGGCCGCTGAGCCTGCGTGTCCGGAACCTGTGCTCCGCAACGGGAGAGGCCACAGCAGTGAGAGGCCCGCATACCGCAAAATAAATAAATAGGAATTTAAACTTGGGGGAGAGGAAATTAGAAAACATGGGCTCAGATTACCATTTGGTGCCTTGTGACTTAAATTGCTTCTAATTCCATCATCTGTATGTTTTAGCATGAATACAGCAGCACTGGATCTCGACCAAGGGTCTCATTTTCAGAACAAGTGAGTTAGATCAGCGACCTTGTACGAATGGCCATGATCCTTTGGAAAGAGGCTTTTGCCACATGACTCAATAGTTTAATGGATGATATCTGAGTCTTAAGAAAAATATTTCATTGATCATCCCACCTTGGCACCCAGATGTGGCATTTAGATGCTTCCATTTTTCCCATTCGTAGCTTAACTGATCCTCCTGGCAATAGTTGCTGGCTGGCTACCTATCCCATGGCTCCTTGTCTCTGAGTCTCTGAACTGTTGATTTCCCTCTAGAGCAAAGAAGCTTAATCCTTCCACTCTATTCTATCTCTGTTTTCTGCCCCTCTAAGGAAATCTCTACCTTTACTTTCTGCCCTTTTAAAAGTTAACTTATTCTTTTCTTGAATCTTTTTTCCTAACCTAAGCTCTGCGTGCCTTTCTCTAAACCACGTTTCAGTGTAATAGCCCTGTTTTAGGGAGAAGCTCATCATTCCTTTTCTTTGCATGTGTTCTAGCAGATGAGAGCATGGGGAGGTGATGAAGTCAAGCATTCAGATTTGTTCAAACTGGTCTCAATTCATGTTTTCATGAACTCATTCTTCATTTATGCATCCATTCATGTTTTCACGTGGGTATCATTCATTTGCTTAGTTGTTATGCACTTATTCCTGCATGAAATATTAATATATTCTACATGTCTGTAATCAGTTCTCACACACTCATTCATTCATTCATTCATGCCTTTATTCATTCAATTTTGGAGTCAGTCATTCATTTACATAGAATTTATATACTCAAAAATTTATTTATTAATTTCTTTTATATCAGCCAGGGAAGCAGGAAACCAATGGCACATTCAAATCTGGATGATTTAAAGGGATTATTTGCCAAGGCGTGGGCAGAGTGTAGGAAAACCACAAGGATTAGTGCAGCCCTCTGGAGCTAACAACAGCTGGGCCCGGTTACCACCTCTGGGTCTGGAAGGCCAAGTGGGGGAGAGAAACTGAGGCTTTTCATTGTGGGATCCCCTCCTGGATGGGAGAGAATCTGGGCATAAATACCATGATCTAATTCTTCTTCCTTTGGCAGATCTCTTGCCAATGTCTCCTCTCTACCAACATTCTCTGAACGGAACTCTAAGTGAGTGTGTGAGAGAGGGGATGGAGGCAGTCCGCACTGGTCAGCCTTCTGGGGACAGAGCAGGATGGAGGTGGGTGGAGGATGTATCTGGAGAAGCAAAGGAAAGGTATTCCACATACTCTCTGAGGTTCTGAAGCTGGTCAGCATTGCATCTTCCCTCTTCTTTTTTTTTTTTTTTTTTTTAAATTATTTATTTATTTAAATTTAAAAAATTATTTTCCCATTTAGGTTATTACAGAATATTGAGCAGAGTTCCCTGTGCTATACAGTAGGTCCTTGTTGGTTATCTATTTTAAATACAGCAGTGTGTACATGTCAATCCCAAACTCCCAATCTCTCTTCTCCTTTCTTATTACTGGGAAAGAACCAGTAGGAATGGGCAAAAAATTCCTGCCTAGGAAATTACTTTCATAACAGAAAGCTACATAGAATAGAGTCAGCCTGGCTATGCATGCCGGCTATCTTGGATTATGCTTCTTTGGGAAAGTCTTTTGGGTTCCTCCACAACCCCCACCCAAGAAGGGTGCTCTTTCCTGGGACAATATTTTAACAGTAAATTGTATCTGGATGACTGCATTCTGAATTCTACATACCTTGATTATCTTATTAGCCAGGGCCTGGCAAAGAGTAAATGTCAAATGCAAGGGTGAACCAGCGCATGAGTGCTTGAATCAGAGGGTGCTGAAGCATTTAGGGAGGTAAAGATATCTTGAATTTCTTTCGCTCTCCCACAAGGTGGCGGCAATTACCATGGTCCCATTTTCTTACGTGTGGGACTCAGGCACACAACTTCATTGACTGACCTGTGAATAGAATAAATCTATTTTTAAAACCGCTGTATCAAGAAGAGAATAATACACTGATGGTAAGGAAGAGAAAAAGTGTAATTACATAACTACTTTCACTAATATTATTAGATATGGCACTGTATTAAAAAGCATTTGGAAAACATGTTTACTAAATTTCTGAAACAAATAAAATTTGCCCTCTATGCAAATGTTAGATAAACAAGTGAATTTTTCCCTGCCCCATATGGTGCCTAGCTATGTAATTTGTTCACCCAAAGTCACTCCGCTGGGCTTTTCCAGTATACCTGGCCCTGTGTCATGCCCTCAAAGTTAAAATGTCACACAGGTTCTAGGTTCTCAGTGGCTTGCTTCTTTCCCCTCTTCTCTCCAGCCACAGTTATCTGTGCAGAAACTATACATTGTGCTTCTTACACTGGCCTGTGGATGCTGGAATTCATCACTGTTTCTGGTCATATTAACTGTTGAAGAAGAGCACCATTTTTAGAAAATTGTTACTAAGTGTTCAAGCTCAGGGATGAAGGTGTCCCAGTGAGGTTAAGGGTAACTTACCTAGTTTTTTCAAAAGTACTTACATTTCCTGAGTGTCTTAGAAACCAAGAGCATTGTCCCTGCATTTTTTCTTTTCTGTTTAACTTACAGAAACCTTCCTTGGATTTCAAAACTACTTTTGTGGCAAAGATTGCCAAGACTTGTCTAAAATTTACCAACAATTCTGGATTTAGCATAAATTTTGCCCTGTAGTTTTAAATAAACTATGTCCAAGAGATTAAGAAAAAGAACGCTAAATAAAAGCAGACTTTTTATAATCAAGGGGTCCCTACAGAAGACTAATAAGAAGCCATAGGGCTGGGTGGCTGGACCATGAGTTAATTCCTGAGGTGGGGAAGTGGGGGCCAAGAGCAAGTGGGAGCTCAGAGCAGGAGGAAGGAGTAATATGTTTGTAGATTTCAGCTTCTCAACAGAGAAGACTTAAGTTCAATCACAGTGGAATCCAAATATTATAATGATTTGATGTCTACTACCATATCTTTACATATTCATGAACAGGTCCTTTTAAAATGGTTGGAAATTTGCACATTTCTTTTTTCTTCCTTGAACTCACATTTCCATTTTAATTCTCTCACAGAATTTAACCCTCAACTAATACATTTTTAAGCATGAAAGTCTTATTGTTTGTCCTACTTTTCTGCAAAAAAAAATATATATACATATATATATAATTTTGAATTGTCTCGACAATAACTATAAGACTCTGAGTGTTAACAAATTTTTCTTTTGGCTTGAGTTATTATAACCATTATCAGTACATAATCAAAACCATATAAAGATAATAAATTTTGATAAAATAATCAATAAATATAAAGTTTTGTTGGAAATCCAATTCTCAATGAAATAACTGGGTTTTTTCCTCCAGTTAGTTCATGAATCTATGAATGATTATTACTTATTGCTGGAATGAGACAGAGTTTGTATTAATTCTATTACTCTTTTCTGTTTTTTCAGACAAATGTGCTAAGAAATATTGTACTTATAAATAAGTAGCAAAAATGGAAGAAGTTATAACAATGCCACTCAATCCTTTGAGCTCCTTCTGACTATATGCCAAATAATAATAATAATAACTAATTATTATTATTATTATTTTTTTTTTTGCGGTACGTGGGTCTCTCACTGTTGTGGCCTCTCCCGTTGAGGAGCACAGGCTCCGGACGCACAGGCTCAGCGGCCATGGCTCACGGGCCCAGCCGCTCCGCGGTATGTGGGATCTTCCCGGACCGGGTCACGAACCCATGTCCCCTGCATCGGCAGGCGGACTCTCAACCACTGCGCCACCAGGGAAGCCCAATAACTAATTATTTTACCTCATCTATTAACGGACAATTTAATTAGATCATCTTTCAAATTGGCAAAAGAAATGAATTGGAAACTACACAACTTGCAAAATGATTGTTGCCCAGCCATCAGAGGCATTCGGTTCCTCAACATTTCTGGGAATTATATTGAAAAGGATTTACCAAAACTTAACAAATGATTATTAATTATATTTATTACTCTTTTATTTTGAGATAACTGGAAAAATTAAAATATTGCTTATTTTCTATACCTTTGCCAATACAATATGTTTTATCTTATCACATCATTTAAACATACTTTCATCTAAATACTGGAGCTGAAAAATTTCTTTATTTGGATAGCAGAAGGGTTTAATTGGCAAACCAGTCATCCTTATTAGTCTTATCAGCCCCAATCAGATTACTGCCAATCAGAAAAATTATGATCTCATTTTTCAGTTTAATTTATATGTTATACATTTGAAAAAATAGCATGAAAACCCCTGGGAAAATGTTATAGAACACATTTTATAAAATAGATTTCTAAGAGCAGTCAAGATTTAAACGATGTAGATCTAACATAGTTAATTCATCAATGTTATAACAAGTTATAAAAGGTAGTAAATTAAAATGCTATTTCTCATTACTTAGTTTATAACGGTGCAGTGTAATTTGTAGCTTAAAATATTACTTATTTATGAGATAGAGAGAATGATAAAAAGTATGCTCAGATGCTGGTGTTCAGCTTCTAGGATTAACTAAATAAGAATCATATATTAAATTAGAACTAACTCCACTAATTTTGTTAGACATCATGATCAAGCTTTCCTATATATTTAAAGAAAAAGAAATGTAAATAGTACTATTAAAAATAATCAGTCCATCAGCTAAATTTTATTTTTTTCAAAAAGAAAATACTAAACATTTTAAGATAAAATGCAATTGAAGTAAATATTTCATTGATTTGATAAAAATAGATTATAACTCCATATTGAAAATTTTCCAATTCTTTAAAAACTTTGTAAAGTTTTTTTTTTTAGCATCTTTATTGGAGTATAATTGCTTTACAGTGGTGTGTTAGTTTCTGCTTTATAACAAAGTGAATCAACTATACATATACATATATCCCCATATCCCCTCCCTCTTGCATCTCCCTCCCACACTCCCTACCCCACCCCTCTAGGTGGTCACAAAGCACCGAGCTGACCTCCCTGTGCTATGTGGCTGCTTCCCACTAGCTATCTGTTTTACATTTGGTAATGTATATATGTCCATTGCCACTCTCTCACTTTGTCCCAGCTTACCCTTCCCCCTCCCCGTGTCCTCAAGTCCATTCTCTAGTAGTAGGTCTGCATCTTTATTCCCATCCTGCCCCTAGGTTCTTCATGACCATTTTTTTTAGATTCCATATATACGTGTTAGCATACAGTATTTATTTTTCTCTTTCTGACTTACTTCACTCTGTATGACGGACTCTAGGTCCATCCACCTCACTACAAATAACTCAATTTCATTTCTTTTTAATGGTTGAGTAATATTCCATTGTATATATGTGCCACATCTTCTTTATCCATTCATCTGTTGATGGTCACTTAGGTTGCTTCCATGTCCTGGCTATTGTAAATAGAGCTGCAACGAACATTGTGGTACATGACTCTTTTTGAATTATGGTTTTCTCAGGCTATATGCCCAATAGTGGGATGGCTGGGTCGTATGGTAGTTCTTTTTTTAGTTTTATAAGGAACCTCCATACTGTTCTCCATAGTGGCTGTATCAATTTACATTCCCACCAACAGTGCAAGAGGGTTCCCTTTTATCTACACCCTCTCCAGCATTTATTGTTTGTAGATTTTTTGATGATGGCCATTCTGACTGGCGTGAGGTAATACCTCATTGTAGAAAAACTTTGTAAAGTTTTATGTGTCATTTTTATCCACTGAGTCATTAAAGTCTTGGTAGTTCAAGAAAACATTTTAGTCACATGAAGAGTCAGTTACTAACTGTGGTAGACAGTGTCTAAGGTGACTCCCCCATGATCCTTGTCATCTGGAATTCATGTGTAATCCCTTCCCTTTGGTTCTAACCAACAGAATATGGCAAAGATGATGGGAAGTAATTCTTTGACTATGTAAAGTCATATATGACTCTGTGTGGCTAGGAAACACTCTGAGCCTCTCCTTGCTGGTTTGATGAAGGAATTGGTCATATTGAGGAAGATCATGGTCATATTGAGGAAGATCATGTGGTGAGGAACTGTGGGTGGCTTCTAGCAGCTGTCTGTGGCCTCAAGAAGTTGAGGACTGCTGCCAGCAGACAGCCAGCAAGAGGCTGAGGCCCTCAGTCCTACAACTGCAGGAAATGAATTCTGCCAAGAATCTGAGTGAAATTGGAAGTAGATCCTTCTCCAGTCATATCTCCAGATGAGAATGCAGCCCAACTAACACCTTGATTGCAGCCCTGTGAGACCCCAAGCAGAAGACTCAGATGAACTCTTACCAGACCCTGACCCACAGAAACTGTGAAATAATAAATGTGTATTATTTTAAGCTGCTAAATTTGTGGTAATTTGTTGTGTAGCAATAGATAACTAATACATTAATCTATTCAGCTTTGGATGTTTTAAGGTGCTTTTCTTTGTAAATAATCACAAATCCTAGAAGACAATATTAGAATATCTGAAAAGAATGCTTTGCGTTTAAACATGGGAGCAGGGGAAACTTTCTCTTAAGCATTCACTATATCTCATTGTTTCTTTTTTTAATAATTTTTTGTATTTATTTATTTTTATTTATTTATTTGGCTGTGTCAGGTCTTAGTTGTGACACGTGGGATCATCATTGCGGCATGTGGGATCTTTTTGTTGCAGCGCATGGGCTCTTCGTTGAGGTGTGAGGCCTTCTCTAGTTGTGGCACACTTCTCTAGTTGTGATGCGTGGGCTTCTCTCTAGTTGAGGCGCATGGGCTCCAGAGCTCATGGGCTCAGTAGTTGCGGTGCGTGGGCTCTCTAGTTGTGGTGCACAGGCTCTAGAGCGCATGGGCTCAGTAGTTGCTGCATGTGAGCTTAGTTGCCCCGTGGCATGTGGGATCTTAGTTCCCCGACCAGGGAGCGAACCTGTGTCCCTTGCATTGGAAGGCGGATTCTTAACCACTGGACCACCAGGGAAGTCACTCATTGTTTCTCTCTTTGCTTTGTTTTCATGGACTGTTCCATAATAATGCTTATTTATTTATTTGCAAGTAGACAGAAAATGGAAAAGGCAAAGTCCTTACGTGAGAATTTTTCATATTTCCACTACCCTACTACTACATAGCAGAACCTAAGGCCAAAACTCTGTTTGTAACACAATGCTTTACTCTTAACAAAAATATATATTTTTTGGGAAAGACAAGAAGCTCTAAGGGTTTATTATGTCCTGTTTAAAGGAGCCTACTCCTTTGTTTAGTCCCCTGGAGGTTTTTACTCCAAGAAATGCTCCACTGTAAGACTTGGGATGGGTGAGAGTTGTGCCTGTATTTAAAAAGTGTCTGAAGGGCTGATGTGAACAGAGACACATTCTCTGGCACATCAGTTTTGGGAAAGAGTACCTCTGGAGGTTAAGGATCTGGAAATCAATATTCTTTACATTTTCCCTTCTTGCATATCCCTTGGAAAGTTTTAGGACCAGGCAATTAATCAAAGGCATCCCTAACAATTCAAAAACACAGCCTCCTGATGCTGAGGCTTAGAGCCAGGTTTCAGTTCTCTAGTATGTTAGGAGGTTAAGTGTTACAGAAGAAAATAAAATAAAGGAGTGGGATAGAGATGATGTGAAGATTGCAATGTAAAGAGTTAGAGAATTCCTCACTGAGCAGGTTAAATTTAAACAAAAACTTGAAGGAGGAGAAGGCAGGTTCTATATTGATATCTGGGGGAGAGTTCCATGAAAGGTAAAGTGAATCTAATTGGCATTAGATTTCATATTGTGGGAGGAAAAGGCAACTTTAAGTATGCAAGAATTTAGATCTCCCTTAAGAAAAGTGTACTTGAGGAAGTTGTTTCAGTCAAATTAGTGTAAGTCAAAGAAAATAATTCAAGGGGGGAAAAAAGGAAAGAAAGAACTGTGGTATACAAGAAATAGTGAGCAATAAAACCAGTAAGAACTGTAATTAAATTGAAGTAATTGAATTATGGTTGTAGAGTTAATGTAGTTAAAGAGGATTTTTGAAATAGAAGAAGAATAATGTAAAAGCTTAAAACTAAGAGTCTGTAATTTTAGGTTTAGATTTTTAAAAAGAAAATCTGAGAAATGGCACGTTGTAGAAGTGGGGAGAAGCGTAGTAGAAAAGGGGCAAGTAAAAGCATTACAAAATTTTTGTGTTCTTGGGAGAAAGACACAGAAATTTTAAACTGGACTTTTTTTCAACATTTAAAGGTTAATACAATCCAGATAAAAATGGAATATAAAGCTTTGTCTTTATAGTGAAGGGCAAAAATGAGTGGTACGGATAAGATTATGGCTTTATCTTGAAGCTATATTTCTCAATATCAGTAAACAGTAGGAAAAAAAAAACTCTAAAAGGAAGAGAGGGAAAATGGAAGAGAATGTGAGTACATATTTAAAACAAGGAGTCAACAGTAATGATGAACTAGGTAATAAACTTTGGTATAACCTTGATATAAACTTCTTCCTGAGAACAGCTAGAAAATCTCTATAGAATGTATATATATTCTCTCTCTCTCTCTCTTTCTTCTTCCCTGTTCTTTTGCAGAGGATAGATTAGATGCATAGAGAGAAATGTAAGCCCATTTGGGGCTGCTTTTCCCTGGTGACGTCTATCAATTCTAGAAGGGGCAGTCAAAGGATAAGAAACTCAGCAGAGCTTCTGAGAGAGTCCTGAGGTTAGAAGGACAAAATTATAGTTCAAATCCCATCAAGCAAGGAAGACTTGGTAAACACCCCAGTCTTCGGGCTGTGACCTGGAAGCGCTACACCCTATGAGTAAACCAGAAATAGAGTGATTCTCTAGGGACTGAAGCCCAGGTTTGTTGGGGTTTTTTTTTGCGGTACGCGGGCCTCTCACTGCTGTGGCCTCTCCCGTTGCAGAGCGCAGGCTCCGGACGCACAGGCTCAGCGGCCATGGCTCACGGGCCCAGCCGCTCCGCGGCATGTGGGACCCTGCTGGACCGGGGCACGAACCTGTGTCCCCTGCATCGGCAGGCGGACTCTCAACCACTGCGCCACCAGGGAAGCCCTAAAGCCCAGCTTTATATCATCTCAATCAGAATTAAAAGAATCTGGAATTGCTAGTGTCTCCAGCTACCAACCAGAAATAAACATAAATTCTCCCTACAACTTTTCATATACACTATCTGGTGTTAGTAGCAAGGACCTTTAGGATACAAGACAACATGTTCAAAACCAAGAAAAAAAGCACACAATACAAATGAATCCATGGAGGACCTAGATAATGGAGTTATCACTTGTGGACTTTAGCTACGTTAGTATGTTCAAGAAAATAATAGAAGACTGAAAATTTAAGCAGAGGACTGTAAAGCGCACACATGCACACAAAGCAAATGGAAATTCTAGAATTAAAATATATGATAATTGAAATTAGGAACTCAATTTTTAAAAGCCAGATCATATAACACATAGATACTGGAATTGAAGTACATTGATCAGGTATTATCTACTGGTCCAAGTAGACATTGTTGATGGGGAGGTAACAGAATATGTATCACTAGATGGGGTAGGGGGTCAGGATCCTGGGTCAGCCAGGAGCCCAGAAGCAAAAGTAGGAATGTTCAAGGGAAAGGAAGAATGCTTCAATATTACAAAATCAATTATTACATGTCAACAAATTAAAGAAAAAATATTAAATAATTATCACTATATGTGAAAAAATACATTTGATAAAATTAAATATTAAATTCTGACTCCTAAAATCAACTCTGGGAAATTCCCTGGCGGTCCAGTGGTTAGGACTCGGTACTTTCACTGTGGTGGCCTGAGCTCATTCCTCCGTCTCTGAGAACTAAGATCCTGTAAGCAGCATGATACGGCCAAAAAAAAAAAAAAATAAAAGAACCTTAAAATCAACTCTGTAAACTAGGAGAAAACAACTACATTAATAACATCAAAATTATGTTCCAGAAGTTAACAACACACATTGTACTTGAGTGAAATACTAGACTATATTTATTTCTATTATGTTTAGAAATTAGACAAGGGTATCTATCATTTTTGTTATTTTTAACATTCTCCTGGATGTTCTAGTCAGTGTTATAAGAAAAATAAACAAAAAGCATGCTATCGGAAAGGAAAAGCAAAATTATTTTTTGCAGGGGATATAATCTGGGTATTTACCTAGGAATCAGGACAGTCAACTTAAAAACATATTAGACCTGAATTGCTAAAAGAACTTACAGTAAAAAAAAAAAAAAAAATTAGACCAATAGAAAGATCAGATATCTAGATATGAGATAAATATTTTTTAAAAACTTAGGATGTATAGCATGGCCATATGGACTAAACAGGCATTATAGGTAGGCGAACAGTGATATACATATCTAACACTAAAGGCTGCCGTAACATTAACACAAAACTTGATAAAGTTTAGGATAATACCACAAACACACATACACACACACACATACGCATGCACGCACAAACCAATATTAGTTATGCAATAACATTTCATTAGCTATAATTCCTAAGAAACCATTGGGAAAAAACTCTATTCCCAACAACAACTTATAAAATATGTAGGAATAAACTTGTCAAGGAATATCTAAGACACAAATATACTGAATTTAAAAGAAGACAAGGGAATTCCCTGGTGGTCCAGTGGTTAGGACTTTACCCTTTCACTGCTGAAGGCCGCGTAGCACAGACAAAAAATAAAAAATAAAAAAAGATAAATAATTTGAGAAATATATCATATTCCCATATGAGGGGATTCAATATAACTATTCTCCCCAATAAATTCAGTGAAATCTTTGCCCAAACCTCAAAAAGAGTCTGGGGAGACACGGAGAAGAGGGATGAAATATGCATTCTAAAATTCCGATGGGAGAATAAATTAATTAATTTATTATACCATGAATATTTTGAAAATAAAGATTAATGATGAGGGACTTGCCCTACACAATATCAAAACCTGAGGGACTTGCCCTACACAATATCAAAACCTATTGTTATATTTTATTTATTTATTTTTTTAATTTTTTTTTTTTTTTTTTTGCGGTACGTGGGCCTCTCACTGTTGTGGCCTCTCCCGTTGCGGAGCACAGGCTCCGGACGCGCAGGCTCAACGGCCATGGCTCACGGGGCCAGCCGCCCCGCGGCATGTGGGATCTTCCCGGACCAGAGCACGAACCCGTGTCCCCTGCATCGGCAGGCGGACTCTCAACCACTGCGCCACCAGGGACGCCCTAACTTTTTTTTTTTTTAAGCTAGAGAATTGGCATTCTTCAAGGAGTTCTTAACCATTTTTGTGCCATGGACATTTTAGACAATTCAGTAAAACCTATGGACACTTTCTCAGAATAACATTTTTAAGAGCATAAAATGAAAATATATACTTTCAAAGAAAACTAATTATAATGAAATAATCTGTGGGCCCCAGATTAGGAATTCCTCTATGGAGTACCTCTTGGGTTTGAGTCTTTCGTCCCTGCCTGAATGGCCATATTTGGTCCCTTGTGTGTCAGGTGAATGTGCACATTGCTGGGGAAGGATACAGGGACCCTGGGAACTTTGTCAAGAGTGTGGATCTTCAAGGGCAGCACACCACCACTCTCACAGCCATCCTGGGTGGCAGCAACTCGAGAAAATCAGCCAAAAATCGGTCGGCTATTCACTGGTGACAGTGTCCTGTTTGGAAGCAGCCTGAATGAGCCCAGGGTTCTTGGACAGATGAGAAGAAGGAGAGGAAGCTTCAGTAAAGAGACACTGGGCTTCCTGCTTATAGGTACATAGGGGGTGCGAGTGTTTATGGGAAAATGAAAGAGATATTACTGTAGTTTGTACCTCAAACTGGTGGAGTGGGTCATATCTATTTCATTCACTTCTGTATTGTTTGATTAAAAAAATTTTTTTTACAATAATTGAGTGTAAATTTTGTGACAGAAAAAAGCAGCCTATGCAGAACTTTCATTTCATTAATGATATTGTGTCATTAATGCTGCCTGGATTCAAACATCTTAAGCCTTTAGTCAGATGTTGTGGAATCTGAGAAAGGATTAGCAGACCCTGAATCTCCTAAACCTAGAGGACACCTCTGCCAAAGGAAAGGGACAGAAGAACTCCATAAATTCTTACCTTCTAGAATATTCTTATGACTCTGATAGTAGTAAATTGGTAATAAATCCTCAGGAGACTTTATTGTTATTGAGCCCTGAATTGAAGGATCAAAAAGAGAAATATATGCCCAAAGACAAATGTCTTCACACTCTGTGATCTCAGAAGAGTGGGGAGTTGGTGGAGCCGCCTTGGGAGCTGTAGGCAGTAGAGGGGTAAGTTTGGAGCAGGAATGGAGCTAGTTGCTTTATTTGGTTTTTACATGTTATCCTTTGAACAAAGGAATCGGGGCTAAAATAAGTATGAAAACAACAGCACTGAAACCTATTATTTATTAGAGAACTAGATTCAAATTGGGAGAAGTAAAGTTCTGGGTGAATGGAAGAGATGTTACTGACACTCTAACAAGCACACACAGGTCAAATTTGTGGCTGCTATAAGTCCAATCAAGCAGAGGGCCAACAAGGAGCTTCCCAGGTGCCAGAGAACTCCCCAAGGTACTGGATTGTATATACATCCGTGAAAATGTAACACAATGATTTATGAAAACTTCTCTGGGGGAGAGAACTATAGGTAGTTGGAAAGCGTTCATTCATTTATTCACTAAAATTCACTGCATGCTTTCTGTATGCCTAGCATTGTCCTAGAGGCTGGGGATAAGAAGTGAACAAAAAGACAGAGCCCCAGCTCTTGTGGAGACTACATTCTGAGTGGGGACATAGACAATATAAAATAGATACAGAAGAATTCAGGGAGTGACAAGAGCTATGAACAAGAGTGAAGCAGATTAAGGGGACGGAGTGAAGGGGAAGAGCATTTTACACAGGATGGAGAGAGAAGAGTTTTCTGTTAGGGTGGCTTGGAGCAGAGTTCTAAAAAGAGCAATGGGGAAGAACATATCAGAAAGAGGAAACAGAAACACAAAGGCTACAAGGCAGGAACGTGCAGGATTGTTTGAGGTACAGAAAAGAGACCAGTGCGGCTGGAGTGGAGGAAGACGGGGAAGGAGATGCATCAGCACACTTTAAGAAGGTGATGGGTGTGGGATATGAGACCTCCAAGGAGGCCTGCTCAAGGAGCAACAAATCACTGCTAAATTTCTTTTAAGATATGTAACTCTGTATGGTTCATTTTGTGATGGGGCTTTTTGCTGAGTGAGTGAGGTGTGTGGATTTAGAGCCTGAGCTGAGCCTCTCTGAGCAGGGAGCCTATGTCAAGCACTGCCACCAGGCACCACCCTTCTAGGACCTTCCTGCACACAAATTTCAGCCTCTCTAAATACATGGTGAGTCAATCCTAAAAGGACAGAAGATTGAAGGAGTTTGAAATTATTAGCTTGCCTTGTGGCTCTGACTCCTTTTGTCCTCCTGTTCCCCATTTAAGGACTCTTGTGATTACACTGGGCTCACCTGGATAATCTAGGATAGCCTCCTTATTTTATTTTAAGGTCAGTTAATCTAATTAGCAAATCTAATTCCATCTACAACCTTAATTTCCCACTGCCATATAACATTACACATTCACAGCCTCTGGGGATTAGGATGTGAACATCTTTGGGTGGCCATTATCCTACCTACTACCATCACACTCCAAAAATGCAATGCACTCTTCCACTTATGGTCTTGATTTTCTATTTCAGTATTGATGTTATTGTATTTATGCTCTTTAATATAAGTGACCTCAAGCCTGTTTTAAGAAAGAGGCAATGAAAAATGGCCTGTAATATTGGGTGGGCCAAAATGTTCGTTCAGTTTTTTCCATAAGATGGCTTTAGTAGCACTTAGTTGTCTTTAACTTCATTCGAAACAATTTTGTTAGATTGTATGTGACAGCTGTCATATCAGCATGCATTTAAAAAAGGACTTATCAAAATTGGTGAATTTTTGTGTAGCCATTTTAGTATTGGATGGAAGATGGAAGAAAAAAAGCAACATTTTTGGCATATTATGCTTTATTATTTCAAGAAAGGTAAAAATGCAACTGAAACACACAAAAAGATTTGTGCAGTTTGTGGAGAAGGTGCTGTGACTGATCAAACGTGTCAAAAGTGGTTTGCGAAGTTTCGTGCTGGAGATTTCTCTCTGGACAATGCTCCATGGTTGGATAAACCAGTTGAAGTTGAGAGCGATCAAATAGAGACATTGAGAACAATCAATGTTATACCACGCGGGAGATAGCCGACATACTCAAAACATCCAAACCAAGCGTTGAAAATCATTTGCACCAGCTTGGTTCTGTTCATCACTTTGATGTTTGGGTTCCACATAAGTTAAGCAAAAAAAACCTTCTTGACCATATTTCCACATGTGATTCTCTACTGAAATAATGAAAACGCTCCATTTTAAAACAAATTGTGACAAGTGATGAAAAGTGGGTACTGTACAGAACGGAAGAGATCGTGGGGCAAGCGAAATGAACCACCACCAATCACACCAAAGGCCGGTCTTCATCCAAAGAAGGTGATGTTGTGTATATGGTGGGATTGGAAGGACATCCTCTATTATGAACTGCTTCTGGAAAAACAAACGATTAATTCCAACAAGTACTGCTCCCAGTTAGACCAACTGAAAACAGCACTTGCCGAAAAGCGTCCAGAATTAGTCAACAGAAAACGCATAATCTTCCATCATGAGGATAACGCAAGACCTCATGTTTCTTTGATGACCAAGCAAAAACTGCTACAGCTTGGTTGGGAAGTTCTGATTCATCGCCGTATTCACCAGACATAGCACCTTTGGATTTCCATTAATTTCAGTCTTTACAAAATTCTCTTAATGGAAAAAATTTCCATTCCCTGGAATACTGTAAAAGGCACCTGGACCAGTTCTTTGCTCAAAAAGATAAAAAGCTTTGGGAAGATGGAATTATGAAGTTGCCTGAAAAAAGGCAAAAGGTAGTGGAACAAAATTGTGAATATGTTGTTCAATAAAGTTCTTGGTGAAAATGAAGAATGTGTCTTTTATTTTTACCTAAAAAACTGAAGGCACTTTTTGGCCCACCCAATACCCTTAACAGACACTGATTATGGATGGACTACACGGTTGTGAAGTCAGACAGTTATCTTATAGTTTCCCTCCACCACTAACTCTCCATTAAAATGAAGGGAGTGGGGCTATTTCAAAAAGTAAGTTGGTAATCTTGAACCACTCTCCTTTTTTCAGAGTTGACAGACCATTTCCCAATATTCTCAATCCAGCCTTTGGGGTAGGGTGGGGGAGGACTGGATTGAACACTATATTAGTTATCTATTCCTGCTTAACAAGTTTCCTCAGAACTTAGAGGCTGAAAACACAAAACGTTCATTATCACACGTTTCTCTGGGTCAGATATCTGGATGCAGTTTAGCAGGGTGGCTCTGGCTCAAGTTGTAGTCAGGGTGATATCTAAGGGCTTAATGGGGATAATCCACTTTCAAATTTTCTCATGTGGTCGGCGGCAGTATTCAGTTCCTCATGGGTTGTTGGACAGAGGTGTCTCCCTTACTTGCTGGCTGTGAGCAGGAGCCCTCCCTCAGTTCTTGGCTAAGTAGTCCTCTCCACTGGGTACCCACAACATGACAGCTGGCTTTCCCAAGAGTCTTTTGTAACTCAATTTCAGAAGTGACATACCATTACTTTTGCCATATCCTACTCATTAGAAGTGAGTCATTGGGTCCAGCCCACACTCAAAGGGAGGGACTGTACAACTTCATGAATACCAGGAGGAAGGAATTATTAGGGGCTATTTTAGAGGCTATCACAGCCACTACCTCAGATTTTTTCCAGTTGAAGCATCAATTTAAAATGCCATTGAAAAAATTCACCTGAGATTACTGCACCAACAGTTTTGGACAAATCCAGCAGCTGTGGGCCCTGAGAAATATGTCACAATTTAAGCCCCATAAAAGACAGATAAATGTAGAGGATGTGCCACTAGAAAATGATGCATACCAGAAACAACAAGTTGCAACATATTGTTATTAAACTTTTGATTAACAAATATAAAGTGAATGAAATCAAAGATAAGCCTTAATACAATTGTTATTACTACATACCGTGATAATTGTAGACAGAATTTCTCTATACTAGACCATTTTTTTCCCTACAGAGTTTGCAATTGACATTATAAACAATGAAACAGTAAAAATGCAAGATGTGTATTGAAATAAGTAGGGCCTAAGAGCATGTTATTAGAAAAATGAAAGTATTAACTATTAAGCCAAAGTCAAATTCTCCATTACTAGAAACCATTCTGGGGTAGTAGGAAAACTACTATACTAATCAAAATAACAGAACTGATACATCAGAATATTCACAGAAACCAAGAGTATGTTTTTGATTATTGCTAGAGTAATTTAATGCAGAATAAATAAGGAGCCATAGCAAATGTAATTTCTATAATAAGGGATTGTTGGTATTAAAAAACTCAAATAAGTGTTACATGAATAGCAGTTTCTCTGAAAACACAGATATCACTTATATTTGGGTAGGTATACTAAGTTTTTATGGTAGACATATACAAATTTTGAAAAATAATTCTTTTTATTGCTCCCCCTTCCCTATTTCCCTTTTTCTTTAGTTCAATTTCCTTTTCCTTCCCTATCTAATTTTTTCTATTTCTCCTAGTTGTCATTTCTTAAGTTATTCTTGGATAAACTTTGCTTTGAGTCTTAAGAATACAACTAGGGGGCTTCCATGGTGGCGCAGTGGTTGAGAGTCCACCTGCTGATGCAGGGGACACGGGTTCGTGCTGCGATCCAGGAAGATCCCACATGCCACGGAGCGGCTAGGCCCGTGAGCCATGGCCGCTGAGCCTGCGCGTCTGGAGCCTGTGCTCTGCAACGGGAGAGGCCACGATGGTGAGAGGCCCGCGTATCGCAAAAAAAAAAAAAAGGAATACAACTAGGTTTTGCAATACTATATCTTGAATCACAATATATGAAACAGATATTTCAGTTACTGTCTGGTTTCCAACTTATTTTCCTTAAGAGAAGATATTGAGAGATATTAACTTCCAAATCTGATACACCTTGATTCTACAACAGTTTAATTCAGCATCCTCTTCTGTTTAATATCTTTGATGTTGAATTCACAAGACCCAGGGATTTTGGAATTAATATTAAAATATGGATCAGGCATGACAGTTATGATATCATTACTAACAATAACTTGAATACTTTAATGACAAATTTATTGAAGTATAATTGACATACAATAAAATGAACATAAAAACTTGAGAGAGGGAAGACAGCAGAAGCAAGAAGAACTACAATCCTGCAGCCTGTGGAACAAAAACTGCAATCACAGAAAGATAGAAAGGTGAAAAGGCAGAGGGCTATGTACCACATGAAGGAACAAGATAAAACCTCAGAAAAACAACTAAATGAAACAGATATAGGCAATCTTCCAGAAAAAAAGAATTCAGAATAATGATAGTGAAGGTGATCCAGGACCTCAGAAAAAGAATGGAGGCAAAGATCGAGAAGATGAAAGAAATGTTTAACAAAGATCTAGAAGAATTAAAGAACAAACAAACAGAGATGAACAATACAATAATTGAAATGAAAACTACACTAGAAGGAATCAATAGCAGAATAACTGAGGCAGAAGAATGGATAAGTGACCTGGAAGACATAATGGTGGAATTCACTGCTGAGGAACAGAATAAATAAAAAAGAATGAAAAGAAATGAAGAAAGCCTAAGAGACCCCTGGGACAACATTAAACGCAAAAACATTCACATTATAGAAGTCTCAGAAGGAGAAGAGAGAGAGAAAGGACCAGAGAAAATATTTGAAGAGATTATAGTCAAAAACTTCCCTAACAAGGGAAAGGAAATAGCCACCCAAAAACAGGAAGCACAGAGAGTCCCATACAGGATAAACCCAAGGAGAAACACGCTGAGACAAATAGTAATCAAATTGGAAAAATTAAAGACAAAGAAAAATTACTGAAATTAGCAAGGGAAAAACGACAACTAACATACAAGGGAAATCCCATAACGTTCACAGCTGATTTCTCAGTAGAAACTCTACAAGCCAGAAGGGAGTGGCATGGTATACTTAAAGTGATGAAAGGGAAGAACCAACAACCAAGATTACTCTACTCAGCAAGGATCTCATTCAGATTCGATGGAGAAGTCAAAAACTTTACAGACAGGCAAAAGCTAAGAGAATTCAGCACCAACAAACCAGCTCTACAACAAATGCTAAAGGAACGTCTCTAAGTGGGAAACACAAGAGAAGAAAAGGACCTACAAAAACAAACCCAAAACGATTAAGATAATGGTAATAGGAACATACATATCGATAATTACCTTAACTGTGAATGGATAAATACTCCCACCAAAAGACACAGGCTCCCTGAATGGATACAAAAACAAGACCCATATATATGCTGTCTACAAGAGACCTACTTCAGACCTAGGGACACATACAGACTGAAAGTGAGGGGATGGAAAGAGATATTCCATGCAAATGGAAATCAAAAGAAAGCTGAAGTAGCAATACTCATAACAGGTAAAATAGACTTTAAAATAAAGAATGTTGCAAGAGACAAGGAAGGACACAACATAATGAACAAGGGACCAATCCAAGAAGAAGATATAACAATTACAAATATATATGCACCCAAAATAGGAGCACCTCAATACACAGGACAACTTCTAACAGCTCTAAAAGAGGAAATCGACAGTAACACAAGAACAATGAGGGACTTTGACACCTCACTTACACCAATAGACAGATTATCCAAACAGAAATTGAATAAGGAAAGAGAAGCTTTAAATGACACAATAGACCAGATAGATTTAATTGATATTTATAGGACATTCCATCCAAAAACAGCAGATTACACTTTCTTCTCGAGTGTGCATGGAACATTCTCCAGGACAGATCACATCTTGGGTCACAAATCAAGCCTCAGTAAACTTAAGAAAATTGAAATCATATCAATCATCTTTTCTGACCACAATGCTATGAGATTAGAAATCAATTACAGGGAAAAAAGCGTAAAAAACACAAACACATGGAGGCTAAACAATATGTTACTAAATAACCAAGAGATCACTGAAGAAATCAAAGAGGAAATCAAAAAATACTTAGCAACAAATGACAATGAAAACATGACGATCCAAAATCTATGGGATGCAGTGAAAGCAATTCTAAGAGGGAAGTTTATAGCAATACAATCCTACCTCAAGAAACAACAAACATCTCAAATAAACAACCTAACCTTTCACTTAAAGGAACTAGAGAAAGAAGAACAAACAAAACCCAAAGTTAGTAGAAGGAAAGAAATCATAAAGGTCAGAACAGGAATAAATGAAATAGAAACAAAGAAAATAGCAAAGATCAATAAAACTAAAAGCTGGTTCTTTGAGAAGATAAACAAAATTGATAAACCATTAGCCAGACTCATGAAGAAAAAGAGGGAGAGGACTCAAATCAATAATATTAGAAATGAGAAAGGAGAATTTACAACAGACACCACAGAAATACAAAGCATCCTAAGAGACTACTACAAGCAAATCTATGCCAATAAAATGGACAACCTGGAAGAAATGGACAAATTCTTAGAAAGGTATAACCTTCCAAGACTGAAACAGGAAGAAATAGAAAATATGAGCAGAACAATCACAAGTAATGAAATTGAAACTGTGATTTAAAATCTTTCAATAAACCAAAGTCCAGGACCAGATGGCTTCAAAGGTGAATTCCACCAAACAGTTAGAGAAGAGCCAACATACATCATTCTGAAACTCTTCCAAAAAATTTCAGAGGAAGGAACACTCTGAAACTCAGTCTATGGGCCACCATCACCCTGATACCAAAACCAGACAAAGATACTACAAAAAAAGAAAATTACAGACCAATATCACTCATGAATATAGATGCAAAAATCCTCACAAAATAGTAACAAACAGAATCCAACAACATGTTAAAAGGATCATACACCATGATCAAGTGGGATTTATCCCAGGAATGCAAGGATTCCTCAGTACACACAAATCAATCAATGTGATATACCATATTAACAAGTTGAAGAAGAAAAACCAAATGATCATCTCAATAGATGCAGAAAAAGCTTTTGACAAAATTCAACACCCACTTATGATAAAAACTCTCCAGAAAGTGGGCATACAGGGAACCTACCTCAACATAATAAAGGCCATATATGACAAACCCACAGCAAACATCATTCTCAATGGTGAAAAACTGAAAGCATTTCCTCTAAGATCAGGAACAAGGCAAGGATGTCCACTCTCACCACTATTATTCAACATAGTTTTGGAAGTCCTAGCCATGGCAATCAGAGAAGAAAAAGAAATAAAAGGAATACAAATTGGAAAAGAAGAAGTAAAACTGTCACTATTTGCAGATGACATGATACTATACATAAAGAATCCTAAAGATGCCACCAGAAAACTACTAGAGCTAATCAATGAATTTGGTAAAGTAGCAGGATACAAAATTAATGCACAGAAATCTCTTGCATTCCTATACACTAATGAAGAAAAATCTGAAAGAGAAATTAAGGAAACACTCCCATTTACCATTGCAACAAAAAGAATAAAATACCTAGGAATAAACCTACCTAGGGAGACTAAAAACCAGTATGCACAAAACTGTAAGACACTGATGAAAGAAATTAAAGATGATACCAAGAGATGGAGAGATATACCATGTTCTTGGATTGGAAGAATCAATATTGTGAAAATGACTGTACTACCCAAAGCAATCTACAGATTCAATGCAATCCCTATCAAATTACCAATGGCATTTTTTACAGAACTACAACAAAAAATCTTAAAATTTGTGTGGAGGCACAAAAGACCCCGAATACCCAAAGCAATCTTGAGGGAAAAAAACAGAGCTGGAGGAATCAGACTCCCTGACTTCAGACTATACTACAAAACTACAGTAATCAAGACAATATGGTACTGGCACGAAAACAGAAATATAGATCAATGGAACAGGATAGGAAGCCCAGAGATAAACCCACACACCTATGGTCAACTAATCTATGACAAAGGAGGCAAGGATATACAATGGAGAAAAGACAGTCTCTTCAATAAGTGGTGCTGGGAAAACTGGACAGCTACATGTAAAAGAATGAAATTAGAACACTCCCTAACACCATACACAGAAATAAGCTCAAAATGGATTAGAGACCTAAATGTAAGACCGGACACTATAAAACTCTTAGAGGAAAACATAGGAAGAACACTCTTTGACATAAATCACAGCAAGATGTGTTTTGATCCACCTCCTACAGTAATGGAAATAAAAACAAAAATAAAAAAATGGGACCTAGGGGCTTCCCTGGTGGCGCAGTGGTTGAGAGTCCGCCTGCCGATGCAGGGGACACGGGTTCGTGCCCCGGTGTGGGAAGATCCCACATGCCGCAGAGCGGCTGGGCCCATGAGCCATGGCCTCTGAGCCTGCGCGTCCGGAGCCTGTGGTCTGCAGCGGGAGAGGCCACAGCAGTGAGAGGCCCGCGTACCGCTAAAAAAAAAAAAAAAAAAAAGGGACCTAATGAAACTTAAAAGCTTTTGCACAGCAAAGGAAACCATAAACAAGATGAAAAGACAGCCCTCAGAAATTGATAAAATGTTTGCCGACGAAACATTGGACAAAGGATTAATCTCCAAAATATATAAAAAGCTCATGCAGCTCAATATTAAAAAAACAAACAACCCAATCCAAAAATGGGTAGAAGACCTAAATAGACATTTCTCCAAAGAAGACATACAGATGTCCAAGAACCACATGAAAAGCTGCTGAACATCACTAATTATTAGAGAAATGCAAATCAAAACTACAATGAGATATCATCTCACACCAGTTAGAATGGGCATCATCAGAAAATCTACAAACAACAAATGCTGGAGAGGGTGTGGAGAAAAGGGAACCCTCTTGCACTGTTTGTGGGAATGTAAATTGATACAGCCACTATGGAGAACAGTATGGAGGTTCATTAAAACACTAAAAATAGAATTACCATATGACCCTGCAATCCCGCTACTGGGCATATACCCAGAGAAAACCATAATTCAAAAAGACACATGCACCCCAATGTTCATTGCAGCACTGTTTACAATAGCCAGGTTATGGAAGCAACCTAAATGCCCATCGACAGACAAATGGATGAAGAAGTGGTACATATATACAGTGGAATATTACTCAGCCATGAAAAGGAACGAAATTGGGTCATTTGTAGAGACTTGGTTGGATCTAGACACTGTCATACAGAGTGAAGTAAGTCAGAAAGAGAAAAACAAATATTGTATATTAACACATATATGTGGAACCTAGAAAATGGTACAGATGAACCGGTTTGCAGAGCAGAAACTGAGACACAGAAGTAGAGAACAAATGTATGGACACCAAGGGGGGAAAGTGGCATGGGAGGGGGGGGTGGTGTGATGAATTGGGCGATTGGGATTGACATGTATACACTGATGTGTATAAAATGGATGACTAATAAGAACCTGCTGTATAAAAAAATAAATTAAATTAAATTAAAAAATTTGAATCTGAGTGTCACTTTTCACTGTATGATTGCACCTTGAACGTTCTGATATAAAATTTTTTCTCTAGGTAGAACATAAACACGTTTGTAACACATATTCTGATGATATTCTTGGTGGATATGGCAAATACTTTTAGTTGCCAATGTGGCCTTTTAAGAACCCTAATTTCTTCTCAGATTATCAGATGGCAACGTACACAGGGAAGGTGGGATTTCTCCTGAGCACCAAAATATAAGCTATAATTTGCTCAATCTTTTTTATTTATGTTTTTGTGTAGGTTGGTGACCCAGTTCTGGTCAACGACATATGAGGCCAAGTCTGCAGGGCACTTCTGAGAGAAAGTTTTCCTCCTTATCAGCTATCTTGGAACTACGAGGGACGGAGCCAACCCACGGAGGCTGCGGAATGGAAAGATGAAGGAATCTAGGTCTTTAATGATCTTGTTGAGCTGTTAAATTAACCGACCTTGCATCAGGCCTCCTTCTGAAGTTTTTGTTATGCGATATTGTTACCAAAAGTCGCTCAAAAGCCACTGAAGAGGCAAGGTTGGTGGAAAGGAAAGTTTGCTTTATTTTGGATGCTGGCAACTGGGTGGGGAGGGCGGACGCCTGTCCAAAGGCTGACTCCCCCCGACAATCAGGGGGCAAGAGCTTTTACAGACAGAGGGAGGGGGCTACATGCAGAAACAGCACAGTCAGCTCTGACAGACATCTTGAAATTGGTCATCGATGGTCTGACCAACGTCATCTTGATTGTTGTTTTTTTTTTTTTACATCTTTATTGGAGTATAATTGCTTTACAATGGTGTGTTAGTTTCTGCTTTATAACAAAGTGAATCAGTTATACATATACATATGTTCCGACATCTCTTCCCTCTTGCATCTCCCTCCCTCCCACCCTCCCTATCCTTCCCCTCCAGGCAGTCACAAAGCACCAAGCTGATCTCCCTGTGCTATGCGCCTGCTTCCCACTAGCTATCTACCTTACGTTTGGCAGTGTATATATGTCTATGCCTCTCTCTCGCTTTCTCACAGCTTACCCTTCCCGCTCCCCATATCCTCAAGTCCATTCTCTAGTAGGTCTGTGCCTTTATTCCTGTCTTACCCCTAGGTTCTAAATGACATTTTTTCCCCTTAAATTCCATATATATGTGTTAGCATACGGTATTTGTCTTTCTCTTTCTGACTTACTTCACTCTGTATGACAGACTCTAGGTCTATCCACCTCATTACAGATAGCTCAATTTCGTTTCTTTTTATGGCTGAGTAGTATTCCATTTTATATATGTGCCACATCTTCTTTATCCATTCATCCAGTGATGGATACTTAGGTTGTTTCCATCTCCGGGCTATTGTAAATAGAGCTGCAATGAACATTTTGGTTCATGACTCTTTTTGAATTATGGTTTCCTCAGGGTATATGCCCAGTAGTGGGATTGCTGGGTCATATGGTAGTTGTATTTGTAGTGTTTTAAGTAACCTCCATACTGTTCTCCACAGTGGCTGTATCAATTTACACTCCCACCAACGGTGCAAGAGGGTTCCCTTTTCTCCACACCCTCTCCAGCATGTATTGTTTCTAGGTTTTTTTGATGATAGCCATTCTGTCTGCTGTGAGATGATATCTCATTGTAGTTTTGATTTGCATTTCTCTCATGATTAATGATGTTTAGCATTCTTTCATGTGTTTGTTGGCAGTCTGTATATCTTCTCTGGAGAAATGTCTATTTAGGTCTTCTACCCATTTTTGGATTGGGTTGTTTGTTTTTTTGTTATTGAGCTGCATGAGCTGCTTATAAATTTTGGAGATTAATTCTTTGTCAGTTGCTTCATTTGCAAACATTTTCTCCCATTCTGAGGGTTGTCTTCTGGTCTTGTTTATGGTTTCCTTTGCTGTGCAAAAGCTTTAAAGTTTCATTAGGTCCCATTTGTTTATTTTTGTTTTTCTTTCCATTTCTCTAGGAGGTGGGTCAAAAAGGATCTTGCTGTGATTTATGTCATAGAGTGTTCTGCCTATGTTTTCCTCTAAGAGTTTGATAGTTTCTGGCCTTACATTTAGGTCTGTAATCCATTTTGAGCTTATTTTTGTGTATGGTGTTAGGGAGTGATCTAATCTCATAGTTTTACATCTACCTGTCCAGTTTTCCCAGCACCACTTATTGAAGAGGCTGTCCTTTCTCCACTGTATATTCTAGCCTCCTTTATCAAAGATAAGGTGACCATATGTGCGTGTGTTTATCTCTGGGCTTTCTATGCTGTTCCATTGATCTATCTTTCTGTTTTTGTGCCAGTACCATACTGTCTTGATTACTGTAGCTTTGTAGTATAGTCTGAAGTCAGGGAGCCTGGTTCCTCCAGCTCCGTTTTTCCTTCTCAAGATTGCTTTTGCTATTCAGGGTCTTTTGTGTTTCCATACAAATTGTGAAATTTTTTTCTAGTTCTGTGAAAAATACCAGTGGTAGTTTGATAGGGATTGCATTGAATCTGTAGATTGTTTTGGGTAGTACAGTCATTTTCAGAATGTTGATGCTTCCAATCCAAGAATATGGTATATCTCTCAATCTATTTGTATCATCTTTAATTTCTTTCAGCAGTGTCTTATAATTTTCTGCATACAGGTCTTTAGTCTCCCTAGGTAGGTTTATTCCTAGGTATTTTCTTCTTTTTGTTGCAAAGGTAAACAGGAGTGTTTCCTTAATATCTCTTTCAGATTTTTCATCATTAGTGTATAGGAATGCAAGAGATTTCCGTGCATTAATTTTGTATCCTGCTACTTTACCAGATTCATTGATTAGCTCTAGGAGTTTTCTGGTGGCATCTTTAGGATTCTCTATGTATAGTATCATGTCATCTGCAAACAGTGACAGTTTTACTTCTTTTCCAGTTTGTATTCCTTTTATTTCTTTTTCTTCTCTGATTGCTGTGGCTAGGACTTCCAAAACTATGTTGAATAATAGTGGTGAGAGTGGACATCCTTGTCTTGTTCCTGCTCTTAGAAGAAATGCTTTCAGTTTTTCACCATTGAGAATGATGTTTGCTGTGGGTTTGTCATATATGGCCTTTATTATGTTGAGGTAGGTTCCCTGTATGCCCACTTTCTGGAGAGTTTTTATCATAAATGGGTGTTGAATTTTGTCAAAAGCTTTTCCTGCATCTATTGAGATGATCATATGGTTTTTCTCCTTCAATTTGTTAATATGGTTTATCACATTGATTGATTTGTGTATATTAAAGAATCCTTGCATTCCTGGAATAAACCCCACTTGATCATGGTGTATGATCCTTTTAATGTGCTGTTGGATTCTGTTTGCTAGTGTTTTGTTGAGGATTTTTGCATCTATGTTCATCAGTGATATTGGCCTGTAGTTCTCTTTCTTTGTGACATTCTTGTCTGGTTTTGGTATCAAGGTGATGGTGGCCTCGTAGAATGAGTTTGGCAGTGTTCCTCCCTCTGCTATATTTTGGAGGAGTTTGAGAAGGATAGTTGTTAGCTCTTCTCTAAATGTTTGATAGAATTCTCCTGTGAAGCCATCTGGTCCTGGGCTTTTGTTTGTTGGAAGATTTTTAATCACAGTTTCAATTTCAGTGCTTGTGATTGGTCTGTTCATATTTTCTATTTCTTCCTGATTCAGTCTTGGCAGGTTGTACATTTCTAAGAATTTGTCCATGTCTTCCCGGTTGTCCATTTTATTGGAATAGAGTTGCTTGTAGTAATCTCTCATGATATTTTGTATTTCTGCAGTGTCAGTTGTTACTTCTCCTTTTTCATTTCTAATTTTATTGATTTGAGTCTTCTCCCTTCTTTTCTTGATGATCTGGCTAATGGTTTATCGATTTTGTTTATCTTCTTAAAGAACCAGCTTTTAGTTTTATTGATCTTTGCTATCATTTCCTTCGTTTCTTTTTCATTTATTTCTGATCTGATTTTTATGATTTCTTTCCTTCTGCTAACTTTGGGGTTTTTTTGTTCTTCTTTCTCTAATTGCTTTAGGTGCAAGGTTAGGTTGTTTATTCGAGATGTTTCCTGTTTCTTAAGGTAGGATTGTATTCCTATAAACTTCCCTCTTAGAACTGCTTTTGCTGCATCCCATAGGTTTTGGGTCGTCGTGTCTCCATTTTCATTTGTTTCTAGGTATTTTTTTTATTTCCTCTTTCATTTCTTCAGTGATCACTTCGTTATTAAGTAGTGTATTGTTTAGCCTCCATGTGTTTGTATTTTTTACAGATCTTTTCCTATAATTGATATCTAGTCTCAGAGCCTTGTGGTCGGAAAAGATACTTGATACAATTTCAATTTTCTTAAATTTACCAAGGCTTGATTTGTGACCCAAGATATCATTTATTCTGGAGAATATTCCATGAGCACTTGAGAAAAATGTGTATTCTGTTGTTTTTGGATGGAATGTCCTATAAATATCAATTAAGTCCATCTTGTTTAATGTATCATTTAAAGCTTGTGTTTCCTTATTTATTTTCATTTTGGATGATCTGTCCATTGGTGAAAGTGGGGTGTTAAAGTCCCCTACTATGAATGTGTTACTGTCGATTTCCCCTTTTACGGCTGTTAGTATTTGCCTTATGTATTGAGGTGCCCCTATGTTGGGTGCATAAATATTTACAATTGTTATGTCTTCTTCTTGGATCAATCCCTTGATCATTATGTAGTGTCCTTCTTTGTCTCTTGTAATAGTCTTTATTTTAAAGTCTATTTTGTGTGACATGAGAATTGCTACTCCAGCGTTCTTTTGGTTTCCATTTGCATGAAATATCTTTTACCATCCCCTTACTTTCAGTTTGTGTCTCTGGGTCTGAAGTGGGTCTCTTGTAGACAGCAACTATATGGTCTTGTTTTTGTATCCATTCAGCTAATCTGTGTCTTTTGGTGGGAGTATTTAGTCCATTTACAATTAAGGTAATTATCAATATATATGTTCCTATTCCCATTTTCTTAATTGTTTTGGGTTCGTTATTGTAGGTCTTTTCCTTCTCTTGTGTTTCTTGCCTAGAGAAGTTCCTTTAGCTGTTGTTGTAAAGCTGGTTTGGTGGTGCTGAACTCTCTCAGCTTTTGCTTGTCTGTAAAGGTTTTAATTTCTCCATCAAATCTGAATGAGATCCTTGCTGGGTAGAGTAATCTTGGTTGCAGGTTTTTCTCCTTCATCACTTTAAATATGTCCCGCCAGTCCCTTCTGGCTTGCAGAGTTACTGCTGAAATATCAGCTGTTAACCTGATGGGGATTCCCTTGTGTGTTATTTGTTGTTTTTCCCTTGCTGCTTTTAATATATTTTCTTTGTATTTAATTTTTGACAGTTTGATTAATATGTGTCTTGGCATATTTCTCCTTGGATTTATCCTGTATGGGACTCTCTGTGCTTCCTGGACTTGATTAACTATTTCCTTTCCCATATTAGGGAAGTTTTCAACTATAATCTCTTCAAATATTTTCTCAGTCCCTTTCTTTTTTTCTTCTTCTTCTGGAACCCCTATAATTCGAATGTTGGTTCATTTAATGTTGTCCCAGAGGTCTCTGAGACTGTCCTCAGTTCTTTTTATTCTTTTTTCTTTATTCTGCTCTGCAATAGTTATTTCCACTATTTTATCTTCCAGGTCACTTATCTGTTCTTCTGCCTCAGTTATTCTGCTATTGATCCCATCTAGAGTATTTTTAATTTCATTTATTGTGTTGTTCATCGTTGTTTGTTTCATCTTTAGCTCTTCTAGGTCCTTGTTAAATATTTCTTGCATTTTGTCTATTCTGTTTCCAAGATTTTTGATCATCTTTACTATCATTATTCTGAAGTATTTTTCAGGTAGACTGCCTATTTCTTCTTCATTTGTTAGGTCTGGTGGGTTTTTATTTTGCTCCTTCATCTGCTGTGTGTTTTTCTGTCTTCTCACTTTGCTTATCTTACTGTGTTTGGAGTCTCCTTTTTGCAGGCTGCAGGTTCGTAGTTCCCGTTGTTTTGGTGTCTGTCCCCAGTTGCTAAGGTTGGTTCAGTGGGTTGTGTAGGCTTCCTGGTTGAGGGGACTAGTGCCTGTGTTCTGGTGGATGAGGCTGGATCTTGTCTTTCTGGTGGGCAGGTCCACATTTGGTGGTGTGTTTTGGGGTGTCTGGACTTATTATGATTTTAGGCAGCCTCTGTGCTAATGGGAGGGGTTGTGTTCCTGTCTTGCTAGTTGTTTGGCATAGGATGTCCAGCACTGTAGCTTGCTGATCGTTGAGTGAAGCTGGGTGCTTGTGTTGAGATGGAGATTTCTGGAAAATTTTTGCCGTTTGATATTATGTGGAGCTGGGAGGTCTCTTGTGGACCAGTGTCCTGAAGTTGGGTCTCCCACCTCAGAGGCACAGCACTGACTCCTGGCTGCAGCACCAAGAGCCTTTCATCCACACGGCTCAGAATAAAAGGGAGAAAAAGTAGAAAGAAAGAATTAGTAGAAGTAGAAAGAAAGAAATAAATAAAAAAAGAAAGAAGGAAAGAAAGGAGGGAGGGAGGGAGGGAGGGAGGAAGGAAGGAAGGAAGGAAGGAGGGAGGGAGGGAAGGAATGAAAAAAGAAAGAAAGAAGATAAAGTAAAGTAAAATAAAGCAAGATAAAATATAATAGTTATTAAAATTAAAAAATAATTATTAAGAAAAAGAAAAGAAAAAAAAAAAAACACGGACGGATAGAACCCTAGGACAATTGGTGGAAGCAAAGCTGTACAGACAAAATCTCACACAGAAGCATACACATACACACTCACAAAAAGAGGAAAAGGGGAAAAAATCATAGATCTTGCTCTCAAAGTCCACCTCCTCAATTTGGGATGATTCGTTGTCTGTTCATGTATTCCACAGATGCAGGTACATCAAGTTGATTGTGGAACTTTAATCCGCTGCTTTTGAGGCTGCTGGGAGAGATTTCCTTTTCTCTTCTTTGTTCTCACAGCTCCCAGGGGCTCAGCTTTGGATTTGGCCCCGCCTCTGCGTGTAGGTCCCCGGAGGGCGTCTGTTGTTCGCTCAGAAAGGACGGGGTTAAAGGAGCCGCTGATTCGGGGGCTCTGGCTCACTCGGGCCGGGGGGGAGGGAGGGGCACGGAGTGCGGGGCAGAGAGCCTGCGGCGGCAGAGACCAGCGTAACGTTGCACCAGCTTGAGGCGCGCCGTGCGTTCTCCCGGGGGGAGTAGTCCCTGGATCCCGGGACCCTGGCAGTGGCTGGCTGCACAGGCTCCCTGGAAGGGGGGTGTGGATAGTGACCTGTGCTCGCACACAGGCTTCTTAGTGGCGGCAGCAGCAGCCTTAGCGTCTCATGCCCGTCTCTGGGGTCTGCGCTTTTAGCCGCGGCTCGCGCCCGTCTCTGGAGCTCCTTTAAGCAGCGCTCTTAATCCCCTCTCCTCGCACACCAGGAAACAAAGAGGGAAGAAAAAGTCTCTTGCCTCTTCGGCAGGTCCAGACTTTTTCCCGGACTCCCTCCCGGCTAGCCGTGGTGCACTAACCCCCTGCAGGCTGTGTTCACGCCGCCAACCCCAGTTCTCTCCCGGCGCTCAGACCGAAGCCCGAGCCTCAACTCCCAGCCCCGCCCGCCCCGGCGGGTGAGCAGACAAGCCTCTCGGCCTGGTGAGTGGTGGTCGGCCCTGATCCTCTGTGCGGGAATCTCTCCCCGCTTTGCCCTCCGCACCCCTGTTGCTGCGCTCTCCTCCGCGGCTCCGAAGCTTTCCCCCTCTGCCACCCGCAGTCTCCGCCCGAGAAGGGGCTTCCTAGTATGTGGAAACATTTCCTCCTTCACAGCTCTCTCCCGCTGGTGCCGGTCCTGTCCCTATCCTTTTGTCTCTGTTTATTCTTTTTTCTTTTGCCCTACCCAGGTACGTGGGGGGTTTCTTGGCTTTTGGGAGGTCTGAGGTCTTCTGCCGGTGTTAAGTAGTGTTCTGTAGGAGTTGTTCCACGTGTAGATGTATTTCTGGTGTATCTGTGGGGAGGAAGGTGATCTCCGCGTCTTACTCTTCCGCCATCTTCCCGGAAGCTCTCTCATCTTGATTGTTTTAAGTACAGTTAATCTTCAGTTCCAGGGTCAATTTGTTTGCATTTCTTTGAGGGCAGGTGTCGGAATTGTGGCAGCTTATGTCATGGCTATGGTCTGGTCACCATGTAGTTACCTTCTTCCACCTGGTGGAGGTTTCAGTATCTTTTAGATGACTCACAGGATATGGCTCAGAATATTATCTATAGCCCTTGAGGAGGAACTAAAGGTCCTTGAATTTGTTTAATAATTAAACTATTATTATTTAGTTTTGTTGGACTGTTTTCCTTTGTTTCTGTATTTTCTCATTTCTCTGATTAAACTTATTCTTTGGCTAAAGTTTTTCCACAGACCAAAGGTAAGTGGAGGACCTGGCAGGGAGGATCAGAGGGTCCTGTTCTGTTTCAATATTATAAGTAGCTTTATCAGAGCTACTATGTTGCATAACTCCAGGGGGAGCCATTCATATCGTATAACACCATGGTCCTGGATTTTATTGTTTAAGCCACTTTTAGATAGATTTTCTGTGGTTGTAGCCAAAACCATCCTACTTCATAAAGTGGGGAAGATAGGGTTCCAGTATTAAGAAACTGCCTCTGTGTACCATTTTATGCCTGGCAAAAGACTATTTCTAAAAGTATTTTAAGTGACAAGTAACAGAAGCCACAACTCACATCTAAATAAGAAAAAGAATTCATTGGCTCATATAAATGAGAAGTCCAGAAGTAGGGCAGGCTTCAGGGGCTTTGATCTAGAAGTTCCTGATGTTGTCAGTAACTTGGCTTTTTTTTGCTGCCTGATGTTCTCAGCTCTGTTCTCCAATTAGTTGGTTTCTTCTTCAGGTTGGTTTTCTTCAAGGTAGCCAAACATTTGCAGTAGTTTCAGGCCTCACATTTCCAGAGCCCACAAACGCTGGCTGAGGTATCTGATTGGCCAGAGGGTTGAAATGTTCTGATTGGCTTAGCCTAAGTCACATGCTCAATCTCAGGAGCTGAAGATGGAATCAGATTTCCTAGAAGCTCATGGGTCTCTAAGTGGAAACTGGAGATTGGAAAGGAGAAATGAAGTACTGAGACCCAGCGATGAAGTGTCCATTCCATGGACTGAGAATTATAATGCAAAGGGACTTTAAAAATGTGATTGGAATTTATTTATATTCTACCAATAAAGCACAATAGTTGGTGAGTTCTTTGGGAATTAAGAATAGACCTGGTTGTCTGAGAAACTCTGCTAATTTCTGGTTTGAACATTGGTGAGATAGGACTTCTGTTTATTTCCAAAACTAGATGTCAAGGCAATCAAATGTGATTTAAAACAGCTGCCTCAGGAGAAATGTCAAATTCTTTGCTCTTTAAAAATGTTAATGAAAAAATTTTAAATCTATGAACTCTTTTCAACACCTTCACTTTTCTGAAATCCAAATTACTAGTGTAAAAAGAGAATGCAATGCAATTCAGTCAAATCCACAGACACTTACTACCACAGCTGTCATTTGCCCCAGAAAATGAAGCACTATTAGCAGGATACACAACTAGCTATTTGCAGACACTTGAAATCCACAGCCTAAGTTTGCAAGGGTTCTTGGCACATGATGCTCAGTGGTAAACCATGGTCATCTGAGAGCCTGGCTTGGGTGTTCATCACCCTGTACACCTTAATTTATTTCACACCTGCTTTTGAGACATGGAAATGCTGCCAACTTGTTTTCTCAGATGGATTTGGCAAAAATTCCAGCCCACTGTACAAAATTATAGATCAGAGTAAATCTACTCAAATTCATTGGACATCTGGAATTAATTTAAAGAAAAAAACAAAGGGTGATACGTACCTCAGAAAGGAGCCCCATGGGCAGGACCTGATAAGAGGTTCTTAACACTTTGACCAGAGCTGCACAAACTAGAAATGGAGAAGCTGTGGTCTTGGGGTTGGTTTACCCCCGGTTCTCCCCTCAGAAACATTCTTAGTCAGGTGAGGTTATTCATGCCTAAAGCTATAACGACTTTGCTACATTTTCCTAGAGAGCTATTCTACAAGCTAATTACTTTTATTATGGAAATGTATTCCTGGACTGAACTGCAAGAATATTTTGAAAATTCAGTGTGGGGCAATGTGTATATAAATAAGCTGCTTATGATGGGGCGAAAAGAGGTAGCCAATGATAATTCTTTACTAATGCTTTGAGATTGTCTGTGGTTTGAGCAATTAACCTTTTATTTTTTTTCAAATTTCTAGAGAAGACAATTTGGGCACTTCAAAAAACCACTGCAGTACTGTATTCTCACTTTAAGTAGAAAGTGCAAGTAATGGAAAACATTGATATTTCCCCAAACATAAACTCCAGCTTTCCTCTTTCATGTACCTAAAAGGCTGTATAACGTAGTGGTTAAGAGCTTGGATCTAGACCAGACTGCTGAATCCTGGCTCTGCCTTTTGCTAACTGGATGATCTCAGATAGATTATAAACTTTTTCTGTGCCTAGGCTTCTTTATCTGTAAAGTGGGGATAGTAAGTACCTGTGTCATGGCTGTTAGAGGATTTAATGAACTAACATATATAGAGCATTTGAAGCAGTAAGCACTATTTAGCATTAGCTATAATTATTTATGAATGTTCAGATACATTTACTGAAGGAAGTTTTATTGGAATCCCAAGATAACTAAATCAATATATACTTCCATACTATATAAATTTGTAGACAAAAGTATCTGCTTTGAAAAGTCATTTAACTACCTTATCAAAAGATAAAGAATGTAATATTCGTTAAAAGTAATTTAGAATGTTGTATTAGAAGTAGTCTTCATTCTGTACAGACATTCCAAAATGTATATTATGTGAAGGTTCTACTATTTATTTATTTTTAAAATTTTTATTTATTTATTTTTGGCTGTGTTGGGTCTTCGTTGCTGCGCACGGGCTTTCTCTAGTTGCGGCGAGCGGGGGCTACTCTTCGTTGCGGTGCGCGGGCTACTCATTGCGGTGGCTTCTCTTGTTGTGGAGCACAGGCTCTAGACGCACGGGCTTCAGTAGTTGTGGCACGTGGGCTCAGTAGTTGTGGCTCGCGGGCTCTAGAGTGCAGGCTCAGTAGTTGTGGCGCACAGGCTTAGTTGCTCTACAGCATGTGGGATCTTCCCCGGCCAGGGCTCGAACCCATTTTCCCCTGCCTTGGCAGGCGGATTCTTAACCACTGAGCCACCAGGGAAGTCCTGGTTCTACCATTTATTTAACAAATATTTACTGAGCACCAACCATGTGCAAGGCATTGTTCTAGCATTGGGTTGATGAGTGTGTGCGCGTGCACATGTGTGCGCACGGGTAAAATCCTTGCTTACATGGAGGTTATATCCTTTCAGGAGGACACAGACAGTAGATAAATAGATGATATGTCAGGTGGTGTTAAGTTCTATGAAGAAATATAAAGCAGAGTCAGGGTAGAGAGTGAGGGAGAGGAGGCTCCTCTCTATAAGGTCACCCTTGAGAAATGAGTTAAAGAAGTAAGGGAATGAGCCATGGAAGTATTTGAGAGAAGAGGTGTCCAGGAAGAGGGTACAACAAGTGTGAAAGCCCTGATGCGGGAGAGTGCTTGGTATATTTAAGGAATGGCGGTGTGCAATTTAAACCCAGGAAGTCTGTCTCCAGAGCCTGTATTCCATATTCCTACATTATCTTCTGCACTCTCCTCCATAAACTCTCTGCTTCAGACAGGAAGATTTTGTGAAAAAATGATTATTACACTTAAATTTAAGTTATATACACTTATATTTTTGACTCACACACAGATTCCATGGAATCAGTGTGGGCAAATTTGCCTTTCCCTTTTCAAAAGCAGCTGAGACTAGGAAGCAAAAAATATTTGTTAAAAGCAGTAACTAGGATATTCTGAAATGCCCCTTAGCCCAGAAAGACCCTTAGCTTAGAGTTTTTGTGTAAAATTTTGCTTGTGTAAGTTTTCCTGGGGCAAGTACTGGATCCCCGAAGGGTGTCTAAACCCAGTAAAAGTTGAGAAACACCGCATCAGCGAATAGCGTTTTAGAACCTAGGAGTATTCTTTGTTTCGTTTTAAAATCTCGGTGAGCAAAAATGTAACAGAGAAATAAATATGTTTTTGATTGTCTTACTTTTAAAAGGGAAGTGTAGAGGAAACCAACTGCTTTTTCTTTTCTTTCAGGTTTTGTGACTTTGGCACCATTTAGAGAATAACTATTAATCAGTTGAATTAAAGCTGGGGAGGTAAGCCTAGAAGGGCTTATTCTGAGGGCAAATGTAAAGAGTAGCAGTTAACTTCATAGAAAACCAGCCACTTGGCTAGAGGAATATTCTGAAGAATTCACAACAGAGTATTATAAGCTTTCTATTTCTGAGGCAATGCGAGAAACTCTGGGTAAAGAGAATCTAAATCAGTGGTGATAAACTAGGAAAGTGTGTTATTTTGGGTCCTCTGAGAATCAGCTGCCAAAATGGGATTAGACGCGAAAGGATTTTATTAAGGGAAACATCTGTGTGAGAGAAAATGGGGTGGAAGGCAGATAAGCTGGGAGCCATCAAACTGATGTAAGTCAGACTCTGAAGGATGCAGAGTCTGAAGGATGCAGGGTAGGTGGAAATGTCCCAGATCACCTACGGTCTAAGGAAGGTTCAGCAAGGCTGTCAGGGAATCCTGGAGCTGAAGTCACCCGCTAGGGAAGTCCCATGTCTCCCAGGGCAGGGCCTGTCTTGGTACTTAGGGTCCCTGTAGCACTCAGTCATGGTCTGGGAACAGCTCGAGGGAAGCCTGGCCTCCACACAAGCTCAGCCGTGGACCTCAGCAAGGGGCCCTTGGTCAATTACTCGGTGGTTGACAGTTAGAGGGGTGTGGTCTCCTGGCCACAGAGCGGATATCTGAATCACCTGGGGAGCCGTCTCTCTGCATCTTCCACCACCTCCAGCCCCAGCCCCTCCACCCCAACTCAACATGTCATTAGCAGCCATGGGGACCTGCTGCCCAGAGAAGAAGCACTGCCCAGCTGTCAGAGGCTGGCAGGGTGTGTCGTGGCCCTCACTTGTTCTGAGGTGGGGGAAGGAGCTGAGGACCTGGGAAATAGAAAAATATCTTCTGTTTTGAAGATATTTTAGGAGTGCCTTGTTGGGAATGATCTTTTATAAATGGCTTACTAAGGATTTCTTACAGAGTTATTCAGTAGCTGATAAATTGCTATGTCTGTATCTGTAATTTGTCCTGAAAATTCAGAGGACAAAGCTGTTTGGTAAACTGTTCCTATGGTCATATGGACAGACCCCAGTTCCTGTGGGCCCAAGACCATTTCGGCAAAAGACAAATTGAAATGCCTGCGGGTGAAGTGTAGCTCAATACACTCTGGCTAGCTACATCGCAGGAGGGTTCAGCAATACATTTCACCCACACTTCAGTCACGGCCCCTCTGCTTTCCTCCTCATTGGACACTCTCCTCTCAGGCTGTTTCAGTGAGGCACTTCCCACCTACAACAGTGTACAAGGATGCCTCTTTCCATTATGGGATCTGACCTAGAGTAGAGCACTTGATTATATAAATAGGCATCTCCCTCTGAACACGAGTACTCCAATCCTGAAAATCAGATATTATACGCAGCAAACACTAACCGGGGTTCTATTTGCCATTATTTTAAATGGGAAAAACTGTAATGGCTATTGGTCAGTGCTTAAGCATTTCCTAAAATGAAACATTAACACACACCACTGGCTTTCCTCCTGCCTTCTCCAGCTTGTAGATGGGAGACTGTGGGACTTCTCTGCCTCCATAACCATGTGAGCCAATTTTTGTAACAAATCTCCTGTATATTCTCATATATTGGTTGTGTTAGTTCTGTTTCTCTGGAGAACCCTGACTGAGACAGTAGCAGACACTGTGATTGCCTATATCTCTCTGGCCTTTCCGGCAGCTAGCTGATTTCCAGCACCCAGCACCTGAGATTACTTGCCTGAGGGCTTTCACAGTCCGCTCTAGATCACTAGGACTTTGTCTTCCAATTAATGCCCTCTGGGAGCAGACCTCACCCAATGACTGATGGGAGTGGCTGGATAAAGACCACTTAATAACCCCCGCTTAATACCCTTAATACACCCCCCACCCCCCCACCCCCACCCCGGAGTTACTCTGAGGCATATGTTCTACACTGACTTCCTTACTGGTATTTCGCAGATCATTAGCCAAATAAAGTATCCGCACTTGAATCCTTGTCTTAGGTTTCTGCTTTTGAGGAACTTTTTACCATAAACCTTACGCACCATGGGTGACTACCATGTTTTGCTCCAGCAGTATCTCAGATGGACCTCCCATTCACTGACACTCAGCATGCTTTTCAGAATATCTATGTGTGATTCTGACATTTTATCAATTTTATTTAGAATATAAACCATTACTTTTCTCCTACATCATTTTGTTTAAAATGTTGTATTAAGTTTTGAGGATGGAAATATAAATTTTCCCTATATAAACATTATTGAAAAACATTATTTCAAAAGATATGACATTGTATGGAGCTTGAATGTTCAAATCAAGAAGTATCAAAAAAGTGGATATGGGCTTCCCTGGTGGCGCAGTGGTTGAGAGTCCGCCTGCCGATGCAGGGGACACGGGTTCGTGCCCTGGTCTGGGAAGATCCCACGGAGCGGCTTGGCCTGTGAGCCATGGCCGCTGAGCCTGTGCCTCCGGAGCCTGTGCTCCGCAACGGGAGAGGCCACAACAGTGAGAGGCCCGCGTACCGCAAAAAAAAAAAAAAAGTGGATACAACCAAAATGTCCATCAGCATCGATGAATGGAGGTATATACAAACAATGGAATATTATTCAGCCATAAACAGGAATGAAGCACTGATGTATGTTGCAACATGGATGGACCTTGAAAATCTGCTAAGTCAAAGAAGCCATTCATAAAAGGCCACATATTGTATAACTCCATTTATATGGAATGTCCACAGCAGGCAAATAAAGAGAGAGAAAATAAATTAGTTGTTGACAGGGCCTGGAGGAAGGGCAAATGAGAGTGACTGCTAATGCCTGCAAGGTTTCTTTTGTGGTTCTGGAATTAAATAGTGGTGATGGTTGCACAACCTTGTGAGTATAGTAAAGACCGCTGAAATCAAGAGGCATCCTACCAGGAAAATGCTGACTGGGAAGATACTTTGTGGCATATATACCTATGCTGCCCTGCATTGATCTCTATTTTCTAGTTGAGTGTGGACTAGACTTAGTTCATGAACCTTCCTAGATGGCTTCTTGCTCAATGCAACTGATGACCCTCTGGCACGAAGCACATTCTTATAGGCTGCAAAGAGATTTCACAAAAGGAACTCACCTGGAAAGTTGTGTTGTAGCCTTTCACCAGGTTGGCAGCGGGGTTCTCTGTAGAAGTTCCTCCAGTCCCCTCTGCTCACAGCACAACTCATGAGCACCACACCTCACGCCTCACCCCGCACTCTTCTTATCTGCTCCCCTGGGGCCTCATTGTCACTACCAAGGCACAACGCACTGCAGGACCTGCTTAGCCCCCATGACATGTGCTGGTTTGACCATACAACCTGTGAGGTTGTAGGTGGGCAGGCAGAGAGTGTTCCTGGTTCTTGCTGGCTCTCTCTTGCTCTATAACTCATTCAGAGGAAGCCCCCTCCGCTGACATAGGCTTTGGCATGTCCAGTAGCTGCCCAGAGGGCCAGGTAACAACTGGGAAGTAGGGGGAAGTTCGTGCCCCTTGGGGTGAACTTTGACCAGTAAGAAAGAGTAGATGTGAAGAAGCAGGCAAACAAGTACTTCTCCATTGCTCTCCTCGTCTGCCTGTGAACTGTTCTGAGATGCAGTGTTCCCGTATGGTTTCTTGAGAGACGAGCACCCAGCTGTGTTTTGTGGTGTAGTTGTGGCCAGCTTGGTAATGTAGCATGCTGTGTTTGATTTCCCTCTTTTCTGGATTCATTTCCCTTTTCCCCTTGCTCTTGCTTCCTGGTATTGCACCTCCCAAATAAAGTGTTGGCAGATTAGTTTTGCCTCAGGTTCTGTTTTCTAGGGAACCTAGGATAAGACAGTATATCATTTTCTCTTACAAAGAAGCGTAACCTGCTGGTGGCAGGGTCTAACACACACTGGGGGCAAAGTGGAGGAAATGTTGGTGCCTAGTGTAGTAGGCTATAAAGACATCTTAATGGATGTCGTAAGTGGATTTGGAAAAATAAGACTACCTAGTTCATGTCCTTGCCATTAAACAAAGCCACCACTTCATTTTATGTGGTATGCAAATTTATATTTTGCAAAGAAAATTAAAGCTATGCCACAGCCAACTTGCTAACTTAAAACATCCTGTCGTAAATCAGCATTTTATCCGATGTGTACTGTAAGCGCACAAGCGATAAGCATAACACAATAAAATAAAATTAGGCACACTGGCAAACATTCAGCTAAATGAGTTTTGTCTTTAAAAACATTTACTTTTGGAGGCTAATCACTTCAAAATTTGTGCAGTTTTTTAAAACAGTTTCGGAACTAGTAGCCCCCATTTGGTGCGTGGGCACCTCACATCAGCAGTCACCAATCACTCTCTTCCTTGTTTGGTGCTGCTAAAGACCCTTGGAGCAAGAACTGAGTAGATCAGGGTTTCTCAAACTTTTAAGTCCCGACCCCCTATAGCTATTCTCCTCAGCGTCTGTCTCAGGCATGAATACTTCCATGACACCTGGAGATGAGAAATGGTGCATTTCTTTGATACCCTCAATTAAACCTGATTTGAGCTTTCTACTCAGCAAGGTTGATAATATATGGAATGCGGTCATCCTTCTAGCCCCTTCCCTTTTCCTAGGACACATCCAGGAATATTTTATCCATTAGACCATAGAGTCAGAGTGTTAGGACCCACAAGCTTTCCAGGGGCCTATTTAAGTACTAAAGATGAAAAAAGATCACTCGTTTAAAAAAAAAAACTAGCCAAATATATCCAGAAAAGATGAAAACTTTAATTCAAAAAGATGCATGCACCTCAACGTTCATAGCAGCACTATGTACAATAGCCAAGACATGGAAGCAACCTAAATGCCCATCAACAGATAAATGGATAAAGAAGATGTGGTGTGTATTTATACAATGGAATACTACTCAACCATAAAAAAGAATGAAATAATGCCATTTGCAGCAACATGGAGGGACCTAGAGATTATCTACTAAGTCAGAGAAAGACAAATATATGATATCACTTATATGTGGAATCTAAAAAAAAAATGATACAAATGAATTTATTTTCAAAACAGAAATAGAGGGACTTCCCTGGTGGTCCAGTGGCTAAGACTCCATGCTCCCAAGGCAGGGGGCCAGGGTTCAATCCCTGGTCAGGGAACTAGATCCCACATGCCACAACTAAGAGTTCACACACCACAACTAAAGATCCTGCATGCTGCAACGAAGATCCCGCATGCCAAAACTAAGACCCGGTACAGTCAAATAAATAAATAAATATTAAAAAAAAAAGAAATAGACTCACAGACATAGAAAACAAACTTATGGTTACCAAAGGGGAAAGTGGGAGGAGGGATAAATTAGGAGTTTGGGATTAACAGATACACACTACTATGTATACAATAGATAAACAATAAGGATTTACTGTATAGCACAGGGAACAATATTTGATATCTTGTAATAACCTATAATGAAAAAGAATCTAGGGAGTTCCCTGGTGATCTAGTGGTTAGGATTTGGCACTTTCATTTCCGTGGCCTGGGTTCAAACTCTGGTTGGGAACTGAGGTTCCACAAGCCTTAGCCAAAAAAAAAAAAAAAAAACCGACAAAGAATATATATAACTGAATCACTTTGCTGTACACCTGAAACTAACACAATATTGTAAATCAACTATACTTCAGTAAAGATGTTAAATTTTAAAAAGCCAGCCAAATCAAAATGAATAAATGCTCACTTAAATTTTTGTAAAATGTTCTGTTGTTGCATATTTATTAATAAGTAAATTTAATATTAAGAAACTGTCACATTTGAAAACAGTTCAAAAATTTTTTTTTACAATATGTATAATATTTCCCTCAGAAATTAAAGCCAGGCATAAATTAAATGAAGTAGGCATAGGAAAATAATCTCAGAAGCAAAAGAATAAAAACTAAAAAAAATTTTTTGGCCAAAGAAATTTCATTACATTTTCTATGATGCAAGGTGGGGTCTCCTAAAGTAAGTGCTTGGGTATCATAACAATTGTAAAGCAGCCCTGCAGATCGGAGTCTCAGGGAATCCTGACTGGAAATGAAGCCTCTCCTTGAAGCCATCCAGTCTTTGCCCATCTGAAGCCGGTCTCCCTGGCCTGGCTTTGTGTCCAGGTCAGCTCACACCTGGCTGCCCCAGAGGCAGCAGGAGATCTCTCATGATGGCTTCCACTCCTTCTGTCTCAAGGTTGGGCCTCTGAGCCTCACCTGGACTCCCAAGTTCATGAACCTGGTGCTCAGTCCTCAGGAGTTCACACAGGCCCCAAGGGTGCTATGGCCCGGCCCCTTGGTGTTCCTCCTCTCCAGAAGCTCTCCATCCCGTTTCCAGTTCAGGCTAAGTCTCTCTCACAGGCACAGACCTTCCACACCAACCTGGGTGGTCTGCTGGACAGCCTCCATACCTCTGACTAAGCTGTTAGCGCCTTCCCCGGATAAGGGAGCCCAGATATCTAGAGCCTGAGGTCTGGAGGTACTTCCTCACAGAGAGGAACACAGAAACTGCTTCCCCCGCTTTTTTTTTTCCTCCCAAAGCAAAAAGAGGAAAACATAAAAAGCAAAAAAATTAAAAAAAAAAGATTTCTTTTCAACCCACCCTGTTACATTTGTATTTCTTTAAAAAATAAAAAGGAAGCTTTAAAAATAGGCTTTGTCAAACCACATCCCTCCTTCTCTCATCTACTTCTTATATGTGCTTTCTTCTCTCCTCCTCTCCGCTTATCCCAATGAGAATCATCTGCGTGAGTGATGAGGCTTAATTGTTCAGTAACTGTTAATCTTTGGGATGAATCCCAGATAAGAATGTGCTCCCCTCTTAAGCTCCCAAACCTCAGGATATTTCTATTGTCGGATTACAGATATTTCAAAACTAGATTCAAACATATAATCACAGCAATCAGGCCTTCTCTTTGACTTCTGACTGGGTCTCATCTAGCAAGCATGGATTCTTATCAAAAGACGTTTTCACTGAGCAGTAAGTGTTTACAATCACAGTGGAGTGATATTTTATACTGACATTATGTCTGCTCACACCTTTCCCTTCCCAAAAGGGTAATCATGATTTCAACATCGATCCTAAATGCAGTCACTTCGTGTTTGGATGCCACAACCTTTGAGGTCACTAATGTCTTTCTAGATACTCTGGTGCTAAAGTCTCATTGGTTTGAGCTTGACTTTCATAGAATTGTAACTGTGGAGGTACTAAGTCCAGATGTGATCAACCTGTTTTAAAGGAAGACTTTGCATAAAAGATGGACCTGACACCGTTCGTACATAGAGAAATGTTGATGAGGCTGACTCTTCTTTCAAAAGGGATTCCAAATCAGTTTTCTAGTGGGAAATGCTGAAGTCACCAGGAGCAAGGACTAAGTCTTTTTAAAATTATTGTTGAAAAGCACATAACAAAATTTACCACCTTAACTATTTTTTTTTTTTTTTTTGCGGTACGTGGGCCTCTCACTGTTGTGGCCTCTCCCGTTGTAGAGCACAGGCTCCGGACGCGCAGGCTCAGCGGCCATGGCTCACGGGCCCAGCCACTCCGCGGCATGTGGGATCCTCCCGGACCGGGGCACGAACCCGCCTCCCCTGCATCAGCAGGTGGACTCTCAACCACTGCGCCACCAGGGAAGCCCCACCTTAACTATTTTTAAGTGTACAGTTCAATAGGTTAAGTATGTTCACATTTTTGTGCAACAAATCTCCAGAACTTCTTCATCTTGCAAAACTGAAACTCTATACCCATTAAAAGCTAATTCCCCATTATCCGCTCCCCACGACTCCCGGCAACCACCTTTCTACTTTATGTTTCTATGAATTTGACTACTCTGGATACCTCAAATAAGTGGAATCATACAGTATTTGTCTTTCTGTGATTGGCTTATTTCACTAAGTAATGTCCTAAAGGTTCACCCACCGTGCAGCATATAACAAGGATATCCTTCCTTCTTAAAGCTGAACAGTATTCCATTGTATGTATAGAACACACTTTATTTGTCCACTTATCCATCAATGGACATTTGGGTTGCTTCCACCTCTTGGCTATCCTGAATAGCGCTGCTATGAAAATGGGTGTGCAAATGCAAGGTATAAGTTTTGAGGCATCTTTCCCTAATATGATGATGAATTTGAGTGGATTTAATCATATTCTAGTAACCATAATTCTAATCTTGTTCCTCTTTCAAAAACTGCCAGCTTCTCTGTGTAGCCAATGAAATAATATAAACTTATTATTCAAAGCTCTTCAAAATCCAGTGCCAAGTGGCCAATGCTGCTTTATCTCCGGTTAGTCTTCTAAGCTTTCTTTTCTTTTGAGACTATGTGAATAAACAAAGTGAGTGACATTTTTTCTTTCTGGAACTCTATCCTGCTTATCTTAACCCCCTTTTTCTGTATGTCCAAATCCTTCTATCCCAAATCCTCACATTCCCTCCTTCATGAAGCCTTCCTGATTCCTATGCCAGATATAATTTTGTTCTCCTAAAAATCCCCACAATGTCTTGTGTCAGATAGGGTCTTATCATCCCCTGCTCTCTATTTGTAAGAGTTGCCTATAAACTTATTTCAACTAAGAATAATTCACATCTATTGGGTGCTTACTATGTGCCAGGCACTATTGCAAGCATTTCATGTATATTAGCTCCTATAATCCTTAAACTGACCTATGGAATAGGTATGATAATTGTATCTATTTTTTCTGATGAGAAAATTGAGGTGTAAAGGGGTAAATAACTTGCCCAGCCCCACAGTGTGTTTTGAGTGGTGGAGATGAGCACGTGATTTGGCAGTGGAAGTAACAAGAGATCAGCATGGTGGAAGTAGTGAAGACCAGCTCAGGGAGAACCAGTCCAAGAATGGCAATCTCTTCCATTACAGAAGGGTTGCCAGCTCTTGTTGTCTGACTTTACAATTGGCAAATTCACCACAGGAAGTATATACTGCATTCTTATGCTTTTGTTAAGAAACCTGTGTCAATCTGTAGTATATTTATGAATGATTGCATGTTAAAGAACTTCTCACAATAAGCTCCATGAAGATAGGAATTGTGTCAGTTTTGCCTAGTTCCTAGTACAGTGCTGAATAAATGATAAAGTTATAAATAGATGAATGAGTAAATGAGTGGTTATACTCTATACTGTCTTGGGGGTGGTAGGAAAAATAGCTGGAGAAATGTACCCTTAGTGCATTGCAGATTCTGGTGTGCATGGAGGAATAAAAAGCTTACTTGCCCATTCTAAGCATGACTTAAATGACACAAATTATAAGGAAAAGATAAAATTGACTTTATAAAAATAAAATATAAGCTACAAAAACAAAAATCAAACAAAGTTCTTTATATTTCAAAGCATCATAAACAACTGAAAGGGGCTTCCCTGGGGGCGCAGTGTTTAAGAATCCGCCTGCCAATGCAGGGGACACAGGTCTGGTCTGGGAAGATCCCACATGCTGCGGAGCAACTAAGCCTGTGCGCCACAACTACTGAGCCTGCACTCTAGAGCCTGTGAGCCACAACTCCTGAGCCCACGTGCCACAGCTACTGAAGCCTGCGTGCCTAGAGCCCTTGCTCTGCAACAAGAGAAGCCACCGCAATGAGAAGCCAGCTTCATTCATGCACTGCAATGAAGAGTAGCCCCTGCTCGCAGCAACTAGAGAAAGCCCACGTGCAGCAGCAAAGGCCCAACACAGCCAAAAACAAACAAATAAATAAATAATTTTAAAAATAAAATAAACAATGGAAAGACAAATGACAAGATGGGAAATGTATTTACAACTTGAATGACATAAAATATCAGCCTTATATATAAAAAACTTTCACACTTCAGAAAAGACAAATACCCTAGTAGAAAAATGGACAAAGGACATTCATTTTGTAAAGATATTTGTTCTTGCGAAGACTTTCCCTGTGTCTATAATGAAAGTATGATCTTAAGATAAGCAACAATGAAAAAAAAAGTAAAAAAACCTGAATGGGTTTTAATGTTTTCTATCTGTTAGTAAAGTCAATTTTCAACTATCCATGGGTGAGTTATTTTTTGACTTTTCTTTTTATTGCTGTCTAGGATTGAAAGGCACATTGATTAGTTTCACCTATTACCAGGGCTAGAATAATGATTTTAGAATAACTACCTTTGTTCATTCAGGAACAAATATTTATAGTATGCCTACTGTGTGCCAGGGATCTTGTTAGGTGCTGGAGTTACAATGGAGAACAAAACACAACTCCTGCCCTTGTGGAGCATATAAATTACAATGAGAGTGGGGGGAAACAGACAGAGATTTTTAAAACATTTATTTTATTGAAGTATAGTTGATTTACAATGTTGTGTTAATTCATGCTGTATGGAAAAGTCATTCAGATATACATATATATATATATATTCTTTTTCATATTCTTTTCCATTATGGTTTATCACAGGATATTGAATATAGTCCCCTGTGCTATACAGTAAGACCTTGTTGTTTATCCATCCTGTAGTTTGCATCTGCTAATCTCAAATTCCCAGTGTAACCCTCCCCTACCCCTCCCACCTTGGCAACCACAAATCTGTTCTTCATGACAAAACAGATGTTAATTTTTAAAAATCACAAAAAATATATATTTACAACTTTGATGAACACTCTGAAGGTGCCATGAGTGGGGAAGAGGGACCTCACCTAGACCACAGAGTCAGGAAGGGCTCTTGAGAGAGTGATATATGAGCTGAGATCTGAGGGATAATAGTTAACTAGGAGTGTGGGTGGGAGAGTGGGCTTGGGAAAAGCCAACATTCCAGCTAAATGAAACTGCATGAATAAAGGACCCCAGTCAAGAGGGAGCTCCATGCTTTATAGGAATTGTAAGAAGGCAAATGTGGCTGAAGTGGATGGGCTGAGGGAGCAGGTGGCATGGGATAAGGCTGAGAAGGAGAAGTTAAGACTTTTTCGTCTTTATTCTAAGAGCAGTGAGAAATCATTTAAGGGTTTTAAGCAGGATTATTCAACTATTCAAATATCTCGCATTTGAATTAGCTAGAGTGTTGATGTGTGCTAATTAGAATAAAAAATTTAGGTAATGCTTTAGATTAACATTATAATTTAGGAAGCTTCTTTGAAAATTATCATAGAGAAGCCTAGGGCAATTAGATGAAGGATTCTTAGGATAAATGTGGTTTTTGTAAACAGACTTGGTGCAGTGGTACAAAACAAGTATTCAGGAAACAAGTATCCTTAATATATCTCTGTAATTAATACAAAAAATTGGGTTGTAGAAAAGGATGTTGTGCTTTTGGAGAACAGTGAAATAAAATGATATTACACATGATTGGTGTCTGTCACATTAGTTCCATTTGACGGAACACCTAAGATTAAAATTATAAGTCCAGATTGACATATTATTATACTTATTTAAATGATGGATTTATCTTCTTTGTTGTACTTCTAAAACAGATTCATTTTGTAAAGAACATTTAAATTTTGCATCTAGAAAGGTTGTTTGAGAAGCGCTGAATATTTAAAATGGTTAATAGTCATGATCATTGTTAACCATTTTCCAAAGGGACCAATCTTGAAAATCACTTTTAAGATAGAATTTATAGTAATGGTCCCTTATATTATATTAAGGAGCTTTGATCACACTGTTGGTGGGAATGGGAATGGGAACAATGTATTTTCTTTCTTTTTTTAAAAAAATTATTATTTTATTTTATTTTTGGCTGCGTTGGGTCTTTGTTGCTGCACGCGGGGTTTCTCTAGTTGCGGCGAGCGGGGGCTACTCTTTGTTGCGGTGCGTGGGCTTCTCACTGCGGTGGCTTCTCTTGTTGCAGAGCACGGGTTCCAGGCGCGCAGGCTCTAGAGTGCAGGCTCAGTAGTTGCGGTGCACGGGCTTAGTTGCTCCGCGGCCTGTGGGATCTTCCCAGACCAGGGCTCAAACCCATGTCCTCTGCATTGGCAGGCGGATTCTTAACCACTGTGCCACCAGGGAAGCCCGGGAACAATGTATTTTCAAATACAGTTTGGCCCTAAATTGTAAAGTTGAACACTTTCATTCCCAACTATCCATTAATTTAATTCTTGGCTATATACCCTAGAGAAACTTTTGCATATATGCACCAAGAGATGGTACAAAAATAATTCATGAAATCATTGATCGTAATAGCAAAAAACTGGAAACTCAAATGACCAGAGAAGATGAATACATAAGTTATAGATCAGTCACAAGGTGGAGTATTATATAGCAGTGAAATGTTTGAACTATATGGAAGGATCTAGAAATATAACACTGAGTGAAAAAACAAGTACCAGAGGACTATATACAGTAGGATACCCTTTTATAAAGCTCAAAACCAAGCAAAACTAAAAAAATATATTAATTATGGATGCAGACATATGTGATGATATTATTTTTAAAAAGACAAAGGGGGGCTTCCCTGGTGGCGCAGTGGTTGAGAGTCTGCCTGCCAAGGCAGGGGACACAGGTTCGTGCCCCGGTCCAGGAAGATCCCACATGCCGCGGAGCGGCTGGGCCTGCGCGTCCGGAGCCTGTGCTCCGCAACGGGAGAGGCCACAGCAGTGAGAGGCCCGCGTACTGCAAAAAAAAAAAAAAAAAAGACAAAGGGATGATAAAATGCAAAACTCAGGCTAGTAGCTACCTGTGGAGGACAGGTAGGGAGATAGGATAGGGAGAGAACTCCTAGGTTAGTGCAAAGATTGGTCACAGTCCAGTTTTAGGTCAGCTTTATGGGTGTAGTACTCATAGTTGTTGTGCTTCATAACAATACTTTCATGCACTCTTTTGTATGTCTAGTTTAAAAGGTTACACATATATGGATGTATATTGATAGAATAATAGTAAGAGTCCTACTTAATACTCAGTACATATTTATATGCAGATGGCAGGAACAATTTAAGAATACAAATCAAACTGGTAATTGGGAAATTTTAAAATGTGCAGAGAATTTCTGTCTATATAAAAGATTCATTTAAAATTTATTTCAGGGAATTTTTATTACATTCAGAGGCTCAGCTGACATATTTGATTTTTATAACTTTGCAATAGGTGGCAAAAATAAAAAGAAATGAGGACATCATGGATCACCATCACACTAGAACATAGATTTGTTATCAAACTGTGTTATAAAGATTTCTTGAACCTAAGAGCTACAACTCTGAAATTTTTTCTGAAAATACACCATATTTTATGTTTTTTATATGCTCGCAAGGTTGACATGAGTTAATTGCATAGTTGAAAATGGTAATTACCTGGTAACTATTTATCAATATTATTGTATCTCATGAAAGCCTAGGATTGCAATTAGCTCTCTGTTCATTACCATGTCACTTGTAATGGTAAAGTATTTGCATAATGTACATTCTATGGTACTCTTTTCTTCCCTCTGAAATTCAGATAGCATTTTACTTTAGCAACAAATATTTTAGACTTCTACGTCAAGATGAAGGACAGTTTACTTGGACTTGTCTTCTGCCCCGCAAATATCCTTGATGGGTGAGGTAAATACTCATAGTGCAGTGCTTATCCCAAAGGTTTAAGTCAGAATTGTGGAAAAAGAACCCGTGTATTCTTTTTGAGATTTCTATAACAGAGATCTACTGAAATGTTACTAGAGAAGTATAAAAATTAGACTAATCATCTCAGTGTCATTGAGCAATCAATGGATGTTAGGGCACTGAATTGGTGGTCAGAAGAAATGAGTTTGAGATTCCAACTTTATATTTGCTGAATTATGATAATCATTTAACGTCTTTGTGCCTCACTTTCCCTGAATTTATAAAGAGATAATAGCTCCTCTGTCTTCTTCATAGAATTGTTATTAGAATGAAAATAAGTTGATATACATGAAAAACCTTTACAATCCCTCCCAAGGAATATGCAAATGTTTGTCACTAGAGGAAGGTCTTTTTTATTTCTCATACATATTAAAATTTACAGGGGGAGGAATAAATTGGGAGATTGGGATTGACATATACACACTACTATATATAAAATAGGTAACTAATAAGGATCTACTGTACAGCACAGGGAACACTACTCAATGCTCTGTAATGACCTATATGGGAAAAGAATCTAAAAAAGAGTGGATATATGTATATGCATAACTGATTCACTTTGCTGTACACCTGAAACTAATACAACATTGTAAATCAACTATACTCCAATAAAAATGAAAAAAAAAGACCTAAGGTTCAAATAATAATTATTTCCTAAAGGGTCTCAGTTCTGTCATACAATAAACAATGGATTTATAAAGATTAAAAAAATTCACAGTAAACTATAACAAAAAGCTCATTTAGGGTGTTTAAGAAATCACTATGAAACTAGATTAATTTCTTAATAGAAATAAGAAAATGCCTATAGGGTCTGCTTGAAAAATCATTTTATTGATTTTCACACAAATGAACTATTTAGATGTAAATGTCAAAGCAAATCTCCACAGAATCTGCAGGATATCTAGATTTATTAATCAAGTCAAGCCCTCCTTTTGTTATTTAACCTCCAGAGACCAGTATGGTCCTTTCTCTTTATTTAAGTATGGAAGAAACAGAAGTCATACCTCTCATGAATATTCGCTGCTATCATCAATGCAGTAATGTTGTGGACAGGCTGGATTGACCCCTAGGTTTGGAATTTTTCTACCCCAGGGCCTGGTTTGACTTGTAGTTTTGAAGTCTTGATCAGCTTATCTGCAAGTTGCCTTTGCCACAGAGAAACAGATTCATGTACAGAGAGACTGATAATGCACCCTAAATCCATTTGCTAATTTACAGTAAGAAATATCATAAACTTATCTTCATAATAACACTAATGCATTACTTTTCTTTATAGTTCCTAACCTTTGAATTCATTAGCTCATTTTGGAACCTCATCACGTAACGACTTTTGAACAGAATGATCTCATTTGTTTATTGTTTTGTTTTTAAACGAAGGGCAATCTTTTTTTTTAAATTAATTTATTTTTGACTGCATTGGGTCTTCATTGTTTCGTGCTGGCTTTCTCTAGTTGTGGCGAGCAGGGGCTACTCTTCGTTGGGGTTCGCGGGCTTCTCATCGCGGTGGCTTCTTCTTGCAGAGCAAGGGCTCTAGGCGCGCGGGCTTCAGTAGTTGCGGCTTGCGGGCTCAGTAGTGTGGCTCACAGGCTCTAGAGTGCAGGCTCAGTAGTTGTGGCTTAGTTGGCTTAGCTGTGGCTTAGCACATGGGCTTAGTTGTTCCGCGGCATATGGGATCTTCCCGGACCAGGGGCTCGAACCCGTGTACCCTGCATTAGCAGGCAGATTCTTAACCACTGCGCCACCTGGAAAGTCCCGATCTCATTTATTTCTAAACTACTTATTTTCTCTATTTACCAGGTGGAAAATACCAAAAAGTGCAAAGTAGAACAGGAGACCATATCTTAGTTGTCAAAAATAACACACTGTTAACAATTCTTCACATTTCCTTCCTTTTCTATGCCTATGTATATAATTGAGATCATATTGTACATGCCATTTAAATGTCAAAGTTTTCTCTTTTTTTCTGGTTAAGATGGCAATCTATGACTTTTGTAAAAACTTTGGAAAAGTTGTAGAAAACAGATAAAAGCTCAAATCAGAAAATGAAAACCAGAAAACATACAGTTTATTACTGTAGTTAACCATCGTTAACATCTTGGTGTATTTCCTTCCAGTGTTTTACTCCTTCTAATTTAATTTATTATTTTTTTTAAACTTAGTCGGGATCACTCCAAAGCAGGAATGTTTGGGGAGACAGCCTCTGGCTGGGCTGGGAATCAGGCAGCCTCTATTCTCGAGTCGTGAACTGGAAGCTGCAGATCAGCACTCTTCTTCCTGGACAGGGGTAGCAAGAGTGAATATTTTCCTTTAAAGCTCACTTGTTTCCGTATTCTAAGCTGATTTGTACATTCTTCTCTTTTTTCCCCAGCATCTTCAAGGCCACCGACACCTGCCCCATGCTTCAACAAGTTATCCTTGATGGCTTCTGGAAGCCCATTTACTTCTGCTTAACCAAAGACTCCTGCCCCCATTTCACCTTATCCTGCGGTGACTGAGGAGGTGGTAGGAGGCCGCTAGTTCGAAGCTTCAAAGGGACCTGCAAACCTGAACAGCGGAGTCGGAGCCCTAGCCCCGCCGCAGGGTCAGGAGCGCCAGGGGGCTCCACTAGGAGGCTCCGTGTCTCTCTATGGAAGGGCTGCGACCCGGGAAAGCCTTCGTGGCTATGTCCCCGCTCCAGGGGCGTGTAGCTCGCAGAGAGGCCAGCCCAGCCTCATCGCTCCCGAGGTTATCATCAGAGCGCACTTCCACGTGGCTCTGAGTCCTCACATCCCGCTGCCCTCGGGAGGCCTTTTCTCGTCGCGAGGTTTTTAGGCCCGACGCTCGCTCTCAGCCTCTCGGGAGATTCCGGCAGGCCTCTGTCCCAGAAAACCAAAGGTCCGAGCTCTCTGCCTCGCTTTGCGAGCCAGGAGAAGTGCGTCCCTTCTCGCTTGCCTTATGCCGGGCGAGGCGGAGACCGCACTACCGTGCCGCCAGCCGGAGGGGGGGACGCTCACGTGCGGTCCTCTGTTTTCCAGCCGGTAGCAGTGGATCCCGCGAAACCACCGATCAGCCTACCAGGGTCAGTATTATATTGTCCTGAGAGCTCTCACAAGAGGCAGACAATACCATCCACTCGAGCTCGGCTGCAGACGCGCCCCTTCCCTCCCCCCCTCGGTTCGTCCGGACCGCCCGCAGTTGCAAGCGCGCCAGCCGCCGCCGATTTGCCTCGGCCTTTGACAGCTCGGCCCGAGCACCTCCGGGCCTCGAGTCCCGGCTCAAGGGGCGGGGCGAGGCGGGGCGAGCGAGCACTGGGCGGGGCGAGTGCGAGCGGCGGCGCTAGGAGGGAGCGCCCGAGCCCAGCAGAGCAGAGCCGAGCGGAGCAGGGAGGTGCTCCGGTGAGGCAGGCAGAGCCCGGCCGGCCGCCTGCGGCTCCGCGCCGATCGTGCTGCGTCCCCGGGCTCCGCGCACCCCCGCCTCTGCCCAGGCTCCCGCAAAACTTTTATTCTCTGGGGCCCCTTGGGTGTCTGAAGGACTCGGAGAGCTCGGCCCGCTCTGCGCTCCCCTGCGGCGGCGACCAAGGGGACGTGCATCTCTCACCCGCGGGGCTCTAGAGCCTCGCGCCTCTTCACCTGCCGATCGCTCCCCGGAGCAGCGAGGGGGCACCCGCGGAAGCGCCGCGGGGGCGCCAGCGCCCCGGAACTCTCCCGCCCACCGCGGCACACCCGCCCGGCGCAACTTTAACTTGATTTCTCTCGTCCAGCCCCGGCACCCGCGACTGCTGCTGCCACCGCCGGCGTCTCGGCAGCCGCCGCCTCACAAAGGGGCGTAGGGAGGGGAGGCGGCGCGGCCGGCTGGCTCAGACATCGGTGTGCTGGGCGCGGGCCTCCGGGCCGCAGAGGCCGGGAGACAAAAGGGAAACTGCCTCTGTTCACCGTGCGGGCTCGGAGCTGCCTGCTCGTCCATCTTCCGCCCGGCTCCGTGAGCCTCCTCCCCCTAACCCTCGGCTGCTGCTCCGCCTCCCTCCCCGCGGGCTTTCCCCGCAGTGCTCCGGGACCCGGCGAGCTTTCGGGGCGCGCGTCGCTGCTGGTGGTTGGGGCTCTAGCGATAATAAATGATAGAGGATACAATGACTTTGCTGTCTCTACTGGGTCGCATCATGCGCTACTTCTTGCTGAGACCTGAGACGCTCTTCCTGCTGTGCATCAGCTTGGCGCTGTGGAGTTACTTCTTCCACACGGATGAGGTGAAGACCATCGTCAAGTCCAGCCGGGACGCCGTGAAGATGGTGAAGGGCAAGGTGGCCGAGATCATGCAGAACGACCGACTGGGAGGGCTCGATGTGCTGGAGGCCGAGTTTTCCAAGACCTGGGAGTTCAAGAGCCACAATGTGGCCGTGTATTCCATCCAGGGCCGGAGAGACCACATGGAGGACCGCTTTGAAGTTCTTACGGACCTAGCCAATAAGACGCATCCGTCCATCTTCGGGATCTTCGACGGGCACGGTGGCGAGGTAGGAGTTCTCTGGGGCTTTGAGTGTGTGTGTGTGTTTGTGTATGTGTAAACAACAGGACGTGGTGGGCGTGTCGGGTAGCACCTGTGTGCGAGGGGCGTGGTGATGACCTGGTGTCGGGCTGGACAAAACCACTAGTTCCAAACGTGGCCAAGTTGCCAGAAACACCGCGGGATCCAGACCTCTTGTACTGAGGGTCCAGTGTGGGGGAGGAAGGGTCATCCATAACCTATTTCATGCCTCATAATTTATGAGGTTTCCCAAGGCCAGAGTCCAGCAAATGACTGTGTTAGTTTTGCTGGGAGAGTTAATGGTTTCTACAGTGAACTTTGGCCCAGGGCCTCAGCGCCCCTGTTATGGGGTTTGAGGCCGAGCTAGACGCAAAGAAGGAAGAAATCTTTGACTGTCGTTAGGAAAAAGATAAAATCTGCAGAGCCGAATCAGTGAGGACTTAGTAAGGACGAAGGAAACTCTGACTCCTTTCCAGCTCATTCTCTCTGAGGAGGAACCCGAGGGGCAGCGCTGCGCTTCTTCCTAATTCCATTAACTTTACAAGTGCAATCCGGCCACTTGACAGCAGCGCTTTGCTGGCCGCCTGCTTTTAGCTGGATCGAGGCACGGGACCGAGATGCCTCTGGCCTTTGCAGAGGTGGCAATCCCAGCAGAGGTAGCGGTGCCCAGATCTTGCCCCTGCGCCCTGGCCGGCGTGGGACGCAGACGTCTCCCTGCTTCTAAATTCCTTTATTTGGGGTTCATGTGGGAGCAAGAGATGAGGTTAGAGGCCGGTTCAAGTCCCTCTCCCGCATTTCTGCGGCACCCTGATTGCTTGTCGGGGCTCAGATTTCCTGGAGGTCAGGGCGAGAGTTGGCTTTGGTCCTTGGGCATCGGCCCAGGTGAAGTGAGTGGCAAATGTGCCTCCAGAGCGGTGCTCCAGAGAGTAGCAGGCCAGCCACCCCATCTCTCTAAACTTGGCAGTTTGGAAAAGAGTTTCATTGCTGCATACTTTTTTTTTTTTTAAAGCATACTTTCTTACTCCCCGCACCCCCTCTTCACCACCCCTTCTTCATCATTTCCTTCTCCTCCTGCCCCCTCCTCCCATCCAACTTTTCCCCCTCAATTCTCTTGCTGCTTCTGGTCTCTGGGTGGGCTGTAGGGGATATCATTCTCTTTCAAGCTTGTTCTTTGGCCTTTGTTTTGGGTGAACATTGAGAACGCTCTCAACTGGGTATCTTAACTGCATTCTCTCTTTGATACAAGGTCACTGCACCCAACCCTCTGCTAATCTTTCCCACATACTGTATGTACCTACCTGGTAGAACCAACTTTGCCAGGAATGGCAAACTTGATTGGAAAATTTATTTGGTAGAGCTGAAATCAGTTTTTGCTATGTTCCATCCACCCTAGCCCTTTCTATATTCTGTGTTTCAAAACGAAGGTTTCTCACTGATTGTAAATTTGTAGCCTCTTGTGTAGTATGGGGTTCTTTCCTTTCCCCTTGGGTAGGTGAAAGATGTGAAGTTAATTGAGGGAAGGGACGCTGTGTATTTGGGTAAAAAACATATCTGAAAGATAAGGTTGCCAATATAATGGCTGATTTGTTTCCTGGTCTGAGTCAGAATGTCTATATTTTCATTTTATGTGCCTTGACTGTTGTAAATCATTTAATAAAGCTTATATTTATTATATACTTTATATTAAAATTGTTGGCAGATGATGATCTGATTCTTGTGTTAGAAAGTACAGTTTTATTCTTAACTTAAAGGCCTGGATGTAGTATTAATGTTGTGAAACTCTGGGTTGTGCTCATCTGGGTGTGCTGTATTGGCATGTTTTGAGCCTGCACATGTAAGTGAATGAGTATTTTTAAATTTTCTTCTAAGCTGATATTCTAAAACGTGAATATTGAAGACTCCAACAGATTTCAGGTTGAAAAATTTCCAGTATTATCTTCTGGCAAATGTACCATTCAGAAAAGGGACATGCGAAATGCTTTTATTTAACTAGAAATAGTTTACATGTATAGGGCTTTTCGTGAAATTGTTAAATAATAAAAGAGATCATCATTGTTAGCTAAACTATGAAATGAGTTTCATTGTGCCTTATATTAAAAAGCTTGCTCTTTGCAAAATAATATCAGTACCCTGAAATACAGAACAATTGTTCTGTCTATAACATCCTACAGTGCATAGCCAGTTCATTCATTTTGGCTTTGTTTTAGGGCAAAATAAGGAGTTATAAAAAAGAGCTATTTAATTGCTATTGGGAATGTGATGACAAATAATCTTAGGTATTTCTCTCTTCCTTTTTTTTCATTCAAAGAAAATCCGACCATCTAATTCTTGTCTTCTGTGTTGTTTAGCTTCTTTCATGTTCACCAGAGGAGGGTGCCACTGTTTGATTTTGGTGTAGATGATTGTTCTCACCTTTCAGAAAAGAGGAAGCTTTTTCTGAACTCTCTACATACACATATATGTACAGAGTAGTAGTAGTGTGGTATGAAAGATGATGAGGAATTTAATTTTGTTTCTAATAATTCAAACTAATAAGATAGGCTATTAAAAATCAGTACCCATGTACAATGGTACTGCTTTTAGATACAGAAGGAACCTAAGCCACCTTGTATATCTATTTCATTCTGTTTTTTAGATGAGATGTTTATTGATGGCAGGAGAAGTTGTGACCTTCCTTAGACTGCATAGCTTATTCAAGGCCTTCAGTTTGATAAGCTTTATATTAAACCAGTGGACAAATTAGTTTGCATACTTACCTAGGTAAATAGATAGCACACTAGGGATACAGAGGTGAATGAGACATGATTCCTATTCTCAGAAAGTTTCAGTGTGGTGAGAGAGATAGACCTGTGTACCAAAAATTATAGTCATTGTGTGCTTTAGGGTGTTATTGGAATACTGAAGAGGGTCATTTAAATCAAATTGGAAGGTACGAGGCCCTGGGAAAGACACCTTGAAGGCATCATTTACTGCAAGGTTAAAAGTGTAGGCTTTGAATCTGTGCTCTGCCTTAAACTAGCTGTGACCTTGGGCAAGTTGCTTAAGCAGCTTTATCTGGGAGGTTTTTTTTTCTTTTTTCGGTATGGGGCCTCTCACAGTTGTGGCCTCTCCCGTTGCGGAGCACAGCCTCCGGACGCGCAGGCTTAGCAGCCATGGCTCACGGGCCCAGCCACTCCGTGGCATGTGGGATCTTCCCGGACCGGGGCACGAACCCATGTCCCCTGCATCGGTAGGCGGACTCTCAACCACTGCGCCACCAGGGAAGCCCTATCTGGGAGTTGTTAATCTGAAAAATACGGATAATAATGCATGTGAGGTTCATGTCATCAGTTGTATTAATACCCTATCTAGAAAAATACTTGATGGAGAGAAGGATGTGGAAGAAGAAAGCTTAGAGACCAAGAAGTCTGTAATGTTGGGGCGACGGTATCCAAGGGAAGGAAAGAGACTCTACACATGAAAGCCACAACTTTGATCACTAGACAGGTGTATGTTGGATATAGATAATTCAATAGGTATCCACCGAACTCTCTATCACTGTTTGTTCTAACTTCCGGTGACCTGATTATTAATTTAGGATTCCAGGTATCCTAGCACTGGGGAAGTAGCATCCTGGCTTCAGGTGCAAATTTTCTGATTAGTGAAAAGGAATATTCTTTATGATTAATTAATAAATTGGTATTCTGACTTGTACTTCAGCCTCTTCTGAGTTGTTAACATGAGTTAGTTCTCGAGTCTGTTCAACTGTGTATTTTTGACAAAGCTATGTTCAACTGTGTATTTTTGACTAAGCTATGTCTCCAGACTTGTTATGCTGAGAACCAGACTCTGGATGGCTGTGATTTCCAGATGGATGATAGCTTAATGAGCCATGTTTTTTTAGAGGTGCTATGGACCAGCTTCCTTACTTGATTCCCTTGGGCCCTTGATAACATTCTAACCACCATACTATGGATGGATGGTTGAAAGTGTGTGTGTGTGTGTGTGTGTGTGTGTGTGTCTAAAGCTATGGCAGTGACTCTTTTGCTGTATAATGAAAATTAAAATAACAAAAAGGAAAAAATAGCTTAGATTGTATCAACTAATGTGGAAAGGTTATTTTTAAAATTGCAAAATACTGTTTATCTAAGAAAATTGTTTTTGGTGCTTATCTATAATTTTTATCCACAGGCAAAATGTGTTTTTTGTTTTAAACTTTTTATATTAGCTAGAAGAAATATCACTGACCGTTTGAGGCACCTTTGTCAATGTTCATGGCTGAAACTTATATAGAAGAATGATTGTTATGTGTTCTATATGCGTATGGACATTATTGTATTAAAGGTCATATATCATTGTATCATAAAATTGACACACAGCCATTTAAGCTTAGAGTTCCACACTTCACATCAGAGAGAAGCTATACTTCTGGTGCTTGTCAGGGGCTATAGTCTTGAGGCTTAGCACTTCTCAGAAGCTCAGAAGACAAACTGCTAATGGAGGGTTGCCTGAAGGATATGTACAGTCTAGTTCTTTAGATGAGTGGTTCTTAACTTTTCTTGAGTCATGCTTCTCTTTGAGGATGTTATGAAACTACCGACATATCCCCTAGAAAAATGGACATGAGCACAGCAAGTTTTGTTTATAATTTCAAAGAGAATTAGATGCCTGAAGCCTCTGGATTTTAGGTTAGTCTAGATAGAATAAAATCTGTCTCTGATAAATCTAGACCTGCAGGGAGTTGTGTACCTGGACCCCACCTTGCCCTGATTGCCTTCCTCTTCCTTCCTCTCTGTCATTTTGCATTTATTGACTTGTGTGTTGTCATTTGTTTGTGAGGATTGTTATGAGGGATGGTCTCCCAAAGCTCTCTGACAAATCAACTCTAGGGATGCCACTGAAGACTTTATTTGTTACAGTATATAATATCCTCTTTATGAGGACTAAGGAAGAGAGAGTTCTCAAAGAGCTTTTTGTTTTTATCTTAAGGATGCTGAATCATGTAACTGATTGGATCATCCTGTGTTTGTTGGCTGCCAGAAGTGTTAGAGCCAAACCTCTGACCTACCTCTAGCAAGTGTGCAGAATTTTATTAATTTGGTACATGAACCTCACTCCCAGGACAGCTTATATTTCCTACATTTAGTTTTCCTTTGTCCCATTTTTCTCTTTCTCCTCTTAGATATGTCATTTTATCTTGTGGTATATGTATTTATGTAAGTTTCATTGGCTCCTCTCTGAAATAAGATATACTGCTTCCAAATAAATAAATTATGAGTGGCATAATGAATGATCTGCCTTCCAGACGTTACAACTGACGTTAGTAAATGTTGGGCTCCCACATTACTGATGTACAAGAAGCCTGTAGATTTAGTGTGGACAAATGCCTTAGGGTTTAAGAGAAAATTCAGGTTATTTTGTTTTAAAATGGCACATTAACATTTGTGCCCCAAAAGGGGGAGGCACTTTACCTTTTTTTAAAAAATAAATTTATTTATTTTATTTTTATTTATTTTTGGCTGCGTTGGGTCTTTGTTGCTGTGCACGGGCTCTCTAGTTGAGATGAGCGGGGGCTACTCTTCACTGCAGTGCACGGCCTTCTCATTGCGGTGGCTTCTCTTGTTTCAGAGTACGGGCTCTAGGCGCGGGTTTCAGTAGTTGTGGTGCACAGGCTTAGTTGCTCTGTGGCATGTGGGATCTTCCCGGACCAGGGCTTGAACTCTTGTCCCCTGCGTTGGCAGGCGGATTCTTAACCACTGCGCCACTAGGGAAGCCCCACACTTTCCCTTTAATAACCCATTCCTGTCCTGTGCTTAGCAGCTATTTGTAGGTGAATGTAGGATCCTGACTGCTGACCATGGTGCATCTTCTGAACAGATTGTTTAGAAATTCAGTTTAATTAAACCAACATTTTCTGTATAGTCTGTGGCATAACAGAGTTATGCTCTCTGTGATGCCCAAAGATGGATCAGTATATTCTCTGTCCTCAGGGAGCATTCCATCTACTTGAAGAGATGAGTTTTTAAAAAATAGCAGAACTACAAGGTGCAGTTGGACCACCTACAAGAGAGTGGTGGCCTGATGGAGCGAGCTTGGGGAGTCTTGGATAATTTTGAAGAGGAACTGACATTTGACTATATCCTAGCATTTCAGTAGACAGAGATTGGGTGGAGGGAAGATGAAAAGATGACATAACAGGTGGAAGAAAAAGTGTGAAAATGGATCAGAGGAAGTAAAATGCAGTCACAGCTGGAAGAAAGGCAGGTAGCTCTATTTGTTTAGAGCAGGCTTTCCCTATATGCTGTAATCTAGAAGCCCACTCATTTTTCTTCCATATTTAAGTACCTTCTGTTTATGATATACTTCATATTGTTTTTTATTGATTTATTTTTATAAGTTTATTTATTCACTTTTGGCTGCATTGGATCTTCGTTGCGGCATGCAGGCTTTCTCTAGTTGCGGAGAGCGGGGGCTACTCTTCGTTGCAGTGCGCGGGCTTCTCATTGTGGTGGCTTCTCTTGTTGTGGAGCACGGGCTCTAGGTGCGTGGGCTTCAGTAGTTGTGGCACGTGGGCTCAGCAGTTGTGGCTTGCGGGCTCTAGAGCGCAGGCTCAGCAGTTGTGGCGCACTGGTTTAGTTGCTCTGTGACATGTGGGATCTTTCCGGACTAGGGCTCGAACCTGTGTCCCCTGCATTGGCAGGCAGACTATCAACGACTGCACCACCAGGGAAGTCCCATATTGTTTTTCAGATATCTATGTTTTTAAAGTTAAGTATATTTGTTAAAAAAATAAATTTCATATCAGCACTGTGAGTAGAAAGTCCATAAAATGAAATTCTTGGCCTCCAACTTGCTAATAATCTATCTCCATCTTGATGGAGTAGAGCGATTCTAAGAAAGTCCTTCTCCTAGTCTCTGGTTGCCTCTAGAGTCCTTCTGTCCCCCTCCCCTGGCTCTTTATGAACAGAAAGGTGGCTTTTAAAATTTAACTATTGACCAGTTAAATTGAAGTGAGGCAGGTTGCTTGTTCCCTTTGCAGGTGGAAGGTACCTCTGGTGATGCCACTCTTTGAGGAACCCTGGTTTGGAACAGCTTTCCACTGTGTGGACTCATGTGAGAGATGAGATTTCATGTGTAACACACCTCCATGGGGAACCCAGAATGATAGGCAGTTCACAGTGTTCTAGTAGAAATTCCACCCCCATTTCTAACGCAGGTACATGAGAAGACATTATAGGCATAAACCTGAATCCTTTCTAGCTTAGTTTAAAAAGTAAATAATTCATAAGTTTTTGGTACTTGAGCCATTATTGGTTACAAACTATGACTACTTACAATGACAGGATACACAGTGACATGTGTGCTGGGACCCACAGTTGAGGAGCCTTAGCCTGGAGTTTATGGTAAACCCAGGTGAGGAGTTGGAGATGCTGCTGGAACGTTTGTCAGCACTGACACTGAAAGCCACACTGAGCAGCCTGGGCCATGTGCTGTAGATATTGGAGAACCACTGGATATTTTTGAGCAAGGGAATGGCTTTTAAATCCATGCTTTAGTAATTCTGTTCCTCTAATCTATATAGAGGATTGATGTGAATGAACAAGATAGAAAGGGTGTGTGTGTGGGGGGTGTCAATTGGGGAAGCCTGGACCAGAGCAGTGAAGAGGAAACCCAGGGGTGTGGGCCATTGCTGGAAAGGGGGAAGGAATGAATTGGAGACCCTCTGAAGTAGTAAGACTGCTGTGGGGGTCCCCAGTGTGACAGCGTCAACATGATAGAGGGCGGTTGATAGAAGAGCAAATTTGGACAGTAGTGAGAATAGTGTGAGTTTGGCTGTAAATTTGTTTCCCTTTTTCCCTGGATGTTTTCTGGGATGTTTTTTGGGATTCATAAAATGTTTGTTGACTGTTTAGCTCCCCAGTTTGTAAAACATTATTTCTGTCATACCTTCTCTAAATGGATACATTTTAAAATAATGAAAATATACATTGTATGTAATATCTGATTTATTCAAATGGAAAGGCATTTATTACAATTCCAATGGAAAGGCATTTATTACAATTTTACTTTGTTACCAGGAATAATTTAGGCTTTGTTATGAGGTGTGGTTTTCCCAAGACTAAAAACCAGCACTATATCTTCATGTCTCTTAAATGATTTCCTTTCCTTGACACTGCTTTTAAAATAAAAAATATGTATATCATTCAGTCTCAGATGAAAATGTTCCCTGGGCTCTGTTCAATTTAAATGTAAGCTCATAATTCGTCAGGGACTCAGATTTTTAAAAAGTGATATTTTAATTTTGAACGTTAATACTTGAAGCATTTGTTTTATTCTAATTTCTACTTTAATCTTGAACTACTTCAGTAATATAGTTTTGTGGTTTAACTTTTATTACCATTTTAATAATCCTATTTAATAAATATGAAAGTAAATCTGCAGCAAATTAAACATATTTAAAAATAAATTAATTTTAAAATTATAAGAGTAATATGACTACATGATAGATAGTATAGAAAAGAAAAAAAATCATTCAAAATTTCATTATCCTGTCACATCCACTGTTACGATTTTGGTGTATTACTTGCTCGTCTTTTTTTATATGCATTTAAAATATAATTTTACAGTGTTATACATATAGCTTTAAATCTTGGCTTTTTTTCACTTTGTACAATCCTGTAAACCCTTAGTTATTTTGCTCCATAATTCTTTATTATATTTCTAACGTATTTTTTAGTGATGGAGTGATATTTTACTGAATGGATATTTGATAAATTACTCAATTGCTTCCTTATTGGTATACATTTAGTTTCCTCTAACTTTTAACCGTCACAAATAACATTGTAATAAGTGTTTTTGTGCTTTTACTGTAGTTTGGATTATTTCTCCAGGGTGGGTTTCCAGAAGTGGGATTTCTGGATCAAAAGAGAAGTAAAGAAACCACTATTATTGGTAGTAATGATATTAATAATGGTTGACAATTATTGAATATGTATAATATGCCAGGTAGTGTTTAAAGTACTTTACTTATATTACCTAATTTTAATTATCATAACAATTTTTGAGGTAGGTACTGTGTTATCCACATTTTACATATGTAGAAATTAAGGCACTGAGAGGTTAAGTAATTTGCCCAAGGACTGTCCACAGTTCATAGACGGTGAAACTAGGATTTGAAGCTGGGATTCAAAGTTAGAGCTATTTATCTCCAAAGCCTGTGCTATCAGTTTCTGGTTGGAGTTCTACAAATCTCATAATTTGGGCAATAAAGTGCAGATAGCATTGTTAGGTGGACCCTGCCTGGTCTTCTTGTGTTAGTCAGTAAGACTTGGTGTTTCTTCTTTGACAGTTGTGTCCCCGTGTCCCTGTGACACGTTGCTCTTGAAAACTCTACGCTGGAACCTTGGTAGGTAGATCTTATAATTACCTGAGAAAGTCCTGAAGTTAAAAAAATTAGAGGTCAGAAGTCAGAGCAAGTGGTGACTCACACTTAAACAGCCGTTCTCAGCCACTCCCCTTCTTTGCTGGCAGAATCTCTAACCCACTACAGAGATTCCCTGACGTTTTTGCCTCTTGACTCATGAAAGGCTTGCATAGATGTTATGGTGGCATTAACATAGCCATTCTCAATAAACAATAGCGATTTATATTTTATTTTAAAGTACCAAGGGCTTGACTTTAGAATAAGTATGTAGGGGTGTGTGTATATTTGCATAATTTCTCTTTATACTGAAGCACTGTTTCCCCCCCCCCCTTTTTTTTTGAGGGCCAAAATCATTTCCTAATACATAAATGACTGTAAATTTAAAAGAGCAAAATACTATTGTTTCATTTGTTTATTTGTTTATTTATTTAATATTTTTGGCTATGTCGGGTCTTAGTTGTGGCACACAGGATCTTTCGTTGTGGTGCGCGGGCTTCTCCCTAGTTGTGGCGTGTGGGTTTTCTCTAGTTGAGGCACGCAAGCTCAGTAGTTGTGGCCCACGGCTTAGTTGCCCCGCGGCATGTGGGATCTTAGTTCCCCGACCAGGGATCGAACCCGAGTCCCCTGCACTGGAAGGTGGATTCTTTACCATTGGACCACCAGGGAAGTCCCTTTTCATTTGTTTGTAATACTGAGTTGGTATGTTTAGTTTGAGTAGATGCTACGTCTTGTGTTTCCATTCCAGAAGACTACTTAATACTTTGTTCTCTTAGTCAAGCCTAGTCTTTAGTGATGGCTAGTTATAATCTGTTTTTAATATAAATCTGCAAGTTAGGTATCTCTGGGCCTGTAATCACTTGGAAAGGGTGCCTTTTTATAATTTCTACAAAAGTGTAAGTCACCATAGCAATAGGCTGTATTTCTGAGACTCACATTCTTTACTATACCGTCCATCATTGTTGCCCTCCTTGTTCTGCTCCTGTGTGAGCAGCTGACAGATAATCTGTGTGTTTTAGTTGCTAAGCCGAAGACCAGTTACCCACTGCACATTATGCAGCAAACCTTATGACTTCCCTAGAGAAGTGAATACTTATTTGCGTTTGCTTTTCAACATTGTTGGTCATTATAAATGTGAATGGGGCTTTAATGCCTTGTAGTAATAAATCTTAAATATTTGAAATGGTATTTTTAACAGGACAGTGTATATTCATCACTACTCTTGGGCAGTAAAGTTTTAAACCTAAAAACATTACAAAATTTTTATTCTCTTAGTTATAGAATTGCCATAGGTCAGAAACTGTTTTATTCTGATAAGTATATACCATTTCCTTTTTAATCTAGTAAGTGCTTTCATTTCTCTTTTTAATTAAATAAATTAACTCTTAGTTAAATTAGTCACTGGACATTTTCTGGCCAATAAGCCTCTTAACTGACACTGTCAAGATTTTATAGAAATTGAGACATAGATCTCGATCATACTGTTCACCTTTTTGATCCTTAGTATAACGAGATGAATTTGCTATAAGAACTGAGTTGCACAGGTATGTGATAAATATAACTGTCCCAGAATTTGGGATTAAGAAGTTTTTACTTCTCTTTTATTTTAACACTTAGATGTTTTCCTAAATTTCTGTTTAGAAAGAAGATAAATTTTCTCTTTAGATAGGCCTGGCAGGAATCTTGAATTGTCGTATAATCCAAATATAGTGCCTAAGGCTTCACAGCTACATGAATAATCTATTTTTAAAGACTTTCATCAAGGAGATTCCACATTGGTCCTGGAGAATTTTTTTCGCTATAATCCTCTCAGGAAAATCATCTTTATATGTGAACTATATCCCTTTGGTTTAAGCCTATTTCTTTTAGTCTGGCCTCAACAGAGATAATTTAGGATTAAGTTGTTACCATTTGTAAATCAGTAGGATTATGGTAATCAAAAATCTCCTCCCCCCATATTAAATAGGTACATCAAATTTACGGGAGAAGTACTCATCTCAGAAAAAGTAGATACAAGATAATTTTCAACCGAAGACAGAATAATGTTTCCAGATAATCAATAATGCCTCCTTTCTGTAAAGAGCTAGTTTGGCAATAAAGGAAATGTCCTCTTCCAGTTTTACAGATTGACTGGTTTTGTCTTTTATGTCCATTGTCAGAGACTTAAGTGCTTCAGCTGGAGTAAATTTGAGCTGCACATCTAGGTGGTGCATTATTTGAAAGTTTTTGGTTGCAAGTGACAGAATACTCAAGTGGAAGCAGCTTAAACTCTAGGGACATTTATTATCTCACATAACAAATGGCCTGGAAGTACGTGTTTCCAAGGTCAGTTAATTCAGCAGCTCAGTGACTTCAAGTCTTTATATAACTACATCCAGAGACATGAAAAAGAAACTGTACCTGTCCTGCATTCTTAAAGCCTGAGGAAAACCTTCCTAGAAACTACCCCTCACATCTCCTAGGCCAGAATTGTGTCCGTGTCTAAACCAATGGCTTGGCCATGGGAATACCATCACCATGATGATGAACTCTGACCCAACATAATTCACCCCATGTCTGGGGAGGAGCCCCGCTGCCTCTGGAGGTCATGACAGCCTAGAAAGGTGAACAAAACTAGAGTTTTGTTATCTAGAAGAAAGGAAAGTGGGAATGTTTGTTGGGTGGGCCCCACAGGTGGGAAGGGGGTTCAGAGAAGGTAGCCTGGAACATTTCTTGTCTACACATTTGCAACCTCGTTGAAGAATGTTGCTGTAAAGTTTATAACACTGACATGGCGGGGGGGAAATTTAGAAGACTTTAGAAAAGGGTAAACCATCTTATTTTCGAATTGGCTTAGGGATGACTTTGCCTGGAAGCTGAGCTATAAATTTGGTATTTTAGGGTTCCAGGAAGTCTTGAAAAACTATGAGGAGGTAGTTTCCTAAATAATTCAAGTTTTCTCTCTGTTCTCTGTTAAGACACAACAAGGAGGGACCTGGGTGTTTGGAGAGTAACAGGTGTTTTTTTTTCTCTAATATATGACTGTGTGTTCAGTGTAGTTAATGCTATTGATAAATGTGGAAGTATCACAGCAGGTCTTTTGTTGGCTATCCATTTCTATTTTACCATCTTTCTGTTTCAGAAAATGAATTTGATCAAATTCAGTAGGATTTTTGTCCCTTAATTATTAAATGTCATTAAGTTTTATTATTTTGTTTAAAAATATTTGAATCTACTCCAGGCCAAGGAGAGGAGATTCCTGGGAGGTTCAAAATTTTGTACCCATTTTGGAGCAGGGCATTCTGGCACTGGTCTCGGCTACAGGGAGAAGGGAGGGCATTAAAGTCTTCAGATTTTTCTGTAGGACAAATGAATGCACTTGGAATAAATTCTGTGTCTGCCTATAGAGTACTCATCCTACTGCTCCTGCTATAAATTGATTACAACAAGGACATCTTTTTGTTGTTTTCCTGACTGATTATTGCCAGTCGGTAGAAGTACTTACTGAGTAAACTTCCCATTTAATTTTAGTACCTTTTCTGGTGATTCATCCACTACATTTTTTTCCCCCATAAAGATATGCAATCATATTGTCTACAAATAATGTACTTGTGTCTCCTACTTTCTAAATAGTTATGCTTTTTGTTTTTGTTTACTGCCTCAATGGACTAGTTAGAACAGAACAATGTTCTGTAATACTCATGATAGTGGGTGTTATCATGTTTTTGTATTTGAGATTATTTAAAAAGTTTGAGATGAGGGGACTGTGAAATGGCTTTAGTTTATGGACAATAGGGCTAAATTTTCTTTACTGATATAATGAAAGATGAAAACCAATGGTAAAGTAAGAGCCAAAGAAGAAAGGATATTCCAGGGATAGTAATATAGAGAATGAACAATCACAAGAAAGGACTAGAACTGAGTGTAGATATGATGCTGAAAACCAGAGTGCATTGATTGCATGAAGCAAAGAACACTGTCTTTTCTTCTTTGGGGAAAAATTGTCATCACTAGGTCCATCTCATGAAAATGTCCTAGGAAGCATTAGTAGTCTAAACAATAGGCACAGTATGTGACATGCAGGATACTGATTCTGCAGGTTGTGGAAGACCTAGCAAGATGAGATGCACGTAGGAATCCCTCCTTCTGGTTCCAGAGGAGTGGAAGGTCTGGAGCCATCTTCCCCTGGCACCTCTGCTGGTTTTGGTGAAGGTTATCCTTTTTTTTCCTCTGGGACTTCAAGAAGATTCTTGCCCTAATTTCTACTACATGTCTTGTAAGAAGACAGCAGCTGATTGTGGAAGAGTCTCATACTGAGGGGGTTAGGTCCTAAGTCGGTGTAAAAAGACAAGATCATGTATAGCCAAAACCTCCCTGGAATATTCCCTCAAATTGACTGTAAAGAACAGTGTATGTGATGTTGTACCTCTTATTCTGTAGAGCAATATGTAGTTATAAATGTATAATATCCCAAGTAACATATAGTGTAGAATAAAATGTAGTATGTGCAGGTAAAATATAGTTTTAAGGTGTTTTAAATGATATAAAAGAGTATCTTGAATTTGTGTAAATTTGTAAATAGTACCATTTCACTGTACCTTCTGTAAGAATAAGAAATTGAAGAATATTTTTGAGATTTTCAGGTGACGACAGGAACTTACTTTTTTTAGAGAGAGCATGTTATATATTTCTGTGTGATCACTTTGAGAAACTTTAGTTTCTTAAAGTTTTAAAAGTACAAAGCAGAATAAACAGGTGGCTTTTTGGAGTTAGGAGTAAGATTAATTTATCCTGATTATTTTGAAAGTTAATTTTAGAGAGATAATTATAATGCCATATTGAGTACTTTATTTTTAATCTAAGTGCCAGCCATATCTTTGACGCTAGATGGGAATACAGAGATGGGCGCTCAGCCTGGTAATTTGTATTCATAAATACATAGAAGTAGTTTATACTTGCTCTTTCTTTCTTGCCTATGGCTTGAGACCCTGGGGGATTTTATTCTCCAGCGATTTCAGAAGAGAGACCAATCAGGAATTCTGACCTTTCCCACTTTCCTGGTGTCTCTCCTGAGTGTCTGATATGGTACCTCAGGCCTAAATTCTTTAGATAAATGTCTGTTCCTGGGTTTGTCTAAGAATGAGACTTTTTGAGCAGCAAGGAATTCTTGGAAAGGAAGCTTGTATTTTAAGTATCTATGAGATCCAAGTGGCTGCTGATGAAGAAATCACGCGAGTAAAGAACTGGGATCCTGACAGTGCCCAAAGAAGCTCTTTACATTTTCCTATTAGAGCCATAGACCCTGCTCTGGTCCACAGAGCCACATAGCGATGGAAATTTTTTATCCCCAAAGGATTATGTAATGCAAGCAGTTTTAGACATGAAAGAGTACAGGCAGGCATGTATTTTGGAAATATCGCATAAGAGGGAATTCTTTGATGGAAAGGACAGCTAGTTTTTTTTTTTCTCTCTCAAAAATAGGATAACAGTGGGAGTGCCCAAGTGATGTTTCCACTTTATCAGAGAGAAGCCCTCATCTCCAGCCTTCATGGTGACTGTCTGTTAATGGAGATTAGGATATCCACTTTCTTCATTTAAAAAAATTTAACATTGGTGCGATATTATCTGATACACAGTCCGTATTCCAATTTTGATGATTGTCCCAACTGTCCTTTTTAAAAACAGCTTTAGATACGATTGACATACAGTAAGCTGCACATATTTAATATATACAATTTGATGAGTTTTATATATACCCATGAAACCATCACCACCATCGAGATAATGAACGTATCCATCACCCTCAAAAGTTTCTTCATGCCCCTTTGTAATACCTTTCTTCCAATGTCCTCCAATCCATCCATCACTGGGCAACCATTAATATGCTTTCTGGCACTATAGAGGTAGTTTGCATTTTGTAAATGGAAATATACAGTATGTACTTCCTTTCTTCCTGGCTTCCCTCCCGACCCACCACCCCAGCATAATCATTGAAATTCATCTATGTTGTTGCACCTGTCAATAGTTAATTCATTTTTATCGCTTAGCATTCTGTTGTATGGATATACCAACATTTGAACATCCATTCACGTAATGTTGGACAGTTGAATTGATGCCAGTTTTTGCCTGTGAACATTCATGGACAAGTCTTTGTATTGACTTTTGCTTTCATTGCCCTTGGGTAAATACCTAGGAATAGAATGGCTGGATCATATGGTAGGTGTATACTAGCTTTCATTTTTTAAAAAAATATTTATTTATTTATTTACTTGGCTGTGCTGGGTCTTAGTTGTGGCACGTGGGATCTTTGTTGTGGCATGTGGGATCTTTTTTTTTTTTTAGTTGCGGCATGCTGGATCTTTTAGATGCAGCATGCAGTATATAGTTCCCTGACCAGGGATTGAACCTGGGTCCCCTGCATTGGGAGCATGGAGTATTTGCCACTGGACCACCAGGCAAGTCCCGGTAGGTGTATATTAGCTTTTAAAAAAACTGCTAAACTGCTAGTCCAAAGTGGTTGTACTATCTTACATTTTCATCCTCCATGTATGAGAGTTCTAGTTGCTCTGCATCCTTGCCAGTCTTTTAAATTTTAGTACTTCTAATAGTCATGAAGTGGTTGCTTAATGTGGTTTTAGTTTGCATTTTCCTAATGACTAATGATGTGGAGTATCTTTTTAATGTACTTTTGGGAAGATGGTCTTCTTTTGAAAACACAGAAGAGGATGGTTATTAAATCTTGGTTTTCTTGTAAAATCTGACTTTTATCCTTTTCTCTATGTTGTGAGTGAAAAAAGAGAATAAGAAGTGAAAGGGGTAGGAGTGATTAGACATGACTCTCTCTTACTGAGAGAGGCTAGGAGTATAGCCAGAAAATAAGAGGTGTTGAGAGGTTGCACAGGGTAACCAAGAAATCAGATGAAACAAGGAGAGTGGATGAGAAGACCAGGGCCTGAGACCACTAAGGACAGTTTGTATTATCAGATTCTTTCATGTTCTTAAAACCACATGTTCTTGTATTCCAAAGGAAAAATCTGAAAGAGACTTCTCTTAAAAAAGTGCCTTTGAAAACAGAGACTGTAGACACTGCTTCTGCTTTCTTTCTACTTATTTATTTCCTGTTATCATCTGACTCTTTTTCAAACCTGTTTTTTTGCAGGCTTTCAGAGGCCTCATAACTGCCACGTGTGATGGCTTATTTCCAGCCCTCATCTTCATAGATTTTTCTGTAGGATCTGGCTTTCTTGACCACCTTTGTCTTCTTAAGACTCATCTCCCCAGCCTTGGTGACACACTTATGTTTTTCTTTTCCTCTTCTGACTTCTGTTAGGTTTTCACTTCCTTATGAACCTGGGTTTTGAGGACAGCTGTACTCAGTGTGCTGGTGCCATTTTGTTTCTTTGCACCAGAATCTTTGCAACTTCCATGGATTCAGCCATCCTTTCTGAGCAGAGGGCTCTCCTTCCCATCTAGAGTCCACATCTTTGCATGCTGACTTATTGTTTTCTTTCTTGGTGTCACCTCCATAACAACCTGTCTGAAACCGAATTTGCCTCCTGTGTTCATAGATTAATTTCATCTCCAGACTTGTCTCTTTCTGTCATGGTGCTTTTTCTCAGTCTCCCACTCTTGAAACTACCATGTCACCTTTGCTTCTTCCCTCTTCATTCAAGTCTGTGAGACTGTGTCATACCTCTCATCTCTGTCTCCATCTTTATAGTTATGCTGCCACGATCCTAATTCAGGCTTTTCATCACGTCCTGCTAGGATTGTGACAGTGGCTTCGTAACTGGTCGCTTAGTCTCTGGTCACTCTCCCTTCCAATCCACTCACTGATGTCTCTGATAGATCATTCTTCTAAACTCACTGGGTTGTACATTGTTTCTTTTAAAAACTCTGTGATTTCTACCAACCATGATTTATTTCTCTGAAATTTGTAGAGTTCTCCTAATGGCATCCCTGACTACTTTACCTTACTCAACCTTATCTTCTGTTGCTCTCCTACACAAAGCTCTGCACTGCAGTAAAATTGGTCTCTTTATTATTCCCCGAATACCTGATGGGTACACATGCCCACTGCTGCTACTGGTTAAAAGCTGTATTCCATTCTCTGAGAGATTTCTCATTCCTCTTCCCCCATAGCTGTGTCTTGTCCTTATTCCAAGGCTTCCCTCAATTTCCTGCTCTTCTATGAATTCTTGCTTGGTAAGTCAGCTTTAAGTAATCATTCCCTCCTTTGAACTTATGATCTGTGACAGACAGTTGAACATTTTGTGTTATGACTCATTTTTAAGGTACTTTTTCTCTCCAGCCAGAGTTCAACTTCCTTGAGTTTCATGCCTCTGTGAAGTCTCTCTGGTGTGCCTGCACTGTTCCAGACGCTTGCATTCTGATAATAACAACACCTTACAATAATTCTAGAAATAATGATACCTTGAAAATGAAGAGGAGACACCAAGTTGTATGAGACACCAAGTTGTATGACTGCGTTTGTTATCATTCTATCAGCTGGAAACTACAGGGCCCTGCTCATTCTGACTGTTGAGTGGCTGCAACATGCTAGGTGCTTTCACTGATGCTCTCTCACTGAATCCTCATGGTCCTTTGAGGCAGCTGTGGTTATCTTCATTTTACAGCTGGGGAAACTGAAGCTCAGACTACTGTGTGCCCAGGGTTACACAACTGCTAAGTGGCAGAGCTGGGATGAAAATATTTCCCTTGTCTGCCCCGATTCCAAAGCCCTCCTCTTCTCTGTGCCACACTGTCTTTATAGGCAAGGACAAGATTTGGCAAAGCATTCACATGGGGGTTATTTCTGAGGTACTGTTAGCACTCAGTTTGTAACACTTTAGATTATTTGTAATAAATGTTTCAAGTACATGGGAATGGAATCAAGTTGAGGAGATAAAGTAATTTATTTACACCATTCACTTGTATTTACTCTTTGTTTTTCTCATCAACTCTGGTGGCTTGTGCAATGTATGGTCCATCCAGAAGCCCTTTAAATAATGACCAAAGAAAATGCAGATTAAATATATAGAATTCTGAAGATTAGCCTAGGCAAGTGGTTTTCATCAGTTTGACAGGTGACTCTATTTCTGGTTGTAAGGCAGGAATTTTGAGAATTGAAGCTGGCTCTTCAGAGGAAGCTAGGCAACCTTCTCTGCTTTAACTCAGTCTGCCCTTTCAAAGGTGGGTCAATTATTTGGTTGGGTTGTTATGGATTTTAGGGCATTAGGCATGCCTCAGCTTTCAAAGATAAGTACAAAAGAACATCCTAGAGCTCAACCGAAAAGAAAGTTCAATCTATAGCTTCCCTCCCAAAAGCATCATGCAAAATAAAATTATACATAGTATTTAGTGAGTATCAAAGAGTAGGGAAATATAAATGAACAGTTTCGGCTGCTTGGGTGTAGAAACGGTGATTCATAGACTTGAGATTTGGAACTCAAACATTCTTGGTTTGTACTCAGAGGAGAGACGTGTCAGATAAGTTGCATGACAGAACAGAAAATAGCTTACTGAGAGTGTGGGAATACCTTAGAAAGGAATAAATGTCGCCAACTTTATCTCATTCTACCTAATGTCATCAAAATATATGTTTCCTCTACACTAGTTATTGAGTAGAAGGAATGGCATTTTAGGAAACATCCAGCATGAGGAGTTTATAGACTTCTCATGTACAAAATGGACATTTTCTACTTTGGGGAGCTTTCTGAATCATGTTGAAAACCAAAGTAACTCAATTCTTAACAGGTAACTCTGTTAGCTACCTCCTTCTCAGCTCCTCCAACCATGGGGAAACAGAAGTTGCTTTGTAGTTCTTTTCACCCATGCAGTTATCGCTAATCACCATTCCAGAGAAAGATGAGGTCTTATAGGATGAAAACTTGATATTTCCTCAAGCAGTTGACTAAATTTCCCTTTGGCAGTGTTGAATTTCAGTTGAAAAACATTTTTACCTTCCTGAAATTGGGTAGAAGTTATGGCTGTGAATGTTTGGGTTAGCATTATGCCTGTTTTTACCTTTTAGTTATTGTATGTCTCCCTTCAGATATGCTGTACTACCTTGGTGCCTTATACAGAGTGGGTACGCCATAAATGTTTATCAGATTAATCTCATCAGGGAATCAGAGAAGATTAGTACTATGCAGGTTCTTTGGTTGCTTTTCTACTTCTTTTAGAATGAGAACTTAATCTAAGTAATTTCTAAAATATTTTCTTTTCTTTAAAATTGTGATAAAATCATATAACATAAAATTTACCATCTGAAGAACCATTTTTAAGTGTACAGTTCAGTAGTCTTAAGTATATTCACATTGTTATGCAACAGATCTCCAGAACTTTTGCATCTTGAAAAACTGAAACTCTGTATCTGTTAAACAGTAATTCCCATTTTTGTCTACCTCAATCCTTTTATAACTACCATTCAAATTCCTGTTTCTATGAATGACTACTTTAGATAACATAGATGAATAGAATCATTCAGTATTTGTCTTTTTGTGGCTGGCTTATTTTACTTAGCAAAATGTCCTCAAGATTCATCTATGTTGTAGAACGTGGATATTTGGGTTGCTTCCACCTCTTCACTATTGTGATAATGCGTCTATGTACATGGGTGTGTAAATATGTCTTTGAGATGCTGCTTTCAATTTTTTTGGACTATATACCTAGAAGTGCGAATGCTGGATCATATGGTAGTTCTGTTTTTAATTTTTTGAGGAACTGCCGTACTATTTTCCATAGTGGTTGCACCATTTTATACTCCTGCCAACAGTACACAAGGGTTCCAACTTCTCCACTTCCTCACCAACACTTCTGCTTTTTTAAGTAGTAGCCATCCTAATGGGTGTGAGGTGATAGCTCACATTTTGATTTGCATTTCTCTAATGATTAGTGATCTTGAGTATCTTTTCATATACTTGTTGGCCATTTGCAAATCATCTTTAGAGAAATGTCTGTTCAAGTCTTTTGTCCATTTTTAAATCAGGTTATATATTTTTGGTTGTTGTTGAGTTTTAATAGTTCTTTATCTTCTAGATATTAACCCCTTATCAGATAAATGATTTGAAAATATTTTCTCCCATATTTCTAGTAATGTTTTGATAACTTTTTATATTGATATAATTTCGAACTTTGAGAAAAATTGTAAGACTAGTACAAGGAACTCCTGTATACTCTTTTTTTTTTTTAATTTATTTTTAAAATTTATTTTTGCTGCATTGGGTCTTCGTTGCTGCGCACGGGCTTTCTCCAGCTGCGGAGAGAAGGGGCTACTCATTGTTGCGGTGCGCGGGCTTCTCACTGCTGTGGCTTCTCTCGCTGTGGAGCACAGGCTCTAGGCACACGGGCTTCAGTAGTTGTGGCTCGCGGGCTCTAGAGCGCAGGCTCAGTAGTTCTGGTCCATGGGCCCAGCCGCTCGCTCCGCGGCATGCGGGATCTTTCCGGACCATGGTCCGAACCTGCGTCCCCCTCATTGGCAGGTAGATTCTCAACCACTGCACCACCAGGGAAGCCTCTGCATACTCTTTATTCAGAATCACGGAGCACCTAGGTTTCTTGACATTTTTGTTGAGCCTTTTAACCAGAATGAATTACTTGTGGCTGTGGGAGATATAAAAATATAAACATGGCCCCTGTCTGAATATGGAAAACAAATAAAAATGTTTATAAAGCAGCAAGTACAGATGAGAATAATATAGATAAGAACACAAGTGAAAGGGGGCCAAAAGTAAGAATAACTTGAGTTATTAGAACTGGAGACCTGTCCCAGTGGTTTTCAACATGGGATGATTTTGTCCCCTGGGGGGCTTATGGCATGTTTAAAGACATGCTGGTTGTCATAACTGCAGGGGGCATAGGAGAAAGTTGTCCTACTGGTGTCTAGTGGGTAGAGACCAGGGATGCTGCTAAACAGCCTACAATATTTAGGACAGCCCCACACTATAAAGAAGTATCCAGCCCAAAATATTAATAGCACCAAAAGGAGAGAAACCTTGCCCTATCCTCAGGAACCAGACTTTGCAGAAAACCTGTCTAGAGAACTTTAAAGGCTTTGGGCCCAGAGACTCTCTCAAACACATCCAGAGCACTTGGATAACACAGTGAAGGCTATGCTTGGTTAAAGAATAGGTATGAAAAAGAGTATTTTCTTTTTTGTGTATAATGCACAATAAGAGGACTTAGTTGGTCTGCTTACTATAAATATTTTGCAGTAAACCGTGTAAAAATGCTTTTCCTGGTTTCATTTTGTATTGCAGTCACTTATAGCTCACATGTTCCTGTTACTGTGTTCTCTTTTCTTTGCCACTCTGTGCTGTCGAAAAGCTGTGTAAACTCAGAAAAAAGCAAACATTACGATACAAAAGGTCTTGAAGCTTAGAAGAAGAAAGCAGTGGTGTTGGGGGAAGATGTCTTAGATGGCTTTCTTTCCATTCTCATTCACTGCAGAGAAGCTGGGTGTCAGCTCTGTTTTATCACTCGCTCCAGTAGGCTGGGAGGAGAATGGAAATATTGGGCTGGCCAAAAAGTTCGTTCAGGTTTTTTCCCATAGCATCTTACGGAAAAGGCCGAACGAACTTTTTGGCCAACCCAATAGCATGAACATCGACATCCTGTAGACCCGGATTTGATTCCAAGCCCATCCATTACTAGCTGTCTGACCTTGGGCAAATAAATTATATACTCTGAACTCAGTATTGTCTTCTCTGCAAGGCGGATAATATCTGCTTCACTGAGTGATGAGGGGCAGTGGAGTGCAGTGGTTAAGGCTGTGAACTCACACACTTAATTGCCTGCCTTCAGATCTTTGCTCTGCTGCTTCTCATTGTGTGTCCTTTGGTAAGTTTCTCAACCTTTCTACGCCTCAGTTTCCTCATTTGAAAAATGAGAAGAAATATAATAGTATTCACCTCATAGGGCTGTTATGACATTAAATGAATTAATACACGTAAAGCACTTAAAGTGGTGCCTGGTACATGGTAGGCACTCAGTAAATGTTAGCTATTTTGGGGATTAATTTGAGATGAAGGATGTAAAGAACCCTGTAGTGTCTAACAAACAGAAGGCGCTTGATGACTAGTTTTTAAACATTTAAATTTTAGTAGCAGTGTATTATAATATAATGCCATTATAACAAAATTCATCAGCTCCTGAAGTTAAATGAGTGGGGATTTGATCTTAAGATGTTTCCAGGATGCAAAAAAGAAACTGGTCATTCTCTTGCTTCCTCCTTGTACCTGGCAAAGACTCCTTTGGATACCTGTTCAAAAATGTGCTTAAAGAATTCCAGGCCTAGCCAGACTTCTGCCAAATTATAAGAGGCCAGGATTCTGTGGAATTATAAGAGTGACTGAATGCATGGAGCAGTGAGGGAGGTTTGGATTAGAAACAGTTGTTTTTCTAGTCCGGCTTTCATGAAATTACCCTCCGTGGAGAGGAAGTGGAGAAACAGCAGGAAGTTTAATTCTTTTCAGACTCTACGTGCATTGTTGGGGTGTGGACGTGTACCCGGGTGGGTGAAGGGGTCCTGTCCTTCTAGACAGTATAGGGGATTTAGACTCACTCAAAGGTAGTTTACTTTGAAACGAAATATTGGGTTGTACCAGTTCCTGCCAGGTATTGGGTTTTAGACAGACATATTTATAGGTCATACATGGTGCAGCCCTTTCTTAAAATGCAAGGATATATTACTTCATTATAAGGGAAAGTGTAGGTAAAGCGTTTAGCATAGTGCCTGGCATTATAGTGCTTTACTATGAGTTAGCTGAAGTTGTCATTATCATCATCATCATCGTTACTCTTAAATTTTATGGTTTGGTTTAGTTTAGAAAGGAAGTTTTTACTACTCATTCAGCAACTCAGATTTCCCTTTTATTTATTTTATTTTTTATTTTTAACTTTTATGGACATACACACATTAAAAAAAGTGCAACTCATGATTCTATAACTTGATGAATTTTCACAAACTGAACCCACTCATGCAGTCAACACTTAACAGACTATTACCAGTGCCCCACTCATGTTCCCTTCTGGCCATTATCCTTTAGTTTTTAGCAAAAAAAAAAGTTTTTCCCTTATGGCTTTATGTAAACTCTTAATAGGTATGACTGACAGTTACAGCCTTAGGGATGGCCTTATTTATATGCTTTTATTTTCTTTTGCTTTCAAAAGCACATCTCCTGGAAAGGGATTTCAGTCCTGTGGGTTGTTATATTTGGACATGGATAGACTGAGTGATCTTGTAGCTCTTCCTCTGCAAATAGGTGATGTGTTCTTTGCTTTTATTTATCCATACTGTAAAAGTCCATTGAAACCAAAAAGGAGTCCATTGTACTAAAAGAAAAGGAAAATGGCTCAGCCACACGGACCTCTTAGATGTCCTCTCTAAAAGCATTCCACATTCAATAGAGTTCAGGGGAATGAAAGAAATCCTGTGGTGGAGGAAGGCTGCACAATGCTGGGTGCACTTGTAGGCCCTCATCTCCTGCCATCGACCGACATGATTAGGCTGAAGAACTGGCCACTTCTGGAAGTAATGGACTGCAGTGTGTTTACCCTGCTTTTGTCTGGGCACATTCAGAAAACCAATGGTAATTTTTCAGAAGGCAGCTTCTCAGAAGAAGAATAAAAATTCGGGGGTTGAGTTTGAGGCTCTTTATATATCTTCTTTTTGAAATCAAAGTACAGAACAGATTAACTTTGAAACCACCAGTGTGTTAGCCTTGCCTTGTATGTCTTGCTTAACTTCCTGGGCCCAGCTAATGGCTCTGCTAAAATATTGTACATGCATTTCAGAACGTCTTTCCTCACTTTTGGCTGGTATTTTATTTCTTGAGATTTATTTATTTAGTTAGTTTTCTTTTACTTGAGGTATAATTCACATACCATAAAATTCACCCCTTTAAAGTATACAGTTCAGCGGTTTTTAATATATTCATAAAAGTTGTGCAGCCATCACCCATCTAATTCTAGAGCATTTTCTTCACCCCAAGAAGAAACCCTGTGGCCATGAGAAGCCTCATTCTATTTAGTTTTATCAGATAAATGCTGTGCTTATTATCTTTTTTTTTTGTGTAAGTCTTTGTTCTACAGGGTGTCATGACAGTTGTGTGACCTTTCACGTAGAGGTTTGCCCCATCCTAACTTCTGTTCTAAAGTTGATTTGGGACTTCCCTGGTGGTGCAGTGGTTAAGAATCCGCCTGCCAGTGCAGGGGACACGGGTTTGAGCCCTGGCCCGGGAAGATCCCACATGCTGTGGAACAGCTAAGCCCGTGCGCCACAACTACTGAGCCTGCGCTCTAGAGCCCACGAGCCACAACTACTGAGCCTGTGTGCCACAGCTACTGAAGCCTGTGCGCATAGAGCCCGTGCTTCACAACAAGAGAAGCCACCGCAAGGAGAAGCCTGTGCACTGCAACGAAGAGTAGCCCCCGCTCGCCGCAACTAGAGAAAGCCCACCTGCAGCAACAAAGACCCAACGCGGCCAAAAAATAAATAAATTAAATAAAGTTGATTTGGGGGTGCATTTTTCAGCACTACCACAAACAACGTGTTGACTGAAACTGTTATAGGACATAAAACGACTGTATGTTAGTCACAATCGCTTATGAAAATTTCAGTGCATATGAACAACAGTGTGGCTCCTACAAAACTAACTAGCATAGTGAAGACTTCTGATAATCTGCCAAAGCTGGGCCTGTGCTTTAAGAGTTTAATGGATTGAGAAATCAGTTCTTCTGGCCTCTGTGGAAAGGTTTAGGTTTATTTGTTTCTTAGACTAACGTTGTTTTTTGGGAAAAAAAAAGCGTAAGATGTATTTGTATTAACTCTTAGTTGATTTCTGAAGGCCTAGAATAGATTGCTTCTAAATGAATGTGATTAACCTATTTTAAAAACCTCATTTAGATTAAAAGTTCTTTTTGAATCTGTATTTTTATGATTTCAAAAGTAATATGTTTTAGTTGAAAACATTTTTTTTAAATGTGTAGAGCTTAGAAGTTGTTAAGTGAAAAAAGAGTTGTCATCCTCCCTCTCACTTTATAGAGTTTATGCTTCAAGTATTTTTATGTCTAATCATATAACCCATTTAATTTTTACTTAATTTTTTTTTGCTTTTCAATCATTAACATTTTTATTTTCAAAGATTTTTTCAGTATTTAAAAAAATTGAAATATTCGATGTACAATATTATGTTAGTTTCAGGTGTACTACATAGTGATTTGACATTTGCATATATTGTGAAATGATCACCACGATAAGTCTAGTAACTATCTGTCCCCATACAAGGTTATTACAATATTATTGATCATATTCAATTTTTTCTTAATTTTTAAATATACTGCAGAAGTGCGGTTGTTTATTGAATTGTGTTGTTCTATAACGCTATTTTAAAGTTTCTGGAAGGTTTAAAACTTTTTTTCTTTTAAAGTGGTGATTGCTAAAAAAACAAAACAAAACTCTAAGTAATCTTTTTTAATAATCACTATGACTTGTTCATGGTCCAGTGGAACTTCTGAGCAATTATGGAAATGTACATACTTCCAAAGCTAGGTCTGTTTATCATCAAAGGAGGCTGCATGAGTCCAGAACTCATAAAGAGGCCTCCTCTCAGATCAGCTTTTGTTCAAAGGCTTCAGGACCAAAAGACTTCCAAATTCTCACTGCATCTCTTCAGGCACAGATATTTCATCATGGTGAGGCAGTTGTACATGCACACGTTTTAGTAATTCTCAGGAAGAGAAGTATTTATCATATACTATGTATTTATAGTATACATAGTATACATATTTATCATATACTATGTATAGAAATTAAATAGTGGAGGTGTCAAAATTCCGCAGTTGACTGCATTCACTAGAAACCACCCCTTTCCCGATATTAAATGTCTCTCCTTTTTCACTTGTTTAAAAAAAAAAATCTTTTACATATTTTATTGGACAAAACACTACACATTTTTATTGAAATGTTCACTTGAGCGTTTCTCTGTCGTATTTCCTTTTTCACTCTTGAATCCTAGTGTTCTGCACTGTCTCCTAGAGTTTCCCAAAGACTGTTTGTAATTGTGTAGGGATGCTTGACTTTAGAACTTCGTTCTTGGGAATCAGGTATTGGACCCAAGAAATACCTTACAGGTAAAGAGATGGCTCTAGCAGTAAGCTTTTTTAAGTACCAAAAAGGATTTGGAAGAGAATCCTACACTTATTTTAGATCAGAAGTATCTAGAAAGAATATATACTCTATGTGAACTACTACTTAAATAAGTTGGATTCAGCTATTGCCTGAGCAACTACCTAATAATGGATGTAGCACCTTCGAACTTGCAATGTTTTCATTCTACCAGGGTAACTTGTAGCAAATTAATTTTAGGATACTTAATGTATATGTCTGTATCTTCACTGTATTTTTAAAATAGTTTAATACTGTTTCCTCTGCCATACTGTTTCATTCATATATAGTATCATTTGCTGGAGTTATGTGGCTATTGGAACTTGATACTGATAATGGACTGGAAAAAGTTGTAAAGGGCTAAGCAAACCATCTTCTACTATATGAATAGTTAATCAGGTATAAAGAGTACCTTGCAGAAAAATTTGGAGCCTTAATGGATATTAGATAGCACTCACTATTGAAAGAGAAAATGGGAAAAACAAACACACACAGAAAAACACCTGCACAGTATAAATGAGGTCAGGTTACACATACTTTGTTTTCCCAATAAAACAGAGAAGCCTGTGAAGGCTCTGAAGCTTGCCTTGTGTGTTTAACAGTTCAAAAGAAGTTGAACTTAATACTTATTAAATAGTATTTTAAAACATTGTTTTTGTGCCGTGTTCCCCCCCCCCGCCGCCGCCCCCCGCCACATGCTCTCTCACCCAAAGGAAAATTCACTGCCTTGTGTAATCTCCTTTTCAAACATTAATGTATCTTAACAAATCCTTATTTGTGCTCCTACTATATAGTAAGCACTGAATTTTGGATAGATCAGTCGTCAGCTGGGTTAGTTGAAAGGAAAGTACTTCTTTTATTGTCCCAGATAAACCTTACTTAAGGGAGGCTGAAGAAAAGATGTGCTGATCTTCGATAAGCTAGAGTGGAAAGACAAAAGTGGCAATTGCTTGGGAAACAGTGTATCATCAAGAAACCACTCAGGGGCTTCCCTGGTGGCGCAGTGGTTGAGAGTCCGCCTGCCGATGCAGGGGACCCGGGTTCGTGCCCTGGTCCGGGAAGATCCCACATGCCACGGAGCAGCTAGGCCCGTGAGGCGTGGCCGCTGAGCCTGCGCGTCCGGAGCCTGTGCTCCGCAACGGGAGAGGCCACAGCAGTGAGAGGCCTGTGTACCGCAAAAACAACAACAACAAAAAACCCACTCTGACCAGTATATCTGGCTCTGTGGTTGTTCTGAGGGTGACTGGAAATTCTCCAAGCCTTTGATATAACCAGGAAGTTACTGCTTATATTTGAAGACTAGTATTGGGGAGTATATTTGTTTCATCTAGTTTATTTTTTCTTTATCACATCCAACAAGCATTTATAAAGTGTTTGCTTACTCTTTGTTAACCAGTGTGTTATGTATTCAAAACCAGTGGTTAAATCATTAGGATTATGCTTAAGGGTCTAAGGATCCACATTTTTAGAGGAAAGAATTTTAGAAGTTCACTTTCTGGAACATTTTGAATGTTCTATATAATTTTAAGCTTTGTAAAGGAAATAGTAAATGATTATTTTATTTATTTAAAAAGAAAAAAATTATCTACTGTACAGCAGAAAGTAACACAACATTGTAAATCAACTATACTCCAATAAAAATTTTTTTTGAAAATCAAGAAAAAAGAAAAATTTTATCTAAAAGCAACATTGGTGAATACTTTAAGTTTGAAAGTAAAATAAAAGTTATAATATTTTTTAACTTAAAAATACCCAAGCTAAAACATTCAAACAGTGTAAAAATGTGTTTAATAAAAAATTAAATTTCCTTCTCTTCCTGATCTCTAAACTCCCCCCCCCAGAACCAACTATCATTATCAGTTTTTCTTGCATCTTTTGAGTAATATTTTAAGCATGTACAAACATATCTGTGATTCCAGTCCCCTTTTCATACAAATGGGAGCATATTATATAAACTCTTCTGATCCTTGTGCTTTTCAGATCTACTGCATTTTTTTTTTTTAAACTGGCTGCTCAATATTCCGTTGTATGGGTGAACTGTTATTCATTATTTAATCATTCCTTGCTGGTGGACATTTAAGTTTTCCCCAGGTTTCTGCTCTAATAGACTATGCTACACTGAATTTTTTGTTTTTTTTTAAGATATCTCTTTCCCATGTGTGTATCTTTAATACATTCCTAGAAGTGAATTGTGACTTCCAGGTCAAAGAGTATGTAGCTCAAAATTTAAAAAAAAAAAAAAAATTTTATTTATTTATTTATTTTTGGCTGCATTGGGTCTTCGTTGTTGCGCGTGGGCTCTAGTTGCGGTGCGTGGGGGCTACTCTTCGTTGCGGTGCGCAGGCTTCTCATTGCGGTGGCTTCTCTTGCTGCGGAGCACGGGCTCTAGGCACGCGGGCTTCAGTAGTTGTGGCACGCGGGCTCAGCAGTTGTGGCTTGCGGGCTCTAGAGCACAGGCTCAGCAGTTGTGGCGCAAGGGCTTAGTTGCTCCGCGGCATGTGGGATCTTCCCAGACCAGGACTCAAACCCGTGTCCCCTGCATTGGCAGGTGGATTCTTCACCACTGCGCCACCAGGGAAGTCCCTGTAGCTCTAATTTTGATAGATATTGTCAAAAGGAGCTCCCTGGGGGCTGACCAGTGTATATTTCCATTAGTGCTAGGTGAGAGTTCCTGAATCCCCACGTTCTTCCCAGAACAGTGTATTTTTAAACTTTTTGAACTTTGCCTGTTAGATAGGTGAAAATGGTATATCATTATAATTTTCAGTTCTTTAACTATGACTAAAATTGAGCAATTTTTTGGATAAAAGCTGTTTGTTAGTATTTATATTTTGTGCACTTCTGGGTCATGTCCTTTGCCTTTTTCCTACTGCATTATAGTCTTCTGACCAAGTTATGAGTTCTCTCTATATAAGAAAAATTGCCATTTGTCATATGTGGTGCCATTATATTTTTGCAGTTTGTTGTTTGTGTTTTGACTCATGACATTTTTTTCTTTATAGATTAAAACAAATTCTTATGCTGTCAGATTTAGCTATTTTCTTTTATAGTTTCAGAATTTTTGTGTTTCACTTAGAAAGCATATTTACGTTTAGAAGAGATAGAGATTACACACTGTTTCCTTTTTACCTTTGATCAATCAGAAATTGTTATGAGAAGTGACGTAGATAGAAATTTAGTTTTATTTTTCCAGCCTACTAGAATAATCCATTTTTTTCTCTACTAGTTTGAAGTGCAATTTTATTGTATACTAAGTTTTTTAAATACATTGGGTCTATTGCAGGACTTTTTTCTATTTCATTGCTTTTCATGCATCCAGTACAAATTATTTTAATTACTATAGCTTTATAATGTTTTAAAACCTAGAATTTACCCTGGCTACTTTAGTGTGTTTCATTTTACTATCTGACCTTCAGAATCAGCTTATCTGGTTGCAAACAACAATGACAAAAATTCTTTTGGTATTCTTATCAACACTGCATTACCTTTACAATTTAAATTGAGATAAATCAATAATTTTACAATACCCAGGAACAGGATACTTCTTTAATTTATTTGAGACTTCTATTATGGCTTTTTTAGAGTCTTAAAGTTCTTCATATAGTTCTTTTACGTTTAATAATAAGTTACTAAATTTATTCTTAGGAAGTTTTTGCTTAGTTATTACTCTTATAAATGAGATCTTTTATGGCATAATGTTTTCTAATTTTTTTCTTATATACAGAAAAGCCACTGTACTGAATTCTCTTACTCTTTGTTATAGTTTTTCTAGTTGATTTTTATAGGTCTTCTTGTTATTTAATTATATTAGCTGTAAATACTGATAATTTTTTTTTTTTTTTTTTTTTTTGCGGTACGCGGGCCTCTCACCGTTGCGGCCCCTCCCACTGCGGAGCACAGGCTCTGGACGCGCAGGCTCAGCGGCCATGGCTCACGGGCCCAGCCGCTCCGCGGCATGTGGGATCTTCTCGGACTGGGGCCCGAACCCGTTGTCCCCTGCATCGACAGGCGGACTCTCAACCACTGCGCCACCAGGGAAGCCCAATACTGATAATTTTGCTTCTTCCTTTGCTGTTTATAGCTCTCATTTTTTTTCCTCTGTTATAATTGCATTGACTTAGACTTCTAGAATAAAGTTAAATAATAATGATGATAGTGTGCATCTCCGTTTTGTTCCTGAGTTTAGTAGGATTGTTTCTAGAATTTAATCATTAATCATGATATAAGCTTTGGACTATGTCTATATTTACATACATATATAATCATGTTAAGGGACTTATATATACTTTTTTGTTTTATTAAGAATTTTTGAAGTTAGGAATTTATGTTGAGTTTTATCAAACATGTTTTCAAATTTATAAACGTTATCATTTTTTTTCCCTCCTTTGACCTGCTAATGAGGTAAATAAACTACACTGGTAGATCCCTAATATTGAACTATCTTTGTCTTACAAGTATGAACCTCACATGAGCATGCATGTATTATTCTTTTTTTTTTTTTTGCCGTAGGCGGGCCTCTCACTGTTGTGGCCTCTCCCGCCGCGGAGCACAGGCTCCGGACGCGCAAGCTCAGCGGCCATAGCTCACGGGCCCAGCCGCTCCGCGGCATGTGGGATCTTCCCGGATCGGGGCACGAACCTGTGTCCCCTGCATCGTCAGGTGGACTTTCAACCACTGCGCCACCAGGGAAGCCCCATGTATTATTCTTTTAAAGTATTGATGGATTCTGTTGACTCGTTTTTCATCAGGATTTCTGTACTGATGTTTTAATCTAATAACAGTATGAATCATATGATATCCATAAGTGAGATGGCACTATGGTTTTTTTATCTTTTTTAAAACAGAGTCATTCTGGCATTTTACAAAGAATTTTAAATCTCTTTACCTTTTACTTGCAAACATTGGAATTATCCACTCCTTTGAAGATTTGGTAGAATTCATCTGTATAATTCTATGGGCCCGGTGCTTTGTGAGGTAGAGCTTTGATACTATTTCTTAGTTACATGAACTGTTGTTAACCTGTTTTGATGAAGTCTAACACTAATTAGTGACACGATGTTTGTATATTTGACATTGGTTTGTTTTTGAGAGTTCAGATGATCATCTTTAGCATTTAAAGTTTTGCTAGTATTCTCATTCTTCTGTAGCACCTTAGAAATTAGGTATGCTTCTTTAACTATAATGTTTACACATTATAAGAATTATAGGAAATTTTCAGGATAAAAATGTAATGCAGTTCTTTGCAAATATGTTGTATGTAAATATATAATAAGATGAAGGTAAGCCAGGGAAGGCAAACTGGCCTGGCAGAGAAGCAGTGAATCCGGAGAGCTGAGTATCTTTTTTTGTGTAGGCTCTGCCTAGTGGAGAGGGTCCCACTTGGGAACACAGATTTTGGAAAGCAGAGGGACATGAGGGAGAGCCTGTGACATGGTGGAAATGCTCTGAGGACAAGATGTATTACTGTCATGAGATCTTGCTGAGGGTTACATTACTTGAGAATGCCCTGTGCAGTTGGATCTTCTTTGGGGAGATGGAACAGAGTGACAGAGTCAAGCTGCAGGGAAATCACTGAGGGATGGCAGAGCCTGCCATGGGAAGAGCAGCCATATCTGAGTCATTTAAGGGTTGGCATTTAGATTTACATATATAACAACTTCTGTATTTTCTCATCCATGATAGTCAAAGTGTGTCTGTTTGACTTGGGAAGGAAATGATTAAGGATTAGTTTAGTCAGGGTTAAGCTGACCTGGTATTTTCAGATTGTACAGTGTTCGTAGAGCATTCTAGGCTCTAGGATGTCATCTTTCAGTTGAATTTGAGCTGAGTGTTTTGGCCAGGAGAGCAATTCAGAAGGTCTTTGACTTGTAAACACCTCTCCAGCTCACAGTATTTTCATTTACTGTGCCCAGCTGGATTAGTGCTACTCCGTCCTCTGGTCTCAGTCACTAGTTTTATCAGGCTTAAGGTCCCAGTCACCGCAATCAGCATTCTGCTAGACTCCTAGTTGTCATGAGACCATTTTTAAAAGAGGGTCATAAAGTGAAGAATTGGGTTGGGTTTATACATTAAAGAATGGAAAGAGCACAGGCTTATCAGTCAGATGTGAAATCATGTCACTTTTGTCACTGAACTGCTTATTAGACTTTTCCTAGCCTTCATCTGTGAATAGTAAATAGGGATAATATTATGTACTTTGTAAGATTTTGTAAATATTTAATAAGATAAGGTATCTGAAGAAGCTGAAGCATAATTAGCATTTAATAAATTTATTTATTTAATAAAGTTCCTTTCTCTTGACAGCTTCTGATTTAGTTTTATTGCATGATTTTCTTTAAGCCTAGTTTCATTTCATTCATTTGTTCATTCTGAAAACATTTATTGAGCGCCTACTCTGTATCAGGCACTATTCTAGGGGCTGCGATTAGAGATAGATCAAGGGAGGCAAGGTCCCCGTTCTAATGAAACTTGCATTCTAGGTAGGGAGAAAGAGATTAAAAAAAACAAATGAACTAGAAAATATCAGGTGGTGATTAGCAACATGATAAACAATATAAACAAGGAGAAATAGAAATAGTGTTAGAAGTGCTTCTTTAGATTGGATGGACAGGAAAGTCTTCTGGGATTAAGTGACATTTTACTGAGACCTGAATATCAAAAAGGAGCCAGCTATATTAAGATCTAGAGGAAGAACATTCCAGGCAGAGGGACCAGATAGTGCAAAGGTGGCAGTGAACTTGTTATGCTCCAGGAAGAGAAGGATGGAGATGTTCAGACAAGGGCCAGATCGTGAGGGACCTCACAGGCCAGCATCTGAAGTTCAGTGTGAGGGGAGTTCGCAGTTTCTTCTAAGCCTGAGATTGATGGATATGTGTTAATTTTCATGGCTGAACTGTTGTGGTGATAGTCAAATCTCAGCATGTACCCGGATAATATACATAATGTTATCCTTTGGGGAGAATGAGAATGAGAGCCTTATCTTAATATAGTGAAGCAAGTGGATTAAAAATCAAAGTGAGGCCTAATACACATAACTAATTTTTGTGTTAGCTAATGAGAGGTGATTAAAGTAATATGCTCATATAATTAACTTTTAATTATTTTTCTTAGTGCCATTTAGTTTATGGTAATTCTTGAGATACTGTGGCATGATATAAAAAGTATGACCACTTAGGTAACAAATTTGTACTGAACATCACTCATATTTGATGGTAGCTTAGAATTAAGATAAAGGTATATTTTTAAAAGTAAACTTTAAAGAATAGTTTTAGATTTGCAGAAAAGTTGCAAAGATTGTACAGAGGGTTTCCATATACTCCACATCCAGTTTCTGCTCTTATTAACAGTCCTCCACAAGACTCTTCTCATTTCAGACACAGTTGCAAGCTCTGGGGTTTCCAGACCATTTGTGTTTCTGACCAACTAGCTATAAATCCAGGGGTTTCCACTAGATCCTCAGGTTCAATAATTCTCTAGAATGACTCAGAACTTAGGAGAGTGCTATACTTGTGATTACAGTTTTATTATAAAGGATGCAAATCAGGAGTAGCCAATGAAGAGAAGCAGGTCTCTAGGGCAAGGTTTGGGAGTATCCCAAATGGGGAGCTTCCATAGCCCCAGGATGCATTAGCCTCCAGGCACATTGATAGATGATTACCAGCCAGGAAAACTCATTGTGGAATGTCCCTCCATCTGGGTTTGTCAGATGTTTTTCTCATGATTGATTAAATTGGGGTTATGGTTTTTTGGGGAAGAAGACCACAGAGTTAAAGTGCCATTCCTATCCTATTGTTGACTAAAGGAAAAATGCACAATGTAAAAGTTGTGAGTTAAATTTTATTTCGGGACCTTACTGAGGACTGTAGCCTGGGAGACAGGCTCACAGATAGCTCTGAGGAACTGCTCTGAAGAGGTGAGGGAGGAGCCAGGGTGAATTTTTTTTTTTTATTGCTGGAAAAAAACATATAGTCAAAGAACAGCAAAAGATTACTGCTAGTCACAAGGAACAGATGTCTCAAGTTAATGATCTTAGTGCTTTTCTTTGTATGGGAAGATGCAAGAATCTGGGATCATTCAAACTGGCTAATGGCTTGATCTGTATAGAACTGGAATGGCAGGCAGTAGTTTTTCTTTATAGTGCCCCTGTTGGTCATAAATTCTACCAGTGTCTGGGAGGCATTTCATGACCAATTTGTCCCACACCACTAGGAACGCTTATTCCCAGTCAGGCGAGGACCTTCCTCGGTGCTTTGTCTGGATTAGGACCTCTTAATAATCTAAAATTCTCTAGATCATCTGTCTTACTGGTCTGTTATGATCCAGGGGAAATTTTTCCCTGATGCTTCTTCCCATATCTAGAGTTGCACTATTACAATTAATTTTATATAGAGTTATATATGTGATTGATTGCCTCAAGACGTTTAGCTATCATTAGTTTTTTCGGAGGTCTGGTTACACATCAAGTAATACAAGAGAGAACAGTCTTATAAGATAGATAGGATATAAGTAATATAGCCAGTAACATTAATAAGGTCACAGTACAGCAGAGAGAGACACAAAGCATAAGTAGTTTGAAAACAACAAAGAGAGAACAAATTAAACAATTGTTAGTATAATTAGTTGCAGTCTGGATCTCAATAAGCCATCAAGTCTAGAGGGGAGCCGGCTGGAGAAGCCAAATTGTGGAGGGATCAGGTAGAGAGAAAAAGATAAATGTTTCATCTAAATTTACAAAGGTATACTTTATCAACTTGCTGTAGGTCATAGCGTTAAGAGAAAAGGTTTTCTGGAAAACAAAGATTAAAAGCCAGTAATATTTCAGACGAAATTTATAAAATTATAAATCATATTTATCAGTTTATTCAGTCCCAGGTAATTAATTCTTGTTGAGCTGAATGAAGTGAGCAGGTTTTCCAGTAGAGTTTTATAATTTCTTACCCAGTTTAGTCTGGGTAAGAAATGATCTAAAAGTCATCAGAAACCTATATTTGTCAAAAAGTTCTTTTTATAAATCCTCTTGAAGATCTTCATTTTGCAAAAGCTTCAGAGAAAACAATGACTGGTCTATATGTGACAAAAGACTTAAAACGGCATGGTTAAAGATCTGCTTACAGTGAGGTTAACAAAGAAATTTGGTTATTTCTATGATATACAACATTTTAAGATAATAACTAGAACTATGACAGATAACATTATACCAGAACATACAGGACACACCAGATTTTTAGGAATTCCATATAATTTCTAGAATACCTATATTAATGACATTTACCCATACAATATACCCAAAGAAGGTTTATCACCACTTTTTGGACAATGTTTCCCATGTAATTTCACATACCAAATAAATCTAATTAGTTTAATATCTCTCTTTGGGATGTTTCAGGGGCCCTCTGAAGCATCCCAGAGTTAGCTCGAGGTCAAAAGAACTTCATTTAGAATTTGACTTTGGGGAAGTTTGTCAAAGATATCAAAAAGTTTTAAAACACTTGGTCAAAAAGGATCATAGGTCCATAGGTGAAACAATATTTATTTACTTAACCAAGGTGACAATAAAGATTTTAAAGGCAAATACAGAAAGTTACAACAGATCACTTAAGAGGTAGAGTAACTTTCTAAAAGGTAGAGAAATTTTTTTTTGTTGGTTATCAAAAGCAGATCAATAGTCTAAGAAAACACAGAGAGAAAACCAAACTCTACTTTTATATCAGCTTACTTTTAATATTAAAATTTATTTACTCAATTAAGTTTTGTTCTAATCTTAGCGAGTCCTGACTGTGCACAAAACTCCTTTCTCAGAGTTCTTTTCCCACAAACCTTCTATAACTTCCTTTTTTTACCTTCAGATTTTGCCCTATGCTTTCCCTTTCTTTTCTTTTCTTTTTCTCCAGGACAAAATTACTCTCCTGTCTTAACAAAATGCATTTCCTTTCCTTATACTTTTTTGTTTCTTACATACAAAAATGTTTTCCTTATTAATTTAGTAGTTTTAATTACACATATTAATTAGAATTCTTAACCTTTAAAAACCTTAATTTCTAATGAAAACTAAAAAGTAAGCAATTATGAACCGTTTTTTACATTAGCATTTTGTAGATTGGTAAACTTATAAATACTATTTATGATTTCTAAAAACATGTTTTTATTAAAACAGTTTTCATTGTGGCACCAAACATATTTATTAATGTTAAAGTAAATATCTTTAGTTTCTTTGTAAAAGGAAGCCTCTGTTCCATAATTAATATTTCAGTATCTTATTTTATTTGGAAATGATCTAGGTATTTAATAAACTTCCATCATTTAACTTAGCAAATTTCTGAAGTTTCAACTTACTAAAACTCTGGAGAAACTATTTTAAGTAGGCATACCATAAAACATAATTATTCTTAAAGCGTTCACCTAAAAGCTTTTACTCCATTTATATCAATTTACTTGTTCCCAACGATTATGTTTAGATTACCCATGAAAATTTCATGAGACACTTGACCAAGTCATCATTCATCCCAAGCTATTTTTCTTGCTGATAAATTTGATAACAGAGATAATATGACCTTATTTAACTTTTAGTAAACCTAGGTGCAGTAAAAGACATCTGTATTAATTAAACCAACAAATTTAAACTTTAATATTGAATATTTCCCAGATCACATGAACTCAAAATTCATTTGGGTTAGTTTCTATTACATTTAGAAATATTTAATTTATAAGCACTTACTTTTTTTTTTCAAACAGCTGTTGAATTATTATTTGGCAGATAGAAATTGAATTAGATCTTAAAGGAATAAACAATTTGAATAGTTTAGAATACATGATTAGGCAAGGACCAGCTGTACTTATTTTGAATAGTGCAAATTGAATGCATATAATAATTTCAATACTTCCTTCAAGTATAAGCACTTACTTTTACGTCAATTAAGTAGAGCTCTTTTACAAGTTAATTTTGAGAATATCATCTGGAGCTAGAGACATAATATTGATATATCTCTAATGGACACACAAACATATAAACAGACGTAACCAGAGATTGCATAGCTTCATTTTAAAACTTAGTCATGAGTCAGGTATTTTAATACAAAACTTACTAGTTTTTAAATAACAGCTGGAATAAGTTAAATTTATTTGCTCAGATGACTAAGGCTTTTTACTCTTTGCAGAAGAGACTTACGATTTGTATTTGTCCTTGATAAATCCTTAAGGAGGCTGTGAATTAGATTTTGGGTGAGGGAGCCTTTTCAGCACTTTGAGTTTAAAAAGGCCTTTTCCCCCCTTCTTTTTTTTTTTTTTTGGTTTCAGGTTCTACCTGATTGAACTAATTAAGCTCAGTCTCAGGTCTTTGTGGACTGTATTTACATTTCTGACTTGTAGATAGTTGCAAGTTAAAGACAGGTGCTTTAAATTCCCCAAAGAACTGGGTTATTGCCCAAATGATATCAAAAGATTGACTTGTCTAACCACATTTAAAAAATTTTGTTTCTATCAGTGAGAAGATTTCCAACCAAACTGGAAATCAAAAGATTTTTATGTTCTAGAACTTAAGGGTTCAATGTATCATGCCTTCAAAAGTTTGTGCAAGGCATTCAACAAAGGCCCTCTTTTTGAGTGTACAAGTCAAACTCAGACCAATTTACCCTAGAGGTTAAAAAAAACCCCTCCATTATTGCTCTTATTAGCCCCTGAATATTAGACCCCAGTTTTAATTTCATATTGTGTGGGCTTAGGTAACCCTGTTGGTTTCCTTTAGTATGTCTAATACTGTCTGAGGGGCAGATTTATATGCAGGCAGGGGATGCATTCCCTAGTGAGCTATAATGTTTGTCCCTCAGTATAATCAGGCAAAAGAGACGTAACCATCTTACATAAAGTCCATTCAAATACACCAATTTTTAATAAACTTTTATCTCAAGTCTATCAACTCTTATACCTTTAACTTTAGCCTCCATTAGGATCCCATCAGCAAGTCTTGGTCTTACAAGGAGTCCCAGAAACTTTCCTTTTATTCCCTGCCATTTTATCTGTTTGTATAAAAGGCTTTGGGGTCGCCAGTGAAGGGTTGAGCCAAGGTACCCAAGCCCTTTGGTCAATCTTTACCTTGATTAATGGTGCAAATCAATTGCGGGTCAGGTATCGCAGTGTAATTTTCTTTTAGCCTTAATAGCCTTAATTTTTTTTTTTTTTTTTAAATAGAGTAAAAAGAGTGGGCTTGTTTGGGGCCCTTTAATGTTAGGAGGACCAGTAGGGGGTTCCTTTGGCCCACCCAACTTTCGGTAATATTGTATTAAAACCTTTGTTTTAATGCCATCAACATCTGTTTTATATATCCTATTTCTTAATAAGCATGTAAAGATTTTCATCTTGCTGGGACTTCACCTTCTTGGGAAGAAGTCACTTGACTTTCCTCTCAGCTTCTTCCTGTTCCCTTGCTAACCTAATTAACATTAATTAATCTAATGTTTCAACTGGGGCACTTTTCCTTGGTGTCTTTCAACTGGGTATATCCTCCTCAGTGTCTCTCAACTGAGGAGTCAGTTACCTTTTATCCACCACCAAATAAAACTTAGGATCATCAGCTAATAACGGGAGATCCAAGACCCAGGAGAGATTCACCCAATCGTCTGGACTCACCGAGGAGGCGGACAGGCACAAGTGGCCCTTGGCTGTTAGCAAGGCTCTGGATCCTTGTAGAGGTCAGGTTAAGGAGAGATGTCTGCTCTGGGTCTCTTTGTGGTTGCCAAAACTGCAGACTGAAAGAAAAATGCACAACATAAAAGGTGTGAGTTAAGTTTTATTCAGGGACCTTACTGAGGACTCGAGCCCAGGAGATAGCTTCTCAGATAGCTCTGAGGAGCTGCTCCAAAGGAGCCAGGGGATATATATATATATATATGTATATATATATTTTTTTTGGCTGAAAAAAACAAGTAGTTGGACATCAAAAGATTACTGCTAATCACAAAGAACAGCTATCTGAATGTAATGACTTTAGTGCTTTGCTATGTATGGGAAGATGCAAGAATCTGGGGTCATTGACATTTTTCCTTAGATATGTATATTAACTATCTAGGGGCTGGTATATCCAAAGCACAGAATGCGTCCTGTTTTTCTTCATCCTATACTCTCCTCAGGGGACACTGTTGGTGGGCAGCTGCAGTGGCTAATGGTCTGATCCTTGTAGAACTGGAATGGCAGGCAACATTTTTTCCTTTGCACCATCATATCAAGGGTACATAACCAATATGACTTATGACTATTGATCCTGACCTTAATCATCAGGTGAGATAGTGTTTATCAGTTTTCTCCACTGTAAAGTTATCCACCACTGCCCCACCCTCCCCCCCCGCCCCCCCCCCCCGCCTTCATATTGTACTGTTTGGAAAGCAGTTACTATGTGTAGTCCACACTTAAGGAGTGGGGAGTTATGCTCTATCACCTTGAGTATGGAGTAAGATAATGGTATTTTTGATAGAGAGAAAGAAAAGATTTGAAATTTTCAAGTCTTTAAGAATCTGTTAATTTTTTCAAATGTTAGCAAAATGGAATCCTGGGAGCTGAATGGGATCTTAAGATAAGCAAACTTGGAGGGGCCATAGAGTTGGAGGCTGATAGATGATAGAGTTCACTGTTGGAGAGAGGGATTTTGATGATTCAAGTGCTGCATTTACAGGTTTCTGCCTCAGGTTTTTATATGTGGGGTGTGAGGTAACCTACGGTAACCCTGCCAAATAAAAAGCTGTCATCCTCCCCCTCTTCCCCACCCCTCCCCCCAGCTTTCTCATGGGTTTTGTGATAGAAAATATGGTGAGAGCTGCTTCTTTCCATGTGGAAAGTTGTGTGCTTGTTATTTAATTTCAGCTGAGTAATGTGGTGTGCGTGTTTATGTTTGGGAGGAGATTTTCTTTTGCCTTTCTAGGTTCTTCTGGCTGATCTAAAACTTACATTGACATGAGGCAGATTAATAGGAGAAGATTAAACAAAAGGTTAATAACATGTATAACATGGGAAAGACTGAGAAGAACTGAGTAACTCTCCAAAATGGCCAAAGCCCTGATGTAAATACCATCCTCAGCTAAAGACGAAAGAGGATGTTGAGGGTGAGAAGAGTGAGTTCTGGGAGGTCTCCAGGAAGAGCACGGTAAACACAGGTAAGGTTGTGATGCAGATTTAAGTTGTTGCTCTTTCCATTGGTAAAATTCTAGAGATTTGGTTGTCCTCCTCTTTATGGTACATTGAGGAAGACACCCTTACCGATGGAGATTTGCCTTGCAAATGTAAACGATTCTTAGAAAAGGGTAACTCCTACTTCATTTTCAGAGTTTTCCCCATTCTGCTGTTGCTTAGAAAAGAACCAGCTTAAAATAATTAATGCACCAAAGAAACACATTTTGAGATGGCAAATTCTGCTCCCCTACGTTTGTTTCCATGAAATATAATTCTTCCTTGAAAGAACTCCATAGATGTTGAATTTGGAGATTTTTGTTTTTGTTGTTTTTTTCTGGGAAGATTCAACTTTTGGCTTATGGGAGGATTGTCTTAATGTTTTATATATGTTCAGGTTCTGTGGTCTGGCATGTCAAATTACTTGTAGAACTACTTAGAGAAAAGAGGAGCACTGTATTAAATCTGATAGTTGCAGAGTGGGGAAAAGTGCATTCTGAGTTGGCTGAGGGATTTGAGAACCCTACTGTGACTGGTGTCCTTTTGCAAACACCTCTCCTCATAATAAAACTCTAGCTTTCAGCCATATGCAAATCATATGAAATTTTAAGTCAGAATATTCACTGAAAAGCATTTGGTCTGGGGGTGGGAAGAGATGTTATTCACCTTGTAGTTTGATTTGCGTGTTTTTATTATTTTTCCTTCAAGTGCTCCAAGCAGCATCATTTGTAACATCTAAAAACACTTAGCCCCTTTTGTTTTCATTATAAAACATGACGTTCTTAAGGGGCTGATTAATCCAAACAACACCCTCTGAAAGCAAGAGTGGTATTTTCACTTTATGGAAAGAAGAAACCCAGGGGATGATTGGTAAAATGATCTGATTTAAGGCAGTGGCTGCACCTGGGAGATTAGCATTGGTTGTCTTGACTGGGTCCATATCTAACTGAAAAGAAAAGCTGCTTCTGCTATAGCTGCTGCACCTCACCAAACTTGCAGGGAATAACACTTCTAGAGAGAAATATCACTTATGGACTGGAAAATGGGAAAGTACCACCTGGATAGCAGACTGTGTAATGTATGGCCATACCTTTCCTTCAAAATTCTGATCCATCAATAAGTATTTTTTCCCCAGTAATTTCCCCAGCTTTGCCTTTTTTCCCCCCTCAAACAACAGATACTCCCCCTTTCTAATTAACTTTAGACCAGGATTCCTCCACTTGGACACTGTTGGCATTTGGGGCTGGATAATCCTTTATTGTTGTGGGGACTGTCTTGTGCGTTGTAGGATGTTTAGCAGCATCCCTGGCTTCTGCTCAACCCTCATACCCCAAGTTGTGACAAACAAAATTGTTTGTGTTCATTGCCAAATATCCTCTGGGGAACAGAGTTACCCCTAGGTGGGAACCACTGCTCTAAGTTTAGCAAAACAGTCTTCAGACCCCACTTTTGACCATGATGTGCAACTTGGCAGTGCCATGCATCATCACCAGTCTCCTTTTCTCCAGCTGCAAAATGAGAGATGTTACTTGTGCCCATTTGTGGTGTTTCTGGGTTTGGTTTAGAAGATAAAACACTAATGAATAGCTTTGTATAGCAAATTTATCGTGACACAATGTTGAACACTTTTAAAGTAATCCAAATCGTATTTACAAGTACATTTCCGCAGGTGAATTTAAACTATCTTCAGGCACTGCTTGTATTCTTGTTATCTTTTACTTTTAGGAAAACTGCAAACTTTCCCCCAGTTACCTCTTTGCAAAGCCTCACAGGGCTCCCCCAGCAGTTTTTGTCTGCAGCTCTTTGATCTCACAGTGGCTTTGCTAACCAGTGCTAGTGATTTCAACTATATGCAAAACATTCCCTAGAGAAATAACTGGTGAGGTCGATCTCAGGGAAATCCCTTTACTACTTTCCCCTAAATCTGAATTTACAGCAGAGAGTGGGAATATTTTCTTTTCAATCAGGGAACCAACCAGCAACCAAAGACTTCCCCCTCTCAGCCTCCTCCTAATTCAAAGCTGGGAGCTGAGGAAAATGCTGGTCTGGAAATACTAAAAGGAATAAATCTCTACTACTTTCGTTGAACAGCTTATGTACGTTGTAGACAAAGGTATATGGTGTTTGCATGGGTGCCCTTATGTAAAAATGGAGCAAAGCAAAAGAAAAGCTGCAAGCATCTCTTGCCTCCATCATCTTTTCCTTTTGGATTTCCATATTTATAACTCTCTTTCTGGGAGGCTGCATCTGCCAAAGGGCTGGAAGTAGAGGTGGGGCCTGGGAAAGGGGTAGAATGAGCTGCCTAGACTCGGTGACAGGTATTTTTGGGCGGCAACTCTGTTACTTCGATTCCCAATTCATCCTTCATCCTCAGTTTTTGAAGGTATCTTTTACGTCAATTAGCATGTTATGTGCCTTGTTTTGTGTGGTCTGAAGAAACAAACACTGACAAGAATGTACACATAGAAGTATCACATGGGTATCAGCTGTGTAATTTTGCTTTTCCCTTTGTGGGACCTCAGTTTGAAGATTCTCCCTTTTACAGCTGATACGTTTAGCTGTCTAAAGGAAACAGAGAAGCATAATGATTAAGGACTTCAACGTTAGAGTTGGAAGGATCTACATTTAAATTAGGTTCTGCCACTTGCTAGCTGTCTCCTAACTTCTCTGTGCCTCATTTGTAACAACACCTGTAACAGGAGTGGGTTAAATGAGATAATGTCCTTTATCAGTCACTTAGTAGGAGCTCAATGAAAAGTAGTTCCTGTCTTTTCACTCTCACTTCCTGCTTTTCTTACCCTTTACCTTCTGAAGCCAGTTAATTCTAAATGCTTTGGATAATCCAGAATAAACAAAAGGACATCTCCCATCACCCCCCCCCCCACCCGTCACCCTGCCTACCCTTTCTCTCAACACCCCAAGTATGTTCATGTCCCAGGGCCTTTGCATCTGCTATTCCCTTTGCCTGGACTGTGCTTCCCAGATATCCACATGGCTTACTCCTTCACTTCCTTCAGGTCTGTATTCATATGTCACCTATCAGAAAAGCCTTCTCTGACCATCATATATAAAATAGGACTTGCCCTCTATTTCCTGGTATTTCCCATCCCCTTTACCCTGTTTATTTTTCTCCATGCCACTCAGCACCTATTGGCACATTTTTGTTTCTGTATTATCTGTCTCCCCCCCATTAAAATAAACCTCCTAAGGACAGGGATTCATTGTTAATTGCTCTATGCTCAGTGCCTAGGACAATACTTGGCCTGGATTTGGTTCTCAGTGAACATTTATTTATTCAGATTATTTATTGCATGAATAATTGAATATTATTTTTTATGCATGCTACATTTTTCTTCAGTTTTTCAAGAGAAAACATATGTGTACTTATTTTAAAAATAGTTAAAATATTTAAATTGTCTCATTGTTATCACCTCAAAATACTATTCAATTTAGAGGTAACCATTTTTAACCTTCACTGTTTTTATATTAAAATATGATTTCTTCTGAGGTTTTTTCCCTTCATACAGTTTTAATTTTAGAGAACTTTTAATTGTATCATTAACATTCCTGTCTGGAGGTCACTGTTGTGTGGTGGATTGGGAAAACAGGGAGAGACCTATGTTCTACTTATATCAATTTTTTGTGACCTTCAGCTGATTGTCAAAATCCCAGTACATTTTTTTTTTTTCTGAAAATACATGATCTATTGAGGCAGATTTTCTTAACCTAAAGTAGTATCAAGAGATTTTTTTTGGCCAAACACCAGTGGGCCATTGTGGGGGAAAAAAATCTGTTGAATTAAAAAAAAAAAATTTCTCTGTTTACTCCTAAAGAATAGCATGCAATATTTAAACAACCAGAGTTGTGGTCCTTTTTATTTTAGCAATTCTGCTGATAGTTTCACTTTGCCAGACGTGTGTTTTGCCATGTATTAAAACTCTCACCTGAGATGCTGTTTTATTTCCACCCTATTTGATGCTTCACCTCTGATTCTGCACCTAGGCTCCTTTGGGTTAACAAAGTACTCTAAGGACAGGAATATCTGGTATCCTTATCAGTCTACGGCTTTCACATATTTTCTGTATTTTTATTTTGGGTAGGGAAGAGTGATCAGCAGTTTAAACAATTTTTAAAATAAACTTTGATAAGATAGATTTTTTTAAATGAGCTAGTTCACAAGTTCCATTTTTAAAAAAAAAATAAGACTGCATACAGTTTTAATTTTCTGTTCTGTGTATCAAGCCCATCCAGCGAGTGTTATACTTTGCTATAAGTCAGTTTTCACAATTTATTTGAGAAAACATGGACCTACAAATAAATCTTTTCAATGTGGGATTGATGACATTTACTGAATGTTTAGTAATATTCATAAGGCACTTTCTTTTTCCCTTTTAGTAGTGATGAGAGAAAAGGCAAAAATATTTACCAGGTTACTTATCGTACCTACCTAGATCATCTCAAACATCGGTGATTTTTATCTAGGAGGTTTGTCCATTTTAGGGCCAAGTAACCTTTTCTGAATATGAACGTAAAACCTTTGCTTTGAAGGATATTTCGCACTTGGAGCAAAGCAAAATTTAAGTAAATAGATTTTATATCTTGCAGTGCTGGAGAAGTAATAATACTTACTTTCTGCAACCTGGGTGGAGAACCCTGTCCATTGAAGACTGGCCATTCGCATGAGGAGGAGTGCTTAAAGCAGAACCATAGACGTTTTCTAAGTTTCCCGTACATCAGCAAATGATCCCTGTGCCAAGGGGTCCTTGTGTTGTTGTGATGAAACTCGGCACAGCTCCGTCCTCGGCAGCACAGTGCCCGGCTGTTTGTGCTGAGGTAACTTGTATGCTTCTGAATTTATTCAGGTGACTTCTGCAGTGTTGTTTTGGTTTTTGTGTCCTCTGCCTCTAGTGCACTTCTCTTTTAGTGTTTTCCCTTTTGCACAGTGTCTCAGCCTGAGATAATTTAACTCTCTACAGTGTTCAGGAACTTGGGGACTTCTGTGCAAATTAGAATATTATATAGATTCACATTGCTCACTTCTCATTGGCTCCGTGTCACACATAGTTTGAACTTACATAGTCATTTCCAGCTCTCCTTCCAGTTTCTTACTTTCCTGTCTAATCTGGGCTGGAGCTATTTCTGTCCATTGCCTTGGTCACTGGGAAAGCAAGCTCTAGCTCCCCTCCCATCCTTAGCTTCAGAAATGCTTTCCTTGTCCCTTCACAGAAGGCACCTTGGTGTCTCATCGTGTTCTGCCAGCATCCCCTCCATAGACGTCCTGTCCTGGGAATTAAGACAGCATCCTCTGCTTAGACGGCACCCCCTAGGATGTCTTGTCCTCCTCCCTGAACTGATTCCTTACATTGGAAAGGCTCATCTTTGTCTTTTTGGTTCTATAATGTTTTGGAAAGCTGTAGTTTTCTCACAACTCTGCCGTCATGGTTTTGCCCTACTTTCTCTTACCCTGGGTCCCCAAACTCACCCCAAGTGTTACAAACCCAGGCCCTTGGACCCTTTAATTAATAGATATTGGTAAGAGGTCAGCTGAGAAATCCAGGTAAGGATTTATCAGGGCTCATGCTGCAGCATGAGGGAGCGAGAACAAGAAACAGGTGCCCCTGCTTGCTCCCTGAGAGGAGCTGCTTGGGTCCTTAAAAGGGGTAACAACAGAGGCCGGTCTATGGGTTGAGCTGGAGGCGCAGCTTAGGTGGTCTCCCCGCCCCCCCCTTTTTTTTTTTTTTTTTTTTTTTTTTTTTTGCGGTACACGGGCCTCTCACTGTTGTGGCCTCTCCCGTTGCGGAGCACAGGCTCCGGACGCACAGGCTCAGCGGCCATGGCTCACGGGCCCAGCCGCTCCGCGGCACGTGGGATCCTCCCGGACCGGGGCACGAACCCACATCCCCTGTATCGGCAGGCGGACTCTCAACCACTGCGCCACCAGGAAAGCCCTCCCAGCCCCCTTTGTGGTGCTATGTGCAGGGATCATAAGCAGTACCCTGCTTTCCCTACCAGCACCTCAGATAATGGCAGTTGGTTTGTGGCCTTTTTGTATCTTATTGTTCATAATTGCCCCAGCTGCCCACGTGTGCAGTTATTTTTAGTCCCTTAAAGTTTCTTTGTATTCTGCTGCTTAAGAAGACATTTGTCCAGGTGCAGTCACTCTGGTAGAGGATCCCAGGTATCAGCCTATCTCACAGGTGTTCTCTGGGGTCTGTGGTAGTGCCTGGTGGTGTGATTAGGAGAGAAGCATGTGGTGGTCATGTGGCTAGGCTGTGGTATGCCGTCCATCTAAGCAAGTGGCTAGAAATCTATGAGCCAGAGTTCAGAAATGAGGTTTAAAGATGCTGATGTGATTCTGTGCAGGTAAGCAATCTTTCATTAGATTCTTTCATTTTATTTTATTTTATTTTTTTGTGGTATGTGGGCCTCTCACCGCTGTGGGCTCTCCCGTTGCGGAGCACAGGCTCCGGATGCGCAGGCTCAGCGGCCATGGCTCACGGGCCCAGGTGCTTCACGGCATGTGGGATCTTCCCGGACCGGGGCAGTGCACCCCTGTCCCCTGCATCAGCAGGCAGACTTTCAACCACTGCGCCACCAGGGAAGCCCAGATTCTTTCATTTTAAAAGGTAGGTAACTCTTCTCTTTAAAAGAGAAGAGCATGAATGTTTATGGAGCCCTGTTCTCATTCAGCCCTCAGTATTCCTATGGAGGAGCAAGTAAGTGGCAGATGTATTTAGGAAAACATGCATATGGATACAAATATATGCACACATTATTTATATTTTAAATTCTAAATATGCCTAATAAAGTCACACTAGAAGACAGTGTGGTATGATAGACAGTAATGGTATAGTATGGGCTTTGGAAAGTCACAGAGACCTGAGTTTAAATCTCACTTTTGTCTAGGCAAAAGCAATAGTCCTCCTGGGGTAAAGCAGTTTTAAAAGTTATGTTTTTTAAAGAAACAAATACAGAGTTTTGGTTAAAAAAAAAGCATAATTAAAAAAATCTCAGTACTCAGACCACTGGTGTGATTGTACAGGCCCTTTGGAGGTAGAACACTGACTCTATTAAAGAGAATGGCAAAATCCCCTCATGGGTTAACTGCAAGATTCCTAGAGTTTTCAGTAAGCCCAAACAGGTGAAAATGGAAGAAACAGTGCTGGCCAGCTGGTCTGGCTGCAGCATTAAAGTGATAACTGAACCCTTGAGTGTAAAATATGCAAAGGGGAAATTTCGGCTGCTCTCAAAAGCTAATCCAGTAGAAAGAGGTATGTTTGTTTGTATGTCCCCCTTCGGCCCCCAATAGGCAGTCATATACTCATACAGTCCATTTTCCTTCTTCCCTACGTGGTGTCATTAATCTAGGCCCCTCTCCTTGGAAGGACCATCCCTATTTCAGCATCTGATGATTTGTTTAATCAAAGTTACATCCTCTTTGAATAACAACTTCAGAAATTAAGGACTTGTCATATTTTAAAGAAACCACTGGTAAAACTTTGCGCAAATATTAGTTTCTATATCAAGGAAAAAATTAAAATTGTATGTTGGATGTGTTTAGATAGGACTTAATGAAGTGTTCATGTTATTGATACATTATAACATATAATACATTCTAATACATGCTTTATGGGTTCACTAAGGTGACTATTGCTGAAAAAAGAAACTCTTCTAATGATTTTACTGCTATGATTTCTTTATTTAGCTGTTTAATTGTGCATGACAATTGATGGATGGAGAACAATGTTTCAAATTAAGTTTTGAGTCTTCATAGTTAAAGGTATTTCCCCTTCTCTGCCTTTAGAGGTCTTTTATGAGTTTATGTAACATTTAATCTTTAAAAAATGCTTGAGAGACAGTAGAGATTGTTAAATGTAATTTAACTTTAAACAGCCTCTTCCTTGTGAAAGAAAGGACCATTATTTTGCTGAATTATAAATGTTATTGTGTAATTTCCAAGCTTTTAGAGATTCTAATACCTCACAGTTCAGCAACCGCTCTTTGGAAGTCAGAATGCCTGAGAGAATCCCATTTCCATATCTAAAATTAGAAATGACATGCAGAGACTACAGGCATTTTACCAGACATGGTAATGATAACGTTTTGTTTTCTCTTTTTGTTAAAACCTGGAGGAAAAAAATCAAACAGCATTTTACTAGATAAACTGTCTGTCTTTGGACAATACTTCTGTCCATTTATTTGATTTGAGAATCACTTGTAGCCATGTGTCTGATGTGTTTTTACCACTGCCCAGTTTTTGATTTAGGATTTGTTTTCCTAAAAATCTATAAGGTCATACAAATGTTCTCACTTCCTAATTTTGTTTATAGATAACTATGTTTGTGAAATATACCTTTGGGACATTTAAGCCAAGTGCCTTTTTATAGATTTTTTTGAGAATCTTCTATGAGTGCTCTGTTTGCTACGCATGGAGCTTTTGCCTTGTGACTTTAAATGAATACTAAGAGTGTGGAGAATTCCTGTTTGCATTTGGCCCTCACAGTATTTGACAACTGATCACCCTGTGTAAGGGATCTGCCTCTTACCTTAACATTTGCAAAATTGACTTTGGGGAGGAGGTCGAGGTGGTGCCCAAATGAAGGAAGCAAAGTCCTCTCTGGGGACTGGGTGACCTTCTCCTGGCATCTGGGTTTTCCACTCCCTCCTGTCAGGCTGTCCTGCTTGGACAGCTGGCTGTGTTCCCAGCCTACAGAGGATCCCTGCCCGGGACCTAGAGCCCTAGCCCAGCGTGGCAGATCATCTGTGATTTTCGATTACCACCTCTGTAATCAAGCTGCTTATGTAATTCAGATCTGACTGTAATTTACACTACCTTGAATCCTAATAGGTGTGGTCTTAATATTTACCAGATTTTTTCTCTCTACGGTGAAAAGTAAGAAGGTCCTGTATTGAATCTGAAAAAGTAGGGGCCTAATTTCAGAACAGTGGCACCTTAACTAGCATTACTGTGGGGTGAAAGCTTTATGCGATTGGACTTATCAGATTGCTGTTTGCAGCACTGCAGTTCAGTTTCACGTTTAAAAGTGTATTTGAACCTAAATTGGATACTGCTGGCTTCACCTCTTTAAAACCCTTAAGTAATTTTCCATAATGTAGTGAAAAGCTGTGGCCCATACCTGTAGCTCTGTGAGCAGTATCTGGCCTGCAGACTTCTTTATTTCTCCTGCTCCATGTTTTAAAACCTACAGATTTCACTTAAGGACCAGATTCTTGGCATCCCTTGAAAATCTGGAAGATGTGTCAATATTGAACCTTTATTCTCACATTGACTGGAGCTAAGCAGCAGCAGCCATTCCTCCCTGCATGCCCCCTTCCCCCCACCTCCCTGCTCTGCCTTGGGTTGGGCCCCGGTGCTACACCAACTGTTGCCTTACACTCAGACTGCTTGGTCCATTCACATTACCAGTTGGGGGCCTCTTGGCACCTTGGAAAACCCCTCCAGCCTCATTTCCCTCTCGTATTCACATCCACCCTCTGCCTCACCTGTAAAGAACCAAATGAAGAGCTCCAGGGAGAGAGCCACACACTCTAGCTTCTGGGTAGTTGCACATTCTGGTCACTCTTCCTGAGATGCCTTTCCACACTTTCTTCTCCTGGCTGACCCAGCCTGATCGTGGTATCGGAGAAGCTGCCCCTGACACCAGTCCCTCTCTGCCTGGTTGTGTTAGGTGCCCTGCTGCTGGGCTCCCTTCACTGCTCTCTGCTCCTTGGTCATAGCACTTAGCACACTCTGTGCTAACTGTTGAGTTACATGTCTTTTTCCCCCTTAAACTGGGGGTCTTGGAGGGCAGGGTCTGTCCTACACTTTTCCTTTTACTCAGTAACTCACAATTCTTGGCATACAGTAAGCTTGTAATACATTATTTTTAATTGATATGTTTAATATTGTCTAAGGCAGTGGTTCTCTGCCTTACCCACATATTAGAATCACCTGGAAAGCTCTAAAAAATGTCAGACCAATTACATCAGAATCTCTGAGGGTGGGGCTCAGGCATGAGTAGTTTTTAAAGCTCCTCAGGTGATTCCAGCGTGCAGCCAAGGTTGAGAGAAACTGGTCTAATACATGTGACTAAGAAAAGCAATTTGCCATGATGTTTCGTTTTGGATCAGAATATCTTGTGATGATTTTAGGAAAGTCCACCTGCGATGAACATTTTTACTTAACTGTGGTAGCACATAGGTGTTTAAACAAACCGGGGCCTGCCTTCAAAAAATCAGTTTCTCCTGCAACAGTGAAATAATTCTGCACGCTGTAATGGTGACAGACAGCTAAGCAGCAACGTTATTGCAGTACATTAACAGTTTTTATAATTTTGGTAGTTTATGTTGTGTAGTCATGTGCCATTTTCCACCTTACTGCCTTTTGATTTAAGATTCAAGTGGGTTATTTTTCAGTCACTCCGTAAATTAGCTTAGGCGTTTGTTGAGTTTTCAACACCAACTGCTTCTCTTTTCTGCATATTCTTCCTTGTTTTATATTGGGACATCTAGTTGGAAAATAGACAAAAACAAAACATTAACTGGTGTTGCATGGAAAACACACTTGAGATAAAAACCATTTTAACTTGGTAAAAACTATCACCAGCTGTATTGTCTAATTAAATGATCAGTCCTGAGCTCATAATTAGTTTGGAGAGGATTCAGGAGAAAAAAAAGAAAGAAAGAAAATAGTGAAAGAATTGAGGAAACATTTATGAATTGGGATGTCTTTATTTTGGAGAAGAATAGACTGAGGTAAAAAAATTTCTGTATGGATACTTTTTTGTGGATAGTATCTTTTGTTTCCACTGAGAATGAAGTAGTAGGCATTTGGTGTAAAGTTAAAGCAGTTTTAGAGATTTATGTCTAAAGAATCATTTCTTGTTTACAAAGGCTGTTAGATAGTGATATTAACCATGTGATTTCTTGTCTAGGAGAGCTTTATGAAGAAGATTGACTACTGTCTGTCTGACCAGATAACTTGTTGAGATTTCTTTTATCTCTATGATAAAAAAAAAAAATCTCTTCCAATTAATCTTTTGTATCTGAAGCAAATGATCTTTTTCATACTGCCCATTTATCTCACTGAGAAAGCTGATTTATCTAGATTGAATCCAGCAATTGCACTTCATTGGTGTAGGATTTTAGATGTTCTAAAGATTTTCTGTTCAATTCTGTTTCCCTCTTTGGGCTGAGGGTAGAGGGGAGGGATCTGGTTGTTCCCCTCTCCCTTCCCTGGGATTCTCCTCCTTGTGGGAGGAGTGAGTGGGGTGCTGGACTTCTGGAGAGATGCAGGAATCTATTGACGGGATAGAGTCAGGTTGGTGGGGCTGCCTGAGAACCTTTGACCTCACCTTCCAGCCCCACCCTTGACCCCGGCTGACTTATTCTCAGGCCTGTAGCAGTGGTGTCGCTTGACCTGGAGGGAGAGGCAGCCAGCCTAGAAGGGCCAGACCCGAAGCTCTGCCAGGCCTGCCTGTCACCTTCAGGTGCCTGAGGACACCTGGGATGTAATTACAGGTCTTCAGACAGTGGCTTTCGTCACAGAGCAGAGAAGGGGATTGATTAATCATCTAGTCAGCCCCGTGCACTCAGCTGGATCTCTCCTCAGTCATAGCCTAGTGAATCAGGGGTTGAATTTTGAAATCTTGCCCTTTCCTTCCGCCCCTGTATTTGTAGAGTAGCTTCTTTCTGCTCACCACCCCTGCTCCCAGCTTCCTTGCCTTCCACCTCCCACGATTCAGGACTGGCTTTATACGTTTGATTGGATGACTTGGGTAGGAAGTGTGGCAGTAGCCTGCAGAAGGGTGAGAGTGCTGGTAGCAAGGGTGGTGGGGGGAGGGGATGCTAGCTGCTGTTGTTGGGGTGTCTGGCACCAGGGTTCTCTCGCAATCATCTCCTGAGGCCCAGCTCTGCCAGCATGGGGCTGGTGTTGGGAAATATAAAATTCTGATCTAATTCTGGCAAAATACTTTTTTTTTTTTTTTAGTTTGCTTAGATCATTATCCTGATTCCCTCTGTTCTTTTTTTTCTTTTTTTGGCTGAGCCGGGTGGCACGTGGGATCTTAGTTCCCCAACCAGGGATCTAACCTGTGCCCCCTGCAGTGGAAGCGCGGAGTCTTAACCACTGGACTGCCAGGGAAGTCCCTTTCTGTTCTTTTGATTGTAGAGACTTGGCCTTCTGGGAAGGTCATTGACATGAAGAAATGAAAGTTGATCGGATTTGCCGTGGTCCTGAGGTAGAAATTGCCTGTCCTGTGTCATAACCCCTGCCCTCTCCTTCTTCCTCTCCATCTTGAGTTTCTCACCTGAAGGCTCAACGTTAGTTCCCGGACCAACCAGGAGCCAAGACAGACAGTACTTCAACAGCTTCAGCCTCTCGGTTGGTAGGGTCCATGTTACCTCCCGTGGCGCTGAGTCCCAGCTCTCTGCGCTTTCTGCTTGGTTTCTAGTTGACAGTGCTGGGTGTTGGGAACTGACTTTGGGAAGATGGTTGGTGCCAAGTATGACGTTGTTTGCAGCTATGGCCCTTGCATCCTGGCTTGCTTTTGCCATCTCTCCCATGGAATGGTAGAGTCCTGGCCTGAGCTTGGAGCCCTGCTGCTTACTAATACCACTTGCCTGTGTAACTCCTGAATGTTCTATGTTCTCTATTCCATGCTCTGCTTTGTTATTTTTCTTGTGGGAGAACAAGCCTGATGAAATGAAAGGGCGAGTTTGATCCCAGACAGACCCAGTTTGAATCCCTGGCCTGGCCCTCTTACTTGTGTGATCTTGGCTGTATTTCTTCCAGCCTCAGTTCTTCGTCTATAAAATGGGGGTGCTATTTCCTGTCTTACAAGTTAATGATGATTATACGGTATACTGAATGTAAAATGCACACTTCCAAGCCCTTAGGTGCTGGGAGTCTTCATCATGACTGAGGTTGCCATGCGCTTTGTAGACAAGGAAGCACTTTCCTTGTTTCATTGCGCCTTGTAATTAATTGGCTTTTGCAGTTGGTCACTTTTTTCCAGTCTTGTTTTAATCTGTGTTAGTAGGTCTTGGGCCAGGTCTTTTCCCTGACTGTCCTGGGTTTCATAAGAGGGAATTATGCAATTGGACAAAAGGGGCAGAATTCAAGAAGGGAGCTGCTTTTATTGCTCTCACTCCTGTCCTGGTTTGCTGGCTGTTCCTGTGATCAAAATTGGGCTGTATATATTTACCTGTAGGATAGGCTGTGTGGTTCTACACGCAGACTTATGAAATTAGGCCCTGGAGTCTTCTGGTTACCAACATGTTTAGCTCAGCAGTGAAAATGACATTTGTTGCTATTGAGTTGGTCTCTGGTGGCCATCTTCTGTTTCCACTCTGTAGCTACGAAGCAGCCGGGCATGAATCAACAGAGTTGAACATATTTTAACCAGAGACACTTGGACCTGGCACTAAAGTTGTATTGCCCAGACCAAGGCAGAGGTCGGCCAGCCAACAACTGACAAGGCACATGGCTAGTGTATGCTTAAGGATGGTCTGAGAGCAAATCCTTCATGTAAGTTTTAGTATCTAACGAGAATATTAAGGAGGTCATAAATTGTAGATTATTTTTGCTTGCATAGTGAAATCTGAATGTCATTTAAAATGCATCTTATTTAATGTGCTGTAGTGTTGATGAGCTGGATCCAGTTTGCAACATCTGTTAGGTTGACTTGATGATTATTGCAAGTTGCAGGGAGTGTTCAAAAGCCTGTTTTACAAGTGTCATAAAGTGAATGGAAAATATTTTCTATAATTTCAAAAAGCAGAACCCTAGAGAGGTCTTTGATCATACTGAAAGAGCCCATGGTCAACTCAAATCTCCCTAGGTTTCTGTTCATTATGTTATGGCCCTCTGAAGTAGTCACTTTTAATTAGACTGCAGAAAGCATTGATTCTCAGTGACAGATTAATGCCTAAGTTGGAATATGCAAAAGCGTGGAAACAGAATGAGGAGTTAAATGAATGCTGGATAGCTTCTAAAACCATTCTAATGAAGGAGTCTATGTAAGGAACCGCTATTCCTTACACTTAATGATGGAATGTATAAGAAGTGACTAGATTGAGTACTGATCTTCTCTAGCCTTCTCTTTTTCTCCCCATTCTGAAGTGAAAGGTGCCTAGGTAAATCAAGAGATTGAGTCAGTGATACAGTTCTCATCCATCAGAATCACTGAGCTTTGCTTGGACCATGTCTTCTAACCCAGGGGTTGGTAAACTGGGCCTATAGCCAGTTTTTGCACAGCCTTATGAGCTAAGAATTTTTTTTCTTTTAATGTTTTTAAAGGGTTGTAAGAGAAAACAAAAGTGAGTTTTCTCTATTTGCCAACTCCTGTTTTAATGTATTATGAATATTATGAATAAGATATTTCTCTTTATGAGCTTCAGTTGAACGTCCTAACCTGTGTCCTCTGTGAGGTCAGCACAGCGGAAGAGTGGAAAAGGTGTGGGCTTCAGAGCCAGGCAGACCTGGTTCTGAATCCTGGCTCTGTGTGACTTTCTACCTGAGAACCTCAGGAGAGTTACTTTACTCCTCTAAGCCTCAGCTTCCCCAGGGTGTTGTAATGCCACCCTTGCACTTAGTAGGATCATAGCAAACAATAACTCTCGACCATCTGTAAAGCCCATGAAGACCTGTAAAAAGAATGCAGCAGGCTTGTCTACAAATGGGCAAATTGGACGTTCCAGGCTCTTGGCATGGCACTGGGTGGGCATCACCTTATCCCTTCAATCCCAAAGCAGCTTCCCCTGGACTGTGGTATTGCTGTTGCTCCTCCTAAGCTGGTCCCTGCTTCAGACCTTGTGGAGGACACTTTTCTCTCAGCTCACTACTTTGGTGCCTTCCATGCCCTTCAGCTGCCCAAAGATGTTTGTGTCTTTGAGTCGAAGCATTGGGCACTTAGCCAAATACATGTGAACATTTGAGCCTTTGATGGTGATATGTGGCCAAGAACTGTTCTTTCTTCCTTCTTCTCTCCTCCTGCTTTTCCTTAAGGACAGTGTGTCCATTAATTGGGTCAAAAAGAATATGATCCTTAACTGTCCCTTTCCTAAGTTGTCACTGTGATTTCCAAGTGATTTCAGGCAGGGGACTCAAACTGTTGTTCCTTTTTCTTCATACAATGAAATAGATGACATCTCTGTTTTATACCAGGAAGACTCAGAAGCATTGCATTCTGGGAAGAGAGTGCCTGGGTACCTTTCAGTGGAGGCTGAAGTTATGGTGCGGTTTTAGAAAAAAGTCTTCTTTATGCTTGCTGTTTTGAAATGATAGGGGCCGAGAGGTTCTCTGATTGTGTAGTTATACATTGCTTGATTTTCCAAGGACAAGTTTGATAGAATTATTCCTTTGGAGAACTGAAATCTATGAGATTCTGAGCAGTGTAACCAAGAGGGTGTACAAAGATCAGGCTGTTCTCCTTTTCCTGGAAGGGTGGGGCTGCTTGGCAAGTGTGGCCTTAGAGGTGTGCTTAGTGTGTGACGTCAGTGATGGGGCTGCTGGCCAGGATTTCTAACACTCTGGTTACAGGTAGCAAATGCTAAATTAGGGTTCTGCACCTGTAGCACACAGCTGTGTTTGGCAGAAAGTGAAGAAACGCGAATGTGAGAAAGTCCCTGCCAACCTTAGGAGAAAGTAGATCATGTTTATAATGCCTTTTATTTATGTAGCATTTTTCCTTCAAGGAGAGAATGGCTTTATTAAGATGTTACTTAAATATTCTGTAAGGATATCCCTTTTATCCCCTTATGTAGTGTTAATAAATAGCGTTTTGCTGTTGTTCAAGGGCCAAATGGCTTTTTTTTCCTGAAACAGCTTGAGAAACCCAAGTTTTCTGGACATCAAAACCTATTTTATGTACTTAATGCCACTAAACTGTACGCTTAAAAATGGTTAAGAGAGTAAATTTCTTGTTATGTGTATTGTACCATAATTTTAAAAGTCTGTTTTAAATTACCAGAATTCAGTTTTAAAGAAATTATTAAATAGAAGTTATCTCTTGGTAGTTTTAATTTTCTTCTTTGGCTTTTTTACATTTCTAAGTTGTTGTTGCTTGTTTTCTTTTTGAATGATAAATAGGCATTGCGTTTATAATCAGATAAAAACAATTTTTTTTGACACAGTTCTACAAACACTAACAATACTCCCTACCCCCTCACACTTCTGTAGCAGCCCATTGGTTTAGCTTCATGCCTGCATTTAAGCCACATATTTTTATTTTTAAATTCAAAAATATTATTCTCTAATGACCCTTGCCTTAGAGAGTCAGAAGTGAAGGGAGTGAGTTTGAGTCAATGGAGCAATCTGCACACACTATACATCTACTTTATTCTAGAAAGCAGTAATTTTTGACAGCTTGCCATACAGCTCTCTACATCTGAAACAAATAAAATGGGGCAATAGTATAGTTTACACATTTGAGAAATTTTGTTTAGAGATACAAAGAAAAGGAAAAGTTTTTTATTCTCAAGGATTTTATATTTTAAAAACTAACTGGCAAGATTTATTAACTTGCTTAGACCAAAAGAGAGTTAAAATAAGGAAATCTTTGGAAGGACGTCGGGGGAGGGATGAGAAGTAAACTCACAACCTTCCACCTTCACATTTCATTGCCTTCCCCTCCTCCTCAGAGTTGGGTCTTCATGCCTGTCTGGGCATCTGGGGCCTGGTGGGCTCTGAGCAATAGACACTCCCTCAGCCTGGGGCACGGGACAGGGCGGACTAGCTTCAGCCCAAGCGAAGTGGGTAGATGACGCAAAGGGAGTGACCAGAGGGGTACTGCTCAGGGCTTCCCGGCACTTGGCATCCTATTCCCATTTCTGCGCAGTCACATTTTACCCATCCTTCAGGACCTGGCTCAAATGATCCTCCATGAGGCTATTTCTAAATCTTCTACTCCAGTGTAGATGCTCTCTGCCTTCCCTGAATTCTCCAAGCACAACTTTTCCCAGACCATTTTGCAGAGCTGCAAATAGGTGTTCAATAAAAGTAGTGCTGGTCAGTAAGTCTGGGAGCCCCTGCATGCCAGAGCGGCCTCTTAAAGAGTCCCAGGTGTTCATTAGCATATTAAAGGTTCTGAGAAACCTGCTTAATCCAATGTTAGAAAAAAAAAACCTTTTGATTACAGAAACTTTCACTCCCAGGAACAATGACTGACATTTTGAGGAAGGTCCAAGTTGTCCATAATGGGTGCTTAATAAACATTTGTTCAATGAATAACTGGTGTTATAACCTCATAATATAATATCTGCCATTTTGCCATTAGAAATTATTCCCAGGACCTGTGCAGAAAGCACCAGATTTCTGGGAGATATAGTTATAATCAAAGAGAAAGGGAAGGATGAAGAATGCAGAAAAAAGACTTTTGCTAAAACAAACCAAACATTTTACATTTTGCCCAGGGCAGGGCATACACTGAAACCTGTGGACAGATACTGGAGCCGTGAAAGGTTATAATTATTTTGGGCCCTTTTTCCCTAGCAAGTAGAGTGTGTTTAAGTTAAATGCCAAGAACTGAAAGGAAGAGAAATCCTAAATGTAAACACTCCTTTTCTGTTACCTGGACATCATCTTTTATTCCTCCTCTACTCTTTGCATTCTCACAGAAATATGTTGTTGGAATGCCAATGACTTTCCCTTTTGCACAGAGCCCCCAGTTTTTCCTTCAGTGAAGGGAGAGACAGGGGAAGGGAGAAGTTTTAAAATACCTAGGTGTCAATAAACTGATTTCTCCTTCTTTAGAGTAAAAAGTATCAGGGACACGGAGAAAGAATTGTGTGTATATGTGAGTATATCTGCAGTGAACAGCAATTTCATTTTTAGGTGAACCCACAGACTTTTGATTGGGACTTTAAATATTTGTGAGTACAGTGAGAATTGTATTTCTCTTCTGTGAAAAATGGAGCATTTTATAAAGAGGGAAAGAAAATTCACTTTCCTTTGAAGATGTAAATTTGGCCTAAGAAGATGCAGTTAAAATTTGAGATTTAAGAAAGGCAGAGAAGGTTTTTTTTTTTTTTTAACCCAACCCCAACTAATTACAGGCTCTGTAAGGACAAGATATCCTTGGTTTGATGGGAGAGAGGAAGATAGTGTATACATTTCCCAAGATTCCTTAATTTTATATTGAGTTCTTTTCCATATGATATATATCTATACCAGAGGAAAGCCCAGGTCTCTGTCTAGCTTCTGATGAGAGATAGGGGAAAATCTAGAAAACTGAGAAGCATTATGTTCATGCTACCCTGTATTCCTGAATAAAAGGACAGCAGGCCATACCATTCATCCTCAAAGAGGCCTCCATTGTCAGATCTGAGAGCTTTATGGCCTCACTCCTGACTTTATTTTAGAATTTCAGTGAGAACCTGGGGGACACAATTATTCCAGAGCTAAGATTTCCTTCCTCCCACTTAACGTTCTCTTCTGAGTCTTTCTTATTAACTGTTGATTAGAACAATTATTGATAATCTTTTTAGTTCTTAGCGTTCCTAGGGATTAGAAATTCCAATTGGAGCCATCAGCATAGAGAAGGAGGTGAAAAAGAAATTAAGTACAAGAAAGTAGTAGAAAAGAAAAGTTACAAAGAGAAAAATAGGAGAGAAAGAAAATGAAAAGTAAGTGGTAGATGTGAGTTGAATCTACCAGTTATTTCTTGATCTCATACCTGCATGAGAACTGTGAACTGTGAGGATATATCTGAAGTGGAAGAACTCCCTGACCCCACCACCGGGAGGGGGATATACAGTTATATGCCAGACTGAGGAGCTTGAGGAGTCGTTGATGGTCTTCGGGTAAATGAATGGCATAATAAATATTAGGCACTGATTGATGTCAGAGGTTGTTGGGCAAAATGGATTGGAAGAGGGGCAAGACTTATTGAGATGGGAGGTCATGAAAGCCTGAACTAGAGCAGTGGTGTTGGTTAGTAAAGAGGAAGAGATGGCTGTGAAGACAAGAATTGCTAAAATAGGGGTGACAGTCATTGGATGTGTATGATAACCATACATTGGGATTTTTACATAGCATGTACTTCAGATATTCTGTTCCTCAAACTGTAGTAATTTGGGGGAAATCCCAATATTTTAATATTCAAAGTGTTTTTCTTTAATTGCTTTATTTCTGTGGTGGCACTTTTCTTTTTTCTTATTTTTGTAGATCATGTTCTAATTTTGGTTCTGTAAGTAAAGACTTCGGTACCTTAATGGACTGAAGTACACATAGAGGCAGAGGTGTCTCTAAATATCTGTGTCTTAGTAACTGAGAGAGCTGTGGTGCCATTGAGGAAGACAGGGAAGTTGAGAAAGGGAGTTGGTTTGAGGGAGGGAGGGGCATGGTTTGGAAGAGGGAGTTCAGGTTTAGACATAAGTATTTAGGTTGAGGAGACAGTTGGCCAGATGAGTGTCTCTTATTGGCTGTAGCCTGGAATGGGTAGTAGAAACAGGGACTGGAACCTGAGATTTGAGAACCAACTGTGTGGAGTTGTTGGTTAAAATCATGGAATGCAGTCTGTTCATCAAGGAATAGTCAGCAGATGGAAGGAAAAGGAATATATAAAGAGAGATGGAATCGTAGTATGAGAAAACCAGAATGTATAAGTCAGGGAAGTTCAAGGAGGAAAGAGTTTGAAGAAAAAGTTTAATATTGCCAGATGCTGCAAAGATGGCAAAGTGAACTGGATTTGGCAAAGAGTTAGGAAATCTTCAAGAGTAATATGCAACACAAAGGAAAGGTTATGGAGCAAAGACAAAACTGCAGCTTAAAAACGGTTGGTGGTGAAGTTGAAACTATTAAGCTTAAGAAGAATAAAAATCCAGGATATGTTTTGTATAAAATTAGTGCTTCACACAGACCGCTGGGACAGTATATTTATTTGAAAGCCTTTGTCTATCTACGTAAGCCTTTGCAACATAGCTCTAGTAAACTGAAATGCCTCTGATCTAATGTTCAACTGAGTTATTGAGCTCACTGCCCTACAATTCTTTCAACTCCTTATCCCATTTAGTAGCGTTTCTTGTACATCAAAATATTGACTAAAATAATCAATTGGTAGTTTTTTAAACTCTGAAAATTATAGCCCACAGAGAAATGCAACAGTTTTACTATTAAAAATCTGATTCTCTTTGCCTTTCAGCTTCCACTGGTCTTGTCAGACTGCTTTTCTTCTGCTCTCATTTGATGGTATCTTCCGGTATGTTTCGGGAGAAGAAAAAACAAGCCTTCCTTTGTCTTACTTGTGCACAGTTCTAACTTCTGTTGCCCTGTCTCTTTTGGTGAGCTGCCAGAAGTCTTGCCTTGATATTTAGAGTTTGGTCAAAAGTGATAGATATATTGGTGTTTAACAACCTTAGTGGCAAAGTTGGGCAGCAGCTGAAAAGAAATGTACCATAGTATAAACTGAGTACCATAATTACGGTCGATGGTAGCACTGAGTCTAAAATTATATTCTCTGAGTCCAAGATTCTAAACCAGTCTTTAATAGGTCTGATTTCAGACACATTGCTCAATTTCCATTGGTCTAAATTTATTCTTTTAAATTATAAGAATTTCTTAAAAATGGAACTTTCTAATGTACACTGAGATATGTGGTTTAGTGACATTACATGGAGTCATTTAATATAGCATAAGAAACTGAGTCATAAGACCCACTTGGTGGAGGTAGACTACAGACTTAAGTTTTCATTTGGATTCCAGCATTGTTGAAGAATTTTGGGAGGGTACAAAATGAATTATGTATTCAATGTGCCTTTTGTTGTTGTGGTGGTGGTGGTACGCAGGCCTCTCACTGTTGTGGCCTCTCCCGTTGCGGAGCACAGGCTCAGTGTCCATGGCTCACGGGCCTAGCTGCTCCACAGCATGTGGGATCTTCCCGGACCGGGGCACGAACCCGTGTCCCCTGCATCGGCAGGTGGACTCTCAACCACTGCGGCACCAGGGAAGCCCCCAATGTGCCTTCTTTTAATGGTTACAATATTGTTATTTATGGAGCCTTTACTAGGTGTCTGGTACTGCACAAAATATATTACCTATGTAATTTTATTTAATTCCCTTGATAGCTTTAGGAGTAAAGAGGCAAAGGTGGAATTAGAACTGCGGTCTTCTGGCTGCAAAGCCTGTATTCATCCCATAGTCTCTGGGATTTTTTTCTTTTGACACCTTTCTTGAAGTATAATTGCTTTACATTGTTGTGTTAGTTTCTGCTGTATAACAAAGTGAATCAGTCATACGTACACACATATCCCCATATCCCCTCCCTCTTGCATCTCCCTCCCTCCCATCCTCCCTATCCCACCCCTCTAGGTGGTCACAAAGCACCAAGCTGATCTCCCTGTGCTGTGCGGCTGCTTCCCACTAGCTATCTGTTTTACATTTGGTAGTGTATATATGTCCATGCCACTCTTGTGTAATCCATTTTGAGCTTATTTTTGTGTATGGTGTTAGGGAGTGTTCTAATTTCATTCTTTTACATGTAGCTGTCCAGTTTTCCCAGCACCACTTATTGAAGAGGCTGTCATTTCTCCATGGTATATTCTTGCCTTCTTTATCAAAGATAAGGTGACCATATGTGTGTGGGTTTATCTCTGGGCTTTCTATCCTGTTCCATTGATCTATATTTCTGTTTTTGTGCCAGTACCATACTGTCTTGATTACTGTAGCTTTGTAGTATAGTCTGAAGTCAGGGAGCCTGATTCCTCCAGCTCCATTTTTCTTTCTCAAGATTGCTTTGGCTATTCGGCGTCTTTTGTGTTTCCATACAAATTGTGAAATTTTTTGTTCTAGTTCTGTGACAAATGCCATTGGTAGTTTGATAGGGATAGCATTGAATCTGTAGATTGCTTTGGGTAGTATAGTCATTTTCACAATGTTGATTCTTCCAATCCAAGAACATGGTATATCTCTCCATCTGTTTGTATCATCTTTAATTTCTTTCATCAGTGTTGTATAGTTTTCTGCATACAGGTCTTTGTCTCCTTTGGTAGGTTTATTCCTAGGCATTTTATTCTTTTTGTTGCAATGGTAAATGGGAGTGTTTCCTTAATTTCTCTTTCAGATTTTTCATCATTAGTGTTTAGGAATGCCAGAGATTTCTGTGCATTAATTTTGTATCCTGCTACTTTACCAAATTCATTGATTAGCTTTAGTAGTTTTCTGGTAGCATCTTTAGGATTCCCTATGTGTAGTATCATGTCATCTGCAAACAGTGGCAGTTTTACTTCTTTTCTTATTTGTATTCCTTTTATTTCTTTTTCATCTCTGATTGCCGTGGCTAAAACTTCCAAAACTATGTTGAATAAGAGTGGTGAGAGTGGGCAGCCTTGTCTTGTTCCTGATCTTAGTGGAAACGGTTTCAGTTTTTCTCCATTGAGAATGATATTGGCTGTGGGTTTGTCATATATGGCCTTTAAATGTTGAGGTAAGTTCCCTCTATGCCTACTTTCTGGAGAGTTTTTGTCATAAATTGGTGTTGAATTTCGTTGAAAGCTTTTTCTGCATCTATTGAGATGATCATATGGTTTTTTTTTTTTTTTTTTTTTTTTGCGGTACGTGGGCCTCCCACCGCTGTGGCCTCTCCCGCCGCGGAGCACAGGCTCCGGACGCACAGGCTCAGCGGCCATGGCTCACGGGCCCAGCCGCTCTGTGGCACGTGGGATCTTCCCACACCGGGGCACGAACCCGTGTCCCCTAAATTGGCAGGCGGACTCTCAGCCACTGCGCCACCGGGGAAGCCCGATCATATGGTTTTTATACTTCAGTTTGTTAATATGGTGTATCACATTGATTGATTTGCGTATATTGAAGAATCCTTGCATACGTGGGATAAACCCCACTTGATCATGGTGTATGATCCTTTTAATGTGCTGTTGGATTCGGTTTGCTAGTAGTTTGTTGAGGATTTTCGCATCTAGGTTCATCAGTGATATTGACCTGTAGTTTTCTTTTTTTGTGACTTTTTTGTCTGGTTTTGGTATCAGGGTGATGGTGGCCTTGTAGAATGAGTTTGGGAGTGTTCCTCCCTCTGCTATATTTAGGAAGAGTTTGAGAAGGATAGGTGTTTGCTCTTCTCTAAATGTTTGATACAATTCACCTGTGAAGCCACCTGGTGGCGATTTTTAATCACAGTTTCAATTTCAGTGCTTGTGATTGGTCTGTTTATGTTTTCTGTTTCTTCCTGGTTCAGTCTTGGAGGGTTATGCTTTTCTAAGAATTTGTCCATTTCTTCCAGGTTGTCCATTTTATTGGCATATAGTTGCTTGTAGTAATCTCTCATGATCCTTTGTATTTCTGCAGTGACAGTTGTTACTTCTCCTTTTTCATTTCTAATTCTGTAGATTTGAGACTTCTCCCTCTTTTTTTTGATGAGTCTGGCTAATGGTTTATCAATTTTGTTTATCTTCTCAAAGAACCAGCTTTTAGTTTTATTGATCTTTTCAGTTGTTTCCTTCATTTCTTTTTCATTTATTTCTGATCTGATCTTTATGATTTCTTTCCTTCTGCTTACTTTGGGGTTTTTTTTTGTTCTTCTTTCTCTAATTGCTTTAGGTGTAAGGTGAGGTTGTTTATTTGAGATTCTTCTTATTTCTTGAGGTAGGATTGCATTGCTATAAACTTCCCTCTTAGAACTGCTTTTGCTGCATCCCATAGGTCTTTGGGCTGTCATGTTTTCATTGTCATTTGTTTCTAGATATTTTTTGATTTTCTCTTTGATTTTTTTCGGTGATCTCTTGGTTATTTAATAGCATATTGTTTAGCCTCCATGTGTTTGTATTTTTTACAGTTTTTTTCTTGTTATTGATATCTAGTCTTACAGCGTTGTGGTTGGAAAAGATATTTGATACGATTTCAACTGTCTTTAATTTACCAAGGCTTGATTTGTGACCCAAGATATGATCTGTCCTGGAGAATGTTCCATGAGCACTTGAGAAGAAAGTGTATTCTGTTGTTTTTGGTTGGAATGTCCTATAAATATCAATTAAGTTCATCTTGTTTAATGTGTCATTTATAGCTTTTGTTTACTTATTTATTTTCATTTTGGTTGATATGTCCATTGATGCAAGTGGGGTGTTAAAGTTCTGGGCTTTTTTAAAAAAAAAAAAACATTTGAAAAAGGTTCATAATATTGTGTGTATATGTTTATTTTTGTACTTTTTGGTAACAGTATTAATTATAAGCCGTCTAACATTAAGGAGAAATCACCCAGCATAATTGTCATTCTTTTGAAATCTTTTAGCTTCTCTTTCTAAAAGCTGGCTTCTTTTAAATGAGATATTCTTTGTATAAAGAAATTAGTGTTTTTTAATTGAAAATATGAAGTCATCTCAGGATTCTGGTTCTAAAGAAAGGACTCAAGAGCTCTATCATTTGAATAAACCAAAATATTTATCTTTTCTCATTTTTGCTTCTTTAGTTATTGCCATTCCTTACAGGACACCTGCCATGATTATAGTCCTCAAAGGAAAAAATTCCTAAGGGTATTTTATATGCATTAGAATATATATATATATTTAATTTATATATATATGTTTATATATAACGAGAGTGTTTCTAGGTACAAAAAAAATTGGTTTTTGCATTTTCTTTCTAATGTAACGCCATTATCTTTAGATTCTTTAAAAGTCTCTGTCTTTTAAAAAAATTGCCTATTGAGCATCATGATAGTAATTATTCATGAGCGGTATAGATTGGAAAACGTATTTCAATTTGAAATATTGTATAATTGACTTAGAAAATTGCGTTAGTTTCAGGTGCCTAACATAGTGATTTGATATTTTTGTGCATTATAAAATGATCACTATGATAAGTCTAGTTACTATCTGTCACCATGCAAAATTATCACAGTATTAGTGACTGTATTCCCTCTGCTGTACCTTACATCCCCGTGACATTTATTTTATAACTGGAAGCTTGTATCTTTTAATTTCCCTCACCTATTTCACTTATCCCGCCCACCCACTCTCCTCTGGTAACCACCAGTTTGTTCACTGTGTCTATGAGTCTATTTCTGTTTTGTTTTTTAGATTCCACATATAAGTGAAATCATACAGTATTTGTCATTATCTGACTTATTTCACTTGGCATAATACCCTCTAGGTCTATCCATGTTGTCACAAATGGCAAGATTTTATTCTTTTTTTTTTTTGGCTGAGTAATAGTCCATTTTGTGTGTGTGTGTGTGTGTATACCATATCCTGTTTATCCATTCATCTGTGGATGAACACTTAGGTTGCTTCCATATCTTGGCTGTTGTAAATAATGCTGCATTGAACATAAGGGTGCATATATCTTTTTGAATTAGTGTTTTAATTTTTTTGGAAGAATACCCAGAAGTGGAATTGCTGGATCGTATGGTAGTTCTATGTTTAAGTTTTGAGGAACCTCCGTACTGTTTTCTGTAGTGGCTACACCAATTTACATTCCCACCAACAGTGCACAAAGGTTCCCCTTTCTCCACATCCTTGCCAACACTTGTTATTTGTTGTTGTTTTGACGATAGTCATTCTGTTAGGTATGAGGTGATATCTCATTGTGGCTTTGGTTTGTATTTTCTGATGATTAATGATGTTGAGCATCTTTTCACGTGCCTGTTGGCCACCTGTATGTCTTCTTTGGAAAAATGTCTACTCTGGTCCTCTGTCCATTTTTTAGTTGGGTTGTTTGTTTTTTTGCTGTTGAGTTATGTGAGTTCTTTGTATATTTTGAATATTAAGATATTTGCAGATATCTTCTCCCATTCAGTAGGTGGCCTTTTTGTTTTGTTGATAGTTGCCTTTGCTGTGCAAAAGCTTTAGTTTGATGTAGTCCCATTTGTTTATTTTTTCTTTTCTTTCCCTTGCCTGAGGAGGTGTATCCAAAAATATGTGGCTAAGACTGATGTCAAGGAGCATACTGCCTATGTTTTCTTCTAGGAGTTTCATGGTTTCAGGTCTTACATTTAAGTCTTTAAAGCATTTTTAGTTTATTTTTGTATATGGTATGAAAGTAGTCCAGTTTGATTCTTTTGCTTGTAGCTGTCCCCCAAATGGCATTTTTAATGGTTTAACCTAAAATGCTGGTGACAATAGCAGCTCACTTGTACTGATTATTTGCACTATATGCCTGGATTGCCCTAAGTGCTTTCATGCATTACTGCATCCTCTAACCCAGTGAAACAAGTATTATTTTTCCCCATTTCCCAGACAGAGGAACAGGTTAGAAAAGTTAAGTAACCTTTTCAAAGTCACTTAAAGCAGCACTATTAGCTAATGTTTAACTCTCTCATTATTTTGGCTGGCAGTGCTGACTGAGTCAATAGAATTTGACAGGATGAGACGGAAGATGAGAATATCTGACTGTTAAAACAGCTTCGAGGGCTTCCTTGGTGGCGCAGTGGTTGAGAGTCTGCCTGCCGATGCAGGGGACACGGGTTCGTGCCCCAGTCCGGGAGGATCCCACATGCCGCGGAGTGGCTGGGCCCGTGAGCCATGGCTGCTGAGCCTGCGCGTCCGGAGCCTGTGCTCCACAACGGGAGAGGCCACAACAGTGAGAGGCCCGCGTACCGGAAACAAAAAAACAGCTTCGACACTTTTGAGCCAGTATCATTTTTGACACTTTTTGAGCCATTGGTGTTGTGCAATAATTTTATCATTCGTTGGAAGAGAAATGCACAAAGGCTCCTAGCTTCTTTTTAGCTCTGGTTGATATTTGTGAACCCTTAACACTCATACCAGTAACTGCTATAAAACAGGGCAGGATGCATCCAGCTTCTGCCGTATGAGCAGGGTTTATTATTACTTCTCATTCTGGTTGCTTTTGCCAACCTTTGAATATTCTAGGTGAGAGCTTGCCTTTCTGCTTAGACTTTTTTTTAAAGATTAATTTTATTTAATTTTGGCTGTGTTGGGTCTTCGTTGCTGCATGCAGGCTTTCTCTAGTTGCGGTGAACGGGGAGCTACTCTTCGTTGCAGTGTGCGAGCTCCTCCTTGCAGTGGCTTCTCTTGTTGCGGAGCACGGCCTGTAGGCGTGCGGGCTTCAGTAGTTGTGGCATGTGGGCTCTAGAGCACAGTCTCAGTAGTTGTGGTGCATGGGCTTAATTGCTCTGGGGCATGTGGGATTTTCCCGGACCAGGCTTCGAACCCGCGTCCGCTGCACTGGCAGGCGGACTCTCAATCACTGTGCCACCAGGGAAGTTCCTCTGCTTAGACTTCTGAAACCCAGCTGCTCCTAACTGCCTAGCTGATCTGCATGGATCTGATCACTTTCTGCCTAGTCTTGTGGGATTTGCTAGACCCTGTTCTGCAAGAGGATGCTTAGTCTTGGCCCTCCTGGTTAGCCTGGCTACCCATGCCTTGACTTGACTGTCAGGATTCGTTGTTTTCAGACATGGTCTCACCATAGGTAAAAGTGTTAGTCTTGCTTCTGAGATGAGTCTTACGATGGACATAGGAGTGCACTGGCATGTAGCTGTTTTAACTTTAATTGTTGAAAGAGTTATGATGAACTGCAGCTTGGGCTCTAATGTAGGTTTTGATCCATGGCTCAGAACATGGTTTGGGCCTTTGTTAGACCCTGGCTTAGTGATGTTATATGTTTTAATTTTTTCTTTATGACACTTTTTAATATCATTAGAGGCCATTAGGACAATTGGTAAGTCAAGTATAGTAAATGAAATAAAATGTTTTGTGTAACTAATGACTATGGAAATGTGTTAATAGGAACAACAAAAAAGTCACACTAGAGAACCTTTGGCAGTTTTACATATCAATTGCTAAAAATATATCGGCACATTTTCTGTGATTATACTTACCAGGTATAGATGAATTCCGTCCCTGATAGAATCATTTTTCAAGTCTGTTTAGATTTATTCTGTCTTTTTGTCTCTCACAGTTAATTTTTTAAGATAATGTGATCTTGGAGCAAGGAGTGAAGGAAATTGTGGAAATGTCATTTCCTGATACTACTCAGCCTAGTTTTTCTTATTGGAAAGTACGATCTTTAAAAGAAAATGTACATTTATAACACTCACTGAAACAAATTTTTGGATAGTGGCAACAATCCTTGGGTCAAAAACAGCAGTGCACAATTTGACTTAATTTTATCACTCTCAGGAATTTTCATTAGATTCTTTGTACAGAATTATCAGCTATAAATAGAGATCAGCTAATTTGATGAAGAGGCTCTAGGTCTACAGATAATTGAACAAATATATCATGGTTTAAAAAAACTCGCATGAGGTGATAGTAATAGTGAATAGGGCAGAGGAGACAAAAGAAAGGGGAAAGAAAAGGAAAAGAAAATACAAAGGAACAATGATGGATTTGTGTGCAACAAAATGCGGTTCCAATACTGACCTACTTAACACGCTTTCTCACCAGGAGGCCATTGTTCTTTCTCAGACTCTTTGCTTGGCTGCTTTCCTTCCCCATTTAGAACGGCGGACAGCCCCCCCTCCCTCCCGCTCTGGTCCTTTGACCAGAGACTAATGTGGCTAGGTTGTTGAGGAGGTAATGGAATTTTGCATCTGCAAATGTATGTGGTCAGCCTCTGCAAGGGCTGGCTTCCAGCAGAATCCTCTTTTCCACTGAGATTCTTTTTCACAGGCTGATTTTTTTTTTCTTTTGAAAATCTTAATGTTTAAAGAGGCTTTGTTAGTTGTAACAGGAATATTTCTTCTTGTTACACTCTTCCTTTTCCCCTGTTTTAGGAGTATGCATGCCTTCATATACAGAATGCCTACTGGGGAAGAGTTTTGGTATAAGGTGTGTGTGTGTGTTAAATTCCAAGGGTAGGAGTGGCAGATTTGGGGAAAATATCTGCATACTGTAGTATCCAGAAAGACTTCTACTTTTAAAGAAGACACTTGGATAGGTAGCACAGAAAGTATAAATGTGGCCAAATCACAGTGGCTGACAAAGGGCTGGCTTTTAGACTGTGTTTTCAAACAGGCTTCTGCACCTTATCCAATTGACTAATGACTTAATGTGATTAATTAAGTGTAGATTAGTGTGTGTAGAAACCATGTGGGTTAGTAGGTTAGTACTTCTTGATGCTATGTAAGGATGATACTTAAGTATCTACAAATAGCAGGTAATAAGATACTTTGAACTATGAATAGCAGATATTAAATTACTTTACCTATACATGTACATATTCCGTGTCTTGCTTGACCATAATTGCCAAACTCTAAATCTTGACACATGAGGTAGGTAGGGATATGTTTACAGGGACAGTGTGACAAAGTATTTAGAATTGGGACTATCCCACAGAATTCACACATTCAGTGGGTACTTAATGCTTCCTGTATGCCAGGCACTATTATGGATGAGAAGGATGCAGTGGTGATAAAATAAAACAAAATCCGTTATCTTCTAAAGGGTGAAATAGACAATAAATAGATAAATAAGTTAAAAAAAAAAGGTAGGATAGGTTGGATAGTGATGGGTACTAGGGAGAAAACTAAGCATATAGAAAGGGGCCAGCAAATGTTGCTGGGGGTGTGTAGGAATTGTAATTTTTGGTACTGAGTGAGCCATATTCATACCTGGGACACGTGGTACCATCTCTGTGCTCTGCCCACCCATAGCTCTTGAGTCTCCTGCAGTATTTCCGTAGATTCCATAACCGGCTCTGACCTCAAGAAAAGAAAACCTTTCATAATACAGAGTTAGGTAGAACCACTAAAAGCTAAACCAAAGCACAACCCCAAACACCTTTTATTTATAGCCAAGTTGGCTAAAACAACTAAGTAATAAGTATCTAGATACCCTGAGAGAGTTGTGTAATTAAAAAAAAAATTAAAAAAGCTCTTAATTCATGCATTTGAGTCTGAATCTTTGTACCTTCAATAGCATTGCCATTCTTACCTTAATAAAGGAAACCAGTGATTAGAAGGAAGCGCTAATTCTAGGGCAGGGATATCACACAGTGAGAACATGGTACATGTTGTCATTTACTGGCCCGAGGAAGAGCGAGTAGTAGAAGACTCTGCTCTCCTCAGTCTTCCAGAAGAAGACTCTGCACTTGCTGCCTACCTCTGCATATCTTTTTTTTCCTACCATTTAAGTGTTGCTGTTGTTTTTAAACTTGGAATGCTCTCCTTTCTTGTTTTTGTTTATCAAAACACCCATCTCTTGGAGGATAGGGACCCAGCTCTATTTATTTACGTATTTATTGGCCGCACCCCGCAGCCTGTGGGATCTTAGGTCCCTGACCAGGGATTGAACCTGCTCCTCCTGCATTAGGAGCATGGAGTCTTACCCACTGGACCACCAGGGAAGTCCCGGGACCCAGCTCTTTATCTCTGTGTCCTTGACAGCTTCTGTGGTATCTGGCATCAGTAAGTGGTCAATAAATGTGTACTACATGAATGAGTGAATGGGATGAGAGAGGGGAGGACACCTGGCATTTACCCACCTCACTTTCCAGTCCACAAATAGCTGGTAGAAGTGGCATTTCCAGGTTTTGTCCCACCTTTGACTTGTCTTAGACTCTCCTTCCTTTCACATTCCTCTAATTAAAACAAGGCAAAATAAATAAATAAAAAACAACCACCAAAACAACCCCAAGCAAACAAAACAAAAAAAATAAAACAAGGCAAAGCTATGGTTAAGGAGGCTGCCAGACAACTAACTCAACTACCAGAGAGGGAGTCTCCTTTGCTTTCATGTTTCTGAAGTGGACGTCAAATACAGTTTACTCTTTTCCATCTACCTTTAAAAAAGTGCTTATTTTCCCCTTATTGGGGACTTTCTGTTCCCTTCTTGCCTCACTAACTCCCTTCGCATCCTGCAGGTAGACAGATTGGAACAGGATTGCATTTGTAGCCTGTCATCTCTACTCGTCAGCTGGCAGAGAGATGGTTGAGCTTTAAGAGGGGTTTGGGAGGCAGAGTTTTTACGGGAGCAGTAGCTTTGGTTTATCAGGGGGTGGGAGGTACAGAATGAATATACAGATATTTTCCAATTCATTAATGAGAGCAGAAATCTCAAGTTTTGGGTCCATCACCTGCACACTTTTTCTGGCCTGTTGCTTAAACACATTAGGGTGTCCTTTATACATGTTGCACCTCAGCCTGCAAAGGTGCAGCCTCACAGCTGCTTCTCAGCCCTGGGAAACTCAAGTGGATTGACCTGTCACATAAACAGGACTGAAATCCTTTGGGAGGTTGAGAAAACAGGAAGGAATTTCAAAAGCCTGGCGTGATGAATCTTGGCTTTGTGCACTTAGCTTCCTCTCTGTTAGGCGTTTCTCTGGGTACAGTGGTTTTTAGTTTAATTTAAAATGAAACTGAAGATTTTCTTCTGTTACCATCATTCTCATCCTTGTTATCCTTTTGGTCATTGTCATAAAAGCTGCTATTTATTGAATGTCAACTTTGAGACAGCTGTGGTCCTTATGATGTACATGGATTAGGTCATTTAATCCTTCTATAACCTTCCCAAGGAAGGATTGACCCTGAGCTTTAAATCACAATCTGGTACTAGATCAGAAAGAAAACCCATATAGGAACTTATCTGGTGGCGCAGTGGTTAAGAATCCACCTGCCAATGCAGGGGACACGGGTTTTATCCCTGGTCTGAGAAGATCCCACATGCCTGTGCAGCAACTAAGTCCGTGTGCCACACCTACTGAGCCTGCGCTCTAGAGCCTGTGTGCTGCAACTACTGAGCCCGTGTGCTACAACTACTGAAGCCCACGCGCCTAGAGCCTGTGCTCCGCAACAAGAGAAGCCACCGCAACGAGAAGCCCATGCATTGCAACGAAGAGTAGCCCCCGCTCGCCACAACTAGAGAAAGCCTGCCCGCAGCAACAAAGACCCAATGCAGCCAAAAAAAAAAAAAAAGAAAAAGCATATAAATTTTCCTGTGGAGGCATGAGTTTGAGGTAGGGTAAAGCCACGAATGGAGGTAATTTATAAACTTTTTCCTGGGAGTGAGAGGATTTTATAGTAATCCCATACCACCCTAAAAGTTTAGTTTTTCATTTTCTAAATGGATTAGAGGAGTTTGGACTCATACAGAAGAGAAATAAGTCAAATCATACTTATACTTTGTTGCTCTGGAAATTAGACTCTAAGGTCTTTGCATTTATCGATGAATATTTTGACCTCAAGATCCATGTGAGATTGATAGGTCAGATTCTATCCTCAATGTACAGTTACACATTCTACAGTGGGGAAAATTAAGACCTAAAAACTATACTCCAGATTTTTTTCTGGTGAGTCTTGATGTTATATTTTCTCACGCAATTTCAAAACGAGTTTAAGTAGTTTAAAAATAGCCTTAAGTTTGCTACTTGTAAGCATGCCTAAGGTTACAGCAGTAGCAGACCTAAGAGTATTTAAGAACTATTTAAAGAAGCTTTCTAATTGCCCACTTTAGCACAGATTACAAATCAGTAAAACATTTTGCAAATACCTGTTCCATGCCAGGAACTGTGTTAGGTGTTGGGGATGGAATTTAGTCGAACAGTATCAGCTATAGCCTGCACCTACCTTGGACAGCACCCAAGAGGGTTTAATATTAGATGCATAGGAATGCACTTGTTTAAACATGATTCATGTGTTGCCAGGGAGAATCTGGGTTTTTCATTAGTGGCCACATGATTAAAAATCAACCTGTGTATGGTCTGAATTAACTTTTTAATAAAAATCAGTGGTGAGTTGGGGGCAAGGGAGTATTAGGTGTGGTTCAAATATGAGTTGATGGCAGTAGAGGCTTTGTTTATATATATTTTCTTTTTGCCAGCAGTCCTTTGTGATACCCCAGTATCGTGATCTAATTTGAGTGGAATTAAGCTGAAAGAGCTCAGAATTATGTAATAAGATGTTTTGTTTAAAATACTATTTCAAGTTAATCTAACCAAGCTAGGATGACCCCTGCTACACAAAGCTGAGTACAGAAAGGATGAGGGCCAGGTGGCTAAGGCCCTCTGCATTGCTAGTTCATGGGAACTGTTTTGTTTTTTTCCACCAATAATCTGTTAGGCCACCTTCTAGGGTCAGACAGGCTGTTTGTGAGAAGCTTAGAATCTGTGAAGCAGTGAGCAGAGGTATAAGAAATCTAGGTTTGAGTCCCAGCTCCCTCTTATTTGCCACCTATGTTATCTTAACAAAGCTTAAGCTCTCTGAGGTTTGGTTTTCTTATCAGTAAAATGGATATTGTAGTAGTACTTAAATCTGTAGGTTGTTGTGAAGATGAAATCCAAAGCACCTAGCGCAGTGCCTGACACGTTCCAAGCCAGTGTTGGTAGTCTCCCCTTAGCTCCTAGCGATCCCTGGCTGGGAAATGATGACCAGGGCTGGGAAGTCTATGATCAAGGTGTCATTGCCAGCAGATTTTGTGTCAGATGAGGGCTTTCTTCCTGATTTGCAGTTGGCCACCTTCTTGCTGTGTCCTCATTTGGTAGTGAGAGAGAGAGAAAGCTCCAGTCTCCTCCTCTTCCTCTTATAATGGCACTAATCCCATCATAGGGGCTCCACCTCCTGACTTCATCTCTAAAACTATCTCCCTAAAGGCTTCACCTCCAAATATCATCACATTGGAGGTTAGGGCTTCAGCACTGGAATTTTGGGGGGACACAAACATTCCCTCCATAGCACTTAAGGTCACATGATTCACCCTTGACAGGGCCAGCACTGGAAGTTTAGTGTCATTGTTGCATATAGGTGTCCCTGTAGCATCCGCCTTGTACATGACTAGTAGACTAGCTTAGTGGAGGTTGGACACCTTCTGTGCTTTCTGAATGGACTCCTCTAGTCAGCCCAGCTTTAGTCAATGAAGCACTCTTGGTTATTACCATGTACATTCCAAGCATTTCTAAGGTCCTTAGAGTGGTTGGTTTCTTTTTGACCTCTCTGTGGATTTTTACCAGTCTCATTTGATAAGGATTATGGAAACCCCAAATAATGTTCTCTAAATGCAAATTGGTATTCCACTGCTCTTCTTAAGGAGATATCAGCTTCACTGGAGGAAAAAGACACAAATGCTCATTTTATCTTAAGAAACAGAGTTCTCTTGCCCTATAATTTAAGGCAGTATTTTCTACATTTAATTATTTGAGTCCCATCTTGACATTTTTTACTTTCTGAGCTCCACTCCTACTGTTATTTTCTTAATATTTTTCATTAAATTGACTTTATTTTACTTAAATACACTAAAAATTTTAATAACTATTCACAGGTTGATTTCATTGTTCATTATATTCAAATTGTTCATTACATATTTGTTTCATTATATTGTTTCCAATTCACTTTAAAGTAATTAACTACATATAAAAATAGGACCCTTATGTCATCTAAAAACATCTCCTGTGTATGTGCTGTGCTTTGGAAAACCTTATGTAAGACCATCTGGGTCTGTTGGTTGAATGGCAAAAGAAAGGAGGAATAAAAAAAGGTAAATAAAAATGATATTGTTATAAGTGTATAAATTATATAGGTGATAAATAAGAACAGAAACATGAGTTTATAAAAGACAAACAAATGAGTTTCCTTGACTTCAAGTCCCTGTTACTGTCAAGGTAAAATTGTGCATGTAAAGAAGGAAGTCTAACAAAATGACATTTCATTTGGGCCTTAAATGCTTGCCCTCTTTATTTATTTATTTATTTTTAAATGACTCTTGCTTCACTGAATAGCACTGGGGTCACAGACCATGTGGATGTAAATGCTATGCTGTACGTCTTGTCAAGAAGGCCAGTCCTTTTTGCCAGGGAAAGGAATTCTTGTCTTTGTTGCAGGAAACAGAGTCAGAAGCAAATGAGGTCAGATTCAGATTGCCAAGCCAAGGGCAGGATCCTTGGAGGGCAGAAACAGATTGTAGAGCTTGGTTAGAAGGGAGGAAGAGAGTAGGGCTGGCTTCATGAGCATGTGACCTGTGTGGTTGCCCAGGTCAACCTGTACTTGGTTTAATGCTCAGCTGTCACTATCTTGAAATTTTTAACAATTTGTGAAAAAGGGCCCTGAATTTTCCTTTTGCACTGGGCTCTGCAAATATAGCTAGTTCTTGGGGTAGAGTAGGGAGATATTTACAGAAAGCTTTATAACTTAGGTTCATGGGGTAGAAATGGAAGAGAGAAAACTAGAAATGAGTTGAAAAAAGGAGGTTTCGGGTACTACGTGGTAGGTCCCTTCTGATTGACCTTAGCTCATAGGTTAAAGGATCCAACACTGGATTCTAGGATTTGTTTTGCCTTAAACTCCTAGGCAGACTGGTTGCCTTTCTGCCTTCCTGCCTTCCTTTCATGGTTATAGAGTAACAGAGGGAATGGCAAATTATATAAGGAAAACTTGAGCAATGCAGTGAACTCACCCGTAATAACTTGGAAACATTGTGCAGTAAGATTGGGCTCTGTGAATTAAATTGTGACATCAGCCCATGCTGGATCAAGCAGGGGCTGGCAAGTGTAGATATCCACCAAGAGTGACTGTGAGGCAACAGGGAGTGGTGGGCAGTCAGGGTGAGCACCAGAGGACGCATGACCCATGTGAAGGAAAAGCTGTGTTCTGCTTCAGCTCGTTGTATTTAGCTACATCCTTGTCCGACTTGGCTGAACTCTCCAGGTTTTTTATGAGGAGAGTTGAAGTCAGAAGCCAGAAGTCTTGATTTTTTTTTTGACTGTGACATTTTCCAATTAAAGAAAAATACCATGTGGACTAAAACATGTCAAATTCATTTCAATCCTTAAATAGACATTAAAAAAACCCTTGGAATTCCCCGGTGGCTCAGTGGTTAAGAATCCGCCTGCCAATGCAGGGGACACGGGTTCGAGCCCTGGTCCGGGAAGATCCCACATGCCGCAGAGCAACTAAGCCCGTGAGCCACAACTACTGAGCCCATGTGCCACAACTTCCGAAGCCCATGCGCCTAGAGCCCATGCTGCACAACAAGAGAAGCCACCTCAATAAGATGTCCATGCACCACAACGAAGAGTAGCACCCGCTCGCCGCAACTAGAGAAAGCCCACACAGCCAAAAAAAAAAAAAAAAAAAAAAAACTCCCAAAACCTTGTTTTCTAAAGGTAAACATGGGAAGTGACCAAATTACTGTGTTAGGGGAGGCAGCCATAGTAATGGACCTAACTTTAATATCTTTGATGAGGCCATCCCTAGTAAGGAGATGGAGTTAGGGCAAGAGTTGCCAATGGATGTTGAGGATTATGATACAGAAGGAGTTCCAGATTTTCTATATTGGAGGGGCTTTGGGGTTAAAAGGGGGCTTGGTTTTAGGAGACCTATTTTGGAGCTGTGTTTGCATAGTAAACTCACTGTTTTTACTCAAATTGTATGGCATAGGTCATAAAAATTAATTCAGCTTTCTAATGTTTTTCCCTACGCTTTAGAGAAGATTGAAAAGGCAGCAATTGCCCATCTGCAGGAACGGGCAGAAGAGTTTTAGGGCTGCTAGAGATTAAGGAGGAGTAAAAGCTTCTTACCCCCAGACCAATCTTTTGCTCATTGCTGTTACGGTTTATTGTTAAAACAAGACATTATGAGATGGACACATCAGGCTCGCTTTCTTAGTCTGATGCCATTAAAAATGCAGTTCATCTAACCACTTTTTTCCCCTGTTTGTGTGCTCACCATTTTTTTATGACTTGGCTTCCCAAGTGGATCTAGCAGAGGGAGGGGATGGGTGGGTTCTGCAGGTCAGAATGTAGGTGTTTCTGTGAGTACTTATTGTTAATTGTAATTTAATAAATTGACATTCTGGTTTTTTACTTAGCCTGTGGTTACTGTGGATCTGCCAGTGAAGTCTGGAATCTCTGGTGTGCTGATGCATTCAGTTTTGAATTTGCACGGACTCTATACTATGGCAAATTTGCCAAAGTAATGAATGTCACTTTGGGAGGTGCCTTGGTACGCCTTTCCCTAAGTGACACCAAAAATATAACTTGGGACTTGAGGACACGGGGAGGGGGAAGGGGAAGCTGGATGAAGTGAGAGAGTGGCATGGACTTATATACACTGCCAAATGTAAAATAGATAGTTAGTGGGAAGCAGTTGTATCGCACGGGGAGGTCAGCTCGGTGCTTAGTGACCACCTAGAGGGGTGGGATAGGGAGGGTGGGAGGGAGACGCAAGAGGGAGGGGATATGGGGATATATGTATATGTATAGCTGATTCACTTTGTTATACAGCAGAAACTAACACAACATTGTAAAGCAGTTATACTCCAATAAAGATGTTAAAAAATATATATATAACGTGAATGTATGCATCTTTCCTATTTGAATTTCTTTAGTAGTAGAGATGAGACATAAAGTGCATAAAACCCATGGGGTGAAGAGGGATAGCCCCAGAGAAATATTAGTAGGATTTCAGATAAGCTGGGGAAATGCTGGCTTAAATGAAGGTAGATTGTTTTCTTTTAAGAGGATTTTTCCCAGAACATTTCATCTTCTTTGTTTAAAAAATTATTTATTTATTTATTATTGAAGTTTAGTTGGTTTACAATGTTTTGTTAGTTTCAGCTGCACAGCAAAGTAATTCAGAGAGATACATATATTTATTTATTCTTTTTCAGATTCTTCTTCCTTATAGGTTATTACAAAATATGGAGTAGAGTTCACTGTGCTATACAGTAGGTCCTTGTTGGTTATCTGTTTTATATACAGTAGTGTGTATGTGCTAATCCCACACTCCTAATTTACCCCCACCCCCCGGCCTTTGGTAACTATAAGTTTGCTTTCTATGACTGTGGGTCTCTTTCTATTTTGTAAATAAATTCATTTGTATCCTTTTTTTTTTTTTTCTGGTATGCGGGCCTCTCACTGTTGTGGCCTCTCCCGTTGCGGAGCACAGGCTCCGGACGCGCAGGCTCAGCGGCCATGGCTCACGGCCCTAGCCGCTCCGCGGCATGTGGGATCTTCCCGGACTGGGGCACGAACCTGTGTCCCCTGCATCGGCAGGCAGACTCTCAACCACTGCGCCACCAGGGAAGACCTGTATCATTTTTTTTAGATTCCACATACCATCTTCCTACGAGTGGTCTCCAGTAGGAACATCAACTTCATTTACTAATGGTACCTTTAAAATGTTTCCTTTGGCAGCGCCTTTGTAAAACACCATGAAATATTTGCAAAACATGGTCTTAAGAATGCAGTGATATTGAGGTATTTCTGGAATCCTCTTGGGGGGAAAATGTGTGTCTACTCATCTTGGGGACTTTTTGTTGAATCACAGTTTAAAACGGGTTCCATAAGGTCTGAGTGTTCTGGAATCCACAGGAAGGCCTAGTGTGACCATTTGCTTACTAGGTCTTTGAACCTGGAATTATCCCAGTGTGGACCCTGGGCAGAAATGGAATTTGGCAGTCTGGTCTTGGGAATTTGGATCTACATTTGTGGGTCAGCGTGGAATTCCCAGAGTCCAAGACTTCCTTTATCTGTATATTTCTTCTCCTGATAGCATACTTCTTAAAAGGGAGCTTGGGAGGTTGCTTATTAAGGCCTATCCCAGAACTCAGCCGTATTCTCACAGGGAGGGCTCAGTGAACACGGTGGTTTAACTATTGAGATTATTTTCAAAGGATCAGAGATCATATTATAGAGAACTGTGGTTTTATAGACACTCATGTCATTTTCTTTGATTCTAGAATAAGGAAAATGAATGCAGAACTCTATTTCCATATATGAAATGGTGACTGCAGGTACAACTCAATTGTGTATTCTCAGTTTGTAATGACAACATTGGGAGGAAAATTGATTAGTATTTTTAAAAGAGCAGGAAAATTATTTCCTGCCCAAACATTGATTAATCTTTGAATAGGCTTTCTTGTAATCCTTTTCTTCCATAGACTGCAGGGTGCAGCACAGTCATATTTTATGTGGAGTCAAGCAGAGAAACCTACTTGCGATTAAACTTATTGCTGTTTTTTTCAGCAGGTGCAAATAGCTTTGTCTTCAGTAGTTACCCTTTCCTGGCTTGATAACACACTAGGACTTCTTTAGTTTTAATTTGATTAAAGAAACTATTGTCTTATATTATGAAATGTGGAAACAATGGAATTTTCTGATGATACATATTCCCCTCTTTGGCTTTCAAATAGCAGTTTGCTTAGCATCCTTGCGTGAATGCTTTAAAATCCTGTTAGCTGGAGCTCGTGTAACATTAATTTGTTCCTGGTTAGAGGTAATATAAAATACAGTGATAAAGAAGACTAAAGTTCTTTCCCTCAGGGAACTTAAGATCTATTTGAGGAATTAAGACATAGAAATAAGGTAAAGAAATATTAGTACGAGAGAGTTTATGATGAGTCCCAAACGAGTGGTTTAGAATATTGCATAACTGGCATAGGATTTCAGAGGGAGAGAGACTTTTTATGCATCCTGGGGTGGCTGGGGATGACTCACGCAGGAGCTGGACCTTGTGCTGGTCCCTGAAGATGGGAAGGATTCAGCCAGGTGAAGTGTAAGAGGGATGCTGGTGGCATTACCAAAGGCGGCTGGGCTGGAATGTGCCTGCCTTTTCAACAGTGAGTAGACCTGTGTGGCTCTAATAAGGGACTCATGAAGGAGAATAATGGGAAATAAACCTGCAAAGGTAGGTTGAATTCAAGTCAGAAAGGGTTTGGATGCCAGACAAAGGAATTTGGACTTTATTCAGTAGAAAATGTATAAATAGTGAAGGTCGTTGGACAAGAATAAGTAGAAAATGCAAGAAATGGCTTTGTAGTTAGAGCAGCGACAGCACACAGCTAGGAACTGAGGTGCCTTGTGATGAAGACAGTGGTGAAAATGTGAGCAAGCTCTGGCTTTGCTGCTGATGGGGATGTAGGTTGGGTTGGCTGCTTAACTGTCATTCTTCTCTCTGTTTTTCCTGTTCTCATTTAAGGCTTGTATAAAACCCTTTTTGCGGGCTTAAAATACGTTAATTCAAATTTGACCTTCCTTACTGTATGATAGTTTGAATGCCCAGAGCTATTTTCAGTTGTTCCAGATTGTCATGAGTTTGATGTCCAGGTGCCAACTGGAAGGGCCAGACCTGGCCTGTGGAGGATTGTTTTTAAAATCCGATTCTAAATTAAGCACTTTGGGACATAAAAATGAGATGTGGCCTAGTTATAACTCGCTGTTTAACTAAAAGTATATGTTTTTTTCCTTCTCTGCTTAAATATTTGTCTGGCTCTTTGAGACTCAAAAGGCATATAACTCAGAACCAAGAATATTTAGATTCCTCTGCACTCCATTTTTTTCCCTAGAGTGGTCTTTGACTTCCACTATACTTAAAAAGTTATACTTATAAAAAGAATTTCTCCAAATATTAGGTAACAATTCTTTAAAAAAATTTTATTCCTGGCCCCCCTATTTCATATCTCACAAATTATAGAAATGGAATTTTTTTTGAAGTGTGAGGCATTGTTGGAAGTTAGACTTTTAAACATCTAAAATTAAGTTCTAAAGGACAGTGTCAATATTAGCAGCAGGAGTTGTGGTGTGGGTATAAGTAGATCATAGTGCAAGCTTTGGAGCCAGAAAAATCTGGTTTCTAATCCTCCCTCTGCCACTCACTGCCTGGATGACCTGAGCGTATTACTTCTACGACACATCGTTTTTTTGAGTTCCATGGGTAGAACTTAAAGCAGGTTCTTTTCTCTCTATATAAGTGGAATTTATTCCGAGAATCACAGTGGCAGAGTATGGATAAAAACACAAACAGACTTTTTTTGGTGTGTGTGTGTGTGTGGTACGTGGGCCTCTCACTGCTGTGGCCTCTCCCGCTGCAGAGCACAGCCTCCGGACGCGCAGGCTCAGCGTCCATGGCTCACGGGCCCAGCCGCTCCGCGGCATGGTAGATCTTCCCGGACCGGGGCACGAACCCGTGTCCCCTGCATCGGCAGGCGGACTCTCAACCACTGTGCCACCAGGGAAGCCCCAAACAGACTTTTAAGGGCGTCTCAGCCTAGAATCCTTCTGAGACCTGTTGGGATACAGACTAGAGGAGGTGGAGAGAGCCTCTGGGTAAAAAGGGGGGTTAAGGGTTATGTCTCTTCAGATTCCAAGCCCTTGTCTCTGAGCCTCAGCTTCTTCATCTTTAAAATGGAGAATAATACTTACCTTATAGGGTTATTATGGAGATAAAAATAGATAATTTCGTACAATGCTACGTCTATTCAGGGCACTCTGTAAAATAGTAGCTGTTATTATAGTGGTTGGTGGGATTTGGGTGGGTTTAATTTAATTAATTTTTGATTTTTTAGCTGTGTCACTCTTTTTTCTGTATTTTATTTCCTTTCCTACTACCCTATAGGATGTGGATGTGTTCAGAACCTAGGATCTGGAGCTAGAAGAGAGAAAAAACAGACAAAAAGCCTTAGGCATCAGAGTTGTCTTTTAAGGGAGGTGCCAGGAAACTACCACATAATGCACTTCCATCCCATTGGCCAGAACTTCGTCCCATGGTCATGCCTGGCTGCAGTGGGGTCTGGGAAATGTAGTCTCCTCCCTGCGTAGCCATTACCGTGGAAGAGGGAAGATCAGGTTTTGATGGATAGCCAACAGCCTCTGCCAGGGCATTCAATATGCTCCTGTGTCTTACTTAGGCCGGTGTCCCCATGGAAACAGAACCAATTGTGGTATTTTTCTCATGGACGTATAATCATCTTAAATATTCTATAAATGTGTTTTCATTTCACTGATATTCTTATGTAGAATATTTTACCCTTAGTTTTTAATCTATAAAGCATTTTGACATTGCAATTAAAGAGATTAAGATTTTGTTCGTAATCATTCAATCTAATATTACCATTCTTTCTTTTTTTTTTTTTTTTTTTTTTTTCGGTATGCGGGCCTCTCACTGTTGTGGCCTCTCCTGCTGTGGAGCACAGGCTCGGGACGCGCAGGCCCAGCGGCCATGGCTCACAGGCCCAGCCACTCCGCAGCATGTGGAATCCTGTCGGACTGGGGCACTAACCCGCGTCCCCTGCATCGGCAGGCAGACTCTCAACCACTGCGCCACCAGGGAAGCCCACCATTATTTCTTTTTACAGTAGTGAAGTCTTAGAATTTGGGGCATGATCTCAACAGCGCCTCACCTCACAGCCTCAACTGATGTACACTTAGTGCTAGTTTCTGCTTTGCCATCACAAATACCTGTACTGGTCATCACCTCTAGAATTCCGAGGGTCAGACTCAGTAAAATATATGCCACATCACAGTGACAACAAATATATAAAAATGATCGCACATCTGAAAATATTCTTTCGTGTACTAAAATGTGCTGTTGCAAAAACTCTTGGATTTTTTCTGTTTTTCACCATCCATTTATGTTTTTCAACTGAATTTTTAAAAGATTTTTATTTCGAGATAGTTGTAGATTCACAAGCGGTTGTATGAAACAATACAGAGATATGCCCTATACTCTTCACCCATTTTCTCCCAAAAGTAACATCTTGAATAACTATAGTATAGTATCACAGAATGTGGAAATTGACTTTAATACAATCTACAGTGCTTATTCAGATTTCACTGGCTTTACATGTACCCATTTGTAAGTGAGTGAGTGTGTGTGTATGCATGTGTAATTCTATGCAGTTTTATTACATGTATATGTGATCACACCACTGTTAGGATACAGGGCAGTTCTGTCAACACAAGACTCCTTCGTGTTACCCTTTTTAGCCACAGTTACTTCTTTCCTTTCCTCTTCCCTAACTCCTGGCAACCACTTATCTGATCTCCATATTTGCCATTTCAAGAATATTATATAAATTGAACCATGCAGCATGTTATCTTTTTTTTTTTTTTGGTAAACAGTCTGGGCCTAGGAACTTCTGTTTAAGTCTTAGTCATTCACCACAGAGAGAAGGACAAAGAACAGCTAATCCTCCAGGCTCTAGATAGCTTCCCTACCTCACAGAGATGTTTATGAAAATACATAAATCTGGGACTTCCTTGCGGTCCAGTGGTTAAGACTTCGCCTTCCAATACACGGGGCAGTGCAGGTTTGATCCCTGGTTGGGGAGCTAAGATCCCACATGCCTCGCAGCCAAAAAACCAAAATATAGAACAGAAGCAATATTGTAACAAATTCAATAATGGCTTTAAAAATGGTCCACATCAAAAAAATCTTCAAAAAGAAAGAAAATACATAAATCCCATATGCATGAATTTTTTATTAATTGAAAATTTTATTGTGATAATTGTATATGTAAGCTTTTGAGACTGACTCTTTTCACTCAGTATAATTCCTTTGAGATACATACAAGTTGTGTGTATCAATAGTTCATTCCTTTTTATTGCTGAGTAGTATTCCATGGTATGAATATACTATAGTTTGTTTAGCCAGTCACCCTTTGGAAGGACATTTGGATTGTTTTCAGTTTTTGGCTAATACAAATAAAGCTGGTATGAACATTTGTGTACAGGTTTTTGTGTGAACATAAGTTTCCTTTTCAGTGGGGTAAATGTCCAAGATTGTAATTGCTAGGTAGTGTAAGAAGTGTATGTTTACTTTTATAAGAAATTGCCATACTCTTTTCCAGAGTGGCTGTAGCATTTTACATTCCTATAAGCAAAGTAAGACCAGGTTCTTTGCATTCTCTGAGTCCTCACCAGAATTGGTATTTCACTTTTTTTTTTTAACTTTAGCTAATCTCATATGTGTAGTGATATCTCATTGAGATATATTTAGATTAACGTTTCCCTAATGAGAATCCCTCTCTCCCTACCCATGCTCCCTGACCCCAATATATATATATATCTCCAATAAGCACATGAAGAGAATATGGCGTATCTTCTTTGAAGAAATGTCTGTTTAGTTCCTTTGCCCATTTTTTTTGAATTTTATTTTATTTTTACACAGCAGGTTCTTATTAGTTATCTATTTTATACATATTAGTGTATATATGTCAATCCCAATCTCCCAATTCAACACACCCACCCCCTGCAACTTTCCCCCCTTGGTGTCCATACGTTTGTTCTCTACATCTGTGTCTCTATTTCTGCCCTGCACACTGGTTCATCTGTACCATTTTTTCTAGGTTCCACGTATATGCGTTAATATGCGATATTTGTTCTCTTTCTGACTTACTTCACTCTGTATGACAGTCTCTAGGTCCATCCACATCTCTGCAAATGACCCAGTTTTGTTCCTTTTTATGCCTTTGCCCATTTTTAAATTGAGTTATTTATCTTTTTATTGTTGAGTTGTAAGAGTTCGTTATATATTCTGGGTATAATTCTTTTATCAGATATATGATTTGCAAATATTTTCTACCATTCCTTGGGTTGTCTTTCTTTTCACTTTTTGATGGTATCACTTGTAGCACAAAGGTTTTTAATTTCAATCAAGTCCATTGGGAAAATATATATTTGTGTCTTGTGTACTTTTGTTGTTATATCTAAGAATGCATTGCTTGAGCCAAGTCGCAAATTTACGCCAATGTTCTCGCTCTCTTTTTTTAAAAATAAATTTATTTGTTTTTTTATTTTTGGCTGCATTGGGTCTTGTTGCGCGCGGGCTTTCTCTAGTTGCAGTGAGCAGGGCTACTCTTCGTTGTGGTGTGTGGTCTTCTCATTGCAGTGGCTTCTCTTATTGCAGAGCACGGGCTGTAGGTGCATGGGCTTCAGTAGTTGTGGCATGCAGGCTCAGTAGTTGTGGCTCGTGGGCTCTAGAGCGCACACTCAGTAGTTGTGGCACATGGGCTTAGTTGCTCTGCAGCATTTGGGATCTTCCCGGACCAGGGCTCAAACCCGTGTCCCCTGAATTGGCAGGCAGATTCTTAACCACTACGCCACCAGGGAAGTCCCTGTGTTCTCATTTTTTTTTTTTTTTTGTGGTACGCGGGCCTGTCACTGCCATGGCCTCTCCCGCTGTGGAGCACAGGCTCCGGATGCGCAGGCCCAGCGGCCATGGCCCACGGGCCCAGCCACTCCGCGGCATGTGGGATCCTCTCGGACCGGGGCACGAACCCGCGTCCCCTGCATCGGCAGGCGGACTCTCAACCACTGCGCCACCAGGGAAGCCCCCTGTGTTGTCTTTTAAAAGTCATATTTTTAACTTACATTTAGATTTAGGTCTGTGGTCCATTTTCAATTAGATTTGGGCGTGGTTTAAATATTTCTAACACTTTAAAATTTTTTTCCAGCTTTATTGAGATATAATTGACATATAACATTGTATAAGTTGAAAGTATACAACAAAGTATACAACATGATGATTTGATATACATATATATTGTGAAATGATTACATAATTATCATTTTCCTTTGTAGTGACATTTAAGATATACTCTCTTAGCAACTTTCAAGTAATACAATATTGGTAACTGTGGTCACCATGCTGTGCATTAGATGCTCAGAACTTACTCGTTGTATTTCTTATGCTTTTTATAAAAGTTTTATAACTTTACACTTTACATTTAAGTCTGTGATCCATTTGAGTTGATTTTTGTAGGTGTGTCCAGTTGTGTCAGGACCATTTGTTGAACTCAAATACAATTTTTAGGTTAAAATTTAACTGTCTCATCTGATAAGATTATCTCCCAGTAAAGAAAATGGAAAGGAAGTTTCTCCTTGAAGATGAAACACATATATTATTTTAAAAGTTCTAAAGTCTTCAAGCTAAAATAATGAACCACAATAAAAAAGACTTGGCTTTTCATATTTCAAGTCTTTTTGTCTGGAACTTTGTTCATCCATGGCTTTAATTAGATGGTTTGTGAACAGCTGGTGGACATATGGTGAAGTTACACCTCATTAATAGAATATAAATTTTCCATGTGGTTTTGTTGCCTCTTTCTTTGCAGTTATTTTGCTTTAAGACAAACTTCTGTTATACAAAAGTCTGGCCTTTTTGTCTTGGGAAATATCTGCAGATACTTTATATTTGTTTTATATTATTCATTGTCTCTTAAGTTTTACAGTCATGCATTGGATACTTTATACCTCATCAGGTTCCTTTAAAAGTTTGTATCGTTCGGTTGCTCAATTTGAAAGATATATTTCAAAAAATGATTATGACATATAAGATAAGCTTTTAAAAGTACAACAACCTGTTACCTAGGATAGCTGAATAACTGAGAATTGCCATATAACCGTATGGGGGTTATCAGTGAAATCAGTTGGTTAGTTATAAAGTATATTTGACACTAACAATGTGCATAATGCTTTTGCTGTGCTCTTTTTAAAATATTTTCTTTATCGGCATATAATTTTATAATTCACATACCATAAAATTTACCCTTTTAAAATGTATCATTTAATGGTTTTTAGTGTATCCACCAAGTTGTGCAACCATCACTAGTATCTAATTCCAGAACATCATGATGTTGATTATTTGCCAATCTCATATGACTTATTTTTTTGCTAATTTTATATGCCTAGTTTACTTCAAAATAGACTTGAGGTGGTTTACAGTAACAGACTTATTATAACAGGGTCAGTATGATATAAGAGATCAAAAACATTAGTGAGAAGGGAGGAATAAATAAACCAAAAACTCAGACTGAAGCTAATGTAGTGTTGCTGTTAAGCAAAGTATGTAAATTTAAAACTCCTAACCTGATAGTGTTTCATATTCTATCATGGATCCAGAATTATATTCGTGAAAAGTCACATCACAATGCTTTCCTCTTTAAAATTCCCTCTTGATTCCCACAGTCAAAAGTCATGTTTGAAGTTAATATATGACACTCATTCAGGGTCATGTATATTGAAACTGGTGGGTGGGTAGGGGTATGTATGTGAGGGGCATAAATATGGTGCATCTGCTGTGGCATCAATTTTACATAAAAATTTTAGAGGAAGACCAATATTTTATATTAATTTAAAAACATTGCTTAATATAGAAAACGAATATGGGGTAGAATGCAGAATTTGCATGAAATACAACGTAAGACTTCAAATAAGCATTGTTCTTGATCTCAGTTATAGGGGGTCTGATCCTAGGAACCCTTCTACCTTCCTAGTACATGTTCTCTCTTTGCCACTGGTGTTCCTGCTTTGGAAATAATGGTGAAGTTCTGGCATACCAAACCAAACAAACACATGCAGAAACAAAACAACCCAACAAACCCCAAAATCCTACCCCCAAATTCTTGGGTTGGTATAAAATCCCTTCATGATATGCTAAATATCTCACAGATCTGGGCCAATATTCAGTCCTTTCCAGATTCTTTCCGCCTGGAATGCCCCCACTGTCAACCCCACATGACCCTTCCTATTTCCCCCCATCCCCACCCCTTCCTCCATTCCAAGTACCTGTGTAACTTCTGTCCTGGTGTCCCTTGTTGCTATGTTCTCCAGGTACTTTCTTCCTGCTCTGTTGCTGTAATTAGCACTATGTATTGTCATGAAGTCCAGGAAGTGTGGTTAAGTTGAAAGAGGTGATAATGGATGTGTGTCTCTGTAACTGTAGACTCCTCAAAGGCGGGGCTCATCTTTTATTCATCTGTATATCCTGGTGCATCATATGGGTTCTGACACATAGTAGATATTTACTAAATGTTTTCTTGAATTAATGAATGAATTCTGGGTGACAATGATTTGTGGAGTACAGATGATTCTATTTTGGGGGGCTTGGTAGATTTTTTTTTTTTTTTAATTTCAGGATAAATGGAGTTTGTACATTTATTCCCTCTTCAGTGCGCCGTCGTTAGGCATCTAGCACACAACAGAGTACTGAAATTGCTCTTGCCAGGTCAACAATGACCCAGTTTCCAAATCTGGTGTACCTTTTCCCCCCCATTTTATTTTTCTAGAGCTGCCTGCTGCATTTGACACTGTTATAACTTCTCCACTTTTAAGCTCTTAACTCTCTTCTTTCTGGAACAGTGTGTTCTCCCACGTCTCCTGATGTCAACCATCACATCCCCACAGGCTCCTCTTCCTCTGACTGCATCTTAACTTTCTGTTGATGTCCTCAGGTTATGTCTTGGGCTCCCGCCCTTTTGTATAAACAGAGGGGCATCTCAACCACTCCCTTTGTTTCTGTTCTCTGACCATAATCCCCAGATTGGGGTCTTGAGTGAGCATGCTTCTAATCTTGCCACCTGTCTCCTTGGTATTGCCACCAGGATAGCCCAAAGCTTCACAGATTCTACATGTGTAAAATGAAATTCTCATTCTTTCCTGCTGAATTAATTTTTCTTCTGTATCCTCCCCCACTCATTTGTCGAAACCACCATCTACTCAGTTACTGAAGCTAGAAACCTAGCTGTTCTCCAAGATCCTTCGTCCTCAATTATCCCCTTCAAGTTACCCATGAAGACCTCTCAGTTTTATTACCAGACATTTTACAAATTAATTTCATTATTCCAAAACTACCGCCTTCTCTCTCCAGTACTTCTGCAGAGTGGAGAGTGTATCTGGGGAGTGGAGAAATTGACACCCTACAGCCCAGCGACTTCATTTTTTATGTCAGGTTAGTAATAAAGGACTTACCAGTTACGTGGGCAGTTATTAAACATAAATATTTGTGCCGTTTTCTGACCCTGACATTTCTGGGACCACTCTATATTTTTTTTCCTCACCTCTACATGTACTATTTCTTAATTTCCTGGCTGGCATGGACTGCCCTAGAATTCTCTGGGCTGCCCTAGACCTAGAAAGTCTAGAGTCTTTTCCAGAGTCGCATGGCATGTCCAGTAGGGAATATTCTCCAGACCTTCTTTCACATTCAGCATTACCCTGTATTTGAGTGGCAGGCAGAGGCCTCTGGTCCAGGAGACCTGCAATTTCTTTTTTTAAAAAGATTTAATCTTATTTATTTTTGGCTGCGTTGGGTCTTCGTTGCTGTGCTCGGGCTTTCTCTAGTTGCAGCGAGTGGGGGCTATTCTTCTTTGCGGTGCACGGGCTTCTCATTGCGGTGGCTTCTCTTGTTGTGGAGCACGGGCTCTAGGCACGCGGGCTTCAGTAGTTGTGGCATGCAGGCTCAGTAGCTGTGGCTCGTGGGCTCTAGAGTGCAGGCTCAGTAGTTGTGGCCATGGGCTTAGTTGCTCTGTGGCATGTGGGATCTTCCTGGAGCAGGGTTCGAACCCGTGTCCCCTGTACTGGCAGGCGGATTCTTATCCACTGACACCAACATGGAAGTCCCAACCTGCAATTTCTAGGTTGTCCCAGAGCCTGGGCTGGAATTGGAGACAGTTTCAATTTTTTTGGGCTGTGCAGGGAACAGGGCTGCTTAGCCGGCCCTCAGTCTGTAGCTCCATTTCAAGGTTTCACTGCTGAATCCACCAGAGGAGGGAGCTTAATGCACTTTAAGAAAGGTTGCTTTTTTGTCAGCATCCTTTCTCTGTCCTTCCCCATACTTGTCAGAGAGTAATTTCTTTCCTAATCATTCCTGCAAGTGTTTCTATATTCCCTCTGTCCCCATTCCTAAGGAGACATCCTTGTAAATATGTTATTTTGCACATTATTTTTACTCTCCTCCTTCTGTCACAAAGGATTTGAAATATTACACAGCTGTAAGTCCTGAGAGATGTTAAATTTCACTTCTAGGCAGGATTTTTTTTTTTTTAAATAGGAGAATGGGATCTTGCTTAGAAAATCAGACGTGTAGCCCCTTCCATCAGAGATGATTAAAAATTAAAGACAGCCAGCCCAGCAATCCCACTGCTGAGCATATACCCTGAGAAGACCATAATTCAAAAAGAGTCATGTACCACAGTGTTCACTGCAGCTCTATTTACAATAGCCAGGACATGGAAGCAACCTAAGTGTCCATCATCGGATGAATGGATAAAGAAGATGTGGCACATATATACAATGGAATATTACTCAGCCATAAAAAGAAATGAAATTGAGTTATTTATGGTGAGGTGGATGGACCTAGGGTCTGTCATACAGAGTGAAGTAAGTCAGAAAGAGAAAAACAAATACTGTATGCTAACACATATGTATGGAATCTAAAAAAAAATAAGGTTCTGAAGAACCTAAGGGCAGGACAGGAGTAAAGACTCTGACGTAGAGAGTGTATTTGAGGACATGGGGAGGGGGAGGGGTGGGCTGGGACGAGGTGAGAGAGTGACACTGACATATGTACACTACCAAATGTAAAATAGATAGCTAGTGGGAAGCAGTTGTATTGCACGGGGAGATCAGCTCGGTGCTTTGTGACCATGTAGAGAGGTGGAATAGGGAGGGGGGGAGGGAGACGTAAGAGGGAGGGGGGATATGGGGATATGTGTATACGTATGGCTGATTCACTTTGTTATATAGCAGAAGCTAACACACCATTGTAGAGCAATTATACTCCAATAAAGATGTTGAAAAAAAAATTAAAGACAGTACCTTCTTCTGATGAATCTGTATTTACCTAAGTAGATGTGTTTTTGATTGTCTATCACCTAGGGTTAAAAAAAGGCATCAAAGCAGTGACTCTATTCTTTTCTTCGAAAAGCTTAGGGCTATGTCCAAAGATGAGCCCAAACTATGTGAAAATCGGCAATTCAAATGCTGTTTTTTTAAAAAAAAATAGAAATAAATTACCTCTGCCAGTGGATTCCATGGCTGCTTGGCAGGGGTAATTTGCTTCAGTCCAGTGCTTTCCAAGTTGAGGTTAATTATTCCTTGTAGGAAGTTAGATATTCCTGGAAGAGGTACATTATCTTTGAGAAAAATAGCTTATTAAAATATTGAAAGCATTTGTTGAACATCTAATATAAAGCTTTTTTAAAACCTTTTTTTATTGAAGTATAGTTGATTTACACTACTGTGTTGGTTTCAGGTGTGCAGCCTACTGATTCAGTTATTTTTTTCTGATTATATTCCATTATAGGTATTATAAGATATTGAGTATAATTCCCTGTGCTATACAGTAAATCCTTGTTGCTTATCTATTTTATAAGTTTGTTTCCTATGTCTGTGAATCAGTTTCTGTTTTGTATATAAATTCATTTGTAGTATATTTTAGATTCCACATGTAAGTGATATCATATGTATTTGACTTTCTCTGTCTGATTTACTTCACTAAGCATAATATTCTCTAGGTCCATAACATGAAGCTTTGATGGGGGAGGAAAAGAGATAAATTTTAGAGAACAGGACGTTTTATAAAGCAGATATCTTGGGTGAAGCGTTTAGTAGGACATCAGTTAGCTAGAGGGAAAGATCAGATATTCGGGGAATGGAGAGAGAGGAAGCCAGGAAAGGGGCAGGAGGGTGGGAAGGACATTCTACCATTATTCCTTAGAGTGAGGCTTGCTGGAGCCTGTATTCTCTGAGCCAGGACCTTCTGTTCTCTTACAAATATAAGCCCTGGTTTTGCTCTTCATAGAAAGCAATGAGTTCATTGTTGTTTTTGACATCATGTCGATCCACCCCCCCGCCCGCCCCCTCCAAGGGATGGATAATTAGAACTCTCTGATGAAGAAAAGGTCCTATAATCTGTTTTATAGATAATCATTTTCTGAACCATCAAGTGAAATTCAGCTTTAATCTTCAGGGCAAATGACGATTAGTTAGGATGTATTAAACTCTGTGAGTTTAATGTTCATGACAAGTGTTTCATAAAGGAAGATGCTGTCTGTTATCGCTCCTCAGAAGGAAATTGTTGATAAGAAACCATTTTGAGAAGTAAGATTTATGGCAACATCAGAAGCTAGAGAAGCTGGGGCATCTGAGCATCCAGGACAATCAAGGGCAAATGGGACAACTAAATTTTTCTTGTGCAGTCTTCTGTCTTACCAGAAAAAAAGAAAAAATCACGTATTTGTATAGTCTCCTTCCGCAAAGCAATTAAGGAAAGTATTTACTCTTTAAAAGCCTACTCTATTTTAATGAAGCATGTTAATTCCTGAAGGAGATAGTTAATTCCTGAAGGAGACAGACAAGAGATACCAGTGGGAGAGCTTCCCTCAATTGTTATCTTATTATTTTTCCCTTCAAATAAAATCTTTACATTTGAGTAATCTATTGATTCAGGATTCAGTGGGTTGGTAATTTTATCTTGACCTTATTCATCCAATGAAGCATATGACCCAAATGCACAAAGTCAGACCCTTATGCTGCAAAAATCAGCTCATCTCCTTTGAACGAACTAGTTGGAAGGGTCCCAGCTTTTCACTGACTGTCAGTCAGCAACTATGCTGACTGTACTTAATATTGTACTTTTCCAGTTGTATTCTATGGATACTTAGGTAGGCACTTCAGGTGGTTTATTATAGAATTTATGTTTATAATACAATAGTATCTATATTTTATTTTCTTTGGGGCTCACCAAAACCAGTGTTATTCCCCCAGTTAACTAAAAACATATTCTTTAGGGTATTATATTAATTTCCTGTGGCTGCTGTTACTAAATTACCATAAAGTTGGTGGCTTAAAACAATAGGAATTCATTCTCTCACAGTTCTGGAGGCCAGATGTCTGAAATCAAGGTGTTGGCAAGGTGGTGCTCTCTGTGAAGGCTCCAGAGGTGCATCCTTTCCTTGCCTTTTCAGCAAGCTCCTGACATTCCTTGGATTGTGGCCACATCGGTCCAGTCTCTGCCTCCATGGTCATATTGCCTCCTCTGAAAATCCCCTCTGATTGCTTTTAGGGCTCACCCTGATAATCCAAGGTAAACTCCTCTTCTCAAAATCCCTAATCACACCGTCTGCATATACAGTAAAAGTCATATGTTCCCAGGTTTAAGACGTGGACATATCTTTTGGGGAGCCATCATTCAGACAAAGAAAGTACTTTGTTCTTATTTATTGGTCTGTAAGACTTGGAATGTTCAATCTACCTATTCTACCTACATTAGGAATATACCATCATAATCTTTCTAAATTTTGAGTAGATTTAAATAGAGATGAAAATATGAACTTTTTACCTTTCCCAGTAATCAACCTAGATTTAATTTTCATGCTATAGATCACACTAGTGAAATTAAAAATAGAAAATATGAAAAGGAAGATAATCCTAGTATCATTTATATTTGATCTTGGTCAACTATACAAGTATAAAAATACTAAAATCATTAAAATATTAAAAATCATTTTTACCATAATTTATACATCTGGAAAGTATTGAGTGATAACGGGTACATTTGGGTTATGCTGACTAGGTATTGAAAATAATTTATTTGGGATTGAAATTTTGTCAGTGAAGTAATCCACAAGGTGCATACATTATGAGCAAGCTAGCAGGAGTATTTTGATACAAAGTATTTGTGAAAGTAAAGGTAGTTTGCACTGGGTTTGTTTGCAGTTTAATTCTTTTTTTTTTTTTTTTTTTTTTGCGGTACGCAGGCCTCTCACTGTTGTGGCCTCTCCCGTTGCGGAGCACAGGCTCTGGACGCACAGGCTCAGCGGCCATGGCTCACGGGCCCAGCTGCTCCACGGCATGTGGGCTCTTCCCGGACCGGGGCATGAACCTGTGTCCCCTGCATTGGCAGGCGGACTCTCAACCGTTGTGCCACCAGGGAAGCCCAGTTTAATTCATTTTTGACAGATGCCAACAAAACGTTTCTCCTTTTCATAGTACTAAGAAAGAAGAGAGCATGTAATGTCAAACCTTTATTAACCTCTCTCTGCCTATACCTGGACTTTCCCTACACATACAGGTATTTATAATTATGAATCCACATACATCAGTTGCTGACAGCAGCGTCAAATTAGTGTGTGCCCAACTAGTAAGGTTTACTGAATTTTCAGGTGGTCTTGGCTGCTAGGCAGGCAGTACCAAGTTGTTTAGAGAGATCTCTCTTTCAGACTATAGAAATGTCTGAGACATGTAAACCAGATAGATAGCTTGACCCCCATTATGTGGTTCAGTTAATTTAACAATGAAGACTGGGGGCTTCCCTGGTGGTGCAGTGGTTAAGAATCCGTCTACCAATGCAGGGCACACGGGTTCGAGCCCTGGACCGGGAAGATCCCACATGCCGCGGAGCAACTAAGCCCGTGCGCCACAACTACTGAACCTGTGCTCTAGAGCCCGCGAGCCACAACTACTGAAGCCCCTGCACCTAGAGCCCGTGCTCCGCAACAAGAGAAGCCACCGCAATGAGAAGCCTGTGCACTGCAACAAAGAGTAGCCCCAGCTCTCCGCAACTAGAGAAAGCCCACGCGCAGCAACAAAGACCCAACGGAGCCATAAATAAATAAATAAATAAGTAAGTAAATAAAATAAAAATGAAGACTGAGCTCTGGGAAAGAACTGCCCTGTTGCCCATGTTTACCTGAAATGCAGGAACTCATTTGAAGTAGCCAGAGCCAGTTGGTGTATCTCTGGGGTCTGATCTTAGACTCTTGTCTGGGTGGTGTTTTCCCAGTCCTTCTGTATGGGGGTAAATGTACAAAGTAAGGTGTTTTTAGGGTATAGTACCTGTCTGGGTGCCACAGGAGGCATTTGTAGGGAACAGTGAAAGATAAGGGTGGAACCAGTCTTTGAATCCTAATCATGGAAATCCTTGAATACCCGGCTTAGAAATGTGGATTTTCTTCTTTTTCTGATCCTCTACCTCTTCATGTAATCTATTTCTCCCTATTTATTTCCTCTTAGATAATAGTGGATTTACTTAGATTATTTTTGTAGTTGGTTTTTCAGTAGTATTTTCCTTTCTATAGTTTTAAACAAATTTCTGAAACTCCTTTCCAAAAGTGTATTTTGATGTTTGATTCTAAATTTGCAACCTTTTTCTTTTGGCCAAAAGTAACAAAGAAACCCTGAACTTTGAAAGTTTCTACCACTTGAAAAGAAAGAAAGCAAGAAAGAAAGAGGTCAGTATTCTTGATGTTATACTTCTTTTTAAAAAAAGCCTTTTGTTTCCAGACAAAATATGGAAATTTTGCTTCCAAAAGGTCATGGTTTCTTATTTCTAATTACATTCTTTAAAATTCTGACCGTGTGGGCCCTGAAAATTGTACTATCATAACTCTTAAGTGTACTTTTCATAAAATTCAACACATTTGATCTTTCGCTTTAACAGTCCTTAGGTTTTAAACCATCATTCAGAAAAATCACAAGTTTTGAATTAAAACAAAACAGAACTCCAACTTTGATATATAGCTAAAATTGTTTTGGTTGTGTTTCTGGTTGGATCATCAAGGGTAGACTCTGTGACTGAGTCGTGTAATTAAAGTGGCTGCCTTAAAAATGTAAAGCGAACACCCAGTCATCTCTTGTCTTTTGTCTTACAACTGAGACCATATTGTTTTCTGGACTTCATATGTATAACAGTCCTTTTTTGTGTGGACTCCATTCATTTATATTCTGTTTATTCATTCATTCTTTCATATTGAGTATCTTTTCTGTGCCAGTCCTGTGAATACAGAAATGCAAGGCATGATCCTTGCTCTTAAAGAGGTTACAGGCTTGTGGGAGAGGCAAGCATATAAACAAATAATTACAGCCTAAAATAATAAATGCTGTTATAGTGGTAAGACAGAGTCTTCCTTGTGGCTTAAACTCTCTAGCCCCCATTCCCCAACTGATTATTTTCTTCTGTGGACCTTTTCTCCTGTCCCTCAACCCTTTTTGTGGATACACACATATAGATATTGCTTGCTTATTCTTTTCTGCTCCAGGTTTCCTCATTTTAGGTGTGAAAGCCTTTTCCTGTGTCTTCTCCCTTTCCTGACTCTTTAGGCAGCTCTCTAATATCCCAGCTTTGCCTTTAAGTGTTAACAGAAAAATAATGTGTCTCATTATTTTTGAAGCATTTAGGGTATCACAGTTGATATGAAAAATGGCAGAGCCTAGGGTCCTAAAAGAAAAATTATCCATATTATATAATGTGAGCTATTTATAGAATATGGAACCAGATATATATGTAAGTTCACACACACACACGTATATGCAGTTAAGTAAAACAGTGCCTCCATTTTAGGACAAATAGCTTTCAAAGCAGCTTTAAGTGTAGTGATTCATAGTAGAGTCTTAGCTCTTTATTTCTATGTTTGTTTTTTAAAATGAAAGGGAATAAATTACCCTTAAAGGGAAGTCTCTCCCTTTATTTATATTAGTTATATTTTGAGTAAAAATACAGGCTTAAGAGAGTGTTTGCTAAACAGTGCAGAACAGGTAAATAAAATCCAAGATTGTCATTGTAGGTGGTATTAATTTATCTCTTTAAATTCTGAATGAATTACTGAGTGAAGTATAGTTCTAACCCTCTGACCTTGGGCACTTCAGTCTCTCCATCTTTAATAAGGGGTTGGTGTGGTAAACATTTGTTTTTTTCTGCTCAGCTTCCATTCCTCACTATTCTTAGGGAGTTGCTGCTTTCCCAGATTTGGTCCTCATTGTTCAGATGGTTCCAACCCAGTCCAGTCCCTTTTATCCAGAGATGTGCATGTGACCCAGCCCAGCCAATTAATTGCTACCTCCTTTTCCTCTCACTGTGGGTGGGTAGAATCAACAGGCAACCCAGGCTGGATGAATCAGAAGTCAACTTCTGGGCTTTGTCTGGAATGTTGAGAAGAAACTTACTTTTCAGTAAGGTTCCTAAGTTAAGTAGAATGGAAGGCTGGAATTGTGGAGAAACCTCCACATGAGGAGCACTAGAGATGGAACCTCTGTGGAGGAAAGCAGATCCAGTAGGTACCTGGATCTACTACTGCCTTTTCAGATATTTGACCAATAAAGTCTTTTTGTTGTTGTTTTTTTAAAGTCAGTTTGAGTTCTCCTTTCTTCTGTCACATGCAAATGGCAAGGTCCAGGCTAATTCAGTTGGGTTAGTTAACCACCATAGCCTTTCCATGTCCACATTCTGTGATTCTCTGCCTTCCTGTATCACATGCAAGTTAGATTACTTTGATCGATTGAGATTAGACAAGTAACAACTGTCTAACAGGAGAAATAATTTCTCCATCTGAGAAATATCAGTGGAAGGTCAAGAGCAGTTCTACATTTTGATCTCATTTATCTTTATTTTATAGCATACTTCACCTTCTGTGACTCTTACCCACCCTTGGTCCAGTTGAAATATGAAATAAAACAAACAAAAAAGAAAAGCAAAACTCTGCTTGATGTGAGAAGTTATTCCTTTCTGAATCACATACACAAATGATCCCTTTCTGAGTCACCCCACCCCTAGCTTAATATGAACATTCTGGGAAGATGACTTTTTAAGAATACTGCATGAGAATGGAGAAAAAGAGAACACCTGAAGGATGCATGAAAAATTATAAGCATTTGTGAGAGGGTTCATGAGGTAGTGAAGTGGAAGAGGGAGAACATGGATGCAGAAGCCCAGGTAACCTTGATCAAGTCTTGTAAACTTCCCTCATCTTTCAGATGTTTGGGTTGTTGTGAAGATGATGTGGTATAATGTGTGTGGAAGCAGTTTGCATATGAAACCTGATGATGGCTGAAATCATTTAGGAATGAATGTGCCTAGTTTATTCAGTGAGTTTCACTGATGAATTGTGCCAGAAGCAACAGATTGGGAAATATAAGGAACCTTACTGAAAAGTAAGCTTCTTCTCAACAGTTCCAGACAGAGCCCAGAAGTTGACTTCTGATTCATCCAGCCTGGGTTGCCTGTCAACTCTAACCAACCACAGTGGCCAGGAGAGGTAGTGCGCTGGGTCATATGCACATCTCTGGATAAAAGGCTCTGGACTGGGTTGGAACCATCGGAACAGTGAGGACCAAATCTGGGAAATATCTAATAAGATTAGATATAAAGGTACTTTCAGATTTTGAAATCCGGCCTGAGGAGTTTAAACTTGTTTAAAGAAGTGAGTGTCAGTTACCACTTCTAGGTATCTTCCCCCAGATCATTTCTTGAACTTTGTTCTTTTCATTCCCACAACCAGTACAAACTCCTGACCTACCTTGTGGATGCCAGTCTATTCCACATCCAAATTCCTGTTGCCATATTTATCTTCCTGAAAATAACATACCCTAATTGCATGAAGAAGGCAGCTGAATGTAGTGACTGGTAGAATACAGGGAATGAAAGATAGGTAAAAATATATCTGAGAGACTTGGGACAGTGGTGGTATTATTAACAGGAGGCAGATTGATAAGGGACCCATGATGGGTGATAAGACACCCAGCTGGAATCATTGCATCGGAAGTTGCAGATTTAGGCATAGCACTTAGTGGAAGGAATGGAGTACCTGTGTAGATCTAGAAGTTATGAAGTCATTGAACTTTGTATATCAAAGCGTCTTGTCTTATTCAGTTTGGGCTGCTGTAACAAAATAACCACAGACTTGGATGGCTCAAGCAGTGTAAACATTTATTTCTCACAGTTCTGGAGGATGGGAAGTCCTGGTAGATTTGATGTTTGATGAGGGCCTTCTTCCTGCAGATAGCTGCCTTCTTGCGTGGCTTCCCATGGCAGCATGACCCTTTTTTTTTTTTTTTTTTTTTTACATCTTTATTGGAGTATAATTGCTTTACAATGGTGTGTTAGTTTCTGCTTTATAACAAAGTGAATCAGTTATACATATACACATGTTCCCATATCTCTTCCCTCTTGCATCTCCATCCCTCCCACCCTCCCTATCCCACCCCTCCAGGCGGTCACAAAGCACCACGCTGATCTCCCTGTGCTATGCGCCTGCTTCCCACTAGCTATCTACCTTACGTTTGGTAGTGTATATGTGTCCATGCCTCTCTCTCGCTTTGTCACAGCTTACCCTTCCCCCTCCCCATATCCTCAAGTCCATTCTCTAGTAGGTCTGTGTCTTTATTCCTGTCTTACCCCTAGGTTCTTCATGACATTTTCTTTTTCTTAAATTCCATATATATATATGTGTTAGCATACGGTATTTGTTTTTCTCTTTCTGACTTACTTCACTCTGTATGACAGACTCTAGGTCTATCCACCTCATTACAGATAGCTCAATTTCATTTCTTTTTATGGCTGAGTAATATTCCATTGTATATATGTGCCACATCTTCTTTATCCATTCATCCAGTGATGGATACTTAGGTTGTTTCCATCTCCGGGCTATTGTAAATAGAGCTGCAATGAACATTTTGGTACATGACTCTTTTTGAATTATGGTTTTCTCAGGGTATATGCCTCATAGTGGGATTGCTGGGTCATATGGTAGTTCTATTTGTAGTTTTTTAAGGAACCTCCATACTGTTCTCCACAGTGGCTGTATCAATTTACATTCCCACCAACAGTGCAAGAGGGTTCCCTTTTCTCCACACCCTCTCCAGCATTTATTGTTTCTAGATTTTTTGATGATGGCCATTCTGACTGGTGTGAGATGATATCTCATTGTAGTTTTGATTTGCATTTCTCTAATGATTAATGATGTTGAGCATTCTTTCATGTGTTTGTTGGCAGTCTGTATATCTTCTTTGGAGAAATGTCTATTTAGGTCTTTTGCCCATTTTTGGATTGGGTTGTTTGTTTTTTTGTTATTGAGCTGCATGAGCTGCTTATAAATTTTGGAGATTAATCCTTTGTCAGTTGCTTCATTTGCAAACATTTTCTCCCATTCTGAGGGTTGTCTTTTGGTCTTGTTTATGGTTTCCTTTGCTGTGCAAAAGCTTTGGAGTTTCATTAGGTCCCATTTTTTTATTTTTGTTTTTATTTCCATTTCTCTAGGAGGTGGGTCATCAAAAAGGATCTTGCTGTGATTTATGTCATGACCCTTTTGAAGGCTCTCATCCCATTCACAAGACTCCATGCTCATGACCTAATTATCTCGCAAAGGCCCTACCTCCAGATAACATCACAATGGGTATTAGGGCTTCAACATATGAATTTGGGTGCAGGAGCTGTGGACACAAATATTCAGTCAATAGCAGGTCCTTAAGACATCATTTGGCTTTGATTTTTTTCAGATAAGAGGTTGAATCAAAGTGGAAGGTTACATAGTATATTGTTAGTAGCGCAGCTAGGAGTAGTATGTTTATTTGCTGACTCCAAGGCCAGTGTTCTTTCTTCTCCATTACAGCCTTCTTGTGCCATCAACCCAAAGATAACAATGGAAGCTTTAATGATAGAGTAAGGATTTTAACGAGGACCAACTATGTACTAGGCAGAATATAGTGTAATTCCCTACTATTGGATGGATACAGCTCTGAAGATACTGGTAGCTTTGACACGGAAAAGCCAAGATGTTGGACCATTTAGATAGGGTAGGTAGTCACCTACCTAAGCTGACTCATCAAGTGCTTAGTGGCTGATATAAAGAAATGCTAGATCATTCTTTTCTTCACGCCAGCTGGTCTTATAGGCATTATAGTGTAATTATATATTTAGAAGGCGAATTTTGATGCCAAACAGTTCTGTATTCGATTCCTGGCTGTGTTACTTGCTGTCTGAGGTGCCTTTGAGCTTCAGTTTCCTCATCTGTAAAGTGGGGATAATAACACCTACTTTATAGGGTTGATGTACCTATTGATTACATTGGTTTCCTGCTAGTGCAGGAAATTACCAAAATTGTAGTGACTTAAGACCATATAAGTTTATTATTCTAGTTCTGGGGGCCACACTTCTGAAAATGGATCTTATGGGGCTAATAGGTGTTAGCAAGACTGTATTCCTTTAGAGGCTTTTAGGGGAAATTTGCTTCTTGCCTTTTCCAGCTTCTAAAGACGGCCCACATTCCTCCGCTCATGGCCCCCTTCCAGCAGTGGCGTCACTTCAGTTTTTGCTTCTGTCATCAGATTTCCTCTGACTCTGACATTCCTGCTTCCTTCTTAGAAGGACCTTGTGATTATCTTGGGCCCAGTCAGAAGATCCAGGATAATCTTCCCATCTCAACATCTTTAACATCATCACATCTGCAGAGTCCCATTTGCCATGTGAAGTAACAGGTGTTACTTCAGGTGTCAGGGATTAGGATTTAGACATCTTTGGGGCCATTATTCTGCCTACCACCCTGATAATGATGATACTAATGAAGCTGATGAGGAATAATAGTTACTACTATTACTATTTCAACTGCTCCCAAAATTACTTCTAGTATTTCATCGAAGAAAATAAGCTCTGCTATCCCAAAGCATGCAAGAAGAGCACGGGTGGCCTGATAAGGGAATTGAACTTCTGATTTGATAGAAGTGTCTTCACCCTGCAGTCAAAAATGTCTTCCTTTATAGGGTTGCCTGGAAACCCATGGAATGTTTACATTAGTCATCCTTTTGATTCAGGCATTGAAAGGCCAGCAAAGTACAATTATGTTTTCTGGAAAGAAGCCAACTATCAGTCTAGCGCAAGTGACTATTAGGAAAGTCAAGTGAGGCACTGAGATGTGAAACAGGACAGGTGGGTTTTGATTTAGAATGAGATAAAATGTTCATAGCAGAGGGTCAATAATTGTATTTGAAATATTGAAATGAGGGGACAGTCTTACACAAAAGATGCACAGAAAGTTTTAGTCTCTATCCTTGTTTCTACACACACACACACACACACACACACTCACACACACACAGAATTCTGAAACTAATACTGTCAAATTTCCACATGAGTCTTAGTTTTCAGGGAAAACTATGGATAAAAATGAAGAGGTTATATTCGGGAAATTAGTTAAAAAAAAAGCTCAAGTGAAGTGGCAATAGAATAAAATGATTAGCTTTTTTAAAAACACTAGTATAAAGAATACCTCTTGCTTTAATTTTCCTTCTATTTTATTTTAAATTATAGTTCTGCTAAGGAGAAAAATAAAGAACAGACTGTCATTTCCTTTAAAAACACAAATAAGACAAATTGTTATACAGCAGCAGGATACTCCACTAATTTTGACAGTCATTCGATGTGTTCGTTTACTAGCCTTTCTCAGATACAGTACCTGCATGGCTTTTATTTTGCCAGACGCTTCCACTAATACATTTTCACATATTGGGTATTTTTGTCAATTTATGACAAGTATAAATTAAAATTTTTTTAACTTCAAATAAAAGACCACATATTAAAATGGTGATTTTAAGGTGAAGTCTGTAGCATTTTACAAATACAGACTTGGAGAGGAGACCACGTTCAGAGTACTCTATAGCAAACCACAGGTCCTCAGGTATCTGGTTCTACCTTAGCCTTCCAGCCTTCTTTCTCAGCTCCTGGGATATCCAGTGCTGTCTGCCAGTCAGCTAATTCATTCTTTTATGCTTGGCATTTGTATATTCCCCTTCCCCTCACTAACTACCTTTTATTATTAAATTATAGTTTCCTACAGAAATTTAACATCATCCATCATTATTGCCATCTGGAGAAAGCTTTGCTTTCATCAGGCAGCGGTGAAACAGGTTAACATTTCTTCTTTTGTTTTTTGTTTTTTTTTCGGTACACGGGCCTCTCACTGTTGTGGCCTCTCCCGTTGCGGAGCACAGGCTCCGGACGCACAGGCTCAGCGGCCATGGCTCACGGGCCTAGCCGCTCCACGGCACGTGGGATCTTCCCAAACCGGGGCACGAACCTGTGTCCCCTGCATTGGCAGGCGGACTCTCAACCACTGCGCCACCAGGGAAGCCCCAACATTTCTTCTTAAAGCTCCAACCCCTGGTCCTAGACCTGATTGAGGTCATGTGCTATTGTGAAAAGTGTCCAGTACCTGCATCAAGTGTGACTCTGAAGTTATTAGTTTGGGAGGGGCACTGTATAGGTTGGACAGCTATCAAGTATGTTGCTGCAGTTTGAACTTTAACAGTTTATAATCAATAGTTGGCTTCTTGATCACACAAGCCCAATTTTTCAAGTAAGCAGTTCTTCCTTTTGCCTGAAACCTTAGGTCCCCCGGTTCCCCTTGAAAACTCGTCTCTTCCAGGTGTCGAGGGTGCAGTTCTAGGGATTTCATAGTTCCCTGAGAGCTCCTGTGGAGAACTCAGGGTGAGAATGTTCATTCTGTGAGGAAGTTAACTAATCTAATTGAAATATTTGAGTTGGAAAAAGCAGCTGGATGGATGTGAGGAGACGAAGGAAGCCTGAGAAGGCGAGGAAGCTGATTGCAGCAGTGCCTGAAAGTTACCTGACAGACCATCTCAGAGTCTCTACCTCCCTCTCTCAGAATTCTATTAGATTTGCTACCACCCTATATTGAACTATAGCAGTCCAACTGACTTTTTTTAAAAAATCATGTTCCAAGGAGATCTTAGAGCCTCATTTCCCCATCTTTCTTGACCTCCATTTGCTACTGTCCCAGAAGGTAGGTGTCAAAGGATATATACATAAAAATCAGAATTCCAGAATAATCCACTTATTTACACTTCATCATAGTTGATTTCAAATCTTGATCAATTCTTTTAGCAACTGCGGTTGAGCAACTACTATTTGCTGGTTCTGGGCATAAGTGGATCAATAAGACATGAGTCTTATCCTCATGGAAGCCATCACCACAGACATGGTGCCATTTCCAGAAAAGACCCTTCCTATCTCGAGGGAAAGGCCTAAGGAAGGCTGAGTCTTCATCAGGGAAACTAGAGTGATTTATTCTCAACAGGAAATTAAAGGTAGCAGATTGCAGAAATTTCTACGTAAAGTATTAACCAAGATTGTGTAGGAAGTTTATATCTTATGAGTGGGTAGAAAAATTGGTAATGAATTCAGAGTTGCAAGTTTAAAGAAATGCATATACTGAAAAATCCAAAAAGATGGACTTTAACCTGTCAAGTGTCTAAGCTTCAGGTAAAAGTCTAACACTTTAATCTACCGTGTGTTGTCTGTAGATGAAGATGACCCATGGTAGATTTATAAAGGCTAGTAAAAACCAGCCAAAGAAGGGATTTTGAAAAAAAGAGGGAAAATTTAAAAATCCTAGTATTTTTGTCTTAGCCATAATTTGTTTCTAATGTGTCCAGTTCTGATGCCAAATATCGTAAAGCATAGAGCTGAGGTGTTCTGGAAAAGTCAATAATTGAAGCTTTAAAGTAGCTTCAGTATAATGACTAACCAGGAAGACTGACTTTCCAGAAAGACGAAGTCCCAGAGGAGACATGATCCAGGTTTACAAAATCATGAAGTACATGAATAGGGCAAATAACAAACTTGTTCCTCAAATCATGAAAACATTTTAAAGCTTTGAAAAAGTAATTTTAGGGTCGATGAAAAGTCATGGGGATTGTATTTTTATTGTTGGCTTTGAAGTCTAAGCTGTAAGATTGCCTCAGATGAAACCATTTTAGGATAAATATCTTTTGCTATTGTAGTAATTAGCCCCTCTTGGATTAGTTTCAAAATTGTTCTGCCTTTTTCTGAATTTAATTATAAGGTAAATGGGTCTTTTAGCAGATTTTAAGATACAACTAGGAAATTCTTTATTCCAGTGAGTGATACGGACTTATTAAATGAATATCCATTAAATAGTGTATGGTAGATTCATAGTGGATTATTAAAGAAATAGACAATGTTACATGTGTGTCTCAGCATCAGAAGTTGTCATGGAAAGCCAATGTATTTTTTCTTAAAATGCGTTTTTTTGTTTGTTTGTTTGTTTTAACATCTTTATTGGAGTATAATTGCTTTACAATGGTGTGTTAGTTTCTGCTTTATAACAAAGCGAATCAGTTATACATATACATATGTTCCCATATCTCTTTTTTTTTTTAACATCTTTATTGGGGTATAATTGCTTTACAATGGTGTGTTAGTTTCTGCCCCATAACAAATTGAATCAGTTATACATATGTTCCCATATCTCTTCCCTCTTGCATCTCTCTCCCTCCCACCCTCCCTATCCCACCCCTCCAGTCGGTCACAAAGCACCAAGCCGATATCCCTGTGCCATGCGGCTGCTTCCCACTAGCTGTCTACCTTACGTTTGTTAGTGTGTATATGTCCATAACTCTCTCTGGGCGAGAGAGAGTCATGTTCCCATATCTCTTGCATCTCCCTCCCTCCCACCCTCCCTATCCCACCCCTCTAGGTGGTCACAAAGCACCGAGCTGATCTCCCTGTGCTCTGCGGCTGCTTCGCACTAGCTATCTATTTTACATTGCGGACCAGCACTTTAAAATGCGTTTTGATATTTCTGTCTGAGACCAAATACCAAGTTGACATTAGCCTCATTCAGTAAGGCATCTCTTATGTTATCCTGAACTCTTACAGTTGCTGTGGCTTTTTTCCTCCCCGCCGTCAGACATAGTCAGGGAATTCTCCTCTCCATGCCCAGAAAGGTACTTAGCTAAAGCTCTTCTGAATATCAAGAGAGTAAAGCCTTCCATTTACAATATACCTGCTTTGTATTTAGTGCTATGCAGAATGGTCATGCAGACACACTCTTTGGGATTTTAATATTAATGGGGTGATCTAACTTTATTAGTTTTATAAATTATAGAGGCCGGTGGAGTTGTTTGCTAGATTTTATCATAGGTTCAAGCTACTGAAGCCTTAGTTCATATTGTAGATGATGATGTGCTCCTGATGAGAATATTAATACTGAAATAATGATATATATCACCACATAATATAAGCATTGAACGTCTTTAAGATTTTCAGCTTAAAACCACTTTAATCTGTCTTAAAAGTTGGAGGTGATATTCATGGTAAACCATCTGTCCCCAAAGAATTCATTCCCCCTTGTATTTTAGGTACCTTATTTTTATTCATCAGGTATTTTGAGCAACTAATAAGACATCTGATTACCTCTCTTTTTCTCTCAGACTAATTTTTAGACTCAAACAAAAGCTTTTTCTCATTGTCTTTTTAGACTCTTAGAATCCATTTATTTTGCAGCTTTTAAAAGAACTGAGAGAAAAGATGATCAGCAAATAATATATAGCTACTGGAAATTACTTGACTGTTCTTGAATTTTTCATGAACTTTTAAAAGTACCTGTTGCCTTAATTGATTTAGTAGGAATCTGAAAATAAGATTCCTATTTACATTTTGGCCTAAAATCAGTTCCATATTCTGTTGCTTACAGGAGGGCAAACAGGCTTGTTAAGCTGTTTGCATTTCTATCCTTTTATTTCCGGTTTTGAGGACTTCTATCTAAGCATTACCCTAGGCTCTCTGTCTTCACCCCTCCCTCCCCCAACACACACTTTGCACCGTTATGATGTAACTAGAATTATATTAGTTTCCTTGACACCTCATATTTCCTGGGCTTCTTCCCTCCACTCCCTTTTCCTTAGATGTTTAAATCTAGAAGAAACCTTTGTCCTGCATAAAATATTTTTTAGTCAGTATTGCAAACAGACAATTGTAAACTTCATCTTTGTAGATGAAGTACTTGAAAATAGGATTCATTTTCTCCTTTGTTATGATGGTTAAAAAATAATGATAATGTTTTGGGACTTCCCTGGTGGTGCAGTGGTTAAGAATCTGCCTGCCAATGCAGGGAACATGAGTTTGATCCCTGGTCCGGGAAGATCCCACATGCTGTGGAGCAACTAAACCTGTGCGCCACAACTACTGAGCCTGCGCTCTAGAGCCCACCAGCCACAACTACTGAGCCCACGTGCCTAGAGCCTGTGCTCCACAAGAGAAGCCACCGCAGTGAGAAGTCCGCGCACTGTAACAAAGAGTACCCCCTTTCACTGCAACTAGAGAAAGTGTGTGCCCAGCAAAGAAGACACAATGCAGCCAAAATAAATAAATAAAATTTAAAAAATGATACTGTTTTGATGAATGGATGGTGAAATGTGGCTGACACAGTGCAGTTGGTGGCATGCCATCAGTCTAAAGGTTAAACAGCTGGGCTGAAAAGAGTCATTTTGGTTTAGTCGTTTTAACCAGCCACTTTTTTGGAGGCTGAGTTCCAGGACAGAATGTCTGTGACACTTTAACATATTCTCAAAAATGATCAGAATTCAGGCTAAATACCCTAAACTATTTGATTTCCTACTGGATTACATTTTGGTTGTCCAGAAAAAAATAAAGTTGGTTTTTAAAGGAGCATGCTGGTCTACAGAAAGGCTATGGAGAAATACCAATCTTTAATGGAAGTTGAGAAGTATTATATAAGCCTTAGGCTGATATTGTAGAATGGCTTCTAAGACTGAGGGAGTGGAGGCATTCTGTTTTAATCCTCTGTAATCCAGTCACGTGCATCAAACTGAGCACCCTTAATACCTGATATTTTTTAAAAGGGTAGAAGGCCTATTTTTCTGTGTGTAGTGGACAGATTCGCAAGTGACACCTCTTGCCTGTCTCCTCTGTTCTCCTAACTCTGGACTCAGAAGGAAGGTTCTGTCATTTTTCACCTGGCGAGAGAGGTGGCTGGCAGCAGATGCCATATTGGTGACTTCCTGGACCGTGGCTTGTCTTCAAGGCATCCTCCTAAGACTGAAGTGCGGGGGCAGTTGGAGCATTAGGGTCAAGTTTCAGGCCTCACCTCTGCCACATGGCCACAACAGTCACTCGAGGAGTCCTGGCCTGTTTCAGCCCATTCATTAACACTCCTTCCCTCCTGGACACCAGAGCAGTAACTAATTGTCACTGCCCCTCTTCCTTGAATGTGTTTCAATAAAAGTATGTTCCCCCCCCCCCCATTGGCTTATTTCCATCTAAAATGAAATCTGAGGAATAGGGATCTAGTATCTGCAGCTGCTTTATCTTACTGATGTGGACAAAGTTTAGTGACACTTAAGAATTGTTTTGTTTTTTTCAAGTCATGGTTTCACTCTTAGTACAGTTATCTATATTTTAAATCAAACACACAATCTTTGAATCTAAACATAGTTAGTACGACAATTTCTCCTTTTCTAAAGTGAGAAAATTGCAAACAGGACTTTAAGAAATCTCCTATGTAGCTGGATACAAACATTTCAGATTCATGAAACTTGATGCCTTTGGCCTTAAGTTAGTGCTTTGAGTATAAAACTCTGAGGTCCAGCCCCTTGTTCTCAGGGGGGGAATCTTTTGTCCGAATAGGATTTCTAAAGTTGTGCTGTGAGCAGAAGCTGTATCAGAGCTCTAAACTTGGAATCTGGGCTTTACCACACTTGCTTGGAGAATTTGCTTAAATCATTCAACTTCTCTAATGCTAGGTTTCCTCATCTGTACAATGATATCTAGCTCCCCAGGGTGTTGTGAGGTTTTCATGAAGTCAAGTTCATGAAGTGTAGTAGTAGGACAGTGCCTGGGACAGAGAAGGTGCTTTCTTTTTTCCCTTTTCTCCAGCTCACATTAATAACTGGATTTTTAGGAGCATTAGGGTGGAGGCAGGGCTTTAAAATGATCGTAATAGTAACAACACAACTATATATTTAGACATAAAATTTTCTGCCTCTGCTTTTGTGAATTTCCTGTACCTATCCTTTGCCCAATTCCCTGTTGTTTGCTCGTCTTTGGTTTGATTTGTAAAAGCTCCTATGTATTAAGGATATAAACCTTATGTTAGGCATGTTGTAAATATTTTTTCTGTTCTGCTTTTAACGGTATATATGGTGTTTTCTTCCATGTAGAAACTTAAACTTGTGTTTTCATTTCATGAGGTCTGTTGTTTTTCTTCAGATATGAGAAACATGATTATATGACATATATTGCTTTTAGAGATGTGAAAATGTGAAAAAACTAAGTCATATTCAATAAAATAAAATATGAATCTTTTCTTTTATAATTCCTGCCTTTGGTGCTGGGTGTGTGTGTTTGTGTATACAAATGTTTGTATGGATGTAAATTGGGCTTATTTTCAGTACTCAAAAGAAGGATATTGCAGACATCATTGGGTATGCGAATGTTCTCTCTAGTCAAGAAAATTCTAGAAAGAATGTAGTTGCATAGAACTCAGAAGCCCTGCATGTACTTCAGGTCTTGCTGTGGGATGCTTTAGTCTTGCCTTGTCCATTGTTGCCAGAATCACATGCTATTCTTGTCCAGCTGTCACTGTAACTGGGTCCCTCCTGATAGCTATCTTTGTAGTAGCAACAATTGAAAATCTGCCCCTGAGGATTGGATTAGTATTTCTTGCCAGCACCTGCCGTGAAATATAGGAGAAGGAGGGGGAGGAGGATGACGAACCCTGTAAAGCAGGCCACAAAGTAGAAGGCTCAAATACCAGGTAAAGGCTCTCAGGGCAGAGTGCTGTTAACTACCCCTTCATCATGGTAAGACGTTGTCCTGCCCTCCTCGCCAAAACTGAGTCGAGGTTGGTCAAAGGCCAACAAGGAACCGTCCTCCTAAAGTAACCCAAGAATATAAGAATATAATACAAGATTGTTTTTTGGGGAGTCAAGATACCACAAGTGTCTAAATAGTTCAAATTCATCATACATTTAAAAAATCATGCCACTGTAATAATTAAGAGCCACAGGATCTGGTGCAGGGCATAGTAATCACCAGCAAATCATTAGCTGATGACATCACAGTGGCCTAAGGCGCACAATACAGACCAGGTGGTGGACATGCACAGAACACTGGTGTGTCTCCATGGTAACTCGTGAACTGTGACAGTTCTTCATCATTTCTGTATTTGGGCAGGTAATGGTGGCTTTACAGCCATTGATTCGTAAGGCTTAAGATTGTAATTTGTTGTCTGAAGCTGGTAATTAGACTTCCTGAGGTCCTCCCACATAAGATAGGAATTTACACATAGTTTATGAAAACAGAATAATAGAGAATTGTTTAAATTTATATTTGTAATATTTCATTTAAAAAATGTTGTAGCATGGTTTTGGCTCTTGGCAAATCCTGTAATAATAATAACAATAGTGAAGGCAGCTGTGTGAAAGAGTAGTTATTTTTAAATCTCGGTGGATGAGTGGGACCCGCCCACTCATGTATTGAGCACACCTTTGTAATTTCTCAGAAATTAAATAGCATGAAACTTTGATTGAATCCAGAGCTGGAAATTTAAATAGATAACTTCAGAGTAATTGGTTTGAAATCCAAGGATCTATTCTGGGATGCTTTAGAAATTTATTTCTGTCTTACCCCAGCTTTAAAATATATATTTAAAAATATATTTATATATAAATGTCAAGGCTTCAGTTTCAAAGTCTGCTGCTACACTTCTCTAAACTATTTTCTTATAATTGGACTGTTCTAATCCTTTTTGGATTTGAACTTGAGTGGGAAGAGAAGATGGTTTGGAAGAAACAAGAAGTATTTAGCAGTGGGATCTAAAAACCAAAACAAAAAGAGGGTGAAGGGACGGATCTGGTTTATTCCAGAGGAGGGAGAGTAGAAAGGTGATATGTTATCGTAAAAGTCTTCATACACATGAAGTGTCTTGATTTTAGCCTTTGGGGATTAGTTTTTCTTCATCTCTGCTAAGGGCAAAATAAAAGGAAATGATTTTAAGACTGAAGCATGAAGAGATTAAGCTTAGACAAGGAAATCATTTAGAAATACTTGTTTATTAAATGAAGTACCTCAGCCATCTAAAGAAGACTAAGAATACCAATAATTCTACCCTATTAATCTGACTAGGTTGTAGAATATTGAATCTCCCTGGATAGTTTTTAAACTGATATGGGATGGTCAGGTATGTCTCAAGGTTATCTCTAATCCTAAGATTTCGTGATTTATTTTATTTCAGCAGGCTCTGTAGCTAAATTATGTGCTTATTTCCTTCCCTTCATTCCTCCCCCGCCCCTTTCTTATTCTGTATAATACTGAACAGTATTTTACCTTCAGGTGTCACTTAAAAAATTCATGTTAAAGTGTCCCTTTTTACTGTGGTTCATGTGGTATATTTAGATATCATAATTGGAATATTTTTATTGAGCAGGAAATGTCCGCTTGCGTCTTCTAATTAAAGCATCCTCTTAATCTATTATTTATTTTTTAAAGCAGTCCCTGAACACTAAAGTTGTGTTATATGTAACACAGATCTTTTCTCCATCTTACTCAGAACAATTTCCAGAGAAATAAGTCTTTACCCAAAGTGAGAATTCCTGTAGTATTGAAAGGCTATACGGGCTTTTAGTATGCACTGAAGCTAACAGCTGGCAATCCTCAGGGGTTTAAGAAGTATATGTTGGTCATTTTCTGTCCTTTTGGGGGGCAAAGAGATGAGGCATCTGAATTTTGGAGGAAAATGGTTTAGGGGGTTGTTTATTGCATCCACCTGTCCAGAAGAAATGAATGAACAATCCTTACAGACAATATTGTTGGCCTGAATATCTTTTTTTTTTTTTTTTTTGCGGTACGCTGGCCTCTCACCGCCGTGGCCTCTCCCGTTGCGGAGCACAGGCTCCGGACGCGCAGGCTCAGCGGCCATGGCTCACAGGCCCAGCCGCTCCACGGCATGTGGGATTTTCCTGGACCAGGGCACGAACCCATGTCCCCCGCATCGGCAGGCGGACCCTAAACCACTGCGCCACCAGGGAAGCCCGGCCTGAATATCTTTTAAAAAATAATCCATTATTATTATTTCTTCTTTTTTCTGTTATCCTCTCTGTCTTCCATCTCTTTAAAGCTGCAACAACAACAACTCGGTATTTATTGAGTCCCGCCATATGTTGCATATTAGGAACTGGGCACATAGCAGTGAACAGAACAGACAGGTCAGGTCCTTGCCTTCATAGGGTGAGGTTTTCTCCGTTATTCTGTGCTCACTTATAGGACAAGGAATAACTAGAATTAGTGCCTGAGACATAGCGCACAGTAAATATTTTGACTGTGTTTTAATTTATTTTTAATATAAGAAAACACTAAATATACTACTAGTTTTACGTATTCAATAAAGATATTAGCTATAAGTTGTCACTCCAGATTCCAGGACCCCCACGGATACCAAAATCTGTGGATGCTGAAGTTCCTTATATAAAATGACATGGTACAGTTGGCCCTCCGTATCCACAGGCTCCGCAACCGCGGATTCAGAAATTCAGTCCACGGTTGACTGAAACCACAGATGCGGACCCACCGACACAGGGTCGACGGTACTGTTTAGGGTTTGGGGAGAATCCATTATTTATCAACATTTGCATTCAAAAGTTATGAAGGCTTTCAATAGCTCCTTTATCTTAATATTTAGGTGGTGTTTAAAATGATTTAAAAAAAAATCAATGTGCGAAATTTCCTTCCAAAGGAACAGTCACCTTGGCATGGAAAATCTTTTTGTCCTACCATAACAGGGCACCTCCTTTCCTGCTGTTAGTAAAGACGAGGCAAGGAGAGTCTTTCTGTTGCCAAGACTAAGGCAAGGGTGTTCAAGCATGTGGGCATCCCTCCCATGTACAAGCCATGTTCTAAATACTGCTTACATTTTGTAGACAATATTACTGGCTCTAGTCAGCTGCAGACATTTTTAGACTAATTAGATGCTTATGTACCAACCTGGAAATTTAATCACTGTTTAGAAAATTTTGCTTTAAATTCAGAACAGCTGACCTATAGGTAGACTTTGCAATATTACCCACTCTTGCACTGGGTATGTACAAACCTATCCTCTATGAAGAGAATAAGCACATTTCTATGTGTAGGATATCCATAGTGTTAGAATTCAACCTTGCTCCAGTAGAATTATGATTTTAGTTAACTTAATACAGTTCACTGTGAGGAATTTTCTTATCCTCGTGGATTGCATTGTGGATTGAGGATTTGGCCTTTATTCCAGGTTGAAACCTGGTTATTAACCAGACTCCATTCTTATTCTTTACTGCCAGAAAATGGCATGATCTCTCAATTCAACGTTTGTTTTTTCTTTTCTTTTGGCTGTGCCGCATAGCTAATGGGATCTTAGCTCCCCGACCAGGAATTGAACCCGGGCTCTTGGCAGTGAAAGCGTGGAGTCCTAACCACTGGTCCACCAGGGAATTCCCTCAATTCAAAGCTGTAGAGGACTGTTAATTTTCTGTGTGTATCAGACATCTGTTGGGATTTTGGCTACCGAACCTCTCTTCTTATTTGGGATGAATTCTTTACTGTACGGGCCCTTGTGGGAGGCGGGATTCCTCCTCCAGAACCAGATCCTCCTTGTACCTGTTGCTAGGTCTCAGGCATGTGACTTAGGCTAAGCCAATCAGAATTACTCAGAGTTTTGAATCTTGAGGGTGTGATTCAAAGAATCATAGACAGTTTATTCTTGTTAGTGGTTATGGTGTTGAGAGCTCACCAACATCACTGTTCAGTCAAGTCTGGTGGTGAGAAAGGTGTCTTAGCTGAATTCTTCTGTGGCTCAGACTCCTGTTTCCCAGCCTCCCTTCAGCCTTGCTTAATTCGGACTCATTTCCAGGCCAGGCTTCCAGCTTTTCCTTCAAGTCTTAGAATTCTCAATACCCTTCAGAACAACTCTTCTTTTCTTCTTTAAGTCTGCTAAACTTGGTTTCTGTTGCTTGTAACCAACTACCCTGACTGATTCATTGTGTGAAAGCTAACTGTGGCTGATTATATTTTCCAAAAATGGTCCCACTAATATATATCCTATCCTGTATGCTCTTCTTACAGGAAAGAGCTTACAGAAACACTGTCGTTTCATAGTCCTCCAGTGAGAGGTGGGGGATCTTTGTTCCCACTCCTTAAACCTGGGTAGATCAATAGAATGTGGTGGAATTACTGATGGGTGACTTCCAAGGTGAGGCCATAAGAGACAATACAGTTTTCTCCTGGTTCTCCTCCTCTCTTGTGACCTGTGCCTTGTGAGTCCTGAGTCCAGGGTCCCTGATTCTGCCCTGTAGGGGAGATCACATGGGAGACTACACAGAGTTAGAGGGGGAATGCCAGAGGAGCCCCAGCTGTTCCAGCTCCTAGCTGATTGAGTTTTCCCAGTTTAGATTATGTACAGGCATATAAGTGAGTAAGCTTTTCAGAGGATTTCAGTCTCTGAGCTGGCCCAGCAGATGCTGAGTGGAGCAGAAATAAACTGTCTCTGTTAAGCCCTGTACAGATTGCAGATTCATGAACAAAATAAACATTGCTGTTGTCGGAAGCCACTTTGGGTTTATTATACAGCATTATATATCTGGAACTATGGCTATTATAAATATTCAAACTAGAACACCTGAGTTGCAACTCTTAGCATGGAATCATGCTTTCAGGTTCTTAAAAGACAGAGTTATTGATATGGAATGAAATTTTTGATCTAGTTTCCCCCTTTTGCATTTTATAGATTAAGGGAGTGGTACTTGGTTGGTCTTTTGTAGAATTACTTGGCTGGAATAACATTATAGAGCTTTATAAAATATCAAGGCTATCTTCAATATTGAGATGTTAAAAATATTAGTTTTCTGGATATTGGTAGCAGCTTTACATCTGATTCCATTGTGGTCATGCTAAAATGTTGCTTGGCAGTGCCCTGCATATATGTCTCTAAATGTCAATTCATTCCCCCTATTAAGATTCTAACACAACTTTCAAGAAGTAACTTGAAAACTCTTCTTTTGGGTTGGATGCCCACTTAACAGAAGAGGATTTGGAGGGAGTTTTAGGAATTAAATAAAAAGAGGCAAAAGTTATTGAGGATTTACTGTGTGCCGGGCACTATGCTCAGTGCTTCCAGGTCTTCTCACTTAATCATTACAACAACCTTATGAGGTAGATTTTATTCCTCTCACTCCATTTTATAAGTGAGAAGGCACATTTAGGATAAGGAAAACTTGCCCAGGTCATGGAACTAGTAGCTGGAATTTGAACCCAGGGCTGTGTGTATCTCCAGAATCAGTGTATTTGTAACCACCCTGCTGTACAGCCAGAATGGCTATGAGTGATGCTTCAGTATCTTAGCCCATTTCTTCCTCTTCCTCTTCCTCATCCTGGATTACCTTTAAGACCCCTATATTCAATGACTACACACACAAACTTTAGCCCTTTTTGCACATTTCCCTTTCAGAATCAAAGATACACTTTTTACATCTTCTCCCATTTGCTCTAAGCCCTGGTCTTGATGTGCTTTAAGGGGCTCCCCGTTTTTAGGAAAAGTGTGAGAACATAAGTTTTATGGGGATCTTGACGGCCTCTGTGGCACCTGTGTCCAGCAGTTCTTTGAATCAAGTCTGCTTTTTGTAGGAAGGGTACAAGTTGTATACAAATCATGCAAAATAATTTACCCTTCATGATGACACTAATTGTTAAGTATTTCCAGTAGAAGATTTCTACCTCTGATACTTCAAATTTGAGTGACTTGTGACAGTAATTCAAGGGTTTGAGGGCTTCTGAGGGAAGGACGTGGAGACTGTTGTTTTGTATGTTTTGCGTGTGTGTGCACTCTCCCTACCACACTTGTTACCTGAAATGATGTCAGCAAACTATGCTGACATTGAGTCGAAGGAGAACAAGGAAAATTATATTGATATTAAATGAGATCCTGATTACTTTAGTGTTTTTTTTAATATGTACATCCTGCCTAGCTTCCTCAGCATAGAAGATTTATGGGAGAAAATTGGCAAACAAGATGTTAGAAGAAATCCATCTCTGCTCCTCACCAAAGCCCAAATCTCCTCTCTGAAATGCTCCTGTATATTACTGCAGACACTATGCTATTACGTATGTCAGCACCACTGAATTTTATACTTAGAGGAATTGATTTACTAGCAAACAACAAGCCCCTGGAAGCGCAGTACTTCTAAATACTCAGAATCGAGCTACCAGAAGTCCTTTTAATACAGAGGTTTTGTGAGGGCATAACTACAGTGGTCGAAGTTGCCTTATTGGAGGATGGGCGTGTCCTATTTTCCCTAATGACAGAGAAGGGAATGAAAAAAGACTTCATGTTGTTTTTGTCTTGCACACAGCAACCTAGACCTAGCATGTGATAAAAAGCTCTTGCTCTTTTTATATTCTTTGAGAATGACTTCTGCACCTAGGCAACGAATCATAGGTTGAAGACCCCTAACTAGAGAGGAAAAGGAAAGTCTACTAAGTAGCCAAAGAGAAAGGGACATTGCCACATTCTACAGCATCTAGGTTTGCAAGAATCCAGCCAAGGACAAAGCTTTGCATTACTTTTTTTTTGCTGTACACGGGCCTCTCACTGTTGTGGCCTCTCCCATTGTGGAGCACAGGCTCTGGACACGCAGGCTCAGTGGCCATGGCTCACGGGCCCAGCCGCTCCGCGGCGTGTGGGATCTTCCCGGACCGGGGCATGAACCTGTGTCCCCTGCATTGGCAGGCGGACTCTCAACCACTGCGCCACCACGGAAGTCCTGCATTACTTTTTAAGTCTAATATTTGCTCTGGTGTTTCACTGCAGAGACCTAGATTTGACACGAATACTCCTCTAAGGGGGCTATTTATTATGAGCCATGTGTGTCACGGGTATAAATCTGTCTTCAAACTCAGGTCAGTTAGAAATATTCACCCTTTAAAAACTCTTTTTGGATAGCTTAATTTTCAGCAGAGTACCTTCCCCATTTTCACCAAGGTGGAGAGAAATTTGACCTTTGTCAGTTTTAGAGCTCTTCCCAACTCCAAGTTCCTGGCAAGCTGAGGATGGCAGTCGTTTCTGCTGAGACACCTCTTACCTCAGTGTACACTTCCTCTTCAGTCTGGCAGCTCTCTGTTGCTTCTGATTATGCCTGGCTCATGGAAATTATTTTGTTTTTTGAGTCTAGGCACCCAGTGCCTACCATCTCCTCTCCAGAGGTCACTGCTCACATTGGTCCAGCTGGACTGCATGCAGATGAGTCAGCTCACACATGCACTGGCACATGCAAACAAAAGGTTTTCCTATCTTTACTAAGGATTTGGGACCAGAGGCCTAGCGAGAAGCCATGAAAGGGAAGTTCATGGTTGGGGTCTATATTAGTCTGCTCAGGATGCTGTAACAGAATACAATGCACTGGGTAGCTTAAACCACAAATATTTATTTCTCACAGTTCTGGGCAGTTCACGATCAAGATGCTAGCAGATTTGGTTTCTGGTGAAAGCCCTCTTCCGGGTATATAGACAGCCTTCTTGCTTTGTCCTTGCATGGTGGAGGGAGAGAGAGCTTATGTGTGAGTAAACTCTCTGATGTCTTATGGGCACTAATCCCATCACGAGGGCCCCACCCTCATGACCTCATCTAAACCTAATTACCTCCCAAAGTCCCCACCTCCAAATACCATGGGGGTTAGAGTTTCAACATGTAAAATTTCAGGGCACACATTCAGTCCAAAAGAGGATACCTACAGATGTATTAATTGGAGAAGTGGAAGAACCTAGGAGAAGCCTTACTTTTAAGTGTGCAGACACTTCTTAAAAATATCAGGTCCATGCTATATAGCACAGGGAACTATATTCAACATCTTGTAATAACCTATAATGGAAAAGAATCTGAAAAAAGAATATAAATAAATAAATAAATATATATATATATATGTAACTGAACCTCTTTGCTGTACACTTGAAACTAACATTATAAATCAACTATACTTCAGTTACAAAAAAAAAAGTTGTACAAATCCCCACCCCCACCCCCCAAGAAAAAAAATCAGGTCCAGGACAGGGGAGGCACAGGTGATCCTTTCTATCATAATGTGGAACATCTCTGCACATTCAGTTTAATAGGATACATGCTCAAATCTAACAAACACATCTGAACAAATTTCATTTATTCATGTTAGGTGGAGGAATTCCCCTGTGGTTAAAGCCTCCCCAGGAACCACCACTAAGCTCCCAACATTTATTAAACTCAGAACCTGAATCATTAGCAACTGAGCCACTAGTTCCAATTTGCTTAAGGATAGTAAGGGTACCCTGTGTGTGAGGGGAACTATTCGCCTTTTATGTTTTGGATGTAGCAAAGAAAGAGCAGGCAAACAGAACAGCATTTTCATATTAAAAGAGTTTGGAAGGTTATATCTGGCCTCAGGGGTAACTAATGAACATTCCCATGTATATGACCCCTGCTGAAAAAGAAGTGCTACCTCTTCTTTCTTCCCTCAGTATTCAGGGTTGCCAAGCCTTTGGGGGAAATATTTTGTGCAACTTTTAATTTGTTTTTCAGTTGGATTACCCAAATTCTGAAGCTGAGCAGTTCTACCCAGAGAACGAATGAATCCTCTCTAGACTGTATATTGGAGAACTGGGTCCTTTTATTCCTAGATCATAGTTAAGAGAAATAGATCTATCTCAGGTTGATGGCAGTATCATATTCAAAAAGAGAGCTCTCCCCAAGGACCTCTCCCCCGTTCCTGTCGTTACGAATGTTCATTACGTTTCCTTTTGCTTACTGGCTCTATGTAAGGTACTGATGGGCAAGGGAAAGCAAAGGGGACAAGGGAAGAGAATTTTTGCCCCAAGGATCATATAAATTAGTTGGAGAATGTATACACATGAAAATGTTTAGTAACAATTCCAGTCACTTGTGATTAAAAGCCAGAATAAATTGGAAGATAGTAAGTTTCTGTAGGATATGGTTAATCAAGTCAGAATCCCATGGAATGCTTGTTGAAACAGACTCCTGTGTCCTACCCCCAGAGTTCTGATTCTGTAGGTCTAGGGTGGGGCCCCATAACTTGGATTTCCAGTAAGTTCCCAGCTGGTGCTGATGCTGCTGATGTGGAGACCGTGATTGCTAACTGCTGTTCTAGGAGATCAGGGAACAGAGAGGTGATGACAAAGGTATGATTGATGTGTATTGAGATGTGCTTCCTGCCCCAAGTGCTGCAGTACCCACGCTTCTCTTTTCTGGCCCCATTTTAAGAGGACAGCTTGTAGCACTCTAAAATATCCACTTTTGATATCATGAGCAGAGAGCCTGCTTTTTCCTATAATTAGGTAATTCTCCACAAGGAGAGGAAATTTATACTGTCTTCTTGGCAACAGTAGAAGGAGAGAAACAGTATTCTTGGTTTTGTTTAGCCATTATTATTTTCTCTTTTACCATTCTCTTACTTCCAGCATTCACCCCTACATTCCCTAAAGTACATTAAGAATTTTTTTCTGCAGCCAAATGCAAATAGGAAACACTGTGTTTTTGGATTCACACCCAATTAATTTAAAATTAGGAAAATGGAGAGGAGAAAAATTCAGAAGTTATGTAGGGTGAAGAGTTCAGACAACAAGCTTCCTTGCAAGGGCTTATTTGGTGCTTTTGAGAAGAACGCTTGCTGACTGTGTATATACATTCCTGGAGAAGACATGCAATAACAGTTTCCCATCCTCTAGAAGGGGGTTTGCCGTAATGTTTTACTGCAGCGAAGTGGTGGGAGGTTTCATTGCTATTAAGTTAGTAGCAATTCAAATGATTCTATTCCCAAATACGTATTCCTACTACTTTGTATTACTTGGGAAACAGCATTCTGTAGTTTCTTTCTTCTTTTTTTTTTTTTTAAAGCAAGAAATCTTTACTTAAATGCATTTGATGCCTTACTTAAATGCATGTGAAGTTTCTATCAAATACCACTACAATCAGAATAAAAAATTTTCCTACAGTATCTCTGTCCTCTGCTAAAACCAGCTCTTAATCTGCCAATAACTTAAGGTTGATCTAATGAACTTGATTCTGGGCATTTTGAGCAGGAACACGTTACCACTAGTCCTTGTAGGGTCAGGCCACTCAAGATGGCTGTTCTCTGGCTCTCTACGTACGTCCCCTGCACGACCAGTGTCTGCTTCATGGTTACCCTACGCACAAGACTGACTGCTTTGGACTTGCCCCAGGCCCCAGCTAGTGATCATTCTTATCAAAGGGGTGGTGAAGGGCGTGCCCTTCTACTGGTTTCCCTGGTAACCAGTGAGCCCACCTGACGTCAGTTCCCCTATAACTGGTAATTTCTCCTTACCCCTGGGAGTGGGAGTGAAGACTGCTACCATGTCCTGCCCGCTATTAGCCTCACATGGTGGGGTGTTGCTCCAGGACCTTGCTTCAGATGTGTAAGCTCCCCCATCTGTTAAACCGTTGATGTCTCTGTTGCTGACTCCGGGCTCTTTCTTCAGTTTTGAAGCTGGGCAAGCATAGGCCTTGTAGGCCTGCGGGGTGCAGCCCAACAGTCCTACTCCCCTCCAACCCAGAATTTGCAGCTTTATCCCTTTGCTCCATTCTCTTCCAGTGATGCACATTCAACTCCCCAAATATAGTGATATTAGGATTTGGGGATATAGTGAAACTTGGTGTGTATTTCATAGAACAGTAGTTCTTTGTTTTCCTTTATGATAATTTTTCAAATGCCTGCTTGCATGTGATTCTTAATACAGAGAGCAACTTGTTATTTTTTTCCTACTTTTTCAGCAACATTTAAAAAATACCACTCTCTCTCTAAGGTAATGTTCTTCTATCTTGAAGCATACCAACGTGTACAACTAATCAGGCACTAAGGAGGACTGTATTGTTTTTTTGCAAAGCTTTTAACTACAGGACAGTAATCTTTTGGATGTGAAGATGCATGTTACATGATGTCCATTACTTTTGCTGTATTTGTACTTCTAAGAAGGTTGAGGACCTGGTTCCAAGAAAGGGCACCATTTCTTTTAAATGTTTTCTTCCAATGTTTTTTTCATGATGAGGAAACGACTGAATTATACTGTCAATTTCTGGAAACTGAGTTACCAATTTTTCTTAATTTGGCAAGAGCATAGGAACAGAGGGTAGGGGAGGACAGTTGAGCCTGATTTGTACATAATTCTGTTCTTGACCTGTATCTTTTCAGAATAATTTTAAGATGTTCCTCCCCTTCTTTCTTAAGATAGTAGAATCCTCCAACGTCATATGACTCATTCATCTCCAGTTTTCATTCTCTTAACACTAGAGTTTTAGTGATTTCAGAGTCTGCTTCCATTTTCAACTACTCTCTTGAGTGGTTTTTTGTTTTGTTTTGTTTTTAATATTTATTCTTCCTTTTTCAGAGTTCTTGATAGAGTTTCCATGCCGGGGTACATATCCAATGACCTCACTCTCTTGTAGTTTTTGTCTTATCTCCCAAGATGCTTCTTGAACCAGTCAAGTAAATAATATATATTTGATATCATTAATCTTTGAACAGAGGGAAAGAGAAATAGAATCCATCTCATATACATGGTTGAATAGCACTTGAAAATTTGACCTTAATCTTAATTCCCCAAGATACATGAATAATGCTTTTACTACTAGTTGATATATTTCCTCTATGATTATTTTTAAGAGTAGACATCATCCTAAAGGACAGGAAGTATCTGATTTCTGAATTCTCTAGAACCTTTCCCAGGTTACCACATCTGGCCAAAAGTAAGCACTTAGTTGAAGTTTGAGTGAATGAATGAACGAACAACGGAACATCAAAAGCTTTGAGGAAAGTATGCATGTGTTAGTCATGGGTTCAATATGGTTACTAAACTATAATATCACAAAGGGTAGAACTTTTGGCTTCTTAATAATTAAAAAAAATTTTTATTAGACTTTATTTTTTAGAGCAGCTTTACATTTACAGCAGAATTGAGTGGAAAGTATAGAGATTTTCCATATACTCCCTGCTTCTGCACATGCATGCCCTCCCCCATTATCAACATCCCCCCGCTAGAATGGTACATTTGTTACAACTAATGAACTTACCCTGACACATCATCACTCAGAGTCCATAGTTTGCATTAGGGTTTACTCCTCAATGTTGTATATTCTGTGGGTTTGGACAAATGTATAATGACATGCATCCACCATAGTAGTATCATACAAAGCAGTTTCACTGCCCTAAAACCCCTGTGTGCTCTGCCTATTCATCCCTCCCTCCACCCTAACCCCTGACAGCCACTGATCTTTCTGCTGTCTTCATAGTTTTACCTTTTCCAGAATGTCATGTGGTTGGAATCATACAGTATATAACTTTTCCAGAATGGCTACTTTCACTTAATAATATACATTTAGGGTTCCTCCATGGCTTTTCATGGCTTGATAGCTCATCTCTTTTTAGTGCTGAATAATATTCCACTGTCTGGATGTACCACAGTTTATTTATTTATTTACCTACTGAAGGACATCCTGGTTACTTCCAAGTTTTGGTGATTATGAATAAAGCAACTATAGATATCCACGTGCAGATTTTTGTCTGGACACAATTTTCAACTCCTTTGGGTAAATACAAAGTAGCACGATTGTTGGATTGTGTGGTAAGAGTACATTTAGTTTTGTAAGAAATTGCCTGTCTTCCAAAGTGACTGTATGATTTTGCATTCCCACCAGCACTGAAAGCGTTCCTGTTGCTTCACATCCTCACCAGCATTTATCTGGTGTTGTCAATGTCCCAGATTTTGGCCATTCTAATAGGTATATATTGGTATCTCATTGTTGTTTTTTCTGTTTCCAAGTGTTTTTGTTTTTGAATAGATCTTTATTGGAGTATAATTGCTTCATAATACTGTGTTAGATTCTGTTGTACAACAAAGTAAATCAGCCATATGCATGCATATGTCCCCGTATCCCCTCCCTCTTGAGCCTCCCTCCCTCCCTATTTGCATTTCCCTGAGGACGTATGATGTGGGGCATGTTTTTATATACTTATTTACCATCTATATATCTTCTTTGGTGAGGTATCTATTAAGGTCTTTAGCCTGTTTTTAGTAGGATTGTCTGTTTTCTTATTGTTCAGTTTTAAGAGTTCTTTGTATATTTTAGTTGAGTGCTTTATCAGGTATATCTTTTGCTATTCTGGCAGTCTGTGGCTTGTGTTTTCATTCCCTTGAGCTTACTTTATCTTAATTTGACTAATTTTTGAGTACATGGTATTGTCACTTTGTGTAAAATTTAAAAGGTATTGTATTAGTTTCTTAGGGTTGCCATACAGAGTACCACAAACTGTGGGTGGCTTTAAACAACAGAAATTTATTCTCTCACAGTTATGGAGGCTACCAGTCTGAAATCAAGGTGTTGGCAGGGCCTGGTCTCTCTGAGAGCTCTAGGAAAGAATTCTTCCTTGCCCCTTCTAGCTTCTGCTGGTTAGGTGATATCTTTGGTGTTCCTTGGCTTACAACTGTATCACCTCAGTCTCTGCCTTTGTCATCACATGGGGTTCTCCCTGTGCACCCCTCTGTGTCTGTATCCAATTTTCTCTCTTCTTATAAAGACATTAGTCATTGGATTAGGGCCCACCTGAATCCACTGTGACCTCACGTTCACAGATATCGGGGATATTAATACTTGATCATCTCTCTTTTTGGGGGACACAGTTCTATCCATACAGATGTAAAAGTGTGTAAGTGAAAAGTTTCCCTCTCTTGCTCTCCCCAGGTCACCCAGTTGCCCTCCTCAGAGGTTACCAGTGTTATTTTAGTTTGCTTTAAATAGATGCATCTAGTCTAAAAATGATAACGGGGGAAAAGTCTCATTTGCTCCTTGAAGAGTCAGTCTTTTTCTCATCTGTTTCATTCATCAAAACGTCCTGATTTTAGTCATCACATTTGTCCCATGTCCTCGCCTGGGTTCAGCAATGGGGAAGAAAAGATGAAATGTTCAAGTACAAACTAAATACTGTGAGCCTATATTAATAATTGAGTGAAACATATTCTATATCCATGTGTCTCCCTCATTAAATGTCAGACATTGTGTGGGTAGCACTTAATCACTCACTTGCTGGCACAAAGTAGATTGTTGCTAGTTTTAAATACTAGTAACATTAAATCCTCCAGTATTTGGTTGTGAGATTTCTTATTTAAATATGTTATTAAATGGTTTTGAAATGACTTTGTTGCTATGTATTGTATGTATGTATTATATTGTGAAAATGATGCTGTTAAAATAAGTCACAGCTATAGTGAATTAGATGAAATTTATGAAGGATAGTTTTGTTCATTGATATAAAACAAAGTATGTGTTAATATCCTGTACCTTCTAAAAATATAAAATATATATACAAACACTGTGTATAATGCTGCATAGTAGCATATTAAATGCTCTGCAGAGTCCTGAAGTAAGCAACCAGTGTCTAACTTTGTTTAGCCTACAGTTTCCCATAAAGCTATTTTTTTTAAAAAAAACAATTATGCCTCTCATTACTATTATTTTCCAGAATATGCTTGGAGAAATAAAGGTTTAAAAGCAGAAGGTAGAGTTAAAACATTGAGTCAGAAGCCAGGCAATGAATTAGGGCAGAAAGATAGAACTTTTATGCTGCCTGTGTCCAATAGGAGGAGACTTATGTTCTTTTTGTTGCCATAGGAACCACTGCCGTGCTGTCTAAGAGGTGGTAAGGCGATGGAGGATAGGAGAAAGAGCCTGGGTTTTAGGATTAGACAGATCTGGTGTGAATCCCAACACTGCCATGTACTAGTTATGTGACCTTAGACAAATGGCTACATTTTTCTTTACCTATATAGGGGAAAGACGTAGTTCCTATCTCTGAAGAATTTACCATCTAATTTGAGGATGAGATTAGAAGAACTATGGTCATGTAACAAGACTATGATTATTGCTTTAAGAGATATACACAGTGGTTGGGGTTATATTTTAAAGGAGGTAGAAGCCAGCCAATTGTGGACAATCTGGAAAGGCTTCATGGAGGAGCTAGCATTTAGATAGGCAGGTCTACAGGAGTTAGTAAGACTGACATTTGGAGACCTAATAGTGGGGAGCATATTCCAAGCAGAGCAAAAAGCAAGAGCAAAGGTTTGGAGATGGGAAAGAAAAGACATTTAAGGAATAGCAAGTGGCCTTAGTTCTCCAGAGTAGCAATTAAGCAGCCATTTTGCTTTGTGGCCTGTGTGTTGTAAGGGACCCGGTGGCACAGATAGTTTTAGCAGTGCTGTCGGTGGCTTTTGAGTAGACTAATGCGTTTAGTAATCACTATGGCACCATTACCAAGTAAATAACCTTGTACTTGAATAAAATTTGGTTTTTGCTGGATGTTCTTAAAAATGTGGTCACGCTACTAAAGTGCCCATACACGTAATAGAATCTGGCACAGAGCCCCCATACAATGGAATTGGGCCATTTTCATAAATATTTCAGGGTTTCTAAATTATCTTCCCAAATTAGTGTTGAGGGAAAGCTTAATAGATAAATACAGTTTTAACACCACTAAATAAGGTAAAACAGATTTCTTTACTCTTAACATTGGAAAGTTTACTGCGCCAATGTGCAGAGTCCTGTGGAGGGAGATTTAATGTGTAGCATTCCCTGAGCTTATAGGACCTCAGAACCCTTTGTTCCCCGATTTTATATTAACATCTCCCCAAGATGTTCTCTTCCAGTCATCAGGGTCAGTATTCTTATTACCTGTGGAGCTTTGTCAAAAGCAGATGCTCTACTTATCCTTTCCCTAACCTGTATCCCCTTCCAGCATATCAGACTTTTGGCAGGGCAGGGGTGAGACAGGCACTCAGAAGGTTAGGAGCATGTGGGCTCTGGCAATCCTGCTATCTCCTGTCCACGCCTCCAGCCTCCACTGCCTGTCTCCACCCCTTCTCTGACCAGACCTAAGGTATCATAAATCATTCTGTCAGTTGCATGAACAGTTAAGGCTCACTCTCCTAATCCCTAATTGCTAAACTTTTATAAGAAAAAACTTAGTAAAAAGTTGTGGAGGGACTTCCCTGGTGGTGCAGTGGTTAAGAATCCACCTGCCAATGCAGGGGACACGGGTTCAAGCCCTGGTCCAGGAAGATCCCACATGCCACGGAGCAACTAAGCCCGTGTGCCACAGCTACTGAGCCCAAGAGCCACAACTACTGAATCCCAGTGCCACAACTACTGAACCTCGCGTGCCTAGAGCCCGTGCTCTGCAACAAGAGAAGCCACTGCAATGAGAAGCTGCAATGAAGAGTAGACCCTGCTCACCGCAACTAGAGAAAGCCCGCGCACAGCAACAAAGACCCAACACAGCCATAAATAAATAAATAAATTTATTTATTTATTTATTTTGTGGGGTACGTGGGCCTCTCACTGTTGTGGCCTCTCACTGTTGTGGCCTCTCCCGTAGCGGAGCACAGGCTCTGGATACACAGGCTCAGCAGCCATGGCTCACGGGCCCAGCCGCTCCACGGCATGTGGGATCCTCCCGGACCAGGGCACGAACCAGTGTCCCCTGCATCAGCAGGTGGACTCTCAACCACTGCGCCATCAGGGAAGCCCTAAGTCATCTTTAACCTTCATTGTTGTTTAAGACAATATACGATACTTGGAGGACATTTTAGCTGAGTTATGTAATTTGTTTCGTAAATTTTGCCAAAGTAAAATTATTATGGGCCTTGGATAATCATTGTAGCAAATACTTCTAGCACCTGTACAAACATTACACTGAAACTCTATTGCCATTTTAATATCTCCAGCGTTACAAGAAAGAGTTAGATTGCTTTCTGTTTCTGTTCCAAGTACTTATGAGTGTGTCTTCAAGGTGTGGGAGATACGTGAAAATACACTTTGAAACAGCGAAGTTCTCTGTAAGTATTGGGTGTTATATTGGTTTCATGGAGCTTGACTTACCTATTCTGTGTGCATTTTAGGTTTTCACATGTACAAGTTTTATAATATTCTATTAAGGGAAAATGGCTCATGTAGTCTTTTGAATTCCTTGACATATGTCCAAACGTTTGGTAATTAATAGACTCAGTTAGAGAAGAAGGACCCATAAATATTATCCAGTTGAATCACTTCATTTTTCAGATCAGAAACAAAGACCTAGAGAGGTGAGGTACCTTGCCCAAGATTACAAAGCCAGTTAGTGGTGGAGCTGAGATAGGAACCATCTAATCCCCAGATCCCTGGCTTATTATTCATTCTTCAGTCCAGTAGATGTGGAATCTTATTTAGCAACAAGGCGAACAACCACAAAGCATGTTGGCTTTGCCCATTTTGTTAGTATACCTTTCTTTTTCCTTTTCTTTCTTTCTTCTTTTTTTTTTTTTTGCATAAAAAATATACTCAACGAATAACAAATCTGCCTTCAGGAGATTTGCTTTTCCCATAATCAAGCATCATGATCAATTTAGAAGTATGGATCTAATGATTTTGAAAGTCTAGATTAGTATGGTATTGTAATTCACTTCATAAAACCTTGTTAACTTATTTTCTTTTTTTATTCTTTTTGCTGAACTACATGTCTTCTATTTTTTTCTCCTATGTCTTTTATTATTACTGTGCCTTGGGGAAGAAAAGGCAATTTTCATAGCTTCTATCTGATGTTACATTCACATTATTGCTTAAGAACAGGGGTTAGATGTGTCTTGGGACCTTACTGTGTACAGCCTCTTTGAACTTTGTCCTCACTTTGGTGAGCCTGGTGGGAAAAGCTCTTCATTTGTCATTTTTGAAGACCTGTCTGAGTTCCTGCAGTGCTACTCTTCACCTGTGGTTTTCATTTGGGTCCTCACTATGCCTTCTGAATCTGTTTTGTGAAAGACCAATGGGAATAATAGTTATCCATTCTGTACCTTAGAATGTGACACTCATAGCTTTTCTGAGAAATTTATAAAAGAGTGCCTTGTTTTGTTTGGGGCTCTTCATCCTTTGGGTATGTTGTCTTAGTAGGGACATCAAGAGTGTCACCCAAACCCCCAATATCTGTTAAGGAAGAAGAAGAGGGAGAGAAAATGCTTTATATAAATTGACAGTGTAAAGTGGTCTAATATTGTTAGTATGACACCCCTACCCCCCAACCAAAGTTTTTTAATTGCTATGTTAGGACCAAGACATTGCTTCATTCTGCTCTTTGCTGTCCTCTCTTATCTTTCAACATCTTGCCCTTCCCTGAAGTCCCCTCTCTAATGCTGCTGTTTCTTTAAGCTTCTCTGATTCACCTCTCCCCTCCCACATTAGGTTGAGTATCATAGTTATTATTATTATTATTTTTAAAATTTAGTCCAGAACTAGACTGAAAATTCCTTCAGGGACTGATTTCATGAAACATCTAGGAGAAAATTGCTCAGTAATATTTGTTAGATTGATTTTGGGGGAAAATGCATTTTTTATCATTGTTTCTGAATTCCTTCCGTATAATGTTACTTTCACTTATTTACCTAGAGTTAAGCAATAGTGTGGGGAAAAATATCTTTAACTTCCAATGCCTTTCAGTATATTAACTGGAAGTTCAGAGGTTGAAAAAAAATAGTGGTAACTTAGAGGATTATAGTTTATTTATAAATCAATTCAGCTGTACTTTTTAAATTAAAAGCTTAAATTTTAAATCTTATTTTTCATTCATGTTTTTCTTTTTTCGCTAGTGATCATATTTAAGTTTTCAAAGATACATTTGAATCTTGGGCAAATAATTCCTCAAAAATTATATTTATTTATTTATTATTATTATTTTTTTGCGGTACACGGGCCTCTCACTGCTGTGGCCTCTCCCGTTGCGGAGCCCAGGCTCTGGGCATGCAGGCTCAGCGGCCATGGCTCATGGGCCCAGCCGCTCCACGGCATGTGGGATCTTCCCGGACCGGGGCACGAACCCGTGTCCCCTACACTGGCAGGCGGACTCTCAACCACTGCGCCACCAGGGAAGCCCTATATTTATTTTTTAAAAGGAACTTTACTTCCATTTACTCATCGGAAATCAATTCTTAGGATAAAAATGTGTTATCTTGAAGATTGATGACATGTTCAAGATGGTAACCTTCCTACCCCCTTTAAAAAGTAAGTATAGGAGCCATTGTGAGCAATGACGCTTCACATTTCATTTTCCACTACCAGAGTGTTTTAAAATGACAAAAATCATTCTTTACAATATTATGGTCAAAAAGAAAAGATATTTATTGGCTGAGAGCTTTGTGTTTCTGATAGCTTTGTCTGGAGTTATGAAGGAAATTTTGACAGAATCATAACTCAAAGTCGACATTAATGGGAATCACTTCATTATGGTCTTGTCCAGCCTTATTAGGTCATTTCGAAATTTTAGATAATCAGATGGCTCCATGGCCAAGTAGAAAGGGTGCTTTATTTTTTGTGTTTTAACCGTTGGGTGCTCACATGAGTGTAGCTTTATGCGCACCCTTTCTTTGACTCTTAACAGCTCTTATACCTGTGATGATTACTAGTCTAGTCACAGTGAATGGCTGACGTTTCTATTTTTATTGACTTTTGTAGAGATTCATTATCAGATGATGCCTCTGAAGTCTCTGACTAGATAGTCCCTGTTTGCTTTTCTTAGTCTTCTGCAATGACCCCACCATGCACCTCTGGAGTGGAGGTGGTCTTTACCTTCATCCTAATATAAAGGAATGTGGAATGGAGCAAAGAGACCAAGAGAGCTCAATGTTGGCATTGGCTCTGACAGCTAATGAGCTTTAAAGCTTTGAGCAAATGACTTCTCCTCTCCAGACTTCATTTTCCTGATTTGGAATATGTGGGTTATATTAGGTGATCTCAAAGATGCCTCTGACTCTAAGACTCTATAATTCATCAAAATTCATCTGCTAGAATGGCACGGTGATAATTAGATAGACTGACAGCTGGGTACAGGGAAATGGCAGAGCTAAGAGCTCCAGTCTGCACTATCCCTGGTGAACATTCATCTTTGCATATTTTAATAACAATATTTTCAGCATCCCACCTCCACCCAATCACTCACTTAGCAAGAATCTTTCTCCCCCTTAACATTTTACAACTGTGTAATTTAATGAAATCCATTAGTACCAACAAAATGGAGTAACAGTGATATTTTAATACCTTTAATATTTCTAGGATTTGGGAAACCAAGTGAAAGATTTTTTAGCTTTGACTTTTAAGGAAGAAAAGAAATCACCTGTCTTTACTTAATGGAGGAAAAAAGATCTCCAATAAAGAAAATGCCTCAGAATTATCGTTCCCTTCACGCTTGCTCCTCTTTTGGCATTCAGGACCTCATGTGTAGGCATAATAGGAAGGTGACACATTAAATGAAGGGTCATTCTAAAAAACAAAGTGTAGACAAAATTGCTTTACTCTCAGGGATAGTGGTGAAGTAAAAACCAAAATAATAGCTTATTCATAGCTAATATTTGGAGATATTTCTTAAGTCCAGAAAGGTCAGAGGGAAATCCAGCAAAATGTCAACACTGTTTGTCAGGTGGGAAGACTCAGTGTCTCCTGAGGAATTTAATTTATATTAATGAGGAGTGAGACCTGCCTAGGGCTCTCTCAGAGATTGCTCTGGTGCCAATTTTAATGATCTAACTTCATGAAAAGGATTCCTAACAAATTATTCAGCAAGACAACCTCATCTGAGATTGTTTTTTAATCCTGAGGCCTCAGTTACTCTGACCCCTGTTGAACCACAGTCACATACTGGGGCAGAGTTTTGAGGACTTGCCTCACTAAATTGATAGCTTGCTCTCATTTCTCGTCCTTGTTGGGTTATCAGGGGACCAGGCTAACCCAAGTGAGATTCTGACAGTGCAGTTCTAATTCAATTCAGCAGACATTGATGAAGACCTATAATTGAGGCAATATGGGAGTGATGACAAGAGCTACTATTTATGTGCACTTAATATATGCCGGACTCCCTACTAAGTGTCTTGTATTTCCAGTTTCTAATCTTTACAACAGCTGTACAGAATTAGAGGTGTGCGGAAGGAGACTCAGAGATGTTAAGTAACTGGCCGAACCAGATTTGATAGGTATGTTTGGCTCCAGTAGCCATGGTTTTCCACTATTTACCTATCCCTTAGGTTTTTCCTTTATTCATCTAACTTCTCAGTCTTCCCCGTAGCTTCCCTTTATCTAGCACTGGATATGTTTCAGATGTTGTGCTTGGTGTTTTATTCTGTAAACCTGCTAAATAGATGATACTAGTTCCACTTACAAGTGAGAAAGGAGGCCTAGAGGGTTAAGCATGTTGCCCCAAGTCATACAGCTAGAAAATAGCAGGGCTAGGATTCTAACCTCGGTCTACCTGACCTTCCAAACCTATGCTCTTACCATTAGAGACAGTGACTCCAACAGTGCTGTGCCCTGAGTTGGTAGAAGTATGATAAGAGCATGGTCCCTCTACTGTAGTAGCAGGAAGTCCACTGGGTTGAGGTGGACATGAACTCAAGTGTCTGTAAAGCCAAGCAGAATGATATAAATGTGAAATTAAGTGATTTTTTAAAAGGTGCTTGAGAAGTACAGAGTTAGGAAAATTAATGTCAAATAGAAGGTCTAGAACTGTTTTGCTGGTAAGCTGGAGGCATTTAATGAATTGGATTTCAAACTACAAAGAATGAAAGGAGACACATTTCAGACCAAGGAATTAGCTTCCCCTTGAGTATAGCTTTGGCTGCTTTCCTTAGATTTGAGACTTTAATGTTTTTATTATTAATTTCAAATAGTTTGATTTAAATTTTTCTCAGTGGCTCCTGACTTATTTTCTAGTATCAAAATCTTTAATCAGTTAGAATTTTTGTTATCTGTTTAGCAGTTTTGATTTGTATGTCTTTGGGTCAGAGAACATCACTGAACCATTCTTAGTTTAGGAATTTATTAAAGTTTTCTATGTGGCTTATTAAATGATCAATTTTTGGAAATATTCCATGGATATTTGAAAAGAATATTCAAATGTAGATGAATTTTCTAAAGAGTCAAAAGTACAAACTTGTTTATTAATCAAGTTTATTAATTGGATTCTGATTTTGTGATTATTATATCTTCTTAGATTATACCTGTTATCAGAGTAAAATATCTATCTTTGCTCCACTTAATTTTATTTTGCTTTAAATTTACAGTATTATGAATATTGTCATAGTTAATCTGTTTGTATACCAGATACATTGTGGCCACCCTTTTGTGTTATTTGGTTTTAGGGTTGTCTTTTATATTAACAGCTCTCTACTCAGTCAGATGGTCTTTTAAAAAATTTAACCAATTAACATTTGTTTTGATTACTGATATGATAGGTCTAATGCCTGCCATTTTATTTGTGTTTTCTGATACTTTTTTGGTGTGCTTTATTTTAGCTCCCTTTTCTCTTTGACTTTATTAATTTCTTTTAAAATGCTTGAAAATTATATATTCTTTTACTTTTCTACTAGTGGTGGGCTTTTAATCAATACATATATACTTTATAAATATCAAAATAAAAATATCTGTAACCTCTAAATGAACATATATTTAGCATGCTTTATCTTTTCTTCTTGCCCCCTTTCTGCAAAACTTCAAATATTTTATAGAAATAATCTTAAATTTTATTTCCACATCACTATACATACAGGTGTATTTAACCTATATGTCTCTGTTTTTTCTTCTTTAAAAAATTTTTTTTATTTTAAATTATATAAACGTTTACAGCTACAGTATAATAATTACATATATTTAACTTTGAGCTTTATTGGATTCATTGCTCACAACTATTTCATACCTGTTATAACATCCATTTCTTGAATTTTATTTTTAAAAATAATTAATTTTTGGCTGTGTTGGGTCTTCGTTGCTGTGCGTGGGCTTTCTCTAGATGCGGTGATTGGGGGCTACTCTTCGTTGCGGTGTGCGGGCTTCTCATTGCGGTGGCTTCTCTTGTTGCGGAGCACGGGCTCTAAGCGCAAGGGCTTCAGTAGTTGTGGCCTGCGGGCTCAGTAGTTGGGGCTCGCAGGCTCTAGAGCGCAGAATCAATAGTTGTGGCATACGGGCTTAGTTGCTCCATGGCATGTGGGATCTTCCCAGACCAGGGCTCAAACCTGTGCCCTCAGCATTGGCAGGCAGATTCTTTTTTTCTTTTCTTTGTTTTTTTTTTTTTTTTTTTGCGGTATGCGGGCCTCTCACTGTTGTGGCCTCTCCCGTTGCGGAGCACAGGCTCCGGACGCACAGGCTCAGCGGCCAGGGCTCACGGGCCCAGCCGCTCTGCGGCATGTGGGATCTTCCCGGACCGGGGCACGAACCCGTGTCTCCTGCATCGGCAGGCAGACTCTCAACCACTGCGCCACCAGGGAAGCCCTGGCAGGCGGATTCTTAACCACTGTGCCACCAAGGAAAGCCTCTTGAGTTTTAAATTTGGATTAATTTGTCATTTGGCTGCAGCATTCCCTCAAGTAATTTTTCCAGAAGGGATAAATGAGTAGACAGTATCATTGGTATCACCAGTGACTTTGATATCGCTATACCTTGCAATTAATTCTTTTTGTGCAGCTTACTTAAGCTCTCTGTAGCAACTGACAAATGATCGCTTTCTCTTGTTTCATTTGGCTTCTAAGATGCATGCCCCTTTCTTTTGATTCTCCTTTGAGCTTACTGGATATTACTTCTTTGCTAGTTTTTCTTCATCTCCCCAGTCTTTTTATACTGAGATGTCCCAGGGCTCATTCCTCAACTCTCTTTTTTTCTGTTTACTCTCATTCCTTAGGTGATCTCATCCAGGTTCATGGCTTTCAATGTCATCCATATAAACCCAAAGTTTACCTCTTTAGCTCAGCCTCTCCTGTGAATGCCCATCTCCCATTGTATACTTGATATCTCAAACATAACATGCCCCCAGACTGAAAACCTGAACTTTCCTATGTATTACTCATTTTATTAAGTGGCAAATCTAACATTCCAGTGCTCGAGCCAAAAAACATTGGAGTTATCCAGTTCATCAGGCAAAATAAAACCTGAGGTTTTACATTTAGGTCTTTAAATACATTTTGAGTTTATTTTTGTGTATGGTGTTAGGAAGTGTTCTAATTTCATTCTTTTACATGTAGCTGTTCAGTTTTCCCAGCACCACTTATTGAAGAGACTGTCTTTTCTCCATTGTATATTCTTGCCTCCTTTATCAAAGATAAGGTGACCATATGTGCGTGGGTTTACCTCTGGGCTTTCTGTCCTCTTCCATTGATCTATATTTCTGTTTTTGTGCCAGTACCATACCGTCTTGATTATTGTAGCTTTTAGTATAGTCTGAAGTCTGGGAGCCTGATCCCTCCAGCTCCGTTTTTCGTTCTCAAGACTGCTTTGGCTATTCGGGGTCTTTTGTGTTTGCATACAAATTGTGAAATTTTTTGTTCTAGTTCTGTGAAAAATGCCATTGGTAATTTGATAGGGATTGCATTGAATCTGTAGATTGCTTTGGGTAGTATAGTCATTTTCACAATGTTGATTCTTCCAATCCAAGAACATGGTGTAAGGCCAGACACTGTAAAACTCTTAGAGGAAAACATAGGCAGAACACTCTATGACATAAATCACAGCAAGATCCTTTTTGACTCACCTCCTAGAGAAATGGAAATAAAAACAAAAATAAACAAATGGGACCTAATTAAACTTAAAAGCTTTTGCACAGCAAAGGAAAACATAAACAAAACGAAAAGACAACCATCAGAATGGGAGAAAATATTTGCAAATGAAGCAACAGACAAAGGATTAATCTCCAAAATTTACAAGCAGCTCATGCAGCTCAATATCAAAAAACCAAGCAACCCAATCCAAAAATGGGCAGAAGACCTAAATAGACATTTCCCCAAAGAAGACATACAGATTGCCAACAAACACATGAAAGGATGCTCAACATCACTAATCATTAGAGAAATGCAAATCAAAACTGCAGTGAGGTATCACCTCACACCAGTCAGAATGGCCATCATCAAAAAATCTACAAACAATAAATGCTGGAGAGGGTGTGGAGAAAAGGGAACCCTCTTGCACTGTTGGTGGGAATGTAAATTGATACAGCCACTATGGAGAACAGTATGGAGGTTCCTTAGAAAACTAAAAATAGACCTACCATATGACCCAGCAATCCCACTACTGGGCATATACCCTGAGAAACCATAATTCAGAGTCATGTACCACAACGTTCATTGCAGCTCTATTTACAATAGCCAGGACATGGAGGCAACCTAAGTGTCCATCAACAGATGAATGGATAAAGAAGATGTGACACATATATACAATGGAATATTACTCAGTCATAAAAAGAAACGAAATTGAGTTATTTGTAGTGAGGTGGATGGACCTAGAGTCTGTTATACAGAGTGAAGTAAGTCAGAAAGAGAAAAACAAATACCGTATGCTAACACATATATATGGAATCTAAAACAAAAAAAATGGTTCTGAAGAACCTAGCGGCAGGACAGGAATAAAGACACAGATGTAGAGAATGGACTTGACACGGGGAGGGGGAAGGGTAAGCTGGGGCGAAGTGAGAGAGTGGCGTGGACTTATATACACTATCAAATGTAAAATAGATAGCTAGTGGGAAGCAGCTGCATAGCACAGGGAGATCAGCTCAGTGCTTTGTGTCCACCTAGAGGGGTGGGATAGGGAGGGTTGGAGGGAGATGCAAGAGGGAGGAGATATGGGGATATATGTATATGTATAACTGATTCACTTTGTTATAAAGCAGAAACTAACACACCATTGTAAAGCAATTATCTCCAATAAAGATGTTAAAAAAAAAAGCCCCAAAACCTTGAGGTTATCAAATTCATTGGAAAGTCTTGTAGGCTCTACCTTCCAGAATATATCTACAGTTAGACACCTCCTTGATTACACCACCTAGTCTAAGCCACTACCATCTATTGCTATTTTTGCATAGCTTCCTAGCTGTTTCTCTTCTTCGACCTTTGGCCCTCTACAGCCCATTCTCCACAGCAGCCAGTCAGCATCCATTTCCACTAGAAGTCGACATCCTTGTAATGGGCTACAAGATCTGTACCTACCCTACTCTAAACTCATCTTCCCCTAAAACTCTCCTCCTCACGCAGTCATCTCTAGTCACACTGATCTCCTTGTTGTTGTTCTTTCACAGCAAGCATATATCAATATTTATTCCCAGGCCTTTGCACTTGCTCTTCCTTCTGCCTGAGTGCTTTCCCCCAGATTTCACTTCCTTCTGGTCTCTGCTCATAGGTCACCTTATTTCCAGTGCTTGGACCGTGTCTCATGAGTTGTGGTTCCTTAATACATATTGCGGATGTCTGTGTATCATTGAAAAGTGATTTTTATCATGACTTGTGTAAAATTTTATGTCCTTTTTTTTCCCTTAGAACTCTGATCAGACCAGTTTTTAAGAATCTTTTGTGGAAAACTGTTCATCTTATTTCATAGGGTGTGAGGAAACTCTTCTGTGCTTGTTTTGGATAAGTTTGATCTCATTTACTCATATTTTCCAAAAATTTCCTCAGAATTGATTTTTCAATGCTATATTTATGCTTATAATTATTGTCTTATTTTCATAGGATTTCTTAGAAGGATGGGAGGTAAATGTATAGCTCAATTCTGAATCTTTAAAAGAGAAATACATAAAATGTGTTTGGATTTAACCAATTCCAAACATATCTATGCATTTGAAAAATTAAATATTTCTCAGAGTGTGTATGTTTGTTTTAATTTGTTAAGTCTAATGACAATGCTTGGTGGTGTGCATGGATTTTCAGAACCTTTTGCAAGAATTCCCCAACCCTGGAATTTGAAACCATTGCTATGAATATATAGCAGAAACACAGTTGTTAGGAATGGTAGAAACATAGTTCCTAGGTGGTATCTCTTAGGAGTAGAGTATTTTAATCTTCTTGTTTCATACTCCAAAACCATCTTAGGTATTTCCCCGATAATATCTTAGAAAATTCAGGGTAAGGAACACAGGTACAGGGATAAAGAAGGAAAGGCAGCTCTTCAGAAATGTTATAAAGATAACATTTTCCTTCATTTTCCGGAGACTATAGAAAAAAATGGTGATAAGAGAGCTTGAAAGGCACTGTTAGAACAGTTCACATAGTTCACATAGTATGTGAATTGTACCTATTTGTGACACCTATTTTACCTTTCCATCTTTGTTGTTATTGTGTTTGTGTGTGTGTATATATGTATATGTATATGTATGTATGTGTTTGTGTGTATATATACACGCACACACACACATACATATATATATATATAGCCAGTGTTCTGCATTGGCTAGATTTCTGGAGACAGTTCACACTCAAACCGTTTTGTGATGCCGAGAATTTAAATAGTAATTTTTTGCATGCTTTGTGATTTTTCTGAAGATGAAATTAGCATGTCCTAAAAATGAAGTTTGGAAGGAGACAGCTCTTTTTTTAAAAAAAGAATTTTATTTATTTACTTTTTTACACATTCAGTTTCTTTTCCAACATTTTTAGATTCAATCATCAGATGCAGAAGACATTTTTATATTTGTGTGGATAACCTTGAGTTGCATCTCTCCTGTGTTACTTGTTGATGCTCCTTCCTCTTCTGCCCTTCATGTATATACCATTTAAGGCTTTTACGTTGCTAGGCTAACACTGAATATCAGAGTCTGCAAAGTTAGAGAACTGAGGGGCTTTAGATAACATTTCACTTGCTCTGAAAAGAGAGAAATCATGAAAGAAAGGGCATGGATTCTGGAATCAGACAACTGGAGTTTGGACTCATCCCTGCTATCTGTGAACTCACTTGTCGGACATTGGACAAGTTAATTAACCTTTCTATTAACCTTTCTAAGTCTTACACATCTGTAAAAAGGTGAATAATATACCCACCTTGTTAGACTGTTGTGAAGACTGGAGACAATGTATATGAAATTCATTGCCTAAGGTAAGGTACGAAATAGTAGGCGTGTTGGGTTCTCTAGAGAAGCAGAATCAATAGGAGTGTGTGTGTGTGTGTGTGTGTGTGTGTGTGTGTGTGTGTGTATTGAGACTAATTTTAAGGAATTGACTCATGTGATTATGGGGGCTGGAAAGTCCAAAATCTGTAGAACAGGCCAGCAGCCTGGAAACTTAAGCAGGATTTCTACGTTGTCTTGGGAAAGAATTCCTTCTTCTCTGGGGAAATTGTTTATGCTTTTTAGGCCTTCAGCTGATTAGATGAGGCCCACCACATTATTGAGAGTAATTTTCTTTACTTAAAGTCAACTGATTGTGATGTTAATCATATCTACACAATATTTTCACAGTGGCATCTAGACTAGTGTTTGACCAGACAGCTGAGCACCATAACCTAGTCAAGTTGGCATATAAAATTTAACCATCTTAGTAGATATTTAACAAATGGTAGCTATTTTTTTAAAATAAATAAATTTATTTATTTATTTTTGGCTGCATTGGGTCTTTTTTGCTGTGCGCGGGCTTTTTTCTAGTTGCAGTGAGCGGGGGCTACTCTTTGTTGCCGTGCGCGGGCTTCTCATTGCAGTGGCTTCTCTTGTTGCAGAGCACAGGCTCTAGGCATGCAGGCTTCAGTAGTTGTGGCTCACGGGCTCTAGAGCGCAGGCTCAGTAGTTGTGGCACATGGGCTTAGTTGCTCTGCGGCATGTGGGATCTTCCTGGACCAGGGCTTGAACCTGTGTCCCTGGCACTGGCAGGTGGATTCTCAACCACTGTGCCACCAGGGAAGCCCCATAGCCATTGTTTTTAAGGGTGATATTTTCTATTACTTTGATTATCTTTTTTTAATTCACTAAACATTTATTAAGCGTTTACCATATATCAGGCACATGTTAGGTATATGTGGTGGGGGAGGATAAATAAGGATAAGATATGCCACTTGTTCTGTAGGAGTTTATATTTTAATGGGAGAGACAGCAAGTCAAAGAGAAATTATAATATACTAGGAATTACGGATAGATATATAACACTATAAAATATATATGCATGCTATTGGTATATATTTATATTCATACCTATACTTATGTTTATCTTTATCAAATTCCATATATCCATCCATCATCCATCCACTCATCCATTCATCCATTTAATTAGCCAGGCCTTGTTTCCATCTTTGCCCTGTTTTGGAGGGAAGAAGAAAATTGTCTTGGATGAACCTACTGTGGATAAGCAATGGTCGATGTCAGTGCAAAAATGAGCTCCAACCATTATTATAGTGTGTCAGGCAGCTATGTGGTTTACAAAGGTATTGCAGAGACCCTCTTCAAAAGCAATGCATGAATAAAACACTTTTCCTATGTGTACCAAGGCTAAAGCTCTACTTCTCTATGGGTTTTATTGTGTACTGTTAAATTATGGCTCATCCATATGATAAAATATTATGAAGTTATTAAGTCATTCTAAAAGAATATTTAAAATTCTTACAGTTTGTTAGGTAGGCAAAAATTAATATAAAATGTTATTTATATGCATTGAAAATGACTGGAAGGGAATATATCAAAAAGTTCACAGTAGCTATTTTCAGGTGGAGGGATTATAGTTGGTTTTGACTGACTGTTTTATATGTTTTTGTGTTTCTTAACTTTTTTAATATGAATGTCTATTACTTTTTTACCTTTTTTAAAAAAATTGTAGTAAGGGCTTCCCTGGTGGCGCAGTGGTTGAGAGTCCGCCTGCCGATGCAGGGGACACGGGTTCATGCCCCGGTCCGGGAAGATCCCACATGCCGCGGAGCGGCTGGGCCTGTGAGCCATGGCTGCTGAGCCTGCGCGTCCAGAGCCTGTGCTCCGCTATGGGAGAGGCCACAGCAGTGAGAGTCCTACATACCACCAAAATAAAAAAAAAAGAAGAAAAAAAATTGTAGTAAAATCCCTTGTATGTGATAACTTACTTCTCTCTTGCTTCTTTCAAGATTCTCCTCTTGTCTTTGTCTTACTGAAGTTTGATTAAAATGTGTTTCAGTGTGTGTCTCTTTGAGTTCATCTTACTTGGAGTTTGTTGGGTTCCTTGGCTGATTATATTCATGTCTTTCATCAAATTTGGGAAAATTTGAGCTATTATTTCTTCAAATATTCTCTCTGTCCCTTTCTCTCTCTTCTACTTCTGAAACTCCCATGATGCATATGTTGTTCCACTTGATGGTATCCTACAGGTCCCTTAGGCTCTGTTCACTTTTCTGTAATCTTTTTTCTTTCTCTTCCTCATCTAAATAATTTTCATTGTCCTGTCATCAGGATCAGTAATTCTTTTCTGTGCCTGCTCAAACCTGCCTTTTGAATCCCTCTAGTGAATTTTTCATTTTGATTGTTGTACTTTTTAGCTACTGAATTTCTGTTTGGTTTCTTTTTAGGTTTTCTGTCTCTTTATAGATATTTCCATTTTATTCACACATCCTTTTCTTGACTTTCTTCACATCTTCCTTTAGCTCCTTAAGCATCTTTAGGACAGTTGTTTTCAAGTCTTTATCTAGTATATCTTCTGTTAGGTTTCTTTCAGGTTCAGTTTCTATTGATTTGTTATTATTTTTTCCTTTAAATGGGCCGTATTTTCCTATTTCTTTGAATGCCTTGTGATTTTTGTTGTTTGTTGTTGTTGTTGAACACTGGACATCTGAACCTAATAATGTGGTAACTCAAATCAGATTCTCCCCTTTCCCAAGAGTTTGCTGTTTTTTGTTATTGTTTTGTTTGATAGTTGTAGGCTGTCTCTTTGCCAAGGATCATCAGGAGATATAAACGTAATGTCTTCTTAGGTCTTTTCTGAGCCTCTCCCTGGGCATGTGCAGTCACTTTCTAATTTTCCCTGTGTTTTTTAATGCCCTAGCTCTTAACGTCTGGCTTCCAAAAGAGGAAAAAGTTAAAAATGAAGGGGGGAAAAGGTTGCTAGCCCTTTAAAATCCCCCCAAAAGTCACTTCTGCTGGAGGGGGAGTGGCTTACAAGAATGGGGAGAGATGCAACCACAATAGCTGCCCAACTTTTTGTCTGCACCTCTGTGATCTTAAGCAGCAATCAGCAATCAGTCCACAGATCCCCAATATTTGGAAGACAAGGTTCTTTTTTCTCACCCTAACTCCCACAAGCTGTGTGTAAGCTGTTTCAGGAACAGGTGTACAGCTGCCTGCCATGTGACTGGGGGTGAGAGATGGGCAAGTGTTACTATGTTAAGAGCTGAAATTGATTCTGCAAGTCTTCCTCTAGAAATTACAATCCTTCAACAGAGTCTAGAGTTCCAAAATAGTTATTATATCAGACAGATTCTGCTGGTGCAATTATTGTCTAGGTGAAGAGCCCGATTCCTGGTGCTCCTACTCTGCCATTTTATCAGAATTCTCTCCTATTACTTGTATATCAGAAAAAAATATATGGAATTGAAGGGGAGCAGTTAAGTTTCTTTGATGTAATATATGGTTAAGCAAAATACACAAGTTTGTATAAAATAATGTGAAAACTACCCATATTTACAAATTGTCTTGGTATTTAAGTATTGCAGCATTTGGCATTACTAAATTCAGAAAAGGAAAGATAGGCACCATGTATAAATTTTCGTGAGATTTTTGAACTGACAGTAATGGATAAAAGAGAGGCTGCTTACCAAAAGCTAATGAGCTTTATTAAGAAACTTGTTGCTTAGAGTTTATAGGAAAAATGGATAATGAAAGGCTCTGTCTTTCACTTTATAATGAAAGGATCTCTCGGGTATTATAAGATTGTTTTGTAGTGAATGAATGAAAGCCAGATAGAAAGATAACTGGGTATTATGTGAATGGATTAGAATTTGTTTGGCTGTTGGTTATCTACCCCAACCCTCCTGGGTAGGGCGACAGTGGGGATAGTGGATGTGGCATACCATCCCGAATTTTAAAACAGTGTTTTCAGAGTGTGGTCCCCTGACTAGCTACATCAGCATCACCTGGAAATTGTTAGGAGACAAATTTAACTTGGGGAGGGTGTCTTCTTCGTTCAAGAAGTCCTCCAGGTGATTCTGATGCATGCTAAAATTTGAGAGCCACTATTCTGTAGGAAGTGGTCCTTAACTTGAAATTTAATATCTGTAGTATTCCTCTCCGTTCTTTGCTCTGTTTGAAAGTCTTTACTATATATGTATTATAGGAAGGGGATATTTTGTATCTTTTTACTCTGTCTGATTGATCAGAGGTTCAAAGGAATGTGAGGCATTAAACTTAAATAAATGTTTAAAGGCTATGAAGGTAGTGTCAGAAGTAGAATCAGGTCTTCTAGATTCAGAACTCTATCTGCAGGAACGATACATGCTCAGATTTTCCAGTCAACAAACTGACAAACTGTAAAAATTACTCGTGGAAGACTTTTGTTGATGTTTTTGTTCTGTTTTCCTTTTAATTATCCAAAGGTAATTAATATTAATTATTTAAAACTGTTAATTAGTTAAAAATTGTCTTGTGGTTATTTTGCTCTTTTGTTTGTCACACCCCTTTGCTATTTATTCTTAGTTCTAGGTACCCTGTACTGGCAAATAAAACCTTTTTGGGGGACCTTAGAATCAGACTAGGGAACCAAGGTCCTCTGGCAGTTACTTTTTACTGAGCCCTGTCTTACCTTCAAAGGTAAGACAAATCAAGATAAGTGTTTAAGACATTTATTTGATTTCATCTTTATTTTCCTTTGAAGTCATATTTATTTTCCAGTAGCTGTGGTGAAGTGAAAGTCAACAACAGCAACAAAAATCAAGAACATGGCGTTTGAGGACAAAAATCCATTGAGATTTAGGGTAGCACAAGCTGTGGATAAAATATACTGAAATACAATGCTACTTGGAGCGAATAGTAAGAACAGTGGAAACTCAGAGTGTTCCAGAAATTGATATGAATGGAAAACTCATCAGCTAAAGCAGTTTATCAGCCAAATGAATCAATTTTCTTATACAAACTGGATATATAGTACATACCATGTAAGAGCAGGGTTTTCTTAGGTTAATATCTATTAGAAGAACAGGCTTTAAAAAAAGCTATTCATTTCAGTGTCACTAAGTTACATTTTTTGAATTTGAAGTAGTTCTGTGTTTTGGGATTAAATTTCTCTTTGATGGACAGAAGCTAACTAAAATAGACATGCTAATTATGGTTTTTAAAAATCATAATACCTTTTAAATGTGTTTTTAATTAACTCTCTTGTATGGCATGTAAATTCTTGTCCTCAACCTTTCTATTAGCAGAATTTTAATTCTAGGTATTTCACCTCTTTTTTCCTCTCCCTTTTAAAATATACCTTTTAAACTTAATAAAAGAAAAGTTGATAAGAGGGGTATGTGTGATTGTTATAGCAGAATAAAACCCCAGATAACCTTCTTTGACTTTTTCTCATACATGCAAATAATCTCAGTTTTAAACAGGTTTTCTACTTCCATTTAAGCACAGACCACTATCCATATTTTGGAAGCCTATCCTAGACTATGAAGCCAGAATAGACATGATACCTTGGACAGAATTTGATTTGGAGAGCTTTGTGGATTGGCACAAGGAGCTGATGAAGCAAGGGTGTTGGTTTGATATCCTAGGAATCATTTGCTTCCTATTCTCCTGTTCTTTAGGTAAGGCCTGGGGCATCATTTTAACCAGACATTTAATACATTTTTATTCTAGTAACAACATCATCATCAATAATAACATTTATTTAGAGTTTACAAGACACTGTAGTAGGTGATTTATATATATTACCTGGTTTGTCTTCATAGCAATCCTATTGCAAAAGGGATATTATTGTACCCATTTTAGAAGAGGAAACAGAAGTTCAGAGAGGTTAGCAACTGTGCCCACTGTCACAGTTAGAAAGTGACAGCACTGGGATTTGAACCCAGATTTATTGGACTTCAGAGCCCAAGCTCTTAAGCATTAGGCTGTAACACTTCACAAGAGATTCATTATGTACTAGGAAAAAAAAAGAATTCAAAACATGATATATGGGAAATAAAGACATAATCCAGAGCTGAAAATTACCTTAGAGAGATTATTGTCTAGGATAATATACTTATGTTTCTAAAAGGAGAAAGCTGAGACCAAGAAAAATCTTGGGACATGTTCCTGTTCACACAACTAGTGTAGGGTAGAACCAATCTAGAGCCCAGGTCTCTTGACTTTTAGAGCAGTGTTGTTTCCATCCCCTTGGTGTGTCTATCCTCTGTTGTAGGGTACTTAGTATAATCCTAGTGTAGAAGAGGGAAAGATGATAAGGGGAAGACTATGGTCTATTGCATTGGGAAGGTGAGCTTGAGTCATTGGGCCAAATTCTTACTGACCTTATCTTTTAAAAGTATCAGTGCTACATTGCTATCAGCTGCCATTATAACTAGATCTTTTCCACTGTGTTCAACTGCAGTAGCTTATTGTCATGTGCACATGATATTATGGGAGTGGAGAGAGAGAGGGAGAAAGGGAGAGAAGGAAACAGAGGGAGGGAGAGGAGAGAGAGACTGAGATAGAGACAGGAGAGAGAGACAGACAGACATCATCTTCCATGATACGAGAGATTCCCCTGCGCTATTCCTGGAGTGCACCTGTGATGTGAGATGTGACCCTGCTGTTCCTCAGTCATCTTGCTTTCCTAATGCCTCTTAAGTTGTGAGCCTCTTGCCGTGATGGGTGTGATTTTGGTGTTGAAAGATATGTGATTTTGCGCAGCATGCTCCAACTTCTTCATCTCATTCACAGCAGAAAAATAAAGGTCTGTTCCAGTGCTGGAGGAAAGACTGGCCGAGTTAGACTCACAGAGGTGTTACTGTCTGTATTTCCATGACCCTTTCTAAGGATCTTAAGGGTAATTTTGACTGTGTGATTTGCTAATCTAACTTCATATAAGGTTACTCTACTGAATTTCTTGTCACATTTTCCTTCTAGTTCTAATATACAACAATGTCTTTCTGAATAAGTGTTCTCATTGTGGCCCTACCACTCCAACTATAAAGAGCATGACCTGTCCATCAGTCGTTCTCAATCTCATTGCACTCCAAACTGAATCCTGTTCACCTTGGATCATTATGTTCTTACAGGCTGACACTGATTCATTGATAAATGTGGAATATTGACCTTCCAATCACTTGAGTGCCCATTTAATAGTTCCAAGAGCTCTATTTTATTTTCCTAGTTTTTCTGTGACTCCTCCCCCTTCCCTCCATCATTGAAATTAAGCTTACAAATCAGTAACTTCTAGGATTACCTTCTTTTAATAGTCATACTCAAAACCACAGTCATGTTTATAATTTATATACATTACAGATACTTTGTTTTAAACAATCATGACAAGTGGTCATCAAGAGACTTATGCACCTTCTTTTAGTATCCGAAGAGCAAGTCATCAAATCTACAGATTGGAATCTATGTAGCTTTTTGTATTATCTTTCATTCTTTCTCTTTCTTAGACCTGGTTCCCTTTAAGAACAGCTTTCTGTTCTTAATATTCTAGTATTGGTTAACCCTATTCCCATTGCTTTTTGATGGGAAAAACAGAACTAGAGAAAACATATTTTTAAATCTTCTTAAACTATCACATTATTTGTAAGACAATTTTCTCTTTATTTGAGTGCTTTACATTTTAATTTCTCATTTAAGCCTTTTAAAATCTTAGTTCTAGTTTTCCTTTATCAATCAGTTTTAGCCTCTCATTTCTCAGTGGGTTCCTATTGGGCTTCTATTCATTGAATAATCCCTAATTTTAGCTAGATTTCTTTCTGTTTCCTGCTGCTTCTTAATACTAATTTTAAGGAAAGACCATATGTTCTGATGTTTTAAAATTTTATATCCTTCCCTTGGCGCTATTAGTTTCTGCAGATTGTATGTCTATAGGGCTATCGATTAAAAAAACAAAAAAGAACTGACTTACATATCTGGTGATATATGTGTATTAGTATTGTGTTATTGTTGCATAACAAATTATCCTAGAAGTTTACAGCTTAACCATTTACAACCATTTATTTTCTCACAGTTTTGCTGGCTTAGGAATCCAGGCACCACTTACCTGGGTGCTTCTGGTTCAAGATCTCTCATGTGGTTACAGTCAGAGTGTTGGCTGATGTTGAAGCCTCACCTGAAAGCTTGTCTGGGGGAGGATCCACTTCCAAGCTCACTTATGTGGTTGTTGGCAGAATTTAATTCCTTGTGGACTGTTGGACTGAAAGCCTCAGTTACTCACTGCCTGTGGCCTGGAGGCTTCCCACAATTCCTTGCTGTATGGGCCTTCATAGAGCAGATTACAACATGGCACTGGCTTCTTTCAGAGCAAGCAAGCAAGAGAGCAAGACAGAGTACCCAAGATGGACATCATAGTGTTTTTATAACTCCAGAAGCATCACTTTTGCCATATTCTATTCGTTTGAAACAAGTCACTTGGTCCAGCCCACATTCAAGGGGAGGGATTATACAAGGGCATAAATACCAGGAGGTAGAGATTACTGGGGGCACTCTTTGGGGCCACATACGAGTCTATGTATGTTGGGAACATAACATAATACATAGTTGGATGCAATAAAAGCATAGCTTCCATAGAACAGAGATGGAAGACAGGTTTGAGATAATATCTTGGGTTACAACACTAGAACAGTAGCAGGGCTTTGTAAAAATATAAATAATGAGAAATAAGTAGTTTAGGATGAAAATTAAACTTCCTTATCAACATTAATTCCAGTCTACTTAGAAAAAAATCACATCAAACCTAAGAATAATTAAGCAATAATATTTAGGAGGTTATCATATCATATATATGTGATATATGAAGTTCTTATAACAGTGTTCTTATGTTCTTATAACATAGTAGGTACTAAATACGAACGCTTTTATCTTGTCTGTCCTGTAAGGATTAATATCAATATAGAAAAGCTTGTTTGACATTTAGTTTCATTTGATTAATTACAAAAGAATAGACTGAAGTAGTGATTTAGCCAGCGCAGCAGTGATCTGTAATATAGAACTAAGCTAGTTGGAACTTAACTTTTCTTTGGCAAGTTTTAATGTTCTCTGTTAACTTTATTAAGTGATAGAATTTAAGAAAATATCTCAATGTTATTTAGCAAAAACTTTGAAGATACTGGTTTTAATATTTTTCCCCAAATCTTTTAAATTAATATAGTTGAGCTACAGGGAATACTTTGAGAACATAATTCAAAACTTGAAGTTCAGCCAAAATAAACAGCTAAAGAAGCTTCGAGAAAAGGTGGACAAGGATGAGTATGTATATTCCAGTTTTCTAATATGTTCATTCAGAAGAGGGCCTTTGTTGGATTATCATAAAAAGGTTTTTTATGATATGCGGTTATCATAAAAATTTAAAAAGTATCTGCATGCTTTCTTCTTTTTCTCTCAAGTTCATAGTTTCATTTGTTCTGTGCTTCATTTTTCTGAATTGGCGGTGTAGTGTTTTTGTTCTTAGGTATGTGTGTATTATATTTTGTTTTATTGTATTTATTGCTAAGATGCAATTATCTTCTTCATCATAAACTGTCTTGCCAAATTCCTTTCCAAGTATTGTCACTATGTTTAATGGAAGGATCATTTACAAAAGTGTGACAGAGTTAAGAGAAATCAAAAAGGGATGGTGAAGGACTTCCGGGCTAGCAACAGTGGGAAGCTCTTAATACCCCTAAGCCTTAAGGGGAAGAGGTATCGTGTTACTGGAAACCAGCAAGAGCTGAAGATATGAGAGGGGGACTGTTCAACAAGAGCAGGAACAGAGCCACTGCCAGTCTGTGGTCTGTCAGGGGGGTGTCCATGGAGATAAATGTCTCAACCTACCTGTCCTCTCACCCTCTGATCTCCTACTTCCCATTAGTCAAACTCAGTGAGAGGCCAGGAGGCAGGGAGTCCAGTTGACACTGGCTGTACAGATCAGCATCTCAGGGCAGAGCACTGTAGAGGGTGGAGGATGATTCTGGAGGGGCAAAAGGAGAATATTCAGCAAAGAAGGAAACTCTTTTTATTTCTTTATATTGTCCTCGTTTGAAATATGAACCTATTTAAATGTATCCACTGTTTACCTTAAAAAGTTTTGACTTTTTGCTAGTCTTTATACTTGAATGACCCTTAATGGTTACAGTCAACTCAAGAAACTTGGTCTTAGCTTTTCTTTTCTAAGTATTAGATCATGTTTATATTAGGGTCTATTTATGATGAAGTCATGACCTAAGAATTGCTTTTACTGTGGACGTTTGACCTTAAAATGACTTACAAAGAAGAAGTATGGATCCTTGTTACTCTTGCTCTTATTGGAGCAATAAGAAATGGCTGTCATGTTTATACAAACAAATAATTTTTGTTGGATAGTTGTTTATCAGTTTCTTTGAGCGCTATTTTGTAAACACCCATAAACTTGGGGAAGAAAGTCTGCTTGACAGAAGTTGAGACTATATGTAATCCACTTACCACTACTTTCCTTTTTAAAAAGCATACCTTATATTTAGAAACCGTAATCATAACAGAGAAGCAAAGAGGATTGATGAAATTTACTCACCAAATACTTATGGAGGCCTGCCTACGTAATGTGAATGCACGGAGATAAATAGTGTAGGAATATGATGATTACCAAGACAGTCCTTGCTCTCAAACAGTTCACCACCAACTAGGGCACTTAAATGCATGAACAATTAACTGTAGTGATGGGCAGAGTCCCATAAGTACTCTGTTAGAGGTCTAGGCTCTCTGCTCTCCTTTACAAGAGTTCCGAGAGTGATCACAAAGGTGTTGGTATTTGAGCTGGGGCTTGAACAGTGAATATGATGTTACAGTGAGGAGAGGGAGTTCATTGTGGGTTCAGGGGATGGCATGAAAGAGGCACAAATGAATAAAAATATAAATGTGAAGGTGGGTGAACCCTTATATGTACAAACAATGACAAGAGTAAAGGGTGCTCAGAAACATTTGATAAAAGATTAGTCTAGCAAGAGCGAATAAGACTGGATTGTTAAGGTCCTTGAGTGCTTTGCTAAGAACTTTAAATTTTCTAAATAGCCTCTCAGGACTTTTTTTTTTTTTTTTTGAAAAGGGAGATAAATAGTGGTAAAGTAAGGGATCAACTGGAGATGTAAGAGAATGGTGCAGAGAGGCTGTTGACAATAGTGTAAGAAGGAAGGATGAGGAGGGATTTGCATGTAGGCTATGGCATGGGAACCACAGATATGACACATCATAGGTGCCGATAATAGATGTGGCGAGGGCTTCTTAATTTTCATTTGAGATGATTGCTGTCACCTAACAGGCAATAGAGGACAAAGACCTGGCCCTGGAAGGAAGTTAAGTTCAATTTTAGACTTCTTGAGTTTGAGGTGTTGGAGCATTGGTCTCATATAGATATTCATTAGACCGATTGGTGTTAGGAGCTCAGGAGTTGCCTGGGCTCAGGATAGAAATCTGGGAACATCAGCTTGAAGGTGATTTTTTAAACCATGAGAATAAATGAGTTCTCTCCCATGGAGAGAGTTCAGGGTGAAGAAATGGCTAAAGAGAGAACTGTTTAAAGAGAGGTTGGACCAGAGGCCATAAAGAAGACAGAGAAGGAGAAATTAAAGAGTTTGGAGGAAAATCAGAGAGCTGCAGTTGTCATAGAAGCCAAGGGGAGGGAGTGCTAGAAGTCAACAATGCAACATTAAGAGCTTTGTTTATAGCAATTTGCAAATCAGCTCTTTTTTTTCCCAGGAGCTCTAAATTCTGCCCATAGAGGTAGGTGGGGGGCTCTTCAGCATCTGCAGGAGTAACTGGTTCTCTGAAAACCGTGAAGGGATCCCTGTAGCTGAGGTGGTGCTCTGGCCTAGTTAATACCCCTTAGTCCTGGGAAGAAAGAAGGGCGTGTGGCTGAAGAATCCATTTCTTGTCATGATAGGTCCCATCATGTCGTGTCAAATCTTGTCATGGAAATTAGCTATTTTCCCCTTCATGCCACAAATAAAAGAAGAATCCGGCTGTTTTGTTAAAACCTTGAACATGTAGGAAGAACAATAAGGTTCTCTATTATGGATTCCCAATCTCAAAATATAATCAAAACTTGAAACTTTCCAAGCTTCTTTCAGTTTAATTCCATGGCTTTTGTATCTTTATTTTTTTTAAACTCAGTTGTTTCCTAAATCTAATTTAATTTTTTTATGTGTGTGTGTTTAAAAGTTTTCTTAACAACTGTGTGTGCTTAAGTGAGCTCTTATGATGTGTTTCTTTTGGTTTCCGTGCTTCTGTTTTTGTTTTTTCAAAGAAAATGAAATAACGTTATTTAACGTTGCATCTTGGTTGCAGGCTGCAGCAGGTAACCAAGATGATATGCACTATGGTGAGCCATTTCTTATGGTACTCAAAAGGCATTTTTTGAACTCAGGGATTCAGGAGCTGAAATTTGAACTTACTCTGTAAAGTGCTTCAACATTATGGTATTTTTATAGAATTTGAAGGTTAAAGAGATTGACCAAACAGGATAGATTAGCATCCAATCATTTATAATGAGGAAAAAAGAAATAGCTGTCACGTGTGATGGTTGAGTATCAGGGTTGTACATCTGTAGCTTCATGGACGACTAGGGTTTTTATTGGTATTTTCCTACCATGCCTGTCCTGTTATAATACAAATAACCTCATCCTTTCCCTCTCTGTTAGGTTTGGCAGAATGCAAGTAAGGGATCTGAATAAAGATTAATGTCGTTGAGTGTGTTATTAGTAGGAGTATACCTCACTATTAGGGTGATGACGTTTAGAGTAAGGTTGTATTGTATGTTTCCAATGGAGAGAGTTGGAGGAGTAGCCAGGTAGGACCCCAGCTCTCAACCCCAGCCATCTAGTACTACCGTCGGTTCTGCAGGGAGCTCTGCAGTGCTGCCCTTCCTAGCAAATGCACATTGTTCATTATTGGTGGACTTTGATCGCAAAGCCCTCTGTGGAAGGCCTACCTTTGATGGGTTGGCCTCTACCACTTGTGAGTACTCATTTTATCCGTCTCATCTATGACTTTGACTAAAAGAAGGCTCCCTGGGCTCCACTCCTTTCACTAGGTCCAATCCTCTAATTTTTGTCCTCGGTTCTTGCCCTGTGGTATGGGAAAACAAACCCCAGGGAAGAGAAAGAAGAGTGCACTAGCATTACTTTCTAGTCTAAGCCTTCACAGGGCAGGGGTCCTACCAAGCAAGAGGCAGCCTTATTACACATGGGAGGAGGCATTTCAAAGGCGGATCGGCAACCTTTATAGACTCTAACAGAAGAATCCAAAAGGGGCATGCAGAGTGGACCAAGAACTATGGTCTGTCCCACTTCCTAACATGCGGACCATTTGGCTTTAATCCCATCCCAATACCGATTCTGCTGCTTGTGATGATGGAGGGGGTGTCTTGAACCCCTGAGGGTTGTTGGTATCTCTACATTCAGGAAGGAAAGCAGAGAAGCTGGTAGAAAAGACTTCTCAGTTTATGAGATTAATCTGTGTTAAATCAGGGGCAGTAGTGAGAAGGGATAGTTGTGATTTAAAAAGCTTGGGAAGACCTGGATAATGATGTGTGCAAAGCCATAAGATGTGGCTAGATATTAAGGCTAGAATCACACACCCTGAAAATTGAGTGAAATTTAGAGATCACCTGGGGTATTTAGTCTTCAAGCCCCTTCCTGGGCCAAGGACAAACCTCACTTAAGCTTTTCCTAAAGTAGTGCTTCCAGTCAGGCAAATTATGCAAGGTAGGATCTATTTGCCATTTCTGAGCAAATCCATGCCTCCTCACCTCTTACTTGTTAGGCAATAATCCTTTATAATTGTTGGTGTTGCATTTTCAAAGAGCTTTCTCTTATCTTAACTTTTAACCCTACCCATTAATCACAGAGGGAGAAATTGAGGCACTTAGAGCAAAGCCTTGTTCAGGATTGGTGTTCTTTATACCACTATGGAGCTGCCTTCCGTTAACAGGATTCTGCACTAGGAGAGCAAACTCTTAAAAGTAGGGAAAAAGATACCAAGAGGCACTTGTCTGAAGAACTGTGAAGGCATTCCCTTTCCTCTACTAAGACCTGAAATTTCACCGATTCTACCAATTTACTTCTCTGAGTCTCCTGTGACCTTCTATAACAATGTGACTGTCCATGCTGGAGAGTTATTTGCTCAGATTGAAGTGTGTCAGATAGAAATTGTTGAAGAAGTTGTTAATTATAGCAGATTGTTTGATAGCTTGATGTACTAATTGATGCAACAAACAGTTATTAAGAATTTGTGAACTTCAGGGCACTGCTCTAGGTACTGTGAGGGATAAAGTGTGAAATAATAAATGATTCCTTCCCAAAAGATTTTATAATGTAGTACAGGACCCTCCGGTAGAGAGAGAGGGTGATTGGGAAACAGAATGGCTGTGGGAAATGAAGAATAGTGAAATAAATAACTCTGAGTTTCCTTTTGTAAGAGTTGGATTTGATAACCATTCTGAGATGTGTATTTGGCAGCATTATATGCTGTGATGGGGTAACTTGAATATGAGACAGGTTTTCAGGGGACAGATGAGATGTTTAGTGGTACGTCCTGTAGCTAAAATGTTCTGTGAATAACATATGAATATTCCATGCAAACTTATGAATTTTTCAAAATAGATGAGATATACCTGGACTATGTTTAAGAGGAAGAAGATCAGAGGTTCAAATAAGAGTACACAGAGTTCTTGGCCTCTTAACAGCTAGTAGAGTTGTATTAATGAGTTTTGAAGGAGATAATGTACAAAAAGTGAAATTATGAGGTTGCAAAATAGATAAATTCTATATTCCAGGTAAGTGTAGGGACCTAGGCTATCTAGAAGTAGACAGGGAACCGTATTGTGAGAGATTGAAGAAAATATGATTTCAGTAATGTTTTTTAGTTTTGTTAGCATGAAACATTTTAAAATCAACTATACTGAGGGGCAATTTACCTACAATAAAACAAACCCATTTTAAGTATATTTCAGTGATTTTTGATAAATTTATATAGCTGTGTAATCACCACGACAATCAAGATATAGAACATTTCATCACTCCATAAAGTTCCGTTGTGCCCCTTCTCAGTTATTTCCTACCTTGATTCTTGGCCCCAGGCAACTGCTGATACTTTCTGTCACTGTAGATTACATTTGCCTTTTCTAGAATTTCATCTGAATGGAGTTGTACAATGCGTACTCTTTTATGCCTGGCTTGTTTTTGCTCAGCATGTTTCTGAGATTCAGCCATGTTGTTCTGTATATTAGCAATTCATTCCTTTTCATTGCTGAGTAGTATGTATCCATTCAGCTGTTCATGGATATTTGGGTTGTTTCCAATGTTTGACTACCATTAATAAAGCTACTATGGACATTCGTGTACAAATTTTTTTTATTGAAGTATAGTTGATTTACAGCATTGTGTTAGTTTCAGGTGTACAGCAAAGTGATTCGGTATATCTATGTTCTTTTTTTTTCAATTCTTTTCCATTGTTGTTTATTATAAGATACTGAATATAACTCCCTGTGCTATACAGTAAATCCTGTTGTTTATCTATGTTATATATGGTAGTATGTCTCTGTTAATCCCATACTCCCAGTTTATCCCTCTCTCCCCATCCTCTGGTAACCATAAGTTTGTTTTCTGTGTCTGTGAGTCTGTTTCTATTTTGTAAATAAGTTCATTTGTCTATTTTTTAGATTCCACATATAAGTGATATCATATTTGTCTTTCTCTGTCTGACCTACTTCACTTGTATGATAATCTCTAGGTCCATACATGTTGCTGCAAATGGCGTTATTTCATTTTTCTTATGGCTGAGTAATACTCCATTTTATATATATATATATATATATATATATATATAAAACATCTTCTTTATCCATTCATCTGTTGATAGACACTTAGGTTGCTTACATGTACAAATGTTTAATCAGAAATATGTTTTCATTTTTCTTGGGTGAATACCTAGGCGTGGAATTGCTAGGTTGTATATTTAGTATATGTCTACTTTTATAGGAAACTGACAAACTGTTTTCCCAGATGGTTGTACCATTTTTCATTCTAGCAGTGAATGAGAATTCAAGTTCCTCCACATCTTTGCCAGCACTTGGCATGGTGATGCTTTTAAAATTTTACCCAGTCTAATAGGTGTGTAGTGGTATATCATTGTGGTTTTAATTTGTATTTCCCTGATGACTAATGATGTGCTTGTTGGCTATTTATATATATCTTTTGTGAAGTGCCCAAGTCTTCAGTCAGTTTTTTTTTAATTGTGTTATTTACCTTCTTCTTATTGAATTGTAATGGTTCTTTATATATTCTGGATATAAATTCTTTATTAGATACCATGAATACTGAAACTAATTTTTGGCTACTAGAAATTACTGAAAATCTTGCCACAGTAGTGGTTTCAGTGCATAATCGAAATAAAAATATTGGTCTGGATGCTAAAGTGTAGCACATTTGCTGTGTTGTAGCTCATTTGAGTATAATAGAAAAATATAGATTAAAAATACTTTTTGTCATCCTCAACTTTCATGGTCTCAGATTTCAAACAAGATGCCTGCCTACGTGTCTCTTTTCAGTACATTCTGAAATCCACCTTTTTTTAAAAAGTATATTTTTTTAGACAGCTGCCAGTTGAGTTCTAATTTCACATTCCAGTTTTTTTTCTGGCAACACCTTTGAGAAACATATGCTTCCAACTTTAGCTACTGCTTTTTGCTCCATATGCTTCTTGTTCCATTTCTAGGTATCAGAAAGGCATTTGGGCTGGTTATGTGCATGATTAAGTTCATGGAGCTTATTGGAGGAATCAGGCCCTCCAAATAGGAGGGAAAAGAGAACTTGCCCACTACCAGTTTTTAAAAAGTGACTAAGAAACATAATGCGCCATACCTCTTTCTGTCTGTGACTTTAATTTTTAAGCTATAGGGACACTTGCTCATCAGCTGTTTCTTGTGCCATCTCTGTGCATGGGTCTAAGCTTAACTTAACGGTGGAGAACACAGACATAATTCCCAAGAGTACTTAGAGAACAGGTGCTGAGGACAAGAGAAGGAATTAGGATTCTTGAATGCTTCTAATGCCATTCATTTCTGTTCCTTCTGCAATTTATCATCATTTGCTCTCGTTGACTTAGAGGCTTACATGACAGTGTTTGGTTCAGTGACATTGAGTAGGCATTCTGCAAATGCATTAGTGGGACACATTTGGTCTCACAGTCCCACAGTTGCTGAAAGGTATTAAAGAAACCTCCCAGTCTACTGACATTATAAATAGTCTGTTCCAGCTGGAATCATCTAAACTTACATTTGTTATGTAAACTATAAAGTGACAGATCAGTGAAAGTGTTTCTTCTTTTAGAGATTGTTGACCTTTCTAGAACTTGCATTTCTGGCCTTGATTACTTTGAATATAAGTAATCAGTGGAGAGTAAGCAAAGTGATCCCTGGATGACTAAAATAGATATCATTGAAGTCCTTTCCAGCTTCACTCAGAGCTTATGTTTTCTATTAAACATGATTTTCCTAAGTCTGGGTCTCTGGTTTCCATGTCCACAGATATTAAAAGCAAAAAGGAAGGTGGGGTGGTGAGGGACACCTACATGCAGCAACAGTGAAAGCAGGTCAGAGGAAGAGACCACCATATGAAAAAAGGACGTGATTTCAAAGCCAATTTGGGACCACACAGTATAGGTGTAGCAAGTCCCAACGAACCCCAAGGACATCCCTGTGATATAAGGCATACCAACAATGTGATGGCCCTGAGTTATAAAGAATATATTAAATTATCATCCTTTTGTTCTTTGTAATAAAATTCTAGGTAGATTTCAAACCAAGTTGTTATACATCAAGATTTAAGTCCTTTGACCATCAGGTAAAGTTTCCCCAGCTCCCTGTCCTAATGCTCCTGTGCCCTCCCTCCAATCCCCTGCACACACACACGCATGCACACTAACTCCTTCTTACCCTCACCTGCTAAGGGCATTTTCCCTAGGAAAAATTGGTTTGCTGCCCCTCCTTTGAGTACCCTTTTCTTGTATGTATCCTTATGACATTCACAACACCATATGGTAATTGCCTGTTTACTTGCTCATCTTTCCCACCAGACCAAAAGCTATTCACTGATGTATATGCCCAGCACTTAGCACAGTAGTACCGGCACAGATTAGTTGCTTAACAAATAGTTCCTGAATAAATGAATGGCTGAACAGATGTGAATGAGTCCAGAATAACTTCTGGGTAGCCAAGATCTGTCTGTATAGTACCTTGGAAAAGCAGCATGCCCAAACCTTTTGAAAATGTGTGTTCTAATCTGTTTGCAAAGCATCACAGCAGATAAGAATTCAGATTAGGGGACTTCCCTGGTGGTCCAGTGGTAGAGAATCTGCCTTACAATGCAGGGGACGCGGGTTCGATCCCTGGTCCAAGAACTAAGATCGCACATGCCGTGGAGCAACTAAGCCTGCACGCCACAACTACAGAGCTCGCGTGCCTCAACTAAAGAGCCTGCCTGCTGCAAACTACAGAGCCCACGTGCTCTGGAGCCCATGCCACAACTAGAGAAGAAAAAACCCACATGCCACAGCTGGAGTGAAGCAATCTAAAAAAAAAAAAAAGATTTCAGAGTAGGGTCAGGGATGTCTTTCAGATGTGAAAAAACTGAATATAAAAAGCGGTACCATGCGTAAATATTCTAACATAATAGAAAAATTATAGATTAGATGTATCTTTCCTTAACAGTTTTTGTTTGATATTAAAAATGTCCACATCAAAACACACAATTGGATAGATTATATTTCTATAATTAAAAATTATTTTGGAAAATGATACTTTAGGGACCATGAATAGTTCACCATTGACTTGGCTGAAAGAGAATAATAAGAAATATGTTATTTCATAGATCTAGTAACTAATAAACTACTGTTGTTTGGAATAATTTGAATCCAGAAAAGAGACAAAACTCATTCCTAACAAGTTTGCTAATGATCAGAAATTAGATGGCCATAGATAACATTAGGCAATAAGCATTAAATTTCAAAATGCCATGTTCAAGTCGTCAGACCTGGAAGCACAATGATACATACCAATGAAGAGGAGACGGGTTTAAAGTACAGTGCCAGGAATAAAACAGAGATTATGGAGAAGGGTTATTAAACCCTGGATGGTTAATGAAAAAGATTGTGAAATCTTCTCAGACTAGGCTTTGAAATTCCCTTTTTTTGTATGCGTGAGAATCATAACCACTATTCTGTTTAGTTTTAGAATAAAATTTGTGAAACCCACTAAATACAGGAAGAGCCGGATTAGACGGGTTATTTTTAGGGCCAGCTCTGTACACCCTTTGATTCAGCAGGAGGACTGACTGAGAAGCCTTTTCCAAGGGCTTCTTTTCCTCCTTTCTTTTCCCCTCCATCTGGCCTGTGACCACTGTGTTCTTCTGCATTTTCATTTATCTGAGGTTATAATTGAGGCCACTTAAGAACTGGGCTTTCTTCCAAAATAGGATATTTGGTTGTGACCATTTTGACAGTGTTATCGTAAAGATAAAAAAATAACCAATGGATATAATAGGTATATCCCGGCTGTATTCTCATGCCGCCTACAGTATGTACCCTCATAGGCTCAGGCATAGAGAAGGCTCTTAGGAAGGGAGAGGGTGTCTTATACATATTGTTTTACTTGTTATACAAAAGCTAAAAGTTTAATAGTTTGTTTTCAGACTGAAGAAAAATTTTTCTCCTGTCAGAAATAGCTGCAATCCAAATGTCATATGTCTGCTTTTTCCTGTTTTGTGTTAGAACATTAATAAGTGAGTAGCTGGTGTGAATTGCTCTATGAAACTTGGGCTCAAGAAAACATTACTTGTCTTTTTTATCATTCAAATTAAAATGATTTTTGAGCCTTCTTGTTAGGGTTGTTGAAGAATCTGATGTCAGTTGTTATTGGCATTCTCCTCCACTGCTGCATACGTGCACACACACCCATGCACACACGCTATATGCTCCAGGGTTTAAATGGTCCTGGGAGCACAAGGAGAGGTCTGGTCCTGAGCTGTCGTCACGGTCACCAGGGCTTCTTCTGTCTACTTTGCCAAGGCTGAAGTGGCGCTCCACTGCTTGGGTCTCTCACTGTGAGGGTCTGTCTGAAGTGCCTGCCCACAGTCCTTGTCCCTGCAGGCAGGCTCCATGGTGCCAGCCAAGGGCAGCATGTTCCAGAGCCAGAATACTCATTATGGTCACCCTGCTAAGAGGTCTGAAGGCTTTATGGAAATAAGGGCCAGACCCCCCCAGACTCGACTTGAGGGACCCACTGCACCCCCAGCCTGCCCCTCCCCCTTCCCAGGCTCCTGGTACCTCCACTCTGGAAGGACTTTCCTTGGCCTTTTCTTTCACAGTGAGGTTTATGACCCATCTGGAAGCTCTAAATGGATAAAACTCTAGGACCACAAAAACCCATTTACTTTCCTGTACATAAGAAGGTCTTAGTTTTTAGGAATGCAATATGTGGTCTCCCATCCCCCAAGGATGAACTGCATATTTTGTTGAGACAGCTGAAACCCAGCAGTTGCATTGATGCATTTAGTTTTCATATCCTGCCACATTAAATCCTCAGTCACCCACATCCCACCCGCCCCCGCCCCACCCAAGTTTCTGCAAGGCTAATCATGCATGCTCTACAGCTTAAGAATTTAGGGTCTTATATGCCTTGCAAGTGTGTGGCTGTCACATAGTCTTAAAAAAAAGACTGGTGTGCCATTCTCTCTCTCTCTCTCTCTCTCTCTCTCTCTCTCACACACACACACACACACACACACACACACACAATTTTTAAAGACTGAGAATATTAGTTTTGGACAATCTCTTTTAGCAATCAAAGGGTGGTGGTGAGGGAATCTTTGTCTTGGAATGCTAATCTTATAGTTATTTTACTCATCCCCCAGACTTTCTTCATACATTAGAAACTGACTGTAACACGATCCAAAAGCCTCCATCATCCACCAGGTTCATGGCTTGCATCTTTTTGGTTCCTGTTATGTAAGTGGCTCTTCCATCTTAAGTCTAACAAACTAGATGGGATCTTGTGTTCTTTCCTATTCTTAGGACCATACAACTCTGACTATACTTAAATGATATAGATTGAATTTGGATATCTCAGTATCTACCTTGAAGTCACCTCTTATGTAGTCATTCCCACAACAGTAAAAACTGAAAGAATTTATGTATTTTGGGTATTTACAGATAAGCAAACTTAGATGGTTCTTAAAGAATAAAAGTTATATAGTTTGCTTATATGTCAGGCTCTGTGCTAGGCAAAAGGAATACAATCATAGTTAAGACAGTTGTGGATTCTCTCCTCATAAAGCATGTGATAAAGTGAGGTTGACCATATCCTAGTAGTGAAATTTGGGTAATAATGACAGGTATTTGTATATTGGGCCTGATTTGCCAGTAAATAAACTGATTGCCAATAAATCGCCAATGAATAAACAACTAAAGGTACTAATTTACCCCTTCTCTGGAGTGAAATTAATGCCTGTCCAATTGGAGTTGCTATAAAATTAACTTTTATATTTATTATTTTTACTAGCAAAGTAAGTACAATTTGTGTCTGGTTATATCAAGAGTAACCTCATGGAACAAAGGAGAAAATTCACTTCTAAAAGCAATCGATGTATTCCCTATTCACTGATGAGTTTTATTTGAAAATGAAGTCACTCTGCCTTTTAAGATCTCACTTTAGATGTCACAATAAAGCTTCATCATAAGGAGTTTGGGCAGCTCGCCTTGAAGTCAGACAGGAAATTGAAATGAGTCACACATTACAGAACCCAGTTAGGCTGACTCCTGCCTTATTTCCACTTGAAGATATTTTTTTGAATGAATATTTCATCGTTCTGGAAGAGCTTCGTGAGAACCATGTTGTATTTCCTGATTCTTAAGAAAGGGCTTTAGAAGTTAGTCAGTCAAGATGACTTAGAAAACGTGGCCTATTTTAGCAAGTTTTAGGTCATTGCATAGTATATGCAACTGGTTTATTAAGTGGGTTTAACTCATGACAACACTTGGGAAACAGCTTTGTTGTCTCACCACTGCTCTCAAATCATGTGACATCAAAGAATATTGACCTGGGTGCTAGAATATTAAATAGAAAACTAGTTAGCTCTACTTCAAGAAAAAAAGAAAAGTAGTCATAAGGAAATATCAGTTTCCTCTTCAGTCATCCTCACTTTTAATTGAATATTGAGGCTGAGTTAGAAATCCAGGCAGTGTAGGGGCTTACCCTTGTTTGATATGATCTAAGAATGATTCTCTGCTGGGCAAAATAGTCTTTTTCAACAAAGCTTGTAGGGGTGCATTGGAACCTTTGAGCATGATAAAGTCTCAGGACAATCTTCGTGGATTCTGGGACTCCTGACACCTTCAGAAGATGATTTTTTTTTTTCTTCTCAGGAGAAGTGGGTGGAATTATCAAACTCTACCTGTTATTCTTAGGCAAGTTAAACCACGATCTGTGTGCCCCTTTCCCAGAGGATGAGCTACTTTAGCAAAGAAGGTATGAATTTTACTGCAAATGCCTTGTTAAAAGTCTCTCTTTCGAAATTAGATTCACTGTTTCTGTTTATTTTAGAAAAGAAATTAGTTAAGGTTTAACCTCTCTCCTAAATGACAAAAGAGGATGTGATTGGGTGTTGCCACTGAGCCATGATTTCTGCCCTAGGGAAAATCATGATCCGCTTGGGAACAGTCAATTGATGACTCCCACAGTGCTTGGCTATGAGCTATGAGAAAAACCCAGCCACGTCAGCTGGAAGCCTAGACATTTTGGATACATTGAAGAATCCAATCTTCTGCAGAGGGTTAAAGCAGTGTGGGAAATAGTTAAATATTGTATTTGAGAGGAACGTTAAAAACTTTTGGCTGTTCCTCATCTCTTTATATTCTAAAACTTCTAGAATTAAAGGAAGGTCTAGCCCAGAGAGGAAATCATCCCTAGTTTTGACAAGCTCTGTCCTAGGGAGAGAGAGAATCAAGTCTAACCAGCCAAATCTACCCTTATAATGAATGGGGCAACTTCTAGATGTGGAAGTCAGTACCTACCTATACATTGTCCTCAAGGACAGAATAAAACAGTTTAATAAGCCATGGGGCTCAAGTGTTAGAAAAATACAGCATCCTCAGCCTAGTTGGTGCCTGGAAAACATTTGCTATTTCAAAGCTTGACAGAGGTACTGGCATATGCCCGCCACAATCTAACTAATATATAGCACCTTGTGGCATACCATAAAGCACAGAGCAGTCATATAATAGTTAGGCTGACTTCTCCATATGGGACCAAGATAGGTCAGTTATGACATTTTTGCAAAGTGACAAGCTAAATTCTGACTTATGTCTGATGCTACGAAATAATTCACATTTAGATTTTCTTTCAGGTCTGCTCTCCTCTGTCAGCTCTTTATTGACATAAAACTTCATTGTAGAAGTGCTGGAAGTTCATTTTGACCTGGCTCAGCAAAAGTAGGAAAAATGACTATCTCCTCTTGTTTGTTTTATATTCCCTTTAAGCATAAACTGCATCTGTCCAAACAAACTCAACTTGTAAAATTCAGAAAATCAGGAAGCTACTTCTAATCATTGAAATCAGCTTAGAATTCTCAATGTAGAAACCACACGTTGTTATCAAACAAGGAGCATCATGGCCATTTGCAACAGCTGCTGTTCTGCAGATCTGATTTACCAGTTCACTAAAACCCCTATTTGTAAGTGTCACATTTGCATGCATAAAATTGAATTTCTCATTCCAACTCATGCTGCCAGTGAGTTTTGGAAATAGGAATCATGACATTTTTGAGAGGTTTTTAATTTATTTAGTATGTGTGTATTATAGAGCACACAGATGGAAATGCAATACAGTTTTGCTTTAAGCTATCCATTTGGTGATCAAAGCAACAATTCAGATGAGTTGGGCATATTATTCGAATTTAGTCATTGTTAACAAAATTTGTGGTCTTCAACTTTTATAGCAGTTGTAAAGTGTTTTAGTAAGTGAGTCCTTGTGTTCTCAGGAGACTGTTTTGCTGTAAACTAGTCCACTGTTACTAGAAGTAAGAATACAAAAACTCTTTTACTAATTCATCATCTCAATAAGTCCTCACACATCTGTACCATTAATAGTAAGGATAAAAATAACCCCCTTAAGTTTTTAGAGAACCTTAGGGTTTAGTCATGTCTATCATGTCACGTAGGTTCCTCAAATGAAAGTGGAGATATAACTAAAGCAGATATTCTGAAGGAGGAAATTGACGTCTAGAGAGGTTAAGTGACTGGTGGTCCAGGGTTGAAGAGTTAGTTAAGCATAGGGCCAGAGAGGACAGAAATCCACCTTCAGGTTCGGCTCATCCTACTCTTACAGGGAGCTAGCATTCTTTACAGGATGCTCTTGCCAGGGTTGATGGTGGTAGAAGATTAAGCCTACTCAAGCTGTAAGGCAAGCTAACTTCACAGCCATAAACCTCTGGATTCAGAAACCTAACAGCCAGGAATACTACTGATAGCAAAGTGGAGACAGAGGTGAGGGAAGCAGGATGAGAGAGAGATAGCCTTTGAGACAAGGGTCCTGACTAAGAGTCTCCTTCAGGGACCTAATGCAGATGGAGCCAGAAAGGCTGGCTCTGTAACTAGTGCCCCTTTGCCCTGTTCGTCTGGTTTCTTTTTCTCTGCTAATTCATATCATAACTCAAATGAATCCCTCTCTTTCCAGGGGGCTGCAGTGGCATCTCCCTTTATGACTTCTGAACCGTGATAGGTTGTACCATGCAATTTGATGCTTGATTAGAGTTCTAGAATTTGGGAACTGAAGTTTACAGACCATCTGGCCAGGCCCTTTGTTCAAAGGTGAGTGGAGTGAGGAAACTGACATGTTTGAGATGAGACAACTAATAAAATAGTAGGCCTGGAACCAGAGCTATTTTATATCTCTCTCCACCACATGATCGCTCTCTGTAGTTTCATTTCAATAATGCCAACTCCACACCAAGAACTTAAGCTCTTTGAGGACAAGGACGTCTTAGATCTCCCCAAGATAGCTACACAAGTGCTGAAAAATTCCAGTCATGGAAGTGCATACTGAGTTGACTTTGGAGCAGAAGAATTCTGCTAGCTGTGCTGGCTGTGGCTTCCTTCAACCAAGTAGGGGGATATGTGTTTCAGTTTTAGAACGCTCTTTTCTGGCTCTGCTACGCATTTGCTGTGGCAATGGTGGCTGTAGGTGATGCGATAAAAAATCCAATACTAATGTCACAGGCCTGCGCTCTGACCCGAATAGATGGGCTTCGTGACGACATTCTCCTGAGCCCTCCTGACTTGTTTTGAATGTTGCATGGGTAGAGCATGAACAGATAGAGGCACTTCTTTAAGAGGCAAGTCCCTTGTGCTTGTTTTCTTCCAAGTCTATTCCAAGGAGCTTGTTATAGCCCTATAAATAATCATTGATCCTCCCAGGATGCCTCACAGCCAAGTATTTCTGTTTTGCAGGTGAATCAAGAAAGCCAGAGTTGTTAGGTTTCCTACCTGAGGCAAATGGGTTGATGTCGTGCAAATAGATGCTCCGAAGGATGATGGACCAGGAGGCCTTTTTCTGCATCTTTGCCTTTGCCAGATGTGTGTATAAGGAACATTCCATGCCTAAAAGTAGAGCTAAAAAAACCCTAACCTGTGTCACTTTAATATACCAACCTCAGTAAAGGCCCAGAATCAAAGCCAGGCTGTGTTATCTCTTCTAACCAGAAGCTCTCTGGAAAGTACAGTTGGAAAAGCAGAATAACTTCCAGTCGTGTCTTTGAAGTTGTCTGGTGTGATATCATAGGTATTTAATACATACTGTGGATATTTTTAAAAAAGGGAGAATTATACAGTGATACATAGAGGAGCTGTTTGAACAACCGCATTTAAGGCCTAAAAAATAACCCACATAAAATTTTGTTTTCAGCCTTTACTTTGTAGTTGTGCCTGTATTCTGATGCTGATGAATTTTCTTTTTAAGTGGGAGACTTAACACATGCTGGTGGCAAAACTGTTACACTTTATGTGATTTTTATAGGCTGGTAACAAAGTACCACGTACTAGGTGGCTTAAACAGCAGAAACTTGTTTTCTCACAATTGGAGAGACTACAACGGCAAAATCAAGGTGTTGACAGGACTGGTTTCTTCTGAGGCCTCTCCCCTTGGCTTGCAGATGGCTGGCTGCCTTCTCCCTGTGTCTTCACAGGGTCTTTCTTCTGTGTGAATCTGTGTCCTAATCTCTTCTTATAAGGACCCCAGTCATATTGGATTAGTGCCCACCTTAATGACCTAATTTTAACTTCATTACCTCTTTAAAGGCCTTATCTCTGAATACAGTCACATTTCTGATGCACCGAGGGTTAGGATTTCAACATACGAGTTTTAGGGGATACATCTGAGTCCGTGACAGATATTTGTTGGGTTTCGGATACGACTTGCTGCTGAAAAAGTTTCAGTTAATCTAGTAACCACAAACAAGGTTCATGGGATCTAATCAGAAAGCATCTTGATTTTTGTTTCTCACTGTCTAATTAGAATATATTCAGGAGAGGAAGTTCTTCCCCTACCCCAGGATGAAAGCTCGGGGCAGTCCTATGACTTTCTGACAATTTGAAAATAATATACTTGATTACGGGGACTTTTAAGTTGCAAATACAGGCTCAGATCAGAGGGTAAGATGGCCAGTTTGATGAGGTAATTACAACTTCAAACTTGATTTGAAAGTAAATCTTCTTCCTGCTTCCCTCCCCCACGTAAGACCTTTGCAGTTGGGAACCCTACCTTAAGTTTCTGATCTTGCCAAGGTCTAAGCTGGAAAAGGGAGGAAAAGAAAGAGAGGGGCAGGGAAGTGCTCTTGACTGATGGTGACACAAAATGGCTTCATGCTTTCAGTGCTTCCTCTTTCTCTCCTGGCCACTTTTGTGAATTTTTCAGCCACCCCCCTGCCCCCTACATTTTACTTAGTCGTGCTGTAAGCAGTGCTTTTTCCTTACCTCCTGGTTCTCAGCAATCCACTCCATACAGACTCTGCCTGGAGTCCTTTCACCCCTCCAGGCCATCCTCCAGGGACATATCTAGTGGCTTCTCTGTCACACCAGCTCTCTCCCCTTGTGGCCCACATCTGTCCACAGGAAGTACTCAAGGGGGATCCTGGGGCGCACAAGTGCCAGGGCGCAGGCTAGTCCAGCATGGTCACCTTGTTCTCCCACCTCTCCTTCAGCTCTTGTGCTCTTAGCTCTCCCAGGTGGAAGCCAGACATTCATCCCCTGAACTCCAAACTGAGGGACACATGCTAGGCCTTCCAAATGGTCCTTTTGAAGCCCCTCTTTCCTGACATGAAGTGAAGGGAGATGAATCCACCACCTGCACCCTGTCCTCTGTGTTATGTGTGGGAAGGGACACACAAAACAGCACTCTCCCAAGAAATCTTCCCCGGAAACCCTTAATTGTCATTCTCTTGACCCTTTCATTTTGAATGTGGGTTAGGTCTATTTAGAATGGAAAGCGGGTTGTTAAATGTTTCTTTTACAAATTTGCCTGTGGGCCTGGAACTTCAAGTAGGAATTTCATGACCATGGTATCTCAGTTGAAACTTTCAATTTAGCAGAGCTTAAAAAAAAGTACTTTGTAAACCATGAAGTGCTATACAAGTGTAGGGAATTGACTCCCTTTGCTCTGAAGAGGTACAGGGACTGAATGAGCCAGAGCAGAGATAGACTGTCCTTGAAGAAGCAGACATTTCCAACAGATTTATATAGGTTGTTCCTGGGTACTTTGTTTTGTGTCTAGTTAATGCATGCTTTATTATTTAGTTAAGATGGAATTGTTAATAATACATAGCTTCCAATTTGTGTTGCTCTCCTAACTAAATGTATAAATGGCAGTAATCAAGACTGTGGGGGACAAACATTTAAAATGAAAAATGAGAGTCACCCAGGGAGACAGCATTTCTCTCCCTTTTAATTTCAGCAGCCTGCAGTCTGTACAAATACACGCCATGTCCACACCCTCGGCGTAGGCTTTTTGGTTGTGGTACTTTGCCAAGGTGCACAGTCTGATTGACCAACCTATATACCTCGCTCAAAGAAGAACCTTCTTCATTCAAGGGTTGGAAAAATTGTCATACAAAAGTAGAGATCCAGTGGGAAGCTGCACCTGCCCCTTGGAATTCACAAGTCCTCTTTCATCTATTAAGTTTATTCAGCAATTATTTACTGAACACCTACTGTTTTCCCCAGGCACTTACATCAGCCACTAGGTCTATATATAGGGGTGAGCTAAACAGACAGAGTTTACAATCTAGTAGTGGAAACAAACATCAAACACTTACGTGTACAATTGCAAATAGGATAAGAAAAATGATAGGATGGGGTTGGGGGAGGCAGGATCACCTACCTTAGCTCGGGGTTGGGGAGGCATTCTTGGCAGAGGGAGTATAAAGAGCAGGTATCACTGTTTGTCCAAGTTTGCAGTGCACATGTATCCCTAATTAAATAGCAGTAGTCACTAATGCTAAATGAAATAATACATTTGGTTAGGACGTAGTGTTTTACAGGAGCATGACTCAAGCCTGTTCTTCCAAAAGGTTGTCGTCTTCTTCAGATGGTGCTTGACTGTTTTCCCAAGTAGAGCTTAGAATTTAACAAGACTACTTTGGGAATCATCCATGTTTACTGGAAGAGAAGTTTGTGTATAATGTTTTCTCTAAGTGGTCAGTTAAGAGCGCTCACAGAGGAGTCATTCTTTTGTTTTCTGCTTTCTCATCCTCAGCAGTTAATCCCTCTGTTTATTTATTCTACTTCAAAGCAGGGATCCCAGAGAAATGGAGAGGGTCAGTAGGGTGAGTAAGGAAAGCCTCTTTGGCTATGAATAGTTTACTAATAACAATGTTCTCTCCGAGACAAATTACCTGAGGTTTTCTTCAAGAAAGCAAGAAAGTGAATATGGTAATGAGCATATTGTGACATAGAACAATTTGGCTAGACAGAAATGGGCTGAATTGAGAAACTCCACTGTATTTCCACTGCGATGCAGTATCTGCTTAAAGTGTGGACTACGGAGAATGCTCGACACCTGTTCAGGCTATCGGTTGTCAGTTTCATTTTGATAAAAACCACTTCCTGAATGCTGGATGACATAGGAGAAGTAGTGCTGGACACCACATTAAGAAACGTGGTTTCTGGCTTCTGTTTTGCCCCTGACTAATGGTCCTTCTTGGGTAGTCACTTGGTGCCCTATTCCTCAGTGTCCCTAGCTACAAGAGGGTAGGGCTTGTACCTGCCTCGCTGCCTCTCAGGTGTGTTGTGGGGATAGGTGAAGAAACCTATCCTTAAACCTATCCTTATCAAACCTTAAAATGTTCTTTGATAATAAAAACCTTCACATTTGATAAATTATTATCATTGCCATTTGTCTGTTTTTGAGTTTTGTCCTTATGACTGATCTTAGCCTAAATTTTCTCCCCAAGTTCATTGATCCTGAGGCCAAAATTCATGACATCTTACCAGTGTACCTGATTGGGTAAATGTTTTCTGGCATGGCTGCTCCTAATGCAGGTATTCCTGAGGGTCATGCATATTAGAAAAGTCGTCTTTCCAAGCAGAAAAGAACTGGGTGTGAATTTCAGCCCCAGATGTCACTGCTAAATGACCCTAGGGGAATTTACTCTTTCTGTGCTTCAGTTTCATTTGTGAAATGGCTTTGAGCATTAAGTGATAAAAATGATGAAAGCACCTAACCCACTGCTGGTTATGATAGGCTTTTAATAAGTGCTAGTGTTCTTCCCCTTGAAAACAAAACATAACAGTATGGATCCCAGTATTTGCAAAACAGATTTTTTTTCTGTAGAAGCATTCATGAGGGGTTATGATAACACAAATTCAGTGTCGTTTAAAATTTTGCTGCAGCTGAGAAAGTGAGGCACATCTGCACTCGTTTTCTTTAATTAATTAATTTATTTATTTTTGGCTGAGTTGGGTCTTTGTTGCAGCGTGTGGGCTTTCTCTAGTTGCGGTGAGCGGGGGCTACTCTTCCTTGCTGTGCACGGGCTTCTCATTGCAGGGGCTTCTCTTGTTGCAGAGCATGAGCTCTGTGCGCGTGGGCTTCAGTAGTTGTGGCTCACGGGCTCTATAGCGCAGGGTCAGTAGTCGTGGCGCATGGGCTTAGTTGCTCCGTGGCATGGGGGTCTTCCCAGACCAGGACTCAAACCCGTGTCCCCTGCATTGGCAGGCGGATTCTTAACCACTGAGCTACCAGGGAAGCCCCTGCAGTTGTTTTCTAATAGCATCATATTTTATTTGATTTTTCTTGTTATTTTTTTATTGAAGTACAGCTGATTTACAGTTTGTGTTAATTTCTGGTATACAGCAAAGTGATTCAGTTATACATATATATACATATTCTTTTTCATATCCTTCTCCATTACGGCTTATTACATGATACTGAATATAGTTCCCTGTGCTATGTATGTGCCACATCGTCTTTATCCATTCCTCTGTTGATGGACTTTAGGTTGCTTGCATGTCCTGGCTATTGTAAATAGTGCTGTGAACACTGGGGGTGCGTGTGTCTTCTGTTTTTAAATTTTTTATGGAAGTATAGTTGATTTACAATATCATGTAAGTTTCAGGTGTACAACACAGCGATTCAGTTATATAGAGAGAGAATATATTCGGTGATATATAGAGAATCTGAAAAAATATATAGAGAGAGGTTATTACATAATATTAAGCATAGTAATTACAGGTTATTACATAATATTAAGCATAGTTCCCTGTGCTATACAGTAAGTCCTTGTTGGCTATCTATTTTATTTTATATATATATTTTTTTAATAAATTTATTTTATTTTTGGCTGCGTTGGGTCTTCATTGCTGCGTGCAGGCTTTTCTCTGGTTGCGGCGAGTCGGGGCTAGCCTTCATTGTGGTGCGCGGGCTTCTCATTGCAGTGGCTTCTCTCATTGCAGAGCACCGGCACTAGGTGCGCGGGCCTTGGTAGTTGTGGCACATGGGCTCAGCAGTTGTGGCTCGTGGGCTCTAGAGCACAGGTTCAGTAGTTGTGGCGCACGGGTTCAGTTGCTCCACGGCATGTGGGATCTTCCTGGACCAGGGCTTGAACCCATGTCCCCTGCATTGGCAGGCAGATTCCTAACCACTGCCCCACCAGGGAAGTCCTATCTATTTTATATATAGTAGTGTGTAAATGTTAATCCCAGCCTCCTAATTTATTCCTCCCCCAGCCCACCTTTCCCCTTTGGTAACCGTAAGTTTGTTTTCTGTGTCTGAGAGGCTCTTTCTGTTTTGGAAATAAGTTCACTTGTATCTTTTTTTTCTTTCAGATTCCACATATAAGTGATATCATAATATGATATTTGTCTTTCTCTGTCTGGCTTACTTAGTATGATAATCTCTAGGTCCATCCATGTTGCTGCAAATGGCATTATTTCATTCTTTTTTATGGCCAAGTAATATTCCATTGTGTGTGTGTGTGTGTGTGTGTGTGTGTGTGTGTGTACACAGACACACACACACACCACATCTTCTTTATCCATTCATCTGTCGATGGACTTTAGGTTGCGTCCATGTCTTGGCTATTGTAAATAGTGCTGCTATGAACATTGGGGTGTATGTATCTTTTCAAATTATGGTTTTGTCCCGATATATGCCCAGGAGTGGGATTACTGGATCATATGGTAATTCTGTTTTTAGTTTTTTGAGGAACCTCCATACTGTTTTCCATAGTGTCTGCACCAACTTACATTCCCACCAACAGTGTAGGAGGGTTCCCTTTTCTCCACACCCTCTCCAGCATTTGTAGACTTTTTAATGATGACCATTCTTACCCATGTGAGGTGGTACCTCATTATAGTTTTGATTTGCATTTCTCTGATAATTTGTGGTGTTGAGCATCTTTTCATGTGCCTATTAGCCATCTGCATGTCTTCTTTGAGAAGTGTCTATTTGGGTCTTTTGTCCATTTTTTGCTTGGGTTGTTTGGTTTTTTTGTTATTGAGTTGTATGAGCTGTTTGTATATTTTGGAAATTAAGCCCTTGTCAGTGGCATCATTTGCAAATATTTTCTTCCAGTCCATAAGTTGTCTTTTTGTTTTCTTTATGTTTTCCTTTCTGTGCAAAAGCTTATGAGTTTGATTAGGTCCCAGTTGTTTGTGTTTTTATTTCTATTGCCTTGGGAGACTCACCTTAGAAAACATTGGTACAATTTATGTTAGAGGATGTTTTGCCTGTGTTCTCTTCTAGGAGTTTTATCTTGTCATGTCTTATGTCTAAGTCTTTAAGCTATTTTGAGTTTATTTTTGTGTATGGTGTGAGGGTGTGTCTAATTTCATTGATTGATATGTGGCTGTCCAGCTTTCCCAACACCATCTGTTGAAGAGACTGCCTTTTCTCCATATTTTTCTGTGTACTCTTGCCTTCTTAGGTGAAGATTAATTGACCGTAGGTGTGTGGGTTTATTTCTGGGCTCTCTATTTTTTTTGGGGGGGGGGCTCTCTATTCTGTTCGGTTGATCCATATATCTGTTTTTGTGCCAGTACCATGCTGTTTTGATTACTGTAGCTTTGTAGTATTGTCTGAAGTCTGGGAGGGTTATGCCTCCAGCTTTGTTCTTTTTCTTCAGGATTGCTTTGGCAATTCTGGGTCTTTTGTGATTCCATATAAATTTTAGGATTATTTGTTTAGTTCTGTGAAAAATGTCATGGGTAATTTGATAGGGATCACATTAAATTTGTAGATTGCTTTGGGTAATTTGGCCATTTTAACAATATTAATTTTTCCAATCCAAGGGCATGGCATATCTTTCCATTTCTTTGAATCATTTTCAGTTTCCTTTATCAGTGTTTTATAGTTCTCAATATATAAGTCTTTCACCTCCTTGGTCAGGTTTATTCCTAAGTATTTTATTTTATTTTTTGATAGAATTTTAAAAGGGATTCTAATAACATCTTTTTTTTCTTTTCTTTTTTTTTTTTTGCGGTACGCGGGCCTCTCACTGTTGTGGCCTCTCCCATTGCGGAGCACAGGCTCCAGACGCGCAGGCTCAGCAGCCATGGCTCACGGGCCCAGCCGCTCCGTGGCATGTGGGATCTTCCCGGACCGGGGCACGAACCCGTGTCCCCTGCATTGGCAGGCGGACTCTCAACCACTGCGCCACCAGGGAAGCCCTAACATCATATTTTAAAACATTTTAGTCTTTGTATTATATACTGATTATGAACTGAGTAGAGCTGTTGCATAGAAATATTATAGGAAGCAATTTATTTTTATCTTATTACCATTAGAAATGTTATAATCTGAATAAATGATTTTTATTGTTTATGTGGGGTTTATATCTTACCTATTTTTAGAAAAGTTTTAAAATGGTTTATGAAATTAAGCCCAATAGTAAACAAAGCAATTAAAAATGAAGTTGGAGCAAAAATAAGAAAGGCAGATAGGTAAATAAATAAATGAAATAAATTAAAAAATAATAATAAATTAATTTTAACTATTAGAAAACCAAAAGAAAAGGAGTTAGGTATTTTCAGAAACCTGATGGTACATGGTGCAAAGTACCTCCGAAAGAGGAGAGCAAGGGCTCTACTGTGTTGCATTTCTTGTCATTCGACCGTCAGTTTTCCTTGTCCCTCTTTGAGTGTCCTCCCCTCCCTCCCTGCGCAGGCCACTCATCATTTGCAGGAATGGGAGGCTTGGGAGCCTGGGAGGTGGTGGGAAATGACCCACAGCTGACCAAGAATTCATAGCACCCAGATAGAAAGTGTACATTCTTTTTGTTGCCTTGACAATTTTTCCTGAATTGAGAGCTTCAGATATTGCATCTGCAAGTCTCTTGCCTGGGCTGTAACCTAACTTTCTCTCTTTATCTGAAATGTTTCTGGGCCAGGAACGGTGGAACAAATGACTTCTGACAATCTGATCACAGAAAAAAGAATTTTGGTGCAAAGCCTTCTGTTTATGAATTTAAAATGGCTGAATTTCTCTTTAATAAAAGTGCCTCTTGAGAAATGTGTTTAATGGAGGTTTATGTTGTTATGGATATTTCAACCTAATGGTGTAATTACCATATGTCATTAATCCTATTCCTACAGGGAATTTCTTTTTTTTTTTTTTCTTCTGAAGCTAGTGGGTAAGAAGAGTAAATGTTTTCAACTTTAGCACATTATTCATTTTAAATGTAAGTTGGCAAGTTGAGGATATGAAAAATAAGAAATCTAGATGATCAGTTTTTTAAAAAGCAGAAACCATTAAGCTATGTTCAAAATGCATGCCTCATGGCATCCCCCTCTGTGCTGGTATTATACAGTGTACAGGGACTTCTTGCTGCCGCTTCTATTTTTAGACCTTGATTTTCTGTTGGTTACATCTGTGCCTGCTCTGCTTTTCCCCACCCCAAATGCTTTTTTGGTAGGTTTCCTGCTGCGACCAGAGTCAAATGATTGGAAAGGAGGGAAGGTTAACATTTAAGAGGTTGCACATTTAGTGTTCCCTTGCTCACTCTTCTCTGGGAGAAGGAGATGGTACCACCTATCCACCTATTGTTTTTTCTTCCTTCTTCCCTTCTTTTCATTCAAGATTTTTTGTTACAGAAGTAGTATGTATTCATTGTAGAAATCCTTAAAAATACAAAAAACTTAAGGAAGTAAAAAAAATCACATGTAATTCCTCCACCAGAGAGAACCACTGTTGATAGTAGTTCTGTGTAGTGACGTACATCCTTATTTTATGTGTGTGTGAGCACACCAGAGCGACAGTTTGGTAAACTTTTTTTTTTCAGTGAACAATACTGTAAATTTTTCACATTATTAAAACTTCTTTTACATCATCATTTTTGTTGGTTGTATGGTGTTCTCTCTATCATATAAATGTATCTAGACAGGGACAAAATATTTATTTGAAGACAAAAGCTTCACACCCCAAACCCTGAAGGTAAGTCACAATCCGTGTAAGGATCCAGGCACAATCTATGCACCTGTGAGGACCTGGGTGTAGCTCACTGAAGGCCAGGCTGCTGGGACGTGCAGGGAACTGAACTGGTAGGACTTCGAGGAAAGTCTGGGCTATTCCACCTCTGCTTTTTCATGCCTGGCGCCTTGCTTCCTTGGTGGCTTAAAAAAAAAAAAAAAGCCTTGGGAGAGGGTTTCTCAGCTATCATTGCTCGAAGTGTACAAGATAACTTATATACAATTTTTTTTTCTTTAAATTCATGAGAAAGTGTAGTCTGCAGGACTGTTCAACTCCTTTTAATTATAAATAATTACTCCTATGAACTTTATATTGACAATCACTTAATTCTCTCATCCTGCAGGATGTAGTTGATTCTAATATATTAATCTCATCTCTCCTCAAGCTCCGTCTTTGAATAATGGTGTGATTTGCAACAGCTGGGGTAACCTTTCTGGCAGGGAGGAGGCTAGGGAGTGACTGGCTGCAGACATCTGTATGTGTATATAAATGCCTCTTTCTTGGGTTTGGTGTTTCGTGTGGTCGAAAGAATAGTGATCCGTCAGTTACAGTTTGCCCGGCCAGGAATGCTGCACTGCAGCAGAGACATTGGAAAATGTGGAGATAGTGTATGCTTAGGCAGAGCTGAAGTAGCGTTGCATAGATAGTAGAAGCTGCTGCTCCCGTTTGTTTTTCCCAGCTACTTGTCCTGAGCTCTGCACCTCAGGAACCCCAGAGAAGAATGAGCCTCAGTGAAGGAGTCTTAATTGCACCAAATCAAAGTTCATTGAGTCAGCCAGGTCATTAACTCCTTGATATTTAATTACTAGCTGCACCACTGCTAGAAATATCATCAGGCCCTTGTGCTAAATCAGCCCTTAAAGAATGCATTTTCCCTTTGAACGGTTCATGTTTTATTGCCCGGTAGAAAGATCAGAGAAACATTTTAGTAAATGTTTAGTAAAGCTGGAGGTGCCAGCTGCTGTGCCCTAGGCCACCTAGGCACTCTCCAAGTGCTCTCACCATTGCCAACAAGGCCTGTAGAAGAAACATTCGAAGGTTCAGCAATAACCTAAGACTCATCTGGGTCAAATTTGAGGTGGATTCTTGACCCAGGTGTTTTGTTTATCTGTTTCTTTCTCTCCTCTATTACAACTGTCATGTGTGGGGAATTGAGGGAGAATTTTTCAGTGAATTTTTTTTTTTTTTTTTTTTGCGGTACGCGGGCCTCTCACTGTTGTGGCCTCTCCCGTTGCGGAGCACAGGCTCCGGACGCGCAGGCTCAGCAGCCATGGCTCACGGGTCCAGCCGCTCCGCGGCATGTGGGATCTTCCCAGACCGGGGCATGAACCCGCGTCCCCTGCATCGGCAGGCAGACTCTCAACCACTGCGCCACCAGGGAAGCCCTCATTGAATTTTTTGACATTGCTTTAGTGGCTCAAGATTCGTTCAACCCTAAGTATCATTCTAACAACACGTGAAGAACTTACGCAGTGTCTTCTCTAAACAGCTGTAAGTGAATAGAATTTCTCAGATGTTTAGTACTCCCAATGGTGTGTTTTGTCTTGTGTTTTGAAATATGGTGGCAGCATTAACAGAATTGTTTCTTTTTTCTAATAGATTTTATTTATTTATTGGCTGCGTTGAGTCTTCCGTTGCTGTGCGTGGGCTTTCTCTAGTTGCAGCGAGCGGGGGCTACTCTTCGTTGTGGTGCAAGGGCTTCTCATTGTGGTGGCTTCTCTTGTTGCGGACCACAAGCTCTAGGCGCGCAGGCTTCAGTAGTTGTGGCTCACGGGCTCTAGAGCGCAGGCTCAGTAGTTGTGGCACACGGGCTTAGTTGCTCCACAGCATGTGGGATCTTCCCGGACCAGGGGCTCGAACCCATGTCCCCTGCATTGGCAGGCGGATTCTTAACCACTGCACCACCAGGGAAGCCCCAACAGAATTGTTTCTTAACATACAACGTACTTTGAGCTAATGACAGGTATTGCAAAACAACCTAAAATATGAAGCATTAGAAATAGTTTGTGATTTATGTTTCCCAAATGGACTTAATAAATCCTGCCTAATATTATTTTATTTCCCTTTTAGGAGAGTTTAATTTATTGGTCATCGTAATTATTTTATTGATCATGACCTTTTAAATTACTTATTTTTTTATTATTTCACATAGGTGAAATAATATTACTCCCATATGGAGTAATAATTATGCAGTGTTTGATAGAATAACTCTGAAGTGGAATGATTTCACTCAAGAAAGCCAATTTAGTGTAATCTGGGGGCTGGCCAAGTGGATTTTATTTCTTCCCAATTTTTATTTACTTTCATTGTGGGAATACATGTATGGTTCTTAGCTCAGTTCCTGGCCCATAGTAAACGCTCAATAAATGTTTGCGCTTGTGAACATTTTCATTCTGTTTGCCAGAATATTTCAGTTCATTTTTTTAATCTCTAATAGCAGCTCATATGTTTTTGTTTGAAATAATTAAATCTCCAAGTATTTACAGAGTCTCACAGAATTAAAAGAAAAGTAAACTCTGAATAAATTTTGATAAAATGTGTTTCCCAGGAGCTAGTAAAATAATTTAAATTCATTTCACCGTCATCTCTGAATTAAAACTCTTCTCATTTATCATCCATTTCACTTAATGATAAAAGAATGCAAAACCACATGAGGGAAATATTTGACACAACAGGAATAAAATGCTTATTGTCTGTTTAAAGCACTTCAACACTTTGTACTATTTTTAAAATTCTAGATTCATCCAAATGTTTTATGCTCCAAAGTGCAATGAAGTAGCATAAAGAGTCATTGAACTGTAGAAACTGTTATGCCACAAGTTCAGGATACCTTCTAAGTGTGTGTATTTCAATATTTAAATTATTGTTGAATATTATTTTTTACAGGTATAGACCTACATAAAATGAAGAGTGTGTGGTTTAAGTCTGATGATATGTCAGTCTTTTTTGTTTTTTTTAAACTGGCATCAAGGGTGCTTGCCCTAAAGTGTTGTGTTTTTAAAATTCTTAACAAGTGTTTTCCTACTTGATTCTTAACTCATGACTGCTTATTAACACCACACTCTTGTAGTGTTGAAAATCAGTCCCACTAGGTCTTGTTTCTGCTGCCTTCGTTAAGACTCAACAAGAGAATTGCTGTTATTTAATAAATGGGTTTGTTCATTGTTGCTAATGTGACAGCAGGAATTTGAAGCCATCTGATTTCTGAGCTGGTTCTGTTAATTCAATAATGGCTTCACACTGCCAACCGATGGCTGCTAAGTCACTGAAGTTAACATAGAGGTTTTGGAGAAACTTCTGTTCCAATGATACATGAAAATATAAGCATATTTTTCACCATCTGGATAATCGGTATGCCTTCTGTTCATTAGGCTTATGCAATTGAACTTTGAGAGATTACTACTTAACATGATACCTGCAAAACACAAAGTTTGCAAAACAGATATAAGCAACTTGTGAACTATTATTTTTTTCTCTGTGATTAGTCTATCAAATTATAGTTAATTCTCAGCCTCTACACTTACATAGGTTTTATAGATTTTTTTTGTATCCTGCCTTAAATTACTCATTAGCACCTCCAAAGTAGGATGGTGTGACAGAGGGAAATATTAAATACATACAAACATACAGACAGTTAAAAAATTCGTGGAATAAGGCTTCCCTGGTGGCGCAGTGGTTGAGAGTCCGCCTGCCGATGCAGGGGACACTGCTTCGTGCCCCGTTCCGGGAAGAACCCACATGCCACGCAGCGACTGGGCCCGTGAGCCATGGCCGCTGAGCCTGCACGTCCGGAGCCTGTGCTCCGCAACGGGAGAGGCCACAGCAGTGAGAGGCCCGCGTACCGGAAAAAAAAAAAAAAAATCGTGGAATAAAATTTAAGACAGAAAGGAATTTTTGAAGATCCTCCAACCCAGTATTTTCCCTTCAGCCAACTCCCCTGTCTTACAGATGAGGAGACTGAAGGTCAAGAGGTTAAGGAGTGTGTGCAGGAGCACATAGCCAACAGAGGCGTCAAATTGCAGTGTGACCTGGAACGCATATTTCCTAGTCCTGTTGGGGACTCCTTCCAGAAGAAGCTAGAACAATGGAAAACTTTATTGTCCCACAGTTTACTATGGCATAGAATGACTTGCCCAAGGAAAGCATGCCTAGCCATTTCCAAAGGTTTTGAAAGTAGGTGGGTGGTAGGAGAAACTTATTGGAGCCGGTCCACAGTGGGAACCTAAGGACAGACCAATGGCAGTGCTCCAACACATTGTTTAGAATGCTGGGAATTAGCTGGGAGGTTTATTTTTTAAAGTAACATCTATAAATTGGTTCAACTGTTCTTTTAAAGTCATAGAGAAAATAACTCCATTTCTTCATACATTCTCAAACTTAGATCCATCTATCACATTTGCTTCACAAATCCATGAGATAGCTCAACAAGAACGTTATATTTCTTCCTTCTTCCACCAAGTGTATTAGAAAAGTAAATTATCATATAGGTCATTTTAAGTCATCCCTTCCCTGATTATTGCCTACTTAAAGAACAATTGAATTATATAGTTGAAATTTGCTAAGAGAGTAGACCTTAAATGTTCCCACCCCCACAAAAGAGGAAGGAGGAGGAGGAAAACATGAGGTATGGATGTGTTAATTAACTGGATGGGGGGAATCCTTTCACACTGTAAACGTAATGTCAAATCACCATGATGTACACTTTAAATATCTTACAAATTTATATGTCTATTATACCTCAAGCTGAAAAAAGAACAACTGAAACTTGACTCAATCATACCTTGGAATTTCTCTAAGAAATATTTAGTTTATAAGGCCCCAAATTGGCATAGTTAACCTTGCAGCCTAGAAATTGTATATTAAAAAAATTTTTTTTAATCTCAACATGATAAAGTCAGTTTAAGGCCTTATTAGGCGATTGTGTTTGAAAATAATTTATCTGTTTCCATCTGATTTAATATGATGAACTTAGTACGTATATCTACCTCAGATCTCCTTCCTGCCGGACTTTTCCTGTATCATTGCGTTGTCCACACTGCTGCCCCATTTGCTGTTCTAAATCACAAACCTGGTGGTCCATTCTTTTGTTTAAAACACTTCAGGGATTTGTTTGTATCGTAGACTCTACAAGAAGTTTCTTTTCAAGCTACGGATTTAATAATTTGGTCATAGAATCAAATAGTGACTTGGGGTTGAAATTCCAGCTCTACCATTTACTAAGCTAAGCAAGTTAAGTAATATTTTTGGCCTTATCTGAAAAATGTGTATAAAAGTAGTACATATTTTTGAGTGTCATAATGAGAAGTAAATAAGACAGTACATTTGAGTGTTTAGCCTAGTGTCCAGCATATAGAAAAGTTTCAATAAGTATTAGCTATCACTATATTTTAGTATCATAGAAATAAAATTCTAAGTATACATACATGGTTCCAGCCTGCTGTTAGTTCTGCATCTTCATTTCCTCCATTTTTTTCCTCCCGCCTTGAAACACACATACACACTCTTCATTCTAGCTTTACAACCCAATTTTAGCCTGAAACATACCAGGCTTTTTCATGCCTCTGTCTTTGTATGGGCTATGCTGGCTGCCTGGATTGCCACCCAGCCCATTGTTCTTCTCATTCCTTACATCTCTCAAGATTCAGCTCCTGTACCTCTTGTGACCTGGTGTTTCCAAGGCTTCTCACTTATAGAATTTATTGTACTCATTTGTAGTTATCTCTTTACCACTCATCTGCTTCCTTAAGTCATAAGCTCTTTGAGGGCGAGGACTTTATTTTTGCTCTCTATATTCAGCACAATGCTAGGAGCATTGTTAACACTCAGTAGTTATGTTGAAGGAATGAATACTTGCATGAATTATTAAGGTTGCCTTGCCGTCCAGTACAGGCAGCTATCCGCTTTTCATAACTGAATTTTAGCAATTGCTCCTCTAGTCTACACGAGGACAACCATCCCTCCTCACTACATTTTTAGTTTCCCTCTAGAGTATCAAGAAAGTTATTTCACTTGATTCATGGTTGCCATCTGGTGGAAGAAAAGGGTAACTACAGGTTCATGCTTAACTAAAACCATACAGAAGTTAAGATGATTACTGTTCCTTAATATGAAATTTCCACTGTTTCATGTTGGTTTCCAGAAACAGAGAGTCAAGAAAAACTCCCTGGTATTGTTCTTTCATTCTTGTACATTTGTTTTCTTAATATTTTAAGAAGTTGGTCAATCAGAAATAATGTTTTCAAACATTAATTGGGCAAATAAGATGTATGGAACTAAATATTGATTATATGTTCCAGTATGTAATAGAATAAAACTGGAAAGTTTGATAATGCTTGTTTATAAAAATATTTAAACTATGACTTTAGGAACTTTCCAGACTCTAACTGCTTTTCTAACTGCTTTAGCTCATATAGAGAATAGTGAAAACTAGTAGCACAGATACTAGAGCAAATTGTCCATCCAGTGTATACAGCTCTAACTTCTGAGATTGCAAACGATTTTTTTCTTATAAAATGGAGAAAAATATAGTTAGTAATTTAAGTGATTTAAAGTAAACTGATTATCTAAAATTTGGATATTGAATTTTTAAAATGTTTCTGTGACACTGAAGTCTTTTGATTCATTTATTCACCAAGCATTTGAGTGCCTACCTAATGCCTGATATTGTACAAAATGCTAAAGAACCAGAGATGGAAGATGTATTTTCAATTTTGGCTCAATTAATGAATATTTGGGTAAGGATGTAAAGCTATATAACTTTTCATAAGATAAATCATACCAACATCATTTAGATTTTCATAAGAGTCCCTTATGTTGGTTGACCCATCCATGTGCATTATAAACATCACAGATATAAAGATACCAGTTTTAGGGACTTCACTGGTGGCGCAGTGGTTAAGAATCCACCTGCCAATGCAGGGGACACGGGTTCGATCCCTGGTCCGGGAAGATCCCCCATGCCGCAGAGCAGCTAAGCCCATGTGCCACAACTACTGAGCCTGTTCTCTAGAGCCTGTGAGCCACAACTACTGAGCCCGTGAGCCACAACTACTGAAGCCCATGCACCTAGAGCCCGTGCTTCGCAACAAGAGAGTCTACCACAATGAGAAGCCTGTGCACCACAACAAAGAGTAGCCCCCGCTCGCTGCAAATAGAGAATGCCCCCGCACAGCAGCGAAGACCCAACGCAGCCTAAATAAATAGATTAAATAAATTTATTAAAAAAAAAAAAAGATACCAGTTTTATTCATGCCTTTTTAAAATTTATTTATTTATTTTTGGCGGTACGCGGGCCTCTCACTGTTGTGGCCTCTCCCGTTGCAGAGCACAGGCTCCGGGTGCGCAGGCTCAGCGGCCATGGCTCACGGGCCCAGCCACTCCGCGGCATGTGGAATCCTCCTGGACCGGGGCACGAACCCGTGTCCCCTGCATCAGCAGGCGGACTCTCAACCACTGTGCCACCAGGGAAGCCCATTCATGCCATTTTAATGGGTTTTCTTGGAGTATATGAATCTAAAGGGAAGTTCTTTATGATTTCTAATAAAAAGTATAGATATGCATTCAATATTCACATTGCTGACTTTTTATATTCCACTTATCTGATGGATAGACCTTTTTTTTCCATTTCAGCTATCTGGAGCACTATAATGGACCAGGAGGTTAACAAAAAAGGACTAAGGGGAAACATCACAAAGCCCATGCACCTCTCTCCAATAAGAAAGTTAAACATTTTCCAAGTCTTTAGGGTAGATAATTGTGCCTAAAGTAGCCACTTAGAAGCAGCATTATCTGCCTATGGAAGGAGAACCCAGAGCTTCTTACAGTAACCAGGGTGATTTCGTGTAGGAATCAACTTCATATGCAGGAGACATGCACGTTACAACCCTCCCTTCATGTTCCAAAAATGGCCTTAAATCAACCCCCCAAATGCTGAATTTTCTTCCATGCATTCTCTTTGAAAAACTGCAGAAGTATGTGTTTCAATTTAGAAACATTTCCGTCAAAAGAGGTTAAAATAATTTTTCATCATTTAGAGTAGTAAAGTTGAGTTAAATGGGACATTCACTTATGTGGAAGTCTTCATTCCCTGATGGCACTTGTTAAATGAGGTATTACGGAATTGAGCTATCATTTATAGAACTTTCATTTGAAAAATTACATAGGACACACACATATATATCCAAATTTAATTTTCTCTTTAACTGAAGAACCAAAAAAAGGGCCCTGAGAATTTATCTAGTTCTTTGGAAGGGTACCATTAAAGTATTAAGTTAAAATGTGTTATATATAAAATTTTGTTTCATACATCTCTCGAAAGAATGATTTCAGAGCTGGCAACTCAATTTATAAATAGCTATCCAAAGCAAAAATGGCCGGCCACCTGTCTTCTAACATTCTATTAACCTTCACTATTTAATTGCCTGAATGTGGACATACGATTTGTGTTAAAAAGGAAAGCTTCGTTTGTTGAGTGGGTGTCATAAGTCATGTTGACTTTTTTAATGACCTCTTTATCCTAGGGCATTCAGATCAATATGTTTTGAAGAAAACTCACAGGTACTACCTTGGGGAATAAAAGGAAATTAATAATTGAGTATTGTGAACAGCAAAGTTTATACTTTTTCTTGTCTAACAATTTCCATACTGATTTATGGCATTTGGAAATTGCTTGTTGCAACAGTAAATCTCGAGGTGGGTCTCCCTTGGATATGGACCTAAAGACAGGACACTGTTCCATAGCAGATGGCTTTTGCTTGCCATTTCAGAGACATCAGCCCTCGCTAAGCAGTTCATTATTTTCTAAGGTTGAAGAAGCTGTGGGTTACCATAATTATGAATTTATTATGTCCCTGCCAATCTACTGTGAATCCTAATTCAAACTTTACATGTCTCTTTGGAACCTTATTCATTTTCTCTTGATTATGTGGTTCCTGACAAACGACAGTTTGGAGAATCCAAAGTTGCTAAAGTTAGTTTTTTATGGGGCATCACCAGTTGCCCATTGTTTTTAGAATGCCTAATGACCTTTTAATGTTACATCAAGTTCAAGCAGCCACTCTTTGTATTGTCTGGCTACATTTTTATCCACTCATTTCTTCTGAGGATTGCCACAGGACTGCAATGTCCAAGACTCTCCTTGACTTTTTAGGTTGTGTGGTCAAGCATGTGTGGTCGTGCTTAAGAAATCTCTCTGGGGTGTTAGAGTTTTCAATCACTTTGTTGGGTTTACATAGCGAATTGTATGTACTTACGTTTTAGAACTGATCAAATTGTTTTGTGATTATCTGTTTAGTCATTTCTGTAGCTAGATTGTGAGTTCTTTCAAGGTGACAACTCTGTACAACTGATTTTAGTACACCTGAAACCCAACATTGTGCTCAATACGTGAGGGCAAATAATAAATGCAAGCTAAACAACGTCAATTGTATACACACACACGCACACATGTCTGCTAATTTTGCTTTAGTTTGGCAATTCATCTATACCAGGGTTTGGTAACCTTTCTGTAAGGAGCCCTACGGTAAATATTTTAGGCTTTGTGTACCATGCAGATTCTATCTCACTGCTCAATGCTTCCGTTGAAGTTCAGAAGCAGCCATAGACAATATGTGAACAATTGGGTGGGGTCATGTTCAAATAAAACTTTATTCACAAATACAGGTGTTTTGACTGTAGTTGGCCACCCTGGATTTAGACCAAGGCTCATGAACAGGTTTCATCTCCTACGCTGACTTTGGTTGATGGGTTGCTGCCTGGAATACTGTATTGAGAAGGATTCTCAGGGTGGGTCTGGGCTTAATGGCCCATGAGGGCAGAGACATGTTGACTTGTGCCCACCATTTATTCCTAGCGCCTAGCACAGTGCCTGACACATAGTAGACACTCAAGTATTAATGGAAAGGATTAGTTCTAGCCCATGACTGCACGCCTGCTCGTACTGCTGTCGTCTTTTGGAGGTGAAGCAGGACTTGGGGGGGAAAGGGTATATTTTTCTCTGAACTATTTGCCCATTCAGATTTTAAAATGTGTCGTTTTATATTTACACAAGCAGGTGCATTCACTGCTGAGATTATAGCTTTTCCACACAATTAGGTATCCCATTTTTCTCTTGCTGAAATAAGATACCCTTTCAAACTCTGTATGCAAAGTTATGCAACACTGCTGGGAATGCTGATTTGCTTTCCTCTCTGCTGCATTTTGCTTCTCTTATCCAGGCTTCACAATTCCATTGGCTGTCCCCGGCAGAGGTCAGCTTAGTGCTCTGATCATGCCCGGGCTCGGTCAAGAGGAAATCACTGTGTTTTCAAGGTGCTTTGCCACAGGTCATCCTGTGGCCTGTTTCACACAGCTTCCTGATATTTGCTTGATTGCCCACAAGCTGTTGGAAAAGGGTTCCAGGTCCTCCTGGTATCAGAAGTACTCAAGGTCAGTTAGGTTGCTTTAGGGAGGGCTCACCCTTTCAGAGGCTGAGCAGATTGGCAATTTGATGCCATAAAAAAAAGCCCGTGGCACTGAGGGTAGACAGGCCGTGTGGGAATGTCGCTGCGCACAGTCAAGGTTGTTACAAGAATTAAAAATGTTTACTTGCCAAACTGAGTCCTGGGGGATGCAGAGGGCTGTTATTGTGGAGAGTCTGGTACAACTCTGGATGTACATCAGAATTTGTGGTCTAGCTTTGTAAGAACACATGTGCCTAGATGTTATAAAATCAGAACTCAAAGGGGTAGAAACCGTGGGTTTCACCCTTCAGTGAGCTTGTTGAAATGTAGCACAAGTTTAAAAAGCAGATTCTAGGGTCCTACCTGAAAAATTGTGATTTACTAACTATGGAGCAGGACCCATATTCTGCATTTTTAAGACACTCCTCCCCTGTCCCAGGTGCTTCGGAAGCGGTTGAAGTACCACCCTTGAGAAATACTGATCAAGTCTAACCACATCATTTTGTAGGAAAAACTACAGCCCTGTACCTAGTGCCGTTTTCATGCTTGGATCTAATAAGACTTCAAGGTGATCTGGTTCATGAACTTCATACCTGGCTTCCTAAAATGGGACACTAGATACTTTGTGTGTGTTTCTGGGAAGAGGATGCATTGCTCTCGTCAGATTTTCATTTAGGTTCGAAATTATACATAAATTTGGTTTGAGATAAACTCTGGCTCTGCCTAAACCAGCCGTCCTGTTTCTATGGTATTAAACAAGATTTGGTGCCCAAGAAATATAAAATAGTATGACATCTATATGCCTTATGGCAAATGTCAGAGTGATAGAAAGAATCACAGGGGGGGCCTGGTCCTTTTTTCTTTTATGTTTGTGGCTATATAGAATGATCACTCACAGGGTTTTACGCCTAGTTTTAAAGCACCCCCTCTCCATCATTTTCTTCCAGCATGCCTGCACTGGGCTAGATACTAGGGAAACCGTCGTATGTGAAAAAACTTTTGTCCTACCTGCTAGTTGCTCGTAAATTAGTGATGAGGCAAATAGATGACTAGATGGAGACACTATGAATGAAGTGGTAGAGAGCTGTAGTAGAGGTCTGATGAAGGGCAGGGCTGTGGCAGCTCTAGTGAGGCAGCAATAGCTTTCGTTCTGGAAGATACGTTTGCAACGTAAGCGATGACTCCTATCTGTACAGGAGTAGTTTTAAAACAATGTGCCACTGAGATTGGTCATGTTGTTTGACTTCATTCATTCATTTATGTAAAAACATATATTGTGCACCTTTAACATAAAAGGCACTGTGAAGGCTCCTTAAGATGTAATATTTAGAATATATTAAAGTTACTCCATTTTTAGTTTCAATGTTATAAATTAATTAGCATAGAAAGTACAGTGTTGTGATCAGTTGCCTCATTTCCTGTCTGGAAAGGGGTATAATATAAATTTAGTAAGTAAAAAAAAAAAAAAAAACAATATGCGGTAGATGGCTACCGAATGCATTCTTTATTGACCTACGTGTGAGATGCAACAAATTACATTTTCCTTCTCAGGTTAACCTCAAAATAGTTTTGATGGTTGGTCTTGCGGGTAGAGCCAGTGGTGGTGAAGACTAAATAAAACTTTCAGGCAGTACAGATTTTTGTGTTTTCCTCTATACAGGGTTAAATTTCTGAGTAGACAACATTTGTCTTTCCTGACCTTTACTTGCCAACTTTACACGTTATTCCCAGGAATTTCTCTGGGTGCTTTCCTGCTTCTCATTCCCCCTCCCTGTGTGTAAAAATCTGATCAACATGTCCACACTAAGACTGACCATTTCTTGGTGTATTACTCTTCCTTAAAATATTTGCCTTTTGGGAAGGGGAAGAACTGGCATAAACCAGAGATTGCAAGCTGTAATGTTAGAATTTCAGGGCTCAAAGCCAAAAGGGAAAATGATTTGGGGGCAGGGATCCTTCTTGGGTTCCTCAAATCACACTACATTAGACCAGATTCCTGGACAGAAAGATGGACCCTTTTCCAGCCCCCCACTGCACATACAAGGAGCCTAAATCTCATACTGGTTTTGAAGGCACTTTTTAAAAATAATTAATTAATTTATGGCTCTGTTGGGTCTTCATTGCTGCACGTGGGCTTTCTCTAGTTGCCGCGAGTGGGGGCTATTCTTCATTGCGGTGCGTGGGCTTCTCTTGTTGCGGAGCATGGGCTCTAAGCGCGCGGGATTCAGTACTTGTGGCTCGTGGGCTCGGTAGTTGTGGTGCATGGGCTCAGTAGTTGTTGCACACAGGCTTAGTTGCTCCGTGGCATGTGGGATCTTCCTGGACCAGGGTTCGAACCCGTGTCTCCTGCATTGGCAGGCGGATTATTAACCACTGAGCCACCAGGGAAGTCCCTTGAAGGCAGTTCTTAAAGCCATGTCAAATTGGGGACATCAACCCAACTGGCATTGGCCTTGTGGTTCCCTACCGTCGTGGCTACACCTGCTCTCTGGACGTGCTCCCTAAAGAGCCTGATAGGAAGCTATGGGCAGGAGTCAAGTGAGGCCCAGGAGGGGTTCTCTGGCCCTGTTGCCAGCTAGGAGCTTTTGGCTGACTCCCTGAGGGACTGCTCTATTGTCATAGCTACAGAGTCCTTTTTGATTAATAATTCATGCGTGTTTTATAATTCGTTATAACAGTTGGTCCCATTGGCTTCCTGAATCCCCAAGGACATTTTTAGTTAGCGTTATGCATGGAACTTTCTAGAATACATTTGTATAGCGCTCATGGAAGTTAAATTTTTGTCAGGCTTTATAGCCCAACATTCAGAAATGGAAGGGAATTTTATCAGTAATTAATTTCCTTTCAAATAGGGAATATTTTTCTTTCTGTAAACAAACGTTTTTCTTCTAATGATCTCAAGTGTATAGAATGTGAAACAATATCTTACTTCTTTTTGTAACTGCTGAAGACAAAGGAACTCACCTATCACACAAATTTAACAAGACCACTCTGGCTGCGTGCTGCTTGTTTTCTCCACAGGTTTAAGAAAAACTCTACTGGTTGGCAGTTTTTAAAGTTGCCATCTCTCAAGAGAACTTAGGTGTGTGTATGTGCTTTAAAATAAAAGAAAAAGAAAAAAGAAGGACCGTGGAACTAATATAGTATGGCCTGTTCCCCCTGACTCTCTGGAATATGTGTGGTAACTGAGGGCCAAAGAATTTATTAATCATCACTTTAGTAGTAGTAGTAGCGAAATAACCTCAACTTTTCTTTAGACTGTAAAAATATAAATCTTTAATCCCTTAGAGTTTGAATGTAGATTTCACCAAGATAATAAGATTAGGAAAATGGACCACATGGCTAAACAGTATTTGATACCGCCATACTGCGAGATATATATATATGGCCTCCATCTGCTGTCAGGGAAGCCGTCATTCAAGAAGTGGAGTTTTAATTATATTTTCATGCTATAGCATGCTTGGTGCTACCATGTGAATATGCCTCAGATTACATATGGATCAGGTGACTGATAGAGTTATTAAAGGTTTGTCCCTTGAGGAATCCCGGAGGAATTGTCCTGAACCTATAACTTAGCAGTCGTCATCTTAGTGTTTAAACTAAATGAAAACTTCACTCTCCATATTAAGTAGGTTAGGTTATATGGCTCTGAGTCCCTAGCATGCGGAGTGTCATGCCCTCTGTGGTGGTCATTTTGCCACACAACTGACTAGCATTTGCACGTCCACAGCTTTGGTTCTCCAGAGCAATCTCAAATCTCCATAATAAGCATAGGATAGCATTGACACACTTCAGGTTTAAGTCTGAGACTTTTTCCTGATGCCGTATGTCTTGAAGGAATCAAATTTGCCTTCTTGAGACAGAATTATGAATTCAGGAGTGCAAGATCATCCTCTCAAAGAGGTTTTTCTTATTTAAATAACCCCTCCAGGTTAGAAGTGGCAAAGATTAAAAATGGAAAGAAATGACACTCTTGGCAGGCGAGAGAAAAGAACAACTCCCTTGCCTCTGTCCTCTTGCTGGTGGGCAAGGGCGCTTGCTCTGACTTTGTTTTGAAGTGCCTGGAGCCAAAGAGCAGTTGTCAGAAGTTAATGGTATGTTACCCTAAGAAAGATGGATGCCAAGGTGGACCTAAGTAAATTCACATGCCGTCCATGCTGGCTGCTGTCAACTCAGCACATGTGCATTCACCTCCCTTCAAGGGCAGGGCAACCTTGTCTGCGATAAAAATATTACCTCCTCCTCTCTTCTGTCTTCCTGTGGCACGAATTTTGAATGATCTGCTTTATGATCTCTCTTTTATCTCCTGAATACCTAGCGACCATCCCTGAGGTACTGTTTCCTAAAATTCAGCTCTTTTCTACTCAGCATTTGCAGAATTGATTTCCCACCTAACCTCCCTTGTGTGTCTTCCTCATTGTCAAAATCTGCTTCTCCTCAGAGGGTCACTGATCAGATGCGCTTGGAGCCAGATATAGCACCTTATTGTGTGTGGCATCAATGTTAAATTTAGCCTTAGCATGGGTCCCAGGATCAGCCCCTTTGCTTTAGCCTCCTTTCGATCCAGTCTTAGAAGCCTGTGTCCATTCATAATCGACACTCATATCAGAAGCAGCAGCACTGTGTGTTCCAAGCCAGGCATATATATTGTGTAAATATAAACTGAAAGGCGCTGCCATCAATTATTCGTCCCATTCATTTCAGTGGAGCTTGAGGATGTCTCTCTGCCAAATTACTCTGTGTGTGTGTGTGTGCACATTAAATAAAATGAAGGGGGAAGGGTAATTTATAAAATCAGATAATTGGAAAGATATTAAAATCCTGAAACTTCTTATCTTGGCAAAGCACAGCCTGGACCATCCTTGAGGCAAAAGTGGTATTTCTTCTTAAGATGCATTTTCAAGGTTTTGTAATCTTAGAATCTCATCTGTTGGTTTTTCAAATTTGCTTTGAAATTGGCTCTTTACATCAGGATCAACATTTATAACAACTCATTACAAACTTAATGATAAAATCCATTCCTTGATTTTAAAAATATCTTCTAAGTAAGAATTTATTGAGTGTAGGGGAAGCTTTCTTTCCTTTGAATACCATACCTAATTTTTTAAAATATAAAATTGTATACTGTATACTAGATCTTAGACTTGGTAGTAAAATAGAACATTTGATTGAAAAGAAGGGGCAGAAAAACCTCCTACAACTATGAAATATGCAGTACTAAGTAAAAATTGTAAGGCATGTTTTCATGGTTAAGGACATCAGAAGCTTATTTTTATTTTAAATCTGTTAAAGTTAAAATGAATAGTAACTTACCCTTGGCAAAGTCCTAGAGAAAAATACTAAAAGTGATTTGAACATAGTTCTAATTTACTCCTGATCTTTCTCTAATGGAGGCTCTATTAAAATTTAATTTAATATCTTTTCTTGGAAATAACTTTTACCTCCCTGGAACTTGTAACCAAAATCATTAGTATGATATTTTTCTTTGGAGTTCTATAAAATAATACTTTTTCCTCCTAGAGGTTTTTCTTTTTTTAAGGGGTGGTGGATATTCCATAAAATACAGAGAGGTGGATGGTTTTCAGGCTTACAGTTAAGTGTTCAAAGTAAATTTAATACGTTTCACTGTACTCTGTTTTCCCATTGTTTTCAATAGCATCTCCATCATCTTTAGCTTCCAGTTTTGCAACACTGAAGCCATTTTATGGGTTTTTCTTTTCCATCTGTCACCAGGCTTTGCTCATGTGCTCTTTTATTCTCTTCTCAATGGCTTTATCCTAGTCTGGGGCTGCTTTACCCTGCAAAAGAAGGGACCACAGCAGGCATTGCCTTCTTTTTAAAATACAAAAATTTTTTTCTTTTCTGGTTCAAAAGCATTTGGTGATTCCTGCTCCAATCCACGACTCACTGCGTAACCAAGGATAAATTGCTTAACCTCTCTGAGTCTGTTTCCTTATCTGTGAAAACCAATAAGTGTTTTCGTGAGGGTGAAATAAGTAAACACATGTGAAGCATTCAGCACAGTGCTTGGCACATAGAAAGCGGTCATTTTTCTATTTTTTTTATTTTAGAAAATTTGGAAAATGAAGAAAACTGCATAGAGAAAAAATATCACCCAAACTCTTACTAGTCTGAGATAACTAATGATTCATATTAACGTAATTCAACCATTTCCCCCTCATATGTGTCGTAAACAAACTGTTTTGTAATCTGCTCTTCATTATAAACGTTTTCCTATATTATTAGTATTCTTTCATAACATGATTTTTAATAGCTGCATTGTATTCCATTTCTTGGCTATCCCATGACATAATCAACCAATTTGTAGACATTCATTATCTTTTTTTTTTTTTTTTTTTTTTTTTTTTTTTTTTTTTTTTGCGGTACGCGGGCCTCTCACCGTTGTGGCCTCTCCCGTTGCGGAGCACAGGCTCCGGACGCGCAGGCTCAGCGGCCATGGCTCACGGGGCCAGCCGCTCCGCGGCATGTGGGATCCTCCCGGACCGGGGCACGAACCCGTGTCCCCTGCATCGGCAGGCGGACTCTCAACCACTGCGCCACCAGGGAAGCCCGACATTCATTATCTTGAATAATACCTTGATAAACGTGTTTGCTACACAAGTCTTTATGCTCATCTTTAGCTTTTTCTTAAAATAAATTCCTGGAAAGACAATTACTAAGTTAAAAGTGTAAATTACTTCAAAGTTTTTGTTACTTTTTTTCATTTGCTGTCCCAAAAGTGTCCGATTTATATTCCGATTTATATTCCAATCACAGTGTAGAAGGCCATTTTCCTTTCTTTCAGACTTTTTACTTGTCTCCCTGCTTTAATCTTTCTCTCTTTCAGTGCATTTTAAGCTCAACTCCAAGCACATTCTTACTCAGACAAGATTTGATAATTTATTCACTCTTTTTGATGTTTCGGTTGTTTCCTGTTACTAACTGCTACAAATCAAAGCTCCCCGGTTTAACAGGGAGTTAAAACTTCTCCACCTGCCAGCTCTCTCAGACTCCTAGTTTCATCACCTTCTTTTATGATTTCTCCCCATGAACTCACATTCACTACTTTCTAGATTGCTTTTCTTTCCTCCAGCAAGAACTTCTTACCTCGAAACTGATCTTTAAACGCTGGAATGATTTCCTGATTCTTTTTCTTCTGCCCTCTTTAATTTCTCTCCCTAGAGGCCGCTCAGCACTCACAGTAGCTCATATGTTAAACAAAATTCATCTCAAGATTCATGTCTGTTTTTGTGTTAGTTTGTAAAATGTGTTTTTCCAGTGTTTCACCTGTGTGTGCTGTTTGCATGTTAAAACTGCAGGTTGATGGCAGAGGTCTGTTCTCCCAACAGTGTCAAATCTAATGTGCTTCACTCAGCAGATGCTCAATAAATTAGAATTGGCTGGCTAACAGGTTTTCTTTTTAAGATGAACTGTGAAGCGTTTAGCAGCTTTTGAAATGCACTTTTTTTTTTGCACTCTCCCTCCCTGTCCCCCACCAAACTCTTTCATATACACTGGTTATTTCTTAAAGAACATTCAACTGTTATAGTAAATAGCATTTTAGCATAATGACCTACTAGGTCAGCATTCTGTCCACTAGGTTCCCAGAATTTAGATCCTCAGTCGTCTGCTTCTTTTATCGTTTTCATCCATTGAGTCCTTTTACAGGTATAGTATAACTCTAGCCCTTTTCTGTCTTCCAGACCGAAGTTGGCATGGGTGATATGAATGTATGCACATTCCGTAAGAAGGTGCTTTGGGCACCTTTTGTGCCCTACCTCACAAGCTTTTAGCTCATCTTTTTATTCTAGCTGTTAACCATCTTCCCAGGTGTAACTGGAACTGATGAACCTGTGTCTTCCCCTTTCTGTCCTGAGGCTTCTCTGCCACCACCTGGGGTATGTTTGGGAACCTACTCAGCAGTTCAGACAAGCAAAACCTGAATGCCCAGGAGGAGTTAACACCCCTCAAGGCAACCCTTCACTCGGACACAATTCTGAGGCATTCTACATGACTGCTCAGAGAGTCCCTAGCAGAATTGAGTTCATTGCCAAAGGAAGAAATAAAGGCAAGAATGGAAAAGATCAAACAATTATGGAGAGGAAGTCGTTAAATAAAGCTTCATATACAGCTTTGTATATGAAGTACATAATTTACCATGTTGGCATGTGAATGATGATTTGGGTTTCAGCCATTTACTTCCTAAAATAATGGCTCCAATAATGATTTAAGACCAGGTGTAGTTCCATTTGCCAGTAGAAAACCAGACTTGTATGCTGTTTCTAGAATCATGAAAGGAAGTTCTGACTGCAGGCAAAGAATTATGAACTGTCCAAAAGTTTTCTCTAAAAGCTATCTCAAAGTCCCTGATTCTTGGATACAGTGAAGATATTAAGCTTCTGTGGTAGAAAGTACTGAACTGGGTGCTGGGAGAACACAAGATGTGTAAGATACAGTCTTTACATCAGCCAAACCGGGGAGCTAAAATACCTTTACCTCTATAAATACTTGAAAGACTGTTGGTTGCTATTAGGTGGGTTCACTAACAGAGTTTATAGCATTTGAGCCTACTTTGAAGGATTGGCCGAATCCATAATTTGCCTACTTTCACTCAAAGTTATTTTGAAGATACAGAATGATAACAGCATAAATTGCTCAGAAAAGTATAAAGTACCGCACAAATGCAAGACACTGAAAATGGTAACAAAGTACTGTTTCTGATAGTTAGGTTATAAGAATATGCAATTTAGGACTTAAACTTCTAGTAGCACTTATCATTGATTAAAGAATAGATAAGTAATCCTATATTTTAATTTTGTTTTTCACTTCATTTTTAGAATTCTAGTGAAGTTTTAAAATTTAAATTGCTATTTGTATTATCTATCACTTGTGCAATAATTCCAATCTCAGTTAATAATATGACAGCCTGTTTTTTTATTGAGATATATTAGTTTCAGGTATACAGCATAATGATTCAATATTTGTATATGTTGCAAAATGATCCACCACAATAAGGTCTAGTTAACCACACATAGTTATGCATTTTTTTCCTGTGATGAAAATGTTTAAAATCTATTCTCTTATCAACTTTCAACTAAGCAGTACAGCCTTATTAACTATAGTCAGCATGCTGTACATTATAACCCCAGGACTTATTATTTTTTTTTGTAAGCGGGAGTTTGATATCTTTTAACCACTTTCACCCATTTTGCTCACCTCTGGCACCCACCAGTCTATTCTCTTTATCTATGAGTTTGGTTTTTGTTTTGTTTTGTTTTTATTTTCCACATATAAGCGAGATCATAAGGTATTTGTATGACATCCTGTTTTTTGGCATAGGTTTATGCTTGAACATAAGGTTTTGACTGACATTTGAATACATTTAGAGAATCACCTCAGTATAAAGGTGATTTCTTGAAATATCTTGATAGAAGCTAGTATTTTGCTAGAGTTGTTTCTTTCTATTCCTCTTAAAAAATCTTTCCCAGAGGAAAGAACTCTATACAGTAGTCCCTCAGTATCCACAGAGGATTGGTTCTTGGATACCAAAATATGAGTCACTCAAGTTGCATATTAAATGGTGTAATATTTACATATAACCTATGCATATACTTTAAATCATCTCTAGATCACTTATACAATGTAAATGCTATGTAAATAGTTGTTAAATACAATGTAAATGCTATGTAAATAGTTGCTGGCATGACAAATTCACTTTTTGCTTTTGGGAACTCTGGTATTTTTTTGGAATTTAAAAAAATTGAAGTATAGTTGACATACAGTATTATGTTAGTTTCAGGTGTACAACATAGTTATTTGACAATCAGGTACATTACAAAATGATCACTACAGTAAGTTCAGTAACCGTCTGTCACCATACAAAATTATTACAGTATTATCAACTACAATCATACCTCCGAGATATTGTGGGTTTGGTTCCAGACTGCCGCAATAAAGCAAATATTGCAATAAAGTGAGTCACGAATTTTTTGGTTTCCGATTGCGTGTAAAGTTATTTTTACATTATAGTCTATTAGGCGTGCAATAGCATTATGTCTTAAGAAACCAATGTAATGTAACTCAATTTAAAAATACTTTATTTTTTTTCATCCACTGAGTCCACTGAGTAAGATAGTTAGGTAGTTTGTGATTGACATGTACACACTGCTATATTTAAAATGGCTAACCAACAAGGACCTACTGTATAGCACAGGGAACTCTGCTCAGTATTATGTAAGAACCTAAATGAGAAAACAATTTGAAAAAGAATAGATACATGTATATGTATAACTGAATCACTTTGCTGTACACCTGAAACTAACACAACATTGTTAACCAACTATACTCCAATATAAAATAAAAAGTTAAAAAAAAAACAATTTACAGAAACAATTTCATGGCTTGAAATGAAGACTTTCTGAAAAAAATACTTTATTGCTAAAAAATGCTAACCATTATCTTACAATGTGGGGTTGCCACAAACCTTCAACTCTTAAAAACAAACAAACAAACAAAAAATTGAAGCACAATAAAACAAGGGATGCCTATATATTCCTTATGCTGTGTATTACATCTCCATGATTTATTTATTTTATAACTCGAAGTTCGCACCTCTTAATCCCCTTCACCTATTTCACCCAACCTCCTACTCCCTCTCCTCTGGCAACCACCAGTTTGTTCTCTATATCCATAAGTCTGTTTCTGTGTTCTTTGGTTTGTTCATTTGTTTTTTAGATTCCACATATAAATGAGATCACATAGTGTTTGTCTTTCTCTGCCTAATTTATTTCATAATAAATAAATGGTATTAGCATAATACCATTTTGTTGAAAATGGCAAGATTTCATTCTTTTTTATAGATGAGTTATATTCCTTTGTACATATATATACCATATCTTCTTTTATCCATTCATGTATTACTGGACTTTTAGGTTGCTTCCATATCTTGGCTATAGTAAATAGTACTACAGTGAACATAGGGGTGTATATATCTTTTTGAATTAGTGGGTTTTTTTCCCTTGGGTAAATACCCAGAAGTGGCATTGCTAGATCGTTTGGTAGTTCTATTTTTAATTTTTTGAGGAACCTTCATACTGTTTTCCATAGTGGCTGCACCAATTTACATTCCCACCAACAGTGCACAAGAGTTCCCTTTTCTCCACACCCTTACCAACCCTTGTTATTTGTGGTCTTTTTGATGACAGCCATTCTGACAGGTGTGAGGTGATATCTCATTGTGATTTTGATTTGCATTTCCCTGATGATTAATGACATTGAGCATCTTTTCATGTGTCAGTTGGGCATCTGTATGTCTTCTTTTGAGAAATGTGTATTCAGGTTCTCGCCCATTTTTTTTTTTTTTTTGCGGTATGCGGGCCTCTCACTGTTGTGGCCTCTCCCGTTGCGGAGCACAGGCTCCAGACACGCAGGCTCAGCGGCCATGGCTCACGGGCCCAGTCGCTCCGCGGCATGTGGGATCTTCCTGGACCGGGGCACGAACCCGTGTCCCCTGCATCGGCAGGCGGATTCTCAACCGCTGCGCCACCAGGGAAGCCCCTCCGCCCATTTTTTAAATGGATTTTTAAAATTTAATTGTATGACTTCTTTATATGCTTTGGATAATAACCCCTTATCAGATACACCATTTGCAAATAGCTTCTCCTGTTCATTAGGTTGCCTTTTTGTTTTGCTGTGCAAAAGCTTTTTAGTTTGATGTAGTTCCATTTGTTTATTTTTGCTTTTGTGTCCTTTGCCCGAGGAGACAGAGCCAAAAAAACATTGCTGAGATCAGTGTCAAAGAGCATACTGACTGTGTTTTCTTCTAGGAGTTTTATGGTTTCAGGCCTTAAAGTCTTTAATCCATTTTGAGTTTATTTTTGTATATGGTGTAAGAAAATGGTCCTCTTACTGAGGCCACACTGGTGTGCAGGGCTGGCCCCCAGTACAGCTGGCTGTAAGGACTGTCTACAACTGTTGCAGGTGCTCTGGTGTGCAGGGCTGACCCCTGGGGCGGGAGCCGCTTTGGGGGGATGCCGGTGCCTGCCAAGGGTGCCCGATGGGATGGGCAAGGCTGAGGGCCACGTTGGAGGAGCTCTGGTGCTGGCTGAGGGCACCTACCTGGGCTGGTGGGGCAGGGTTTCTTTCCAAATATTTTCTGTCTGCAGCTGGTTGAATCCACAGATGTGGAACCCACAGATACAGAGGGCTGACTATACATGAAGTTATACTGTTTTAGAAGTGAAATGCCAAAATTTAACTCCACTACAGTAAAAAATATAGGCCCGGTTCCAAGACCTCCACCATGATTTGAATTAAAAGAGTAAATCGGTGGACACAATAGGAAGGAAACGTGTGGTATGCTTTCAGTTATACCGAATACACCAATATTTGTTAAACGTGCATTATGGAATTATTTCCTGTACCTCATAGATATTTCCAAGGAAAAAAATTAAAGACACGTGTTACACTGAATAGCAAGGTAGTGTGAATTTTAAAAGAGTTATTCTGCAGGATGTCTCTTCATTCTCCATTGTCAGGAGAAAATTGTTATGAAACTCTAGAATTAAATATGTTGTGCTAATGTGCTGAGTCCATTTACATTCTATGGAATAATTTTATTTGTTCCGCACTAGCTGGCTGGCAGAGAAAATGAACAGTGTTTGGTGATATTTTAAAGTTGTAATTTCATCAGCAACCGACTTAGGGGATCCAAATATAAGTCTGGAAATGAAGTGTTGTGTGCTATATTTGGCTACTCTGAAGACTGAAATATAACTTTTTCCACCACTTCCCAGTGGGTTTTTCCTGAGAAGTCAGTTGTCATTGTTCTGGCAAGTTTCTTTTCATCCTAAACTGTGCTAACATTTAGAAGGAAAACTATGAAGGTTCTTTACCAAAAGAACATATTTTAAAGATAATTCTTTTTAATTACAGGAATTTTTAAAAAATATTAAACTATGTAGATGTGTCTTCACCTTATTCTGGGCCCATACCCCAGAGACAATCCTGTTTAACAGTTTCTTTTATTTTAGTTTTCTAGTGATTGTGAGTATAATTTTAAACAATATATGTATGCCTTCATTTATTTATCAACCTTAGACCCTATACATATGATGGAGGACTGCAACTGTAAGAAGATGCCAAAACTCTTGGCATTCTCAAGAGATATGTTTTAAGAATTTCAATTCTCCTCAGTCATACATGCTGTCGTATTACTTAATTTCTCCCTTAAAGTTCTACTTAACTTTAACTGTGATACTTAACTGGAAGGGAGAAGAGTGTGCTATGGCCCCAGTCCACCAGAAGAATGTATCAGAATCTTTGGGAAGGTCTTTTTCAAAGTACAGATGTCTTCCTTCCTACCTCCAAGGGAAGCTTGCTTACCTGGTTGAAAGTCAGTGTGTGTAATTTCAGATGTTACTAGTTGGGAGTACACTGTGCAGATAATGTAGAAGCAGGGGAAAAAAAGTTAAGAATAAAATATATAAAGACCAAGATATTTAAGTGGTGAACAGTTCTTTTCGGGTTGAGGCATCTTTGTTTTAGGTCTCTTCGTTTTCTGTTTCTCCTATTATTCCGTTATCAGCCCTAGCAGAGGGCTTTCCATTTTGTTTACTTCACAAGAGTTCCTGCATAAGCATTAATGAGCAAAGAACAACAAAGCAAAGCAGAGGTTTGGATGCCACAGCATAGGACGGCTTACTGCTGAGATGAGTTACTAGCTTATGCATTCTAGATTAGGGTGAGTCAGATTTATATCCAGTAAAATTACTATCACAGGGCCTTCTGGGTTCAGTGGAATAGCTGAAACTCTGAGTTCGACTCCATGAATGCCAACCCATCATCTTTTGTACCTTTAAACCTGGTAGAAAACTCTTAGAGGTCTGTAATTCTGTGTATTTGAAGATCAACCTTACTTGGTACAGTAGAGTCTAAAAATGACAACAGTGACAAGGATGTGATTGTCTAAAGGGTTGGTTCCACAGTACTTTGAGTTCTCACTACAGCACTTGAGGGGAAGTGAAAAGCCTAAGATGAGAAATACTCATGGGGTTCTCTACTTGTTTTATCTGCAGACGGCAGCTGAATATGTAAAATCTCGACTCCCAGAGGCCCTTAAACAGCATCTTCAAGACTACGAGAAAGACAAAGAAAATAGTGTATTGTCTTACCAGACCATCCTCGAACAGCAGATTCTATCAATTGACCGAGAAATGCTAGAAAAATTGACTGTATCCTATGATGAAGCAGGTATGTTGGTCTTTAATAGACACACACACACACACACACACACACACACACACACAATGTTTTTTTCCCTGAAAAAATTTCTTTTTAGATTTTGGTTAAATTAGGCCCTTTTCTTTGGTAGAAGATGAAGGGCAGACAGGATTCAAAGTTATATAACATGGATTAACAGTAAGTTTCTTCTCTGCACTTTTAGTATCAAAGATTTCATCAGGAGATTTCTAAAAATGGCTCTTAAATATCAAATCCCTTTAAAATTTTGGCTCTTTTTTAAATGGAATTGTTCTGGCCTTTTATCAACCATGTGCTCCTGTTGATTTAATCTTTTAAAGTGTCACTTCAATTTTGGATACGAGCTGAAAGCTTTTACATCCAATAATCCAAGAACTGTTAGTTGCTTCAAGTGTTATTTTTTAATTTCAGAGTTCTTTTCTAAAGAGGTACCATTTTATTCCTGAAGTTTCAAGCTGAACTTGGCTTTCTTTTCCTTAAGCTCCTCAGATGAATCCTAACCCCTAACACCACACTGGACACTTTGGTACACTGCCTTCCATAAGTTCATATTATCCAAAGGAGCTTATTAATGAAGGCCTGGATAGACCTCCTTACATCACCATTTTATCTATTATGTGGTTTGTCGGCTAAAACCTAATTTTAATGAAACCAGTGCAGTATTACTTGGAATTATTAAAACCTTTAACAAAATTAGACTTATTCAGGAAAAATATCTTGATTAAAATTGTCATACCACCCCTGCCCGCCCCCCCCACCCCAGAAATGGAGAAAAAAGTATGGGAAAATAGGTTTCTAATGGTCAAACATTGGTAGTATTAATTTCCTTTTTAATACCGGGAGCTTCTGTTTTTATTTCTACGGGAAGTTGTTATTTTACATCTCATTTTCTTTCACATGATCTTAAACAGTCTCAACGCTGACATTCTTAACATTTGATTTCAAGCTTGAATAGCAAACCGAAGAGCAGATTTTTAAAAAAATGCTGCACATGCCTAACCACTGATGCAGTTTTTCTAGTTATTAAGCTGTCCACATTTTCATTCAGCCTTTTAACCTCTTTACATCCACTTGATAGATACCCACTTCTAGCCTCACCCAGGACATCTCTACTCTCTCTGACTCTCCTTTGCTTTATTATGTTTTCCAGACAAAATGGCTCTCTTCTGCCTGTTGGGTATTTATTTATTTGGTCTCTGTATTTGTCTTGTGTTTAACATTCTTCTCTTTGGAATTCTCATTCATCTCCTCTCTCATCCCCAGTGGAGTAAAGTAAGGCTATGATCAGCCCAATCAAAATAATATTTAAATTTTCATAGCATCTCAAAGGTCATAAAAGTCAAGTAGTCCATCTACTTCCTGTCCCCATAATCACTTTTTAAATTTTATTGAAGTATAGTTGATCTACAATGTTGTGTTAATTTCTGCTGTACAGCAAAGTGATTCAGTTATATATATAATATATATGTATATATATATATATTCTTTTTCATATTCTTTTCCATTATGGTTTATCACAGGATATTGAATATAGTTCCCAGTGCTATACAGTAGGACCCTGTTGTTTATCCATCCTATGTATAATAGTTTGCATCTGCTAATCCCAAACTCCCAATCCTTCCCTCCCCCACCCCACTTCCCCCTTGGCAACCACCAGTCTGTTCCCTATGCCTATGAGTCTGTGTCTGTTTCATAGATATGTTCATTTATGTTGTTGTTTAGATTCCACATATAAGTGATATATGGTATTTGTCTTTCTCTTTCTGACTTACTTCACTTCGTATGATAATCTCTAGGTCCATCCATATTGCTGCAAATGGCATTATTTCGTTCTTTTTTATGGCTCAGTAGTATTCCACTGTATATATGTACCACATCTTCTTTATCCATTCATCTGTCAGTGGACATTTAGGTTGCTTCCATGTCTTGGCTATTGTAAATAGTGCTGCTATGAATGTAGGGGTGCTTGTATCTTTTCAAATTATAGTTTTGTCTGGGTATATGCCCAGGAGTGGGATTGCTGGATCATATGACAACTCTATTTTTAGTTTTTTGAGGAACTTCCATACTGTTTTTCACAGTGGCTGCACCATTTTACATTCCTACCAACACTGTAGGAGGGTTCCTTTTTCTTCACCCCCTCTCCAGCATTTATTATTTATAGATTTTTTAATGATAGCCATTCTTACTGGTGTGAGGTGGTGATACCTCATTGTAGTTTTGATTTACATTTCTCTAATAATTAGTGATGATGAGCATCTTTTCATGTGCCTGTTAGCCATCTGTATGTCTTCTTTGGAGAAACCTCTATTTAGGTCTTCTGCCCATTTTTCGATTGGGTTGTTTTTGTTGTTATTGAATTGTGTGAGCTGTTTGTATAGTTTGGAAATTAAGCCCTTATTGGTTGCATCATTTGCAAATATTTTCTTCCAGTCCGTAGGTTGTCTTTTCATTTTGTTTATGGTTTCCTTTACTGTGCAAAAGCTTGTAAGTTTGATTAGGTTCCATTTGTTTATTTTTGCTTTTACTTCTATTGCCTTGGGAGACTGACCTAAGGAAACGTTGGTATGATTTATGTCAGAGAATGTTTTGCCTATGCTCTCTCCTAGGAGTTTTATGGTGTCATGTCTTATGTTTAAGTTTTTAAGCCATTTTGAGTTTATTTTTTGTGTAGGGTGTGAGGGAGTGTTCTAACTTCATTGATTTACATGTGGCTGTCCAACTTCCCCAATACCACTTGCTGAAGAGATCGTCTTTTCCCCATTGTATATTCTTGCCTCCTTTGTCAAAGATTAATTGACCATAGGTGTGTGGGTTTATTTCTGGGCTCTCTATTCTGTTCCATTGATCCCTATGTCTGTTTTTGTGCCAATACCACAGTGTTTTGATTATTGTAGCTTTGTAGTATTGTCTGAAATCTGGGAGGGTTATGCCTCCTCCTTTGTTTTTCTTTCCCTCAGGATTGCTTTGGCAATTCTGGATCTTTTATTGTTCTATATAAATATTAGGATTACCCATAACCATTTTATAATGAGAAAACTGAGACCCACAGATTTGCCTGAAGTAACACAGTTACTTAGTTGTAGAGCTGGGACTCCAACCTCCTCATTGCTAATCCAGCTGGGCTTTCACCATATTATTGCAGGTTCTCATTCACTCAGTAGTCATTTGTTGAATGCATAGCAATATGCTAGGCAGTTGGAAGAAAGGGGTATGAGTATAGAAAAGGAAAACAGAGACCTTCCTTAATAAAGTCTAGCTGGGCGCTGAAACAGATATATGACTTCTGAAGAAAAATTCCTGAGGATTTTGAAATAAGTATGCTCTGTAATATGCACAAGCATTTTAAGTTAAGCTGAGGGGATGTGGCGTAAAGGAATAATGAAAGTGGCTCAAGTTTTCAATGGAATTCTTTAGGGGAGGCATTTGCTTAAACCCTGAGGGACAAACAATGAACATGGGTTTGTGAGGAGAAGAGAGATGCAGTCCATGTGATGAAGGGACCCAAGGGGACACCAAGACGGGCATCAACATCAGCTGCAACCTCCCACCACTCAACTTTTCCTTCCTCAGGAATAATTTTCCACCCACCTGCACTGTTGTTGAGCAATGATTAATCTAATCTGCAGAGGGACATTCGTACGTGACCCTTAGGAACAAATACTTTGGCATGGAATTAATCTATCAATAAACTCTACAGCATGAAATAGTGGAAATAACTACAGGATTGAGAGTTAGAGGATCTAAATTCCCAGCCTTTCCTCTAGCTTAATACTGGTATGATTAATGCCTAGATCCTCTGTTTCTTCATGTATAAAGTTGGGCTAATAAAACCTCACAGGGTTATTATGATAGTAAAATATATTCTATTTGGGGAAGTCCTTAGTCCTTCATATTGCAAATGCCACTAGTGCTGAATGAGAACAGATTTGGATCTTGTCTACCACTGAGACCAGTTTAAAGTGCTAGTTGAGTTTTTTCTTGACATGCGGTGTTTGGGGAGACAGAGGCAAATTCTTAAAAATATCTTCAGAAGCTCTGAGGAGTCAGGCAACAACTACCTTTAAATCACCCGCTCCAGGCTCCGTTTGCCCTTGGTCATTCCTGCATGAGGTGACACATGAATGTCGCTGTGAGTTGTGAAATCAAAACACTGCCTTCTCCTCCACTACCCATATATGAACATATGAATGATTTTATTCCAAAAAAGAGGAGAAAATATCAAAAGTTATTACTATCTAACAGAAAAGAATTTCATCATGATACAAAGGAATCAGGACAGAAAATTGGTAATAATATCTAACACCTTCAGATACAAACATCTTACACTAAGCCACTCATTTGCTTTAAACTGCTTAGCTTCTTTCCATGCTTTCCCAGTTTTACTTCCTTGCATTCTTAATTCAGCTCTCCCAGTTTTAGGAAGTAGTTAATTGTTAATTAGACAATATCCTGGTCTCTTGAGAGGTTAATTTGTCTTTAATGCTCAACCACTGATAAATCAGACTGAGTGACTTAATGACAGTTAGCACCATCTGTGGCTTCTAAACTTCTAAAAGCAGTTAATGAAAAAAAATCCCTAGATGCTTGTCTGAAAGCATTGGCTCAGGACCTTTTCTCCCTCCTTTCTCTTTCTCTCTCAGTATCCTCTCGCCCCCTTAAATACATATATATCTTAATGCTTTACTCATTCACAATTCAACTCTCCAGCAACCTGACATACTTGAAATCCAGCAAAAAATGGGAAGAAAGCTAAAGCCACGTGCAAGCATACCATGTCACAGAGGCTATAGTTTCTCACCAAGGATTTATATATTATTATTTTATATAGTTCTGACCAGTTAGGTTATATTTTCCAATGTGACATTTTCTTTTTAAAAATTCTTTTTCTGAATTTGAGTGTTACACTTTTATTGCAGAAATAAATAGAAATAAGTAGAAGGGTATAATAAGAGACTAATAATTATCTGTGATCCTACCATTGTAAACATTTTGGGTATATTTCCCTCACTCTAAGCTTTTTCTTTTTTTTGCGGTACGCGGGCCTCTCACTGTTGTGGACTCTCCCGTTGCGGAGCACAGGCTCCGGACGCGCAGGCTCAGCGGCCATAGCTCACGGGCCCAGCCGCTCCTTAGCACGTGGGTTCCTCCCAGACCGGGGCACGAACCTGTGTCCCCTGCATCGGCAGGCGGACTCTCAACCACTACGCTACCAGGGAAGCCCTTTGGTTTTGGTTTTGCTACTATGAGTAATGCTGCAATGAATATATACATTTGTCTTCATTTCATGTGACTCTAGGGAACAGACTTTAGAAAATGTGGGTGTAGAATTAGAATTAGAAGGTGAGGGAAGGGGATGATACTTATACTTAGAGCAGACAGAGCAGCAAGGTATAAGAGCAAAGAGCAAATCCATAGAAATCCATAAAAAGCAGTCATCATATCCCCAGCATTGCACACTACATTCTAAGTCAAATCAGCATTCACAGACCCTGTATTACAGAGTTGACATCATTTATCTCCATAACGGTGGCCTTCATTCACAGAGAAACAGTTCAATAATGTTAATTATATTCTGTATATAAAAATAGGGATTGTATAAACCAGTTTATAAAGATTTTCATCCAAATGGTTTATTTTTAAGTTTGACTATTAATAGGAATAAAGATGTTTTGTAGTATAATTGAAAGAGGTCTTGGAGCCAAAAGACCCAGATTCTATTCCTAGCTCTGCTGCCAACCAAATATATGACCTTGAATGAGTCACCAAACCTCCCTAAAGCCTATTTCCCTATAAATCGAACGTATGAACAGGATCTCATTGATGTCTTCCATTTCTAAAAGTATGATTCTGGTATCTTGACAGTGGAAAACTCAGGCAGCCATAGTTTCTGCAAGGTTGCACTTAACTTCTTGAATCTTCTGCTTTCTCTGTTGCTTTTCTCCTCTCTCCCCAGACAGCCCATGTAATTTGTTTATAATATCTGACTAAAAAAAGACCACCGCCTAGCTATGCTGGCATCTGCACATGAAGTTGCCCAGTCATACTTTTGTTGGTGGGAAGGGCACTGAGACTGTATGAGTGAAGCACAACTAGATTTTGGAAGGAGAGGTTCTGAGCCATCGTTCATGGATTCTTGTTAAGCTTGCTTAGATTTTTTTTTTTTGCGGTACGCAGGCCTCTCACTGTTGTGGCCTCTCCCGTTGCGGAGCACAGGCTCCGGACGCGCAGGCTCAGCGGCCATGGCTCACGGGCCCAGTGGCTCTGCGGCATGTGGGATCCTCCCAGACCGGGGCATGAACCCGTGTCCCCCGCATCGGCAGGCGGACTCCCAACCACTGCACCACCAGGGAAGCCCTGCTTAGATATTTTTATTAGCACTTACTAATGCTAAGCAAAATCTAGCATGAGAAGATATGGTTTGCATTTGATCCATTAATGTTTTTATTTGAATGGGAGCACAAGTTCATACACATTTCAATAGATTGGGTTTAGTAGAGAGAAATTTCCAAGGAAAACAGTTGCATGACTTGAAGAGATCAAAATAGCATTTCACACTGTCTCAGAGAGCATCATGAACCTAAATATTTATTATTTGTCATAGTGGGAAAAAGTTGAAGGGTTGAAATAGCCCGAGAGGGAATCTTTTCTCGCATTATTTATTTTTATGCTTGTACATTGTTCATATTTCTCTAAGCAATCTCAAATCGTTTATAATTTTTTCTTAAGTTTGGGCATAAATAATCTACAAAGTAGTGTGATTTGTAATGCCTTGTGTTTGAGGGAATTGTGAGGAGAGTAGGCCCATTTATTTGAGAATGATACTCTCTGTTGCACAATCAAGAACCCTAAGGCATGGGGAACGAAGTAGAAAGCTCCTCCTTCTCCCTTTGGGAAGAGCTGGCTATGCCTGTAAGAGGGTGGACAGTCCAGCGGTGGTATCTTGCTTCTAGCCTCGGGACAGTTGCCTAAGTTGCTGCTTTGATCTCCTCAGAGTTAAACCTAAGACCAGCAAAGGTTTTATTTGTTCTTACAGTTCACTAGAAACCCAGACAGCTTTCCAATGAGCACATGTTTCTACCATGTAGAAAGAACACTTATGAGTAGAAAGCGGACCAGACAGTGCAGATGAGGGAGAAAACTCAGCCAGCTGTTTATATTGTGTTCATTTGGGCATCATTTAAAGCTGGGGGCCTGCAGATCCATTGACAGGTGTCAGGCAATCATGTAGGATTTTCCCAGAGGTGGTGAGGAAGGAGGAGTAGCATTAATTTGTTAGCCTTTGCTTGGTGATTGCCTGATGCAGCCTGACATTAGAAATGCGTGAGAGCTGAGCCCAAGCAAAGCTACCTGCCATGAAGAGACACCAAGTACTGAAATGTACTTTTTGGAGAAATGGCTTTTTAAAAGGGTGGCGAATGTGCTGTAAGCAATTTAGGAAGTAGCTGGAGGGTTCCCTCCTACTGAGCTTATTTTATTCTTCTTAATATAGACGGTACCTACAAGTTACATCTCTGTGTTAATTGAGCCATTAGTGTCTGAGTAATCAGTGTTCTCAAAAGGAAAACCATTTACTGTCATGGAGAAAAAAATTGAACACACATCGAGAAACCAAACCCAGGAAAGAGACTGTAAATTATTTAGGGCCCTTTCAGGTTTTCTAAGAATATAAAAAATTCAGTAAAAGGCCTTTGCAGAAAGTTCTTCACTCTAACAAATATAGTGAATTTCTCAGTCTGTTTCTCAAACAGGTCCTAAGGGAAGAGGTGGCTTTAGGTTTCCTTAATTTATATCTTCAATCAGAACCTTATTTCTGGGCTCAAAAGATGTTCTCACCGAGGCTTTCTGTCAGGATTTGGAAGGAAGAGAAAAACAGGGAAACTTAAGAAACACGTCGTAAAGGGAAGTTTAATATTGGTTGTGTAACCTCTGACAACAACTTCTGAATTTCTGTAAAAAGTTAAATCTTTTATTTTTCCATTATGAGAGTAATATAAATATGTTTTAGAACATTTTTAAAATATGGAAAAATAGAAGGAAGAGATAATCTCTAATTCCACCACCAAAACATAACCACCATCTTTTAGTATATTTACTTCTAGTCATTTTTCTCTGCTGGGTTTTAATAATTTGTGCCCAATTTTATACCTTTTTTCTCATTTAACACTGAAATATAATCATATTTCTCAATGCTCTTACAAGCTACTCAAAAGTAATTCGTAATGACTGCATAGTATCTTACTGAATGGATATGCCACAGTTATTGTTCCCATAACCTTTTAATATTTTCAGCATGGCCCCTCTTGTTTATTTGTGTTTCATTTCTTGTCACCATATAGAATCCCTGAATTTGGAGGTCTGTTTCTTATCTGTGAAAAGATGAGAATGGTGGTATGATTAACAAAAACATAATGAAGACTTCTGTAATGCAGCCAATTATTAGTCATATAACAGTGGGAGCAGAGGACTAAAAGAGGTAGTTGAAATCCACTTATAAACTGATAAATTCTTTCTGGCCAGTAATACCAATCTTTTTAACCAAACTTGATTTGAGTTTCAGTTATAATTCTTATACTTCCCCCTTTATATCATAGATTTAAAAAGTCAAAAGATAAAGTGGGGGGGAGTAGCAACTAAACAGAGTGACTTTGCCATCTACAAACTAGAAAACTATCCACCATGGCTATTTGAAATTACCCAAATATGTGATTCACCAGCCCTGGTGTTGGTTTCTATGTCTGTGGTGAGACATTGTGCCTCTCTTTGCTTGGTTTCATCGACTGTAAAAAAGGACATTGGATTAGATATTTTCTGAAGTCTTTCCCAGCTTTAACAATGTGTGTGATTTTGTGCTCAGTTCATTTAACGCTCATTGGTTCATTCAGTTATTTACTCTGTAAACATTGACCGAGTGCCTAGGAGCCAGGCATGGTGCCTGCCACTGGGAATGCCCAGGTGACTATGTGGCCCTTCACTCCAGGTGTGTGTACGCATCTGTGTGGGAGTGGGAGGACAGAGTGACAGTGGTAGAAACATAACTAGAGTGCAGTGGAATTAGTGCTACAGAGTGTGTGTTCAGAGGACAGTGAATGGGTAGAGGAGGAAAGAGTTAGGTTTGGGATTGAGAAAGAATTCTTAAATAAATCAGAAAATCATAAGAGAACCTGTAAATCTTTTGAGCTGTTTGTCTTGAATGTCAGTTGCATGTTTAAAGGCAGGTTTATTATGAGTGATGCTTTTTTTCTTCTTTGCTCAGTAACTGGTGATGTGCCAGCGCCTTATACAGACCTATTCTTTTTTTTTTAAATTTTTTAAATTGAAGCATAGTTGATTTACAATGTTGTATTAATTTCTGCTGTATAGCAAAATGATTGTTTTTTATATATATGTATATATATTCTTTTTTATATTCCTTTCCACTGTGGTTTATTATAAGATATTGAATATACTTCCCTGTGCTATACAGTAGGACCTTATTGTTTATCTATTTTATATATAGTACTTTGTATCTGCTAATCGCAAACTCCTAACCTATCCCTCTCCCGTCCTTCTCCTTTGGTAACCATAAGTTTGTTTTCTATGTCTGTGAGTCTGCTTCTGTTTTGTAGATAAGTTCATTTGTATCATATTTTAGATTCCACATGTGAGTGATATCATATGATATTTGTCTGATTTACTCACTTAGTATGATCATCTCTAGATCCATCCAAGTTGCTGCAAATGGCATTATTTCATTTTTTTTTTATGGCTGAGTAGTATTCCATTGTATATATATACACCACGTCTTCTTTATCCATTCATCTGTCAATGGACGTTTAGGTTGCTTCTGTGTCTTGGCTATTATAAATAGTGCTGCTATGAACGTTGGGGTGCATGTACCTTTTCAAATTAGTTTTCTCTGGATATATGTGCAGGAGTGGGATTGCTGGATCATATGGCAACTCTTTTTATTTTTTTGAGGAACCTCCATACTGTTTTCCATAGTGGCTGCACCAATTTACATTCCCAGCAACAGTGTAAGAGGGTTCCCTTTTCTTCATACCCTCTCCAGCATTTATTATTTGTAGACTTTCAGTGATGGCCATTCTGACTGATGTGAAGTGGTACCTCACTGTAGTTTTGATTTGCATTTCTCTGATAATTAGTGGTGTTGAGCGTCTTTTCATGTGCCTGTTGGCCATCTATACAAACCTATTCTTAACCTCTGCTGTAACATCACCTTCTACATTCTAAGTGTCGCTGTCCAACTAATTTTAGTTTACATCAATTAGCTTATATTAATATGCTTATCAGCATCACCTGCTTTCTTATGAGCTCTCTCCCGCCACAGAAAGAAGAAATGATAATTCAGACTGAATTTTGTAAAAGTGATATGATGGGGAGTTATTTTTTTAAAAATCACATTTTCCAACTTCAAGTTACCTTTTTAGTAGAAGGCCTCCTATGCACTCTGAGAATAAATTGATCCAAGTTTTGCAGTGTGCAAATAAAATTTTAAATTGTAAAGAACTTTGCTGAGAATACTGGAAACTGCTGGCTAATACTGAGGTTTAGAATAAGGACGTGCTGCCTCTGGTGATTAAAACATTTGACTAGAGCTGTGTTTTACCTTTCTAATCAAGTTGTCATTGTTTGCCACAAGGGAAGTAATGTTACTACCTGCTCTAAAGTAGTATTTGATTACAAGGCCTGGAGAAAATGTGTACACTTCAAAGAAAATAATTGTACCAGGTGGTCACAATTTAGACTGCATCAGCCAGCCAGAGACAGGATGCCGCTGCCATCTGTATCTCTTCCTTTCTGTACTATGGGAATTTTGTAACCAAGTTTCCATAGATCTTGTTGGAATGCATGTAATAACTCTTAATGAGATCCAAGTTAATGGTAAGACCTTCAGTCTGTAGGGAAAAATCGGATAGTTTTTGAAGTGCCAGAATTTCTAATGTACTGTGACTGTCCATTTGTAGTGGTGAGATGTAAGCCAAAGGCATCCTCTGGCTGACTTTCAGACTCGGAAGATCTGTAATCATAGGCAGCTGGACTGCTGTTTAATGTCATTTTGCAAGAATGTCATTTTGCAAGAAATTCAATCTTCAAGAGTTACTAGATATTCCAGTCTCATCTGGTAAATTGCCTCCTGAAAGGCATTGTTTTTAAGCCACCTGCTATTGCCCAGAGGAATTCTCTTTGTGTTTCTTTCTTTACTTAATGTCCTTGTCCCAAGGCTGTGTGGCTTAGGCTATTTCTGATGCTGGTTTGATGAGGTTTCTGCAGTATATAAAGAGGCACCTGAATGTGCTCTTGTAGTTCTGTAATCAGTCCAAGGGAACTGTAAATCAGCTACGTAGAAATCACTAGGACAAACACTGTTCATTCAACACAAACATTTACTGTGTGCCGGGTTCTGGCTAGGTGCTGAGAGTCTAAGAAATGGGGAAGGACAGTCAAATCAGAGGTCTTCTCCCTTTGAATTTATTGCTAATCTGGACTACTGTCTCTATAAATCTGTTCTCTAAGAGGTGCTTCAAAATGACACCTTAGCTGGCTTCTTCCTTACCTGAGCCAGGGCCTTCCATTCCTCTGATCTCAGTCCTTCTCATTCAAGGAGGTAACACAAATTACACGTTTGTTATTTATATCCTACTTGCTTCCTGAAAGTCCAATTTGCTATACATACAATAATAATGTTAAAATAAAAACAGAAAATCAAAGCCAAAACGGAGGAAGGAAACAAACGCACTAACCATAAAGAACAGACAAAATGAAACAGTTTTTCATTGGAGACAACTTCTAATACTAAAGTTGATGGAGACTTTTTCACAGGGTACCTTGTACTTTGGACCTTGAGCAACATTATCTCAGCTTGAGTTTCCCAGAAGCAGAGGCTGAAACAAAAGGCTTGAGTGCAGACAGTTAATCTAGGAATACAGCTGAAGGAACAGGAGTGAGGGGCCTTGGGAGTAAACCAGGAAGGAGGGAAAAGAGAAATAAGGGGAAGCTGCCATGAGGACACAGAATGGAGCTGGCCTCCCCTGAGGGTGACTTCTGCTTAACCTGACTAAGGGAGCTTGTGAGTAGCATCCCAGAACCATCGCCAGGAGGTGAAGGGGGAAGCATTTAGCAGCAAGTCTCATCCCCTCGTTTGTCAAGGGTGGCTCCACAGACATTAGTTTCCCCGTACTTCTGGTTTACGTATGCCTGAGTGCTGAGTGGGTTCTGGGGACATCCCACACGTTGGCATCAGGGAAGCTCCAGGGAAGGGAGCAAGTGAAGGTGAACCAGGGAAGGGTTCAGGCCAAGGTGTTCCTAGTGAATTTGAGGTTTTTGATGTCTTGTCACGGAAAGAATTCAGTGAGAGACAAAGTGATAGGTAAGAAGTGGATTTATTTAGAGAGAAACGCACGGCACAGACAGAGCGTGGGCCATCTCAGAAGGCGAGAGAGCCCCGAAATATGACGTGGTTAGTTTTTTATGGGCTGGGTAATTTCATAGGCTAATGAGTGGGAGGATTATTCCAAGTATTTCGGGAGAGGGGTAGAGATTTCCAGAAAATGGGCCACCACCCACTTTTTGGCCTTTTACAGCTAGCCTCAGAACTGTCATGGCACTGGTGGTGTGTCATTTAGCTAATGTATTACATGAGTATATAATGAGGCTCAAGATCTACTGGAAGTTGAATCTTCTGCCATCTTGGACGTAGTTGGTTCTAACCAATTTTTGTCATGTCCTATGGCTATGTCATTCTTTTAAAGGTTGTGCCCTGCCCCCTTCCCTCCTGTTTCAAAGGCTGCTTCTGGCTGAGCTGGTCCCCGTACCAGTGGCTGGGACTGAGAGAGTATGAAATGCTCTGCAGGAGATTTGTCATACGAGCACAACAAATGAAATCTTAAAACAACTTTATAGGAAATACATGTGAGTTCATCTTTTTTTTTTTGCGGTACGCGGGCCTCTCACTGTTGTGGCCTCTCCCGTTGAGGAGCACAGGCTCCGGACGTGCAGGCTCAGCGGCCATGGCTCATGGGCCCAGCCGCCCCGCGGCATGTGGGACCTTCCCGGACTGGGGCACCAACCCGTGTCCCCTGCATCGGTAGGTGGACTCTCAACCACTGCACCACCAGGGAAGCCCGTGAGTTCATCTTAAAGTCATTTCGTGTGTGACAACCATCTATAAAAGCATGATTATTCATGTTTTTCAAAGCTCCTTTATAGCATGTGGCAATGCAGAGTGTTCAAAAGCATTTAGAGGAAAAGCTTACATGTAGTAGAAGATGTATGTAAGAAAAGGAGAGGGTGCTTTGTTTGATGTGACAGTTGGCAGCTTTCCAGCTCAAACCAAAATAAATAACTAATCCTCATTTTTATAACTAATGAATTCAAGTACCTAGGCCCTTCAACCTGAGTGGCACAGTAAAATCCAGCTTTTCATATGTGTAAAAATTAATTATCTTCCATAGATAACGTACAGCAGTCGTTATTCTGGAGAGGAGAATCTGGGAAAGGAGACTTAACTTTTTCGCTGAACCTTCATATTGTATTGTTTGAATTTTTAACTTTGTCCATGTATTTTCTAATTTTAAAAATTTATGAAAAATAAATAAAAATAAACAAAACCTTCCTAGTACATTTCCTCTTATCTTCAGTACTGGAAATGGAATATAATAAGGCAGAAAGCCAGTCTTCTTGTTTTCAGTAAAGCTTTTTACCTCTAAGTTATGTATATCCAAGGAATAAGTCAAGAAAGGAACTCAGCGACAAGGCCAGCCATCATGGAACTGCAATGCCAAGGTCAGAGAAGGTCAGCTGTGAGACCAGCTCAGTACTATGCCAGTGAGCACCTGGGTTCTTGGTAGTCTTCATGCCCTGAGCCAGAGCTGATCCCAGAGTCCAGGGAGGGGGCTGACTTTATTGCAGGGAAAAAAAGTTCATCTGAAAGAGAACAGGATTCATCGGCAGCAAGCTGTTGGGAATTCAGCAGATTCTGATCTCACTTCCTATTAGTTGCCTGTGCTTCACCCTGAGCTTGGTCTTTCTGTGGCTGACAAGTTACCTGACTTGCTGCTTTAATTGGCCTTTTACTCAGATTCTCTTTTTCCTTAACTACAGCCAAACCTCTACTGATTTTTTTTTTTTTGCAAGGAAGTGTAGTACAGTGGAAAGAGCCCAGTCTTTGAAGCCAAACTGGCTCCATGATAATTCCTTATGCTATATCTTATGGGCCTTTTTATGAGGATTAAAGATAACGTATGGAAAATGATGGACATTTGGTGGACACTGTAACAACGATAGCCTCTCTCTTATTTGTTGTTACTTGGCGTATACTCAACTTGGTGTATAGGTGTATTTTTCCAATTGCTTTCATGGTAGAGAGGATTAACTATCATGCACTTTGCATAAATTACCTTCTTTTTTACCCAGGATATAACAGAAACCAGTAAAATTCTGGCCCCATCAACTTCCTTTACATTTTTTACCCTGCCCTGGATAGAAAAGCAGTTCCTTGAGTTTAGTGTATTTGTAGTATGTTTTTATGTTTATTTGTTTTTACTTTCTCTAATGCTGTATGTTAGTTATCTCTTGCTACATAACAAATCAGTTAGTAGCTTAAAACAATAAATGTTTATTATCTCATACAACTTCTGAGTGTCCAGAATACTGGTTGGTTTTCTTGTGAGGCTGCAGTCAAGTTGTCAGCTAGTCTTTAAAGACGGGCTGGAAGTGTGACGTCCAAGCTTACTCATGTGGCTCTTGGCCGGAGGCTTCAGTTCCTTTCCACATGGGCTTCTCCACAGCCTGTTTGCTACCTGGCTTCCCTTGGTGTAAGTGACCTAAGAGAGAGAGCCCAGGAGAACCCAAGATGGAAGCTGCAGTCTTTTGTAAACTGATACTGAAAGTGAGATACCACAATTTCTGCCATATACTATTTTTTTTTTTTTTTTTTGGCTGTATTGGGTCTTGGTTGCTGCTCGCAGGCTTTCTCTAGTTGTGGCAAGCGGGGGCTACTCTCTATTGTGGTGCATGGGCTTCTCACTGCGGTGGCTTCTCTTGTTGTGGAGCACGGGCTCTAGGCACGTGGGCTTCAGTAGTTGCAGCATGCAGGCTCAATAGTTGTGGCATGTGGGCCCTAGAGTATGTGGGCTTCAGTAGTTGAGGCGCGTGGGCTCTAGGGTGCAGTTGTGGCACACGGGCCTAGCTGCTCCGCAGCATGTGGGGTCCTCCCGGACCAGGGATCGACCCGTGTCCCCTGCATTGGCAGGCGGATTCTTAACCACTGTGCCACCAGGGAAGTCCCTCTGCCATATACTGTTGGTTACACAGGCCAACACTAATTCATTGTGGGAGGGGTCTACACAAAAGTATGAATGCCAGGAGGTGGTGATCTTGGGGGCATCTTGGAGACTGGCTACCACAGTCTGCATTGTAACCATACTTACTTTGACTCTGCCAGCTCCTCTATCTCCTCTCTCTAGTATCATCATCTTTCCCTCTGATTTCCTAATCACTAACTACGTCCTGCTTCCCTAAATCCAAAGCTGGGATGTTGAGCCCTGCACTCAGTACCAAGTAGCCTTAGGGTATTTACACCCAGCATCCTTTCCCACACCTGCAGCTTCATTTCATTTGACCAGAGGCAGTACCCTCAATGTATCAGTTCTTAAATGTTTTGAATATCATTTCTGACTTCTCTAACTCAGAATATTTCCTTCTAGAGCATCTTAACACAGTGTCCAGTGTTGTAGTCTGTTCAGGCTGCTATAACATAATATAGACAGTCCCCAACTTACGATGGTTTGGCTTATGATTTTTTGACTTTATGATCGTGCAAAACTGATACATATTCAGAAGAAACTGTACTTTGAATTTTGAGTTTTGCTCGTTTCCCAGGCTAGAGATACGCAGTAGGATTCTCTCTCATGATGCTGGGCAGGGGCGGCGAGCCGCAACTCCCAGTCAGTCACACGATCATGAGGGTGAACAACCGATTCTGACAACCATTATGTTTTTCACTTTCAGTACAGTATTCAATCAATTACATGAGATATTCAACACTTTATTATAAAATAGGCTTTGTGTTAGATGATTTTGCCAACTGTAGGCTAATGCAAGTGTTGTGAGCACATTTAGGGTAAGCTAGGCTAAGCTATGATGTTCAGTAGATGTATTCAATGCATTTTTGATTTTTCGGTTTACGAGGGTGATTTATCAGGATGTAACTCCATCGTAAGTCAAGGAATATCTGTACCATAAACTAGGTGGTTTATAAACAACGGAAATTTATTTCACATGGTTTTTAAAGGCTGAAAGCCCAAGATCAGGGTGCCCTCATGGTCGGGTGCGGGCCCTCTTCTGACTTCCTGTGTGCTCACCTGGTGGAAGGGCTCTGGAGCTTTCTCAGGCCTCTTTTATAAGAGTACTAATCCATTTATGAGGGCTCTGCCCTCATGACCTTATCACCCCCTCAAAACCCCATCTCTTAATACCATCATATGGGGCATTAGGATATCAACATGAGAATGGGGGGCGGGCACAGACATTCAGACCATAGCACTCAGTACCTCAACAGTTGTGAAACTGCAGTTTAGTTTTCACAGCAGTATCCTGAATACTTCAAAATTCAGGCATTTCCCTCTAGATGGTAATAGTTTCTCTCTCCATCTCTGTCTCCTTCTCTCTCTCATCCTTCTACGATCCCTCACTCCCCACCCCTCATCTTATTTTTCTCTTTGTTTCTTTCATTTAACTGGCTATGTTCTAAAATTTATTACATTTTTAATTTTTATATTTATTAAAAATTTTGATGACTTGTTCTGTTAGTTTTTAAAATGGACGGGTAGGATAACTGTATAAATTGTTTTTATATTTAATTCAGCTGTTATCTTCAGTAAAAAAAAGTTTCCTGGGCTTCCCTGGTGGCGCAGTGGTTGAGAGTCTGCCTGCTGATGCAGGGGACACGGGTTCGTGCCCCGGTCTGGGAAGATCCCACATGCCGCGGAGCGGCTGGGCCTGTGAGCCATGGCCGCTGGGCCTGTGCTCCACACGGGAGAGGCCACAACAGTGAGAGGCCCGCGTACTGCAAAAAAAAAAAAAAAAAAAAAGTTTCCTGTTCTTTCTTTATTGCTTCTTGGTTTTCTCTTCTATTGTGTAGGAAAAAAGTAAAGAAGTGAAAATGAGGAAGTCACTGAAGATCTTGTCCGTCTCTTCCACTTTCTACAATGCCATAATTTCCCTTATTTGTGGTCTTCTACTTTTCTACCAAATCCCCATCTCAAATTCTTTGTTCTTAAAGAAAACAGCAGTGAACAAGTGAGTCTCTCATTGTGTCAGCATTTGTGGAAGAAAAAAGTGGATAGAACTAACAAGTAACTATCCCCTCATTCCCTAGGGACTTTCTTTTTGGCTAGATTTGTTTTTTTGGGTTTTTTGGGGGGTTTTTTTTGGTAGACTATGCTACTTTTTTTTTTTTTTAATTTTTATTTGCGGTACGCGGGCCTCTCACTGTTGTGGCCTCTCCCGTTGCAGAGCACAGGTTCCGGATGCGCAGGCTCAGCGGCCATGGCTCACGGGCCAGCCGCTCCGTGGCATGTGGGATCTTCCCGGACCGGGGCACGAACCCGTGTCCCCTGCATCAGCAGGCGGACTCTCAACCACTGCACCACCAGGGAAGCCCGCTAGATTTGTTTTAAATGTTTTGAGAAAAACATTATTTTTGAGAAAGCTCATATGTTTTTAACCCACCAGTCTTCAAATTGCTTTCTGATCTACAGGAAAATCAACCTGAGATTAAGGAACTAGGAAAAATGAAAATGCCGTCCATCACGGAATTAGAGATGCATTTGATTTTTGCACTCAAGATTCAGCTTTTGAAAAGTATTGGCCCATATAAATAGAAAGAAATAAACAGCCAAGTTTGCCTACTTGTCTGAAGACCTGCATGTGTTTTAAAATCATACCTGAAAGTGTTATGGGCCTGGTGTAATTGCATTTGCAAATAAAATGTAGGAAGCTCTAGTGCTCAGAGTACAGTTAGGTGGGTTAATTTTCCCTTTCTGTTGTAACATCAGTAACTTCAAGCCTCTTTGGTTGACTGTTCTTCCTTGTAAACCTTCCCCTGTAGGGGAAATCAGTATTTCAGAGCCACCAAAGAAAATGAGCTTGTCTAAAAATAGTTGCCTGTTGACAAGACTTTAGCAGATTTTTTTTTTCTGGTAATACAAAAGCTTTACAAAATGGAATGAGATCAGATACGACAGATGTAGTCAAATCCACTTCTAATCTGTAAATCCCTGCAGTTGTGCTAATTTTTAAATGAATATTTTGAAGTTTTACTGAATTTATGACATTCTCAGCATTTCCCCATATCTCTAAGCATTTGGGGGTACTCGGTTGCATTCTGTGCTTTGTCGATCAGTGCCCTGTTCGCTGGTACCCACCGGGTCCTGCTTACTAAAGGCTCAAATGAGGTTCTTTTTTTTTTTGATATTTTCTTTTTTTATTTATTTTTATTATTTTTTATTTATTTTTTTATACAGCAGGTTCTTATTAGTTATCCATTTTATACATATTAGTGTATACATGTCAATCCCAATCTCCCAACTCATCACATCACCACCACCACCCTCGCCGCTTTTCCCCCTTGGTGAGGTTCTCTTTTGCTCTGCTTTTATTTGTCAGGAATTGTTTTCTACCAGCCCCAGATAATCAAGTCAGTTTACTATAATACTCTTTACAGCTGTGGTTCTCAACTGGGGGCGATTTCCACCCTGCCTCTACCTCTCCCCCCCAACATTTGGCAATGTCTAGAGGCCTTTTTTTGTTGTCCCAACTGAAGAAGGGGAGTGGGAGTGAGGGCTAGTGTTATCTAGTGGGTAGAAGTCAAGGATGTGCTAACCATGCTCACAGGACAGCCCCTCGCAGTGAAGAATTATCTGGCCCAAAATGTTGATAGTGCTGAGGTAGAGAAACTTAGAGCAATAGCTCTCAATTTTTGTAGCATATAGAATCACCTTCGGGGGCTTCTGTCCAGACCCACCCAGACCAATTAAATCAGAGTATATGAGCAGTAGGGCCCAAGCCTCAGTGTCTTTTAAATCTTCCCGGGTGATCCAAGTACCCAGCCAAGGTTGAGAACTGCTACTTTAGAGCAAACATTTTTAGAGGGTGAGACTAGCTTAGGCATCATCCCAGATGCTTTCCTTACTAAAGTACGTGAAAGGGCATCATTAAAATGTGGTTTGACGTATTGGGCAATGTCCCATTATAGTATGATAGTGAGGTTCAAATGAATTTTTAGCAACGTTTTATATTCTCTAAACCCAGTACTTATAACTTTTTCCCTTGGCCCTTTCTATCCTTCTAGTAAGTGGAGATTGCAAGTATTTACTGGTAGCTTTAATGGATAAAGTTCTCTCAGATAACATTTGGGGCATGTTTGGAACATTGTTGATTTGTTTCCCTTGAAGTTTTCGCATGTATCTTTTTTTACTGGATGAACAAGTTTCATCATTTGTATCTACCCGAATGGATGTGCTGTGCAAAGTATAGGATATGAAGTATCCTCTCTAAGAATATTTTATACGAATTTTTACCCTTGCATTCCATTCTTCACCATTTTCTCTCCCCAAAAACTGAATCTTAAAATGCATGGACAGCCACCCGAAATAAATAAATATTCTCCAAGTATTATTAACGTATAGCTTTTTATTTTATTTCAGATGCCTGTGTTGATGATGCAGGTTCTCAGGAAACCTCCAAAACCATAAATGCCTTTCAAGGCTTTTGACCATCAGGATAAATTGAACAATTCTCAGTGATGTATTATACAGTAAAAACCATTCCATTTATAAAAACCAGCACACACCTGCCTAGTAAACAATAAAACTGTCCTCTTCTACATTTGTCTCAAAGCCTTAGTGGAAATCAGGTTGTGGAACTCTGGAAAACACCCAGCTTCTTTGAAGAAATAGAGTGTGGTGTTACTCATGGAGAGCCTTCTGATATTTGGTCATTAACCTGCTCTGCTGCCTGTGCTCCCCGCGTCTGTCGGTGGATGCTGGGGAGTAATCAGAAGGAATGGAAGAGAGGAAGGGGGTGGTGGTGACTGCAGAGCCCAGAGGCTGCTCGTGTTCTAGAGGTCAGTCAGGTACCTCAGGCAGGACGGGGACAAGGCCAGGCTTTCTGGGGGCTGAGGTTTACACAATTTGCGGAATCGTCTTTAGGAAAAAAGAATAAACATTAGGTGTAAAATGGAATACCCAAATATCAGAGAACCTAGAAAAATAGCAAAATTTAAAATGGGGCCAATAAACAGTGGTACCTACAGTATAGGATTGCTGTTAAGATTAAATGACATAATATGTGTAAAGCAGTGTGCAGGGGTTACATGCATGGGATTTTAAAAAATTTATTATTATTATTTTACTTTTGGCTAAGGGACGGAGAAGTGGATCTTTTTTTTAAAAAATGGCTTCCTAATATATGGGATGGATGTGCACCTGAGGACAAAGGAGAGGTGGTGATACTTTCATGCCAGGGTTGCTGTCTCAGTTACCACCTAGCATGTACCAGAATTTAAGACAAGTTTCTCAGTATCACAAAGCATGGAGTGAGGCTTCACTAGGGAAGGAAAGAACTTATAAGGCCAATATTAGCAAGAGACGGTCTAGGTTCCCCATACTCCAGCACTCCACAGAGAAGTATGTCCATGGCCAGGGCTCTCTACTGGACACATCATGGTGTCTATATAACGTAGAGAAACCATATCTTCACACCCTACATTACTTTCCTTTTTCTATAAGCAAGTGTGAGAGCATTCTTCTCAGTGATGGAACACATTAACTTCTCAAACTATATAGATTTAGATGCCAGCTTTTTACAGCTTTCAGCTGGGAATACCCGCTTCCCAGACCCTGAAGACCTTGGGCCACAGGAAGTTGTAGCCCCTCAGTCTAGAGGAGGAAACTCCAGATACCATGGAATGCTGAGTTTGGGGCAACCCTCCCCCTGGGAGATCCCTTAGTCCTTAATTAGCTCATCATCTAGACAGTTGAAGTCAGCCCTCAGTGTCACTTTTGGACAGTCCTGCTCCTCCAATCACAGATACCGTCTGTTCTCTGCTTAACTCCTAGTCTAGATCTGAGCCCCAACGGGAACAGGGATTTGGGTAAGAAACTTAAAGGAATTTAAAGTCCCCATTGTGGGAGACTCTGGGCATACTTAGTGCTGCTGTAGGACCGAGGGGTCAAGGTGCCGTAGAGGACCAATTTCACACCACTGCTTGGGAACGCCCTGACACCCATTAGGTTCCTCGAGAATGGGTGGCTTTGGTTGCATTGGGAGATGGCACCTTTGTCGTGGACAATTTGTGATGGACATACCCTTACAGCATGTTGGATTATAAGGAAGAAATCTGTTTAAATTATCTCAAGAAAAAAGGTTTATTAGAAGAACAGAATCTTTTGGAATTTAGGGAAGAGCTGAATAGTCATATAACCAGGGCAGCTCTAGAAACCCTCATAGGATTGTATGGATCTTCATTCTGGGGCACTGTCATTCATGTGATTAGTTGTTTCAGTTACTACTGCTTTGTAAGGTACCACCCCAAACTCTGGCAAAAAAAGAACAAGCATTTTCTTATGCTCGTGGATTCTAAGGGTCAAGGTATAAGGGGAATCGCCTATTTTTGCCCCCTGATGTGTGGGTCTCAGCTGGGAGACTCAAATGGCTGGGGCTGGGGAAGCCACTTCCAACATAGCTTCTTCACACATACTTTTGGCACCTTGGTAATAACTGCTAAAAGGTTGGGCTTCCCTTGGGACTGTTGGCTTGAGTGCCTACACATGGGCTCATTAATACGGGGACCAAAAGATAGACTTTTTATTAGGCAGTGCAGCGTTTTGAGAGGGAGTGTCCTAGGAGGGAAGGTCCAAGAAATAATCATTCCAAAAGATCCGGGTAGAAGTTGCATGCCTTTTTTGTTTGTTTGTTTTAAGGGGAAATCATTTTATTTGAATGAACAAGATAAGTCAAAATGCATGTTGAGTATTGTGTACATATTTAATAATGTGTACCAAAATAGATAATTCTTAATAAATTATAGCAATTTATGCTTCTGCAAAATTGAAAAATATATTTCTATTTTCTTAATGAAGGACACTGTGATAAGTAATATTTCCTCCTCTATGTCTCAACCATCTTGTTTGGTTTTTTTTTTCAACATCCTTACTGGAGTATGATTGCTTTACGGTGGTGTGTGCCTTTTTTGCCTAGACTGGGAGTCACTTCTGCCAAATTCTCTTGGTCAAAGCAGTCAAAGGCCTGCCCAGGCTCCCGTGGAAGGAACAGAGACTCATCTCTTTGGGGGAGGAGTATCAAAGCATTTGTGGACATTTAAAAAAATTGTTACACTGGACCACCATCTTGACTTTGTTTCTTGGTTTAGATTCTTGACCTAGGGAAACTGATTGGCTCAGCTTATTATATAGATCAATTCCTCTGGTCCTGTCAGCTGTGGCAAACAGTGCAGGCTTTCATATTTAGCAGAACCTTTCTTCCCTGGCTCTGGAATAGGCAGGTTATCTAAAAAGAGCTTGCGGTTGAGGAAGAAATAATGGGATCTCTAATGTAGACACTGCGAAGAATGGCAACCATATTACCGCCTTCCATAAGCACTCGTGAATAGAGGGAACCTGGGCAAGAGAGAAGAAATAGGGAAAACACCGTAGGGTGAATGAAGCCCATGGAACACACAGGTTCTATCAAGAGCATGGCATTTGAGTTACTTATGTTTATATGACATCCACAAGAAAGTGAGGTCTGGAAGCATTCAGGTTAAGCGGTAAGTGAATGATATGAGAAAACAACCTTGTTCTTGAAATGAGAACAGATTCTACCTTGAGCAAAATAAAAAACAATAGAATCACTTCACAGCTGCTGTAGATTTCCGACTTTTAGAAGCAAATGTTAAATATCAGATTTTCTTGGCTTTTAGTTAGTCTGGCAGTTCTAGTCAATAATTAGCAACACTGAATGAAATATCTTTCCTCTGAGATTCTCAAGCTGCTTAAACTGATCAGTTAAGTTTAGCTGAGCATCCTGGGGTAGTAAGTGAGGGGAAACATGGTTCTTATTTTGGTGTGTATGCTGTAAAAGCAGACACTAAAAAAGAAAAGAATGTTTTCTAATCTTCCTTTGTGCGTGGGAGAACAGACTTGGGAGGTTAAGTAACTTTTTCAGGATCTCAGAACAATTGAGTAGAATAGAATAGCCAGCCTTTAACTACCAAAACTTTACTGGGAGCCAACATTTAAGCACTACTAACCTGCTTCATATAGAATTTATAGTGGTGGTGGTTAGCCAAAGATGTCTGTACGATTCTTTATGCTTGAGAAGAGGCTAGGGAATGTCTGTGACTTTGTAAACTAGTTCTGTGGATCTCATGAGCAGCAGATTTTAAGGGTAATCAGACCTTTACTAGAAAAAGATATTTGCTATGGAAAGGGAGAAGGCATGATTCTTTTGTAGAATGTAGTGATTAAAGTGAATGTTGTACTCACTGTTTTTTTCTTTTTTTGATGGTTAACTGATTTACTTTCTGAAGAGTTTGAAAAAGTATATCTTATTTTTTTTAATACAGCAGGTTTTTCTTAGTTATCTATTTTGTACATATTAGTGTATATATGTCAATCCCAATCTGTACTCACTTCTTATGTCAAGGGGAAGAAAGGAGAAAATAGACTGAAACAAAATGAGCAATTCCTTAGGAAAATCTGACATCTGAAGAGTATAAGGACTTCAGTGTCTCATGTTGAAGTCAGCTTTTCCTAACAATATTTCTTAATCTGTTTACTTACCTGTCTGGTTTTCCTTTTCTTTTTCTTTAATTTTTTTAGCACCAAGTCCTGTAAAATCAACATGATGATTACCCTGTAATAAGTTCCTCTGCAGTGGGAAGTCTTAGAGAGAAACAATTTGAGTATTTCTTTCCACTCTGTTAATACTCTAAAACAGTAATTCTCACCCTTACAAACCAGCACTTTCTTTTTATAACAAATACTTTTTAGCACTCTATTTACCATCCTGAAATGAAATCCATAGATAATATAATCTACCTACATGCATAATGCTTTAAAAGTTCAGTAAAATGCCCTAATACAAAGGGAAAAACAAAGGAAAAGTAATGTATAGTAAAATTGCATGTATTTCATGTATTTCAATATATAAATATTCAGGCCCCAATACATTAAAAGTCATAATGGAGTTGTCAGATGCCTGTGCTTAATGCTGGCGATACCTCCATAAGTACAGCAGCTACAGATGCAGGCTGACAGTTGAATTATTTTGACAACTCAAATACAGTGAGTGGTGCTCTTGTTGGTGAAGTGATTTTCCAAGATGGGACTAACTCGTCATAAAGTTCGAAACAAAACAGAGTGCAAGTTCCTCTTAATTTGCACAGTATTTGCATTCCTGGAAAATTCAGTGTATAATAAAGCCATTCCAAAGATACTTTTTGTTTATACATAAAACAGAAGATCTAGGCTCATGTGACTATAAACAGGTTTTTCACCTCTGTTATTGGAAAGCTGCATGGGATGTGGGAAAGTGTTTTGCAGGACTGTGTATCATGTTGCAGAAGCTCTAGTGTCCCTGACCCTTGCACCTGTGTGTGTGTGTGTGTGTGTGTGTGTGTGTAACCCACAGTCATTGTGACAACCAAAAATGCTCCCCTAAATATTCAAAATGCCCCCATTCAGAGCCAGTGCTCTAGATAATCTGGAACAAAGGTGAAGAATTAAGTTTAGTTGAGAGATGAGTCTCCCTGAGTACATTTTGAATGTTTTTGATTCATTTTCTTTCGTTTTGAGATGTTGAGAGCCACTGTTCCATTTTCAAATATTGGAACCTTCAGACCATAAGATCTTCTCAGGAAAAAAGAAAGGTGGTGTGATGGTTTAGATACAGTGCATTAAATGTATAGCTTTCACAAAACCATTTGAGTTTCATTAGAATCCCTAGGATTTGGTTAGGCAAAGAAGACGCCCAATTGCAGATTCTGGTTCAAGCCTAATCACCATTTTAAGGAACCCAGAAAATGGGGTTGTGTAACTATTGGGCAATTGTGTAACTATTTTATGAAATTAAGTATATATATAATATATATACGTTTTACATATATATACATTTTATATATACATTATATATATTTTATATGTAATATATACATTTTACATACATTTTATATTACATTATATATATATAAGTCTTTCTAGGAGTTATCGAGATTCACTGTGTGTCTGTTAGAATCTCCTGAAGGTCACACTGTCTCATTTTCTGAATTCTTGGAACCTGAGCATTAACTGTAGTCTCAAGAGCTATGGCCTATGGGAAAGACCCACAAGAGGAACCTGAAACCATTTATGTACTAATGAGAACCCAAAGTGCTTAACTAGAAAGTGACCAGTCTAATTTCTAAAATGTATACCATTCATCTCATTATGTTGCAGTCAGTATAAACATTTATACGTATGTATATGTACATGCATTTATAGTAAATTTATGTAGAGAGTGCCATCTCTAGGTTCCCCTGGGTAATATAATAACCAATAATGACAACAATTATTGACCACTTCTATGTGCTAGATACTGTTCCAAGCGCTTCACATGTTCAATTCTCTCAACAGCCCTAAGAGATAAGTATTATTATTTTGCATGGGGAATTGTTACATAGGGAAACTGAGGCAAAAAGTGGTTAACTAACTTGCCTAAGGTTCTGTAACTAGTAAGTAGCAAAGCCAGAATTTGAATCCAAGCAGTCTGTGTTTCTGGAACCCAAGCTCTTAACCATTATACTATACATGTTTAAGAAATAACAAGACTAAAGATATGGGTTGGGTTGGCAATTCATAATACACAAAGAGGCACCTCTTTTTTATTATTTATTTGTTATTTTTAAATTGCTGGCTGCACCGTGTGGCATGAGAGATCTTAGTTCCTCAACCAGGGATTGAACCCGTGCCCCCTGCATTGGGAACAGTCTTTTTTTTTTTTTACATCTTTATTAGAGTATAATTGCTTTACAATGGTGTGTTAGTTTCTGCTTTATAACAAAGTGAATCAGTTATACATATGTTCCCATATCTCTTCCCTCTTGCGTCTCCCTCCCTCCCTCGGGAACAGAGTCTTAACCACTGGACTGCCGGGGAAATCCCAAAGAGGCACCTCTTAACTACATCCTGCTCCCAAGTCTGATCAAGCTAAATGTTTGGAGGTGATAATGGTTGAGAAAACTGTTACAGCTTTATTCCTTAAGTGTCTACAGGGAACTCCCAGTGTTAATTTCAGTGTAACCAGAAGCACTGTCTGTAAAACTGGGAAAATGGCAAGTGTCACCTTCATTCAATTCATCAAAATTGGGACCCAGGACTCTCCAACCTACAGAAATTCCATTCTGACTCATTTAAGCAAAGAAAAAAAAAATGGAACGTGAAATTTATTGGTTCCATAAGTGGAAAAGTCCAGGGGATACACTTGATTTATAAATGGTTTGATTGAAGTCTCAAATGATATCAAAGCTCTTATCTCTCGCTCTCTGAGCTCTGCTTCTCTTTGCATGTTAACCTTATTCTTGTCCCTTGCAAATAGTTTCCTCCTTGGAGCCACAAAGAATATTCACAGCTTGTGATTCCAGAGTTAGAAGGAGCCTCTCTTTTCTGTTATCCACGGGGGAGACTTTGGCCAGTGTGGGTCACATGCTCATCTTTGAAACCAAGAGCTAGCTGTGCCAAGGAGAAAGAACTCTGATTGGCCAGCCTGAGCCATATGCTCATTTACCTCAGCCCTCTGTGGGACGGTAGGCAGACACCGTGGACCTCATGGCTTAGAAGACAGGTGGCGCCCCAGGGGAAAGCAGTGCTGCACAGGTTAAAACAACAGGTGACTGCTTCCAGGACATAAACTGAGCCAGAACCTGACTGCTACTACTTCTGTATTTCCAGGCCATTTCGTCTCCAACTTGTAACTGAATTGTTGACCCAGGTACAGTGTTTACTTTTGTCATGATGAGGTTTTTTTTTCCTTTGTTTTGTTTTATACATGAGGATATAGAATTATAAACAGTGCCTGGCATAGGGTAGTTGTTAGCTGATATTATTCTATGCTTAAAAGTAAAAATGATATTTCTGATACTGCCTCAATAATGAATGTCGAACAAAAAACTTATTATAGAGTATTCTGGTCTCAGGTGATGCCTAGCAACAATATCCCAAGGCTTGTCAGCAATTAGATGAATTACGGAGCAGGATTTCCAAATCTCGGTTACTCTAGAGTTGGATAAATTATCTGATTCGCTACAGCAGAGTTGGGTAGGGTAAAAGGAAGTCAGATAAGAAAGTATGGGAGCTGAACTACAACCTTTCATACTAAAGAAGGTTAGAATAGTGGAGAAAAAGTTGCCTCTTGCCTGCCCCAGTTCTTCCAGTTGGAAAATATTGTTCTGGTAATGATTCTAAAGCATCATTGGCAGTCTGCCTGCCTTGGGTGGCTGGGGGAGCTTTGTAAAACCATAGCTCACGGACCGCAACCCTGGAGACCTATTTGGTAAATGGGGAGGGGCCCAGATTCCCAGGGTAAGTGATGTGCAGCTAGACATGAGAGCTACAATCATCAACCTCTGTGATTTATGGAGGAGCAGATGCCATAGTAAGAACACAGAGTAGCAGTTCAGGCACACCCAAGCCATAAAAACAACCTTCACATGGTATCTCCAGACATAGAGGGGTTCACACCTGTCCCTCATTTCGAAGACAGAGCCATTCCGGACTCTTTTATTAGCTCATTTTTCTCCCATCAGGTACTGACAGGCAAAGACTGCTTTTTCCTGCCCCATACCAATCCCCCCTCCATTTCCCCCTTTTACTTTTGCAGTTCAGTTAATTTCACTTTGAACATTTTCTTTCTCATGCATATAAGCAAATTCATTTGTGTCATATTTTATTTGTGTCATATTTTATTTATTTTTATTTTATTATTGATAAGTTATTTATAATTTTATTACTTTATAATTTTATTTTTATATTGAAGTATAGTTGATTTACAATACTGTATTAGTTTCAGGTGTACAGCAAAGTGATTCAGTTATACATATATGTATATACATTCTTTTTCATATTCTTTTCCTGTATAGGTTATTACAGAATATTGAATAGAGTTTGTTCCCTGTGCTATAGAGTAGGTCCTTGTTGATTATGTATTTTATATATAGTAGTGTGTGTATGTTAATTCCAAACTCCTAATTTATCCCTGCCTCACCTTTCCCCTTTGGTAACCGTAAGTTTGTTTTTGAAGTCTGTGACTCTTGTTTTTTTTTTTTTGTAAATAAGCTCATTTGTATCATTTTTTTAGATTCCATGTATAAAGTGTTAAGATATGTTTGCCTTTCTTTGTCTGTTATAAAGTGATAAGATATGTTTGTCTTTCTTTGTCTGACTTACTTCACTTAGTATGTTAATCTCTAGGTCTGTACATGTTGCTGCAAATGTCATTATTTTGTTCTTTTTTATGTCTGAGTAGTATTCCATTGTATATATGTTCCATATCTTCTTTATCCATTCATCTGTCAGGTTGTTTCCATGTCTTGGCTATTGTAAACAACACTGCGATGAACATTGGGGTTCGTGTATCTTTTTGAATTATAGTTTTCTTTGGATATATGCCCAGGAGTGGGATTGCTGGATCATAGAGTAATTCTATTTTTAGTTTTTTGAGGAACCTCCACACTGTTTTCCATAGTGGCTATACCAACTTACATTCCCACCAACAGTGTAATAGGGTTCCCTTTTCTCTACACCCTCTCCAGCATTTGTTATTTGTAGACTTTCTAATGATGGCCCTTCTGACTTGTGTGAAGTGGTACCTCATTGTGGTTTTGATTTGCATTTCTCTAATGATTAGCAACGTTGGGCATCTTTTCATGTGCCTACTGGCTGTCTGTATGACTTCTTTGGAGAGGTGTCTATTTAGGTCTTCTGCCCATTTTTCGATTGGGTTGTGTGGTTTGTTTTTTTTTTTAATATTTATTTATTTTTGGCTGTGTTGGGTCTTCGTTTCTGTGCGAGGGCTTTCTCTAGTTGTGGCCAGCGGGGGCCACTCTTCATCATGGTGCGTGGACCTCTCACTGTCGTGGCCTCTCTTGTTGCGGAGCACAGGCTCCAGACGTGCAGGCTCAGTAGTTGTGGCTCATGGGCCCAGTTGCTGTGTGGCATGTGGGATCTTCCCAGACCAGGGCTCAAACCCGTGTCCCCTGCATGGGCAGGCAGATTCTCAACCACTGTGCCACCAGGGAAGCCCCGGTTGTGTGTTTTTTTGTTGTTGAGTTGTATGAGCTGTTTCTGTATCTTGGAAATTAAGCCCTTGTTTGTCGCATTGTTTGCAAATATTTTCTCCCATTCCATAGATTGCCTTTTTGTTTTGTTTATGGTTTCCTTTACTGTGCAAAAGCTTATAAGTTTGATTAGGTTCCATTTGTTTGTTTTTGTTTTTATTTCTATTCCTTTGGGAGACTGACCTAAGAAAACATTGTTATGATTTATGTAAGAGAATGTTTTGCTTATGTTCTATTCTAGGAGTTTTATGATGTCATGTCTTATATTTAAGTCTTTAAGCCATTTTGAGTTTATTTTTGTGTATAGAGTATGTTCTAACTTCATTGATTTACATGCAGCTGTCCAGCTTTCCTAACACCACTTGCTGAAGAGACTGTCTTTTCTCCATTGTATATTCATGCCTCCTTTGTCGAAGATTAATTGACCGTAGGTGTGTGGGTTTATTTCTGGGCTTGCTGTTCTGTTCCATTGATCCATATGTCTGTTTTTGTTCCAATACCACACTGTTTTGACTACTGTAGCTTTGTGGTATTATCTGAAGTCTGGGAGGGTTATGCCTCCTGCTTTGTTCTTTTTCCTCAGGATTGCTTTGGCATTTCTGGGTCTTTTATGGGTCCATATAAATTTTAGGATTATTTGTTCTAGTTCTGTAAAAAATGTCTTGGGTAATTTGATAGGGATCACATTAAATCTGTAGATTGCTTTGGGTAGTATGGCCATTTTAACAATATTAATTCTTCCAATCCAAGAGCATGGGATATCTTTTCATTTCTTTGAATCAGCTTCAACTTCCTTTATCAATGTCTTACAGTTCTCAGTATATGTCTTTCACCTCCTTGGTGAGGTTTATTCCTAAGTGTTTTTCTTTTTTGATGCAATTTTTAAAGGGATATTTTTAGAACTTTCCCTTTCTGATATTTCATTGTTGGTGTAAAGAAATGCAACACATTTCTGTATGGTAATTTTGTATCCTGCTACCATACTGAGTTTATCAGTTCTAGTAGTTTTTGTGTGGAGTCTTTAGGGTTTTCTATATATGGTATCATGTCATCTATGTATAATGACAATTTTACCTCTTCCTTCCCAATTTGGATACCTTTTGTGTCTTTCTCTTGTCTGATGGATGTGGGTAGGACTTCCAATACTATGTTTAATAGAAGTGGTGAGAGTGGGCATCCTTGTCTTCTTCCAGATTTTAGCAAGAAGGCTTTTAGCTTTTCACCATTAAGTATTATGTTGGCTGTGGGTTTGTCATAAACTGCTTTTATTATGTTGAGATATGTTCCCTCTGTACCCACTTTGATAAGAGTTTTTATCATGAATGGATGTTGAATTTTGTCAAATGCTTTTTCTGCATCTATTGAGATGATTATGTGGTTTTTGTCTTTTCTTTTGTTCATGTGGTGCATTGCACTGATTGATTTGCATACGTCGAACCATCCTTGTGAACTTGGGATGAATCCCACTTAGTCATGGTGTATGATCTTTTTTATGTGTTATTGGATTTGGTTTTGCTAATATTTTGTTGAGAATTTTCGCATCTATATTCATCAAAGATACTGGCCTGTAATTTTCTTATTTGGTGGTATCTTTATCTGGTTTTGGTATCTGGTTTTGGTTGCTTCATAGAATATCTTTGGGAGTGTTCCGTCCTCTTCAGTCTTTTGGAAGAGTTTGAAAAGTATCGGTAAAAGTTCTTCTTGGTATGTTTGGTAGAATTCACCTGTGAATCATCTGGTCCTGGACTTTTGTTTGTGGGGAGTTTTTTTTTTTTTTAACAGATTCTATTTCACTTCTAGTGATTGGTCTGTTCAAATTATTTATTTCTTCTTGATTCACTTTTGGTAGGCTATATGTTTCTAGACACTTGTCCATTTCTTCTAGGTTGTCGAATTTGTTGGCATATAATTGTTCATAGTATTCCCTTATGTTTTTTTGTATTTCTGTGGTATTGGTTGATATTTCTCATTTTTCATTTCTTATTGTGTTTATTAGGGTTCTCTCTCCTCTTGGTGAGCCTGGCCAGAGGTTTGTCAATTTTGTTTACCCTTTCAAAGAGCCAGCTCTTGGTTTTATTGATTTTTTTTCTATTGTTTTTTTAATCTCTATTTATTTTCTCTCTGATCTTTATTATTTCCTTCCTTCTGATGACTTTAGATTTTGTTTGTTCTTCTTTTTCTAATTCTTTTAGGTGGTAGGTTAGATTGTTTGAGATTTTTCTAAGGCCTGTATTGCTATGAACTTCCCTCTAAGAACTGCATCCCACAGATTTTGTATGGCTGTGTTTTCATTGTCATTTGTCTCAAAGTATCTTTTGATTTCCTCATTGACCCATTGGTTTTTTGGTAGCATGTTGTTTAGTCTCCATGTAATCATTTCTCTCTCTCTTTTTTTTTTTTTTTTGTGGTACGCGGGGGCCTCTCACTGTTGTGGCCTCTCCCGTTGCAGAGCACAGGCTCCGGACGTGCAGGCTCAGTGGCCATGGCTCACGGGCCCAGCAGCTCCGCAGCATGTGGGATCCTCCTGGACCGGGGCACGAACCCGCATCCCCTGCATCGGCAGGCAGACTCTCAACCACTGCACCACCAGGGAAACCCTCATTTCTCATTTTTTTTCCTGTGGTTGATTTCTACTTTCATGCCGTGAATGATGATCTTTTAGGGGAACTTGAGTGTAACCTCCTTTTAGGGATTGTTTTCTGAGCTAGGGATTGCTGGCTGCCCACCCTCATATCTTAGAACCTCTGATTTTTATTTGGGCACAATACTGTCTAGAATAAAAACTATATTTGCCAGCCCTCCTTGCAGCCACATGGGGCCTTGTGGGACTTTGTATGACTGCTTGGGATTCAGAGTCTAGGGCAGGTTTGCCTGATTGCCTGGCTTGGACCATGTGCTGGTTGCCGCTGTCAAGGAAGGCTGAGAAAGGGAGCATCTGGGCTGCATGCAATAGCATCAAGTCAAACAATCTATATGCCCAACAGTAGGGAAGAATTGTAGTAAGCTAAAGGTTCAAAATAACCTGTAATAACCTAAAAACCCACCCACTTATGATTACTCAGAACAACTTCAGTGCTTCAAATTAAGGGATTAGAAGGAAAAATGAAAAAACAATCTGTCTAAAAATCAGAATGAGCTAAATGTACTTCAGCCTTATACATAAAAATTGAAAATTGAACAAATAAGGGCAAGAAAACATAATTGCCTTAAAATGAATTAGAACATTTAGAATAGAAAACATAGCACAAATCCCCTATAAGGTCAGATTTGGCAGAGGGGATACGGTTTATTTTTTAATGTTTATCTTATGTATATAAAAGCAATGGAGGTTTGTTCTAGTGAAATCAGAAAGTACAGACAACCAAAAGTAGATTTAAAAATCCATAATTCTATTTGGAGACAAATACTGCTTCTACCATCATATATATTTTTTGCCAGAATCCTTTTTGTATACATACGTAATCATATATTATTATTTTCTATAGAATTGGAATTATTCTGTACATGCTGTTTTATAACTTTACTATCATTTATTTAAGCCACCCACTAATTTGGGGTATTTCGGTTATTCCCACAAGTCCCTGTAATGGGCCTTTAATTTGGTATGACTAATCATTCATTTACTATTAGACATTTAGGTTGTTCTTACTTTTCGCTGTTGACAACAGTAGGAATAAATGGTGAAACATGAATTAGGAATTATATGAGAGATCAGAAATAAATAAGCCAATATTTTAAAAATTAAGTTTGTTTAGGAGGTTCTTCTAACCAACCTGCACTTAATTTACTTGTGAGGTTAACTAAGTGTTCCTGGCCCGCATGTAAAACATGCCGATGGACATCCACAGGAAGCTGGACCCCCATGAAGACAGCTGCTCTCTGGAACATCCTTTGCTGGAATGCCAGTTCCACTGGGGCTAGGAGTGTTTTGTGTTTTTTTTTTTACATTCTTTTTTAAAATATTCTTTTCCATTATGGATTATCGCAGCATACTGAATATAGTTCCCTGTGCTATACATTAGGACCTTGTTGTTTGTCCATTCTAAATGTAATAGTTTGCACCTACCAACCCCAAATTCCCTGTCCATCCTTCTCCCTCCCCCGCTCCCCCTTGACAACCACAATTCTGTTCTCTATGTCTATGAGTCTGTTTCTGTTTTGTAGATAGGTTCATTTATGCCATATTTTAGATTCCACATATAAGCAATATCATTTGATATTTGTCTTTGTCTGACTTACTTCACTCAGTATGATAATCTCTAGGTCCATCCATGTTGCTGCAAATGGCATTATTTCATTCTTTTTGTGGCTAAGTAATATTCCATTGTGTATACGTACCACATCTTCTTGATCCATTCATCTGCCGATGGACGTTTAGGTTGTTTCCATGTCTCGGCTATTGTGAACAGTGCTGTTATGAACATAAGAGTGCATGTATCTTTTTGAATTATGGTTTTGTCCGGATATATTTGCAGCAGTGGGATTGCTGGATCATATGGTAATTCTATTATTTGTAGTTTTCTAAGGAACCTCCACACTGTTCTCCATAGTGGTTGTACCAACTTACTTACATTCCCACCAACAGTGCAGGAGGGTTCCCTTTTCTCCACACCTTCTGCTAGTAGTTTTCTCTGTCTAATTTAACTTAAATACTAAGTGCTTTAGAACATGCGTGGCATTTATTGAATGACTGACTGAATGAATAAATAGGGAGAAATATATAAAAAATCAAGAAGTATTCTGCTCGCAGATTGTTTTCTGCACTTGTCTTTAAATGGATGACATTTTACTCTGCTTAGAGAACCTGAAACTGTGTAGCCAAGATCAGTGGTGCTCAAACTGCAGCATGCATCAGGATCATCTGGAGAACTAGGTGCCACCATGGGGTTTGATTCAGTAAGTCTGGAGTGGGCCCTGAAAATTTGTATTTCTGTTAAGTTCCCAGGTGTTACTGACTCTGCTGGTCCAGGGAACACATTTTGTAAAGAACTGTTCCAGATAATACCTGATGGATGTGGTTTATGTGAAAAGACAATCTGGAACTTGGATATCAGGCAACCACCAGTCTCAAATGTGCTGGCTAATGGAGTTTTTATTGTCCTTAGAGACCTGGGAAAACTGAGTCACAATGGCTGAAGCCTTCACCTTAGATACCATCTTCAGCTAAAGACAAAAGAGGATGTTGGGGTAGTGGTTTGGGACCTCAGAGTGGAGGAAGGCAATTCACATGGGGATGGAAAAGCAAATGTTTGGTAAACAAATGTTTGTTGGGTCATACACAGACAAGGGGACACAAAATGGATTTGATTTCTCAGCCTTGCTGTTTCCCCGACCATACCTGGCCCATGTGCTTTGCAGATATCTCTGGTGATGGCTCTATTCCAGGAACAGGCAGGCCCTCTATCTAAATTCTTTCAGGCAGTTAAGGGAGAAGGTCGAAGTTTCTTCCTGAGTCTTTTGGGTCTTGATTGTTTTCAGCTCCAAATAATTTGCATGTCAAAGAGATACTTTGGGGTGGCAAATTTTGTTCCCTGACATTTTGTTCCCTGTCAAGGGAGGCTGTGAAACTGAGCATCTGGGCTTTTCAGTGTCTGTAGCAGGAGGTAGTCTCTGCCTCTGACCCGTTATTAAAGTGATGAAGATATCTCTGTATCTGTTGGGTATCTGCTGGAGATGACTTCTGAGTTTTTGACCTTGAGTGAAAGGGAGAATGATAATGCTGTTGGCAGAAGTTAGGATGCTGTCAGGGGAAACAAGATTGGGAAACTATTTGCTGTATTCTTTTATGTGTGTCATTTATGGCTATTTAAGTATGGCATAGGAAATCTGGGCAGTTCCAAGCAGTCACATTGTCAGATGCCAAGTGGTCTGGTTTAATGACTAACTTGTCATCTTAAGGAGAGCCTTAGATCAGTCTGGAACAAGAGTCAGTAATTCCAGGTCTTGGTAGCTGGTTTTATTCTGGCTCTAAAATTCTCTTGATGGGATTAAAGGAAAAAAAAAAATCAGTTGGACAAGTAGGAAGCAAACAAGCAGATATGTTTTGCAGTTTTGCTTTTCTAGTATTATAAATTACTTCTTCTCTTCTAGATTAAATAATAAAAGCCTATTACTAACAATCTCAAAATAAAATTATTCATGTCCTGAAGAACCTACCAGGACTTAGAATGACTCAGGACCACAGCAAGCAGGATCCTAGTCTCATACACAAGGAAACAGGTTTGATGAAAAAATTCAGAAGAGAATATCATAGAGCCTATTTGGAAAATATAATAGAAGGCTATAATAGAATATAATAAAAGGAAAGTAATATGTAACTAAAGGCTCTTATTTTACAAATTACTTTGAATATGTAAGTAGCTTTTGCATTCAAGACAAATAACATTACTGAAAAAATTTCTATGTGTTGGAAGACATTTCTACAATCCAGTTTCCACATTAAAAACAACATAATGAAATTGCCTCACATTGTACTTGAAATGACCACAAATGCTATACTTACGCACAACAGGATTGATTTTCACCTGGGACTCACTGTTCTAGTTGTTTACAGCCAGCATCTGTTCTAATTGTTTAGCATCTGTGCCTTGCTGGTTGTTAATATTTTTATTATCATCCTTGCTAGAGCATGTATTTATTTGCCAAATAGCAAAAAGTATGTACAAATTAATATAACAGGAACAAAACACATAAAATATTATTTAATCTGATGTAGTTCTTATTGTTATTCTTGTACTTCACTCTCTCTTCCCTCCCCGTTTTTTTCTTTCACAGCAAATCATAAAGGTGACTTTGTTGTCACCTTCATTAGAGCCACAGAATTCAAAAGGACTTTTTTGAGGGAGATTTTTGACAGGCATCTTTGAAGAGATGTCTGGGGAGACTTGGAGTGCCTAGGTGACACTTTAGGAAATTGAGCAAGAATGAATAAAGTCATTGGCAGTACTAGCAAGACTATTAGAAACCTTTTCTTTAGTGTACATTTTTATGAAGAATAAATATTGACCATTAAGTTATATCACTGTAATACAGGGATAATTTGTAAAGCACTGTGGGTAGAAAGTGATATGATCCCAGTAAGCCCAGAACTGATGGGGTTGACCTGAAAGTTATTTCATACTTGATCTTATTAATAATGAGTTACAAAGGTACATGGCTTTTTAATAAAGACCTTGCCCTCTAAGAGAATTAATTTTAGTTTTTATGACTCTATTGAAACTTTAAAAAGCTGCTTGTGAACGGAGCCATGCTTTCTCAGTAAATGCCACTCAAAATATGACATAATCGCTACCTCTTGGCAAAACAAACACAATTATGGTGCAATGAGGGGTACAATGCAAATATACTAATAATAGTTTAGATTTTTTAGTACATTCTGTGTGCCTGCACTCTTTTATGCATTCTAGATGTAGTAATTCATTTAATCTTCACAAACACCCTATGAGGAAGAAATAATTAATATGTTCATTTTTATAGATGAAAAGACTGCAGCACAGAAAGGTAGAGTAACTTGCTCTAGACCACACACATATAAGTGGCCACACTGGGCTTCTACTGCTAATAGTCTGGTTCCAGAGCCTATAGTCTAGTAAAGCTGTGTGTCATATTGTATTACGCTTAGTAAGCTATATTTCACTGCCCTAATCTGCTTATGACTCATAGTATTCATTTTGAATCCAGATTATTGTACCAACAAGACAGAGGGCAATAAGAATTTCTCAAAACCCAGCTATTGCTTCCTAGGGTATCACTTCACATGTGCTCAGAGTTTTCTTTCCAGCCTTCTCACCTGGCCACTATGGTTTCTGTATAGGGAGCAAAATTTGCTACCCCAAGATATGTCTCTTTGGCATTAAGATTAATTTAAGTTGATTATTTTTGAAAAAACAAAAGACTCAGGAAGTTCTTGTTACCTGTCCCTTAACTGCCTAAAAGAATTTAGATGAGGGGCTGTTCTTGGAATAGAGCCATCACCAGAGATATCTGCAAAGAACATAGGTCAGGTGTAGTGGGTGGAACTCATCAGTGTCCATTTTGTGTCCCATTGTCTCTGCAGGCCAGCAAACATGTGTTTACCAAACATTTGCTTTTCCCTCTCCATGTGAATTGCCTTCCTGCCCTTTGAAGTCCCCAGCCACTACCCCAACATCTTCTTTTGTTTTTAGCTTGAAGATGGCATTTAAGGTAGGGGTTTCAGCCATTGTTACTCAGTTTTCCTGGCTCTCTTCCATGCATACATGTTATTAAACTTTTGTTTGATTTTCTCTTGTTGATCTGTCGCATGCCAATTTAATTCTTTGACCAGCCAGAAGAACTTAGAAGGTAGAGGAAAATTTCTTCCTCCCTCACATCTGCTATACTCTTAGGAGATTGCTGCTATACCAGGCATAATTATTTATTGGATGCAGCCATCTTAATCCCCCAACTTGGACCTCAGAAATGACCTAGCTTCCTGTAATTCCTCAGAGTTCACCTAGTAACTTTCAAAGTTCTGTTCACCTGCCCAGTTTATGATGCCAGTGTCTTGACCTGAAGCTTCTATAATTTGGGTCATTTTACTTGTTCAGGACTTCACCAAAACAAAGCTTAGGTTCTTACATTTCTCTTACCAAAAATCTCCTTCCCAGAATCAAGAGAGGATGTACAGCCAAAGTCTAATTGTAACCCTTAAAATGGCAGTTTTATGGATTCAACATCTTTTGTGTATTTGTATTCTAAGTACTAAGTTAGGTGTTTTTCCTTCCCAAGACTGAGGTACTCCAGGGCAGGATCTGTTGTGTTCACCTTGGCAACCACATAATCTAGCACATAGTAGACATTTAGTAAATGTTTGTTATATGAACAGATGATCAAATAAACACGTCATGGAAAGGAACAGCTCCTTGATACAGCAAGTTGATAATGAAAGAAAACACATGTTCTTTAAGTAATTAGAGGTCAGAAATTAGATAAGAGGTCAGAGCTACACATACAGACACTCACATTTCTAATAAAGAGTTTGAAGTTGAAGCTGTAATTCAAAATATGTCTTAAAGAGAAAAGCAGTGAAGGATGGGGAAGCAAAGAGTGAACCTTGAAGAAAACACACAAAGTATAGGAGAAGGTGGTGTAGCAAAGGAGCTAGTAAAGCAGCATTCAGAGAGGTTAGAAGCAGTTCAAGAACATGCATCTATCAGAAGCTAAGAAAGAAATGAATTTCAAAAAGTGAGCAATACAGTCTCCCAAGGCAACAGAAGTAAGAACAAAAATAAACAAATGGGACCTAATCAAACTTACAAGCTTTTGCACAGCAAATGAAACCATAAACAACATGAAAAGACAACCTACAGGATGGGAGAAAATATTTGTAAATGATGTGACTGACAAGGGCTTAGTTTCCAAAATATACAAACAACACATCCAACTCAACAACGAAAAAACAAACAACCCTATCCAAAAATGGGCAGAAGACCTAAGTAGACATTTCTCCAAAGAAGACATACAGATGGCCAATAGGCACATGAAAAGATGCTCAACATCGCTAATTATTAGAGAAATGTAAATCAAAACTACAGTGAGGTACTACCTCACACGAATCAGAAGGGCCATCATTAAAAAGTCTACAAATAACAAATGCTGGAGAGGGTGTGAAGAAAATGGACCCTCCTACACTGTTGGTGGGAATGGAAGTTGGTGCAGCCACTGTGGAAAACAGTATGGAGGTTCCTCAGAAGACTAAAAATAGAACTACCATATGATTCAACAATCCCACTCCTGGGCATAAATCCAGAGGAAACTGTAATTCGAAAAGATACATGCACTCCTATGTTCATAGCAGCACTGTTCAGAATAGCCAAGAAATGGAAACAACCTAAATGTCCATTGACAGATGAATGGATAAAGATGTGGTACATATATAATACTACCCAGCCATAAGAAAGAACAAAATAATGCCATCTGCAGCAACATGGATGGACCTAAAGATTATCATACTAAGTGAAGTCAGAAAGAGAAAGACAAATACCATATAATATCACTTATATGTGCAATCTAAAATATGACAGAAATGAACCTATCTGTGAAACAGAAACAGAATCACGGACATAGAGAACAGACTTCTGGTTGCCAAGGGGGAGGGGGTTGGGAGAGGGATGCAATAGGAGAGTGGGGTTAGCAGATGAAAGCTTTTATATATAGAATGGATAAACAACAGGGTCCTACTGTATAGCACAGAGAATTATATTTAATATCCTATGATAAACCATAATGGAAAAGAATATTTTTTAAAAAGAATATATATCTATGTATAATGGAATTACTTTGCTGTACAACAGAAATTAACACATTGTAAATCAACTATACTTCAATTAAAAAAAATTATTTAAAAAATCACACACAAAAAACGTGATCAGGAAAAACCCACAAACACATGACCAGTAAGTAGGGTCAGATATATAAGGCAAATCAAGAAAAATGAGGGAAAGAAGGCCAGTGAATTTGGCAACAGCAACAACAAAATGTTATTAGAAGCCTTTAAAAGTACATTTCCAGTGGAGTAGTTTGTTTTTCACATTTCTGATTTATTTACATTGATTGCATTGATTTCTAACAAAAACTATTTCCCAGTATGTAGCCTTTTACCATTTTTATAAGACTTGTTAGAGAAATTTACCAGTTAGAAATAATCATTTAGATTGATTCCAGGTTCACTGGAATCATTTTAGGGATTTCCCCTCAGTAGCACTGTGTGGAATACATTCTTAAACAAATCATTTGATTTTTCTTTTTTCTTTCTGTCAACACTTTACACAGCTCAAAGATACATCTGACTTTAATCCATCAATGACCATGTTAAAGGCTATGCTGGGTGCTTTCTTTCAGGGAATGATAAGAATACCACATCATTTCTCACTTATATGAGGAATCAGCAAAACTCCAAAAACCAAAAACAAGCTCACAGAAAACAGATTGGTGGCTGTAGAGGTAGGGGTATGTACAGCATGATAACTATAGTTAATAATACTGTATTGCATACCTGAAAGTTGCTAAGAGAGAAAATCTTAAAAATCCTCACAAGAAAAAAAAATCTGTAACTGTGTGGCAATGGCCTTATTGTGGTGATCATTTTGCAATATATTCAAATGTTGAATCATTATGTTCTACACCTGAAACTAATAGAGTGCTGTATGTCAATTATACCTCAATTGAAAAAAAAACTCCACATCATTGAAGAATTAATTTTACTTCCTAAAAGTCAGGTGTATTATAAACTCTTCCTAGGAATTTAATTTCAGTAACATGGCTTGAGTCTACTTCAAACTATTAAGATTTACGATCTTCTATAAATAATTGTAATTTCTGATTGTCTAATAACAATAATTGTTTATTCCTTTCACTTGTAATTCTTCTAAGAATCACAGGCTAATTATTGTTTGGCCAATTCTCTGAGTATGCTATAGATTAGATTGCAGAAAACACCCTAGGAACTAAAACGCTGTAGTTTTAAAGCAAACAAAACCAGCTTTTCCCAGTGATAGGAAAAAAATATAAAACTCTATACTATATATTTGTATATCAGGCCCAGCTATAAAACTATCTATCTCTCTAGCTAGCTAGCTAGCTAGCTATTTATATTAAAAATAATTTAAGATGCCTCCAGGCCTTCTTTTTTCCTCCAATCAAAACATCACTAGCTATCAGTGCCCTCAAGCTCCCTTTCTTCTCTCTCCTATTTAGTATTGGAAAGGATCTTCTATCAACCATTCATAACTTAATGTGAATTTAATATGAATCTTCCTAAGGTATTTACATTTTAAGGATTTTTCTAATTTATGTATTTATTCACCTAATAAATACGTATTGAGCCTTCTGCATAATACTAGTTTCTGTGAGAAATATCAGGTGAACTAGATATGAAAGCTACTACTTTTTAAAGTAGCAAGCATTAAACATATGCAACTAACTATGAGCTAAGATTTTAAAAAGTGAGGAGTACAGGTTTTCTAGAGTTTAGGGAAAGGAGAGGTCCATCTCAAGCTCAGTGTGGGAAAGTGTTATGGAAAGAGTGGTAGTTGAGAGGGTAGCACAGCATGATTAAAAACCTGATCTTCAACCCGCCTCACCTGGGTTTAAATCCTAACTGTCACTTACTGAATGACTTTGGGCAAGTTACTCAGTAAGCTGTCTGTGACTCAGTTTCCTTATCTATGAAATGAAAATAGTAGTGTTTATCTTATGGATCTCTTCTGAGTATTAAATGTGTTATGACATGTAAAGTACTTAGAACATAATATAAGTCCTCCACAAAGGATTGACTATTATTCTTTAGACTGGGCCTTGAAAGATAGGATAGATAGGATTTAGACAAGCAAAAATGAGACAGGCTGAAATAAATTTCAGAAGGAGCAAAGATTATAAAGTATAAAAAACCTTAGAAGAAATCTGAATAAGTTTTATAATCTCAGGGTAGGAAAGGCCTTCCTAGGTATGACCTCAGATCCAGAAGCTGTAAATGAAAGGGTTGATGAATTTACCATTAAAAAAAAAAAAAGACTGCATTAAAAATACCATAAGTAGGCGTACTCCTGGAGGGCTCATGCCGGGGAGTGCTTCCCAGAACTTCTGCTGCCAGTGTCCTTGTCCCCACAGTGAGCCACAGCCACCCTCCCGCCTCTGCAGGAGACCCTCCAACACTAGCAGATGAAGTAAAAGAGTACATTGAACAGCTCATAAAGTCAATATCAAAAAAAAACACAACAACCCAATCATAAATGAGCAGAAGACTTGAATAGATATTTCTCCAAAGACAACATGCAGCTCGCCAACAGGCACATGAAAAGATGCTCAACATCTCTAATTATTAGAGAAATGCAAATCAAAACCACAATGAGATATCATCTCACACCTGTCAGAGTGACTATCATCAAAAAGTCTACAAGTAACGAATGTTGCTCACAGGGAAACATTCTGATCCTGCCCACCTGTGAATGGCTGAAAGAAAGAAGAAATTAAGACACCCCCTCCCCGAGGCTGGCCAAATCAGGAGATGTTTTGCAAGACTTATGGCCTTTTTACTTTATTTCCTTACCTCCTCCCCCTCTCTGTTCTATAAAAGAAACTAGCATCCAGAACCCAATAAGATGGTACTCTAGGACATTAGTCCACCATCTTCTCGGGTGCCCGGCTTTCCGAATAAAGTCACTATTCCTTGCCTCAAAAAAAAAATAACACTAAAAATTTGCAGAATTTAATAAAAATCAAGAAAAGATGAACTTAATAATTAACTGTCTGCTTATGTGATTATTTTTAAAAAGTAAACTTTGAGCATAAAACACCTAGAAGAAAACATAGGGGAAAAGCTTCATGACATTGTGTTTTGTAATTGTATTTTGTAAACAATTGTATTTTGGCAATAATTTGGATATGACACCAAAAGCACAGGCAGCAAACACAAAAATAGACAAATAGGACTACATCAAACTTTAAAACTTCTGCACATCAAAGGAAATAATCAACAGAATGGAAAGGCAACCTATACAATGGGAGAAAACAATTGCAGATCATACATCTTTTAAGGGATTAATACCCACAATATACAAAGGACTTTTTCACCTCAACAACAACAACAAAACCTGATTTTAAAATGTGCAAAAGACCTTAATAGACATTTCTCCAAAGAAGATTATATAAATGGTCAACATATATATGAAAAGATGCAACATTACTACTCATTAGAGAAGTACAGATCAAAACCATAGTGAGATATCACCTCATACCCATTAGGATGGCCACTATCAAAAAATAAAACAAAGAAAGAAAACAGGAAATAACAAGTGTTGGTGAAGATATGGAAAAATTGGGATCCTGTACACTGCTGATGGGAATGTAAAATTGTGTAGCCACTGTGGAAAACGGTATGGAGGTTCCACAAAAAACTAAAAGTAGAATTACCATATGATCCAGCAATCCCTCTTCTGGTAATATATCCAAAATTATTCAAAGCAGGATCTTGAATAGGTATTGGCACAACCATGTTCATTGCAGCTTTATTCACAATAGCCAGGAAGTAGAAATAGCTCAGATGTTCATCAACAGATGAATGGATAAAGAAGATGCGGTATGTACATACAATGGAATATTATTCAACCTTTAAAAAGAAGGAAATCTTATCACATGCTACAATATAGATCAAACCTGAGGACATTATGCTGAGTGAAATAAGCTAAATAGTGGATGATGACACTTATGAGATATCCAGAGTAGTTAAATCTATGGAAACACAAAGTAGAATGGTGCTTGCTAGGGCCGGGGGAAATGGGGACTTGTTCGATTGGTATAGAGTTTCCATTTTACAAGATGAAAAAGTTCTACTTATACAACAGTGTGAATATAGTTAATACAACTGAAAAGTATACCTAAAAATAGTTAAGGGCAGGGTGGGGGGTGGCTGATCAAGATGGTGAAGTAAGAGGACATGGAGCTCACCTTCCCCCACAAAGATATCAAAAATACATCTATATGTGGAGCAGTTCTCACAGAAAACCAACTGGAAACTGGCAGAAGATCTCTTATACAACTAAACCTGCAAGAAAGATCCTCACCTAATTGGGTGGGATGGGAAAAAAAGGCATCATGGGAGGGACCTGTGAAGGTGGGAGTGTCTGCACAGGCATACCCTTAATCTGGGAAGCCCCTCACATGCTGGGAGGTCCACTGGCACAGAAAGAGGGGCTGGAGGAGCCTGGATTCTGATGCCAAGGAGTGCACACATGCTGGCTTGCTAGCAATCAGTGCCAAAAGAGACCAGTGCTCTGCCACCTGCCACCTCACTGCACTTCCCAGTTCAACATGTGTGCCAAGTGGAGCTGCCAGTATGCACAGCAGCTAGGTGCTGAAACTTGGGCAGACAGGCCCTGAGAGAGGACTCAGTCTAGCTGCTCAGAGAAACCCAGAGGGCCTGGGGTGTGATCCAAGCTGAACCTTGGAGCCCATTGTTGGCTCGCACATGGCAGGGAATAGGGTTGGGGGTGGGTCTGGCAATGGCAGACTTCGTTGGTACATACACCAGGTGGCATCAGAGAATTGTGTGTCTTCAGCAGACAGCCTCTGGGGAGGAATACTCAGCAGTTCCTTTCCTGGCTGGAGCTGTCCACTTCCACCCACCTCACACCACAACTTGGAGGTGGATCTGGTGGGGGGCAGGGGGGTTAGGTCCTAGAATAGCCCTCTCAGAGGCAGCCCTGGTCCCAGGCAGCAGCACAATCACCTCAATTCCTGCAGCCACAACGCCCCAGCCCCCAGCGCCAGCCTAACACTAGGTGTGGGACAAACACAACATAGAAAGGGATGTGACCTTGGGCTCCTTCTGGGTAGAACTGCAGATACCTACATAAACAGCACATAGATTCGCTGTGACTGCAGGGGCCTCACATGCTTCAACACTCCTTTGAGACAAAGTATTGCACCTTTGGGCGATGGAGGCTTATAAAATCTGACCCCAGGGTTTCTACTGCAACAACTGGGGAGCAGACCCCACCCTGACGGGATTGTGGCAGCCACAGAGCAAAGAGGAGGTCCTGCCCAAAATCCAGTTCAGGCTCTGGATACCACAATACCAATCACACCCATTATTAAGGGGATAATGGCCAGCACACTCTGAGGAAAGACATGGCTGGCATCCATACCAAAAACAGCCCTCGCACCAAAAATATTGGACTCACACAGTCTATACAGGGATGGTCCCACTTAAAAATACCCCTTTGAGACCACAGTAGATAATTGTTTCTCTTAGATTCATAGAGACAGAGAAAGTTAAGTTAAATAAAAAAGCAGAGGAACTACTCCCAATTAAAAAAACAAGAGAAATTCCCTGAAAGAATAAATAATGAAACAGACCTCACTAGTCTACTACACCCCAAGTCAAAAAGGAGGTAATAAAAATCCTAAAGGAACTAAGAAGGATTATTGTTAGAAAGGCATATCACTGTAACAAGGAAGTAGAAACTGTAAAGAGGAACCAATCAAACTTAAACAACTCAATTGCTAAGATAAAAACCAATCGAGAAGGGCTTCCCTGGTGGCGCAGTTGTTGAGAATCTGCCTGCTAATGCAGGGGACACGGGTTCGAGCCCTGGTCTGGGAGGATCCCACATGCTGCAGAGCAACTAGGCCCGTGAGCCACAACTACTGAGCCTGCGTGTCTGGAGCCTGTGCTCCGCAACAAGAGAGGCCATGATAGTGAGAGGCCCACACACTGTGATGAAGAGTGGCCCCCGCTTGCCACAACTAGAGAAAGCCCTCACACAGAAAGGAAGACCCAACACAGCAAAAATAAATAAATTAATAAACTCCTACCACCCCCCCCCAAAAAAAACCAATCGAGAAGCAATGAATAGCAGAATAAATAATGAAAAAGAACAAATAAGTTATCTGGCAGATAGAACAACGGAATTTATCCAATCAGAACAGCAGACAGAAAGACACATAAAAAAATAAAATGAAAGCAACACACAAGATCTGTAAGATAATATAAAGCATGCCAACCTATGCATAGTAGGAGTTCCAGAAGGAGAAGAGAGGGGGGTGGGATCAAAAATGTATTTGAAGAAATTATGGCTGAAAACTTCCCAGACCTAAAGAAGAAAATAGATATCCACGTATAGGAAGTACATAGGGTCCCAAACAAGATGAACCCAAACAGACCCACACCAGGACATTTCATAGTTACACCGACAAAAGTTGAAGATAAAGAGGATTCTAAAGGCAGCAAGAGAAAAACAAAGAGTCAGTTACAAGGGAATCCCCATAAGGCTGTCAGCTGAGTTCTCTGCAGAAATTTTGCAAACCAAAAGGGAGTAGCATAATATATTCAAAGTTCTAAAAAGAAAGAACTTGCAATATAGGATACTCTACCCAGCAAGATTATCATTTAAAATAGAAGGAGAAATAAAAAACTTCTCAGACAGGGCTTCCCTGGTGGCGCAGTGGTTGAGAGTCCGCCTGCTGATGCAGGGGACAGGGGTTCGTGCCCCAGTCCGGGAAGATCCCACATGCCGCAGAGCGGCTAGGCCTGTGAACCATGGCCGCTGAGCCTGCACGTCCGGAGCCTGTGCTCCGCAACGGGAGAGGCCACAACAGTGAGAGGCCTGTGTACCACACACACAAAAAAAAACCCAAAAAACAAACAAAAAAAAAACTTCTCAGACAAATACAAACAAACAACAACAAAGAAAAACTAAAAGAATACAACAACACTAAACCTAACCTAAAAGAAATATTGAAAGGTCTTCTCTGAATAGAAGAGAAGCAAGAATCTATAGGAAAGGGAAAAATCATAGTAGGAAAGGCAAATATATGAAAGGATTAAAGATCACTTAAGTAAGTACATAGGTTAAAAACAAAAAAAAATTTGTAATAGTGATTATAACTACAAAGAACAACAAAGGGATAAACATGAGGATGTAAAATAGGATATCAAAAATCACAAAATATGGGGGAAGTGAATAAAAGTAGATCTTTTGGATGTGTTTGAACTTATGACTATCAGTCTAAAGTAAGTAGATATAGTTATGGGTCAACATACTTGAAAACTAGGGTAACCACAAATCGAAAACATACAGTAAATTCAGAAAAACCAGAAAGAAAGGAACTCAAGCATAATACAAAAGAAAACCACCAAACCACAAAAGGAAAAAAAAATAGAAATGAAGAACAACTACAAAATCAACTGGGAAACAAGGTTTAAAATGTCAGTAAGTACATACCTATCAATAATTACTTTAAATGTCAATGGCCTGAATGTGCTGATCAAACAGTGGCAGATTGGATAAAAAACAAGAACCTACAATATGTTGCTTAAAGAAGCTCACTTTAGGGCAAAAGACATATGGATTGAAAGTGAGAGGATGTAAAAAGATATCTCATTCAAATGGAAATGACAGGAAAGCAGGGGAAGCAATACTTCTATTGGACAAAACAGACTTTAAAACAAAGACCATAAAGAAAGACAAAGAAGGACACTATATAATGATAAAGGAATCAATACCAGAAGAGGATATTACACTCATTAACATATATCACCCAATATAGGAGCACCTAAATGTATAAAACAAATACTAACAGACATAAAGGGAGAAATTTACAGAAATGCAGTAATAGAAGACTTTAACACCCCACTGACGTCAATGGACAGATCTTCCAGGCAGAAAATCAACAAGGCAACAGAGGTCCTAAATGACACAATAGACCAGGTGGACTTAATTGGTATCTACAGGCCACTACCTCAAAAACAAAACAAAACAAAAAACAAACAGAATACACATTCAAGTGTGCATGGAACATTCTCTAGGATGGACCACATACTAGGTCACAAAATAAGCCTCAACAAATTTGAGAGGATAGAAATTATTTCAAGCATTTTTTTCTGACCACAATGGTATGAAACTAGAAATCAACCACAGGGGGAAAAAAAAGATCACATGGAGACTAAACCAAATGCTATTGAAAAGCCAATGCATCAAGGATGAAATCAAAGGGGAAATCAAAAAATAGTTCAAGACAAACGAAAATGAAAACACAACCTTACAAAATCAGTGGGATGCAGCAAAAACAGTTCTAAGAGGGAGGCTCATAGTGATACAGGCCTTCTTCAAGAAACAAGAAAAATTAACAACCTAACCTACCACCTAAAAAAAATTAGAAAAACAATAAAACCCAAAGTCAGCAGAAGGAAGGAAATAATAAAGATCAGAGGAAATATATAGAGATCAATAAAACAATAGAAAAGATCAGTAAAACCAAGAGCTGCTTTTTGAAAGGATAAACAGTATCGACAAACCTCTAGCCTGGCTTACCTAGAAGAAAAGAGAGAGGACCCAAGTAAACAAAATAAGAAATGAAAGAGGAGAAAAATAACAAACAATACTGCAGAAATACAAAAACATCATAGGAGAATACTATGAATAGTTATATGCCAACAATTTGTACAACCTAGAAGACATGAACAAGTTTCTAGAAACATACAGCCTGCCAAAAGTGAGTCAAGAAGAAACAGATAACTTGAACAGACCAATCACTGGAAGTGAAATAGAATCGGTTAAAAAAAAAAAGTAATAATAATAATAATCTCCCTGCAAGCAAAAGTCCAGGACTGGGCAGCTTCACTAGGGAATTCTACCAAACACACAAGGAAGAACTTATACCTATCCTTCTCAAACTATTCCCAAAGACTGAAGAGGAGTGAACACTCCCAAATTCATTCTATGAAACCACCATCACCCTGGTACCAAAACCAGACAAGGACACTACAAAAAGGGAAAATTACAGGCCAGTGTCTTTGATGAATATAGATGCAAAAATCTTCAAAGTATTAGCAAACCAAAGCTAAGAATACATAAAAAGGATCACACACCATAATCAAGTTGGATTCATTCCAGGGTCCCAAGGATGGTTCAGCATATGCAAATCAATCCGTGTGATTATACCACATTAAGAAAAGACAAGACAAAAAACACATGATTGTCTCAATAGACACAAAAAAGCACTTGACAAAATTCAACATCCATTCATGATAAAACCTCTAACCAAAGTGGGCATAGAGGGAACATATTTCAACATAATAAAAACCATTTATGACAAACCCACTGCCAACATAATACTCAATGGTGAAAAGCTGAAAGCCTTCCCTCTGAATTTTGGAACAAGATAAGGATGCCCACTCTCACCACTTCCATTCAACATAGTATTAGAAGTCCTAGACACAGCAATCAGAAGAAAAAGAAATAAAATGTATCCAAATTGGAAGGGAAGAGGTAAAATTGTAACTATTTGCAGATGACATGATACTCTATATAGAGAACCCTAAAGACTCTGTACAAAAACTATTAGAATAAACAAGTTCAGCAAGGTAGCAGGATACAAGATTAATATACAGGAATCTGTTGCATTTCTTTATACTAACAATGAAATAGCAGAAAGAGAAAGTAAAAAAAAAAAATTCCATTTAAGATCGTGTCAAAAAAATAAAATACCTAGGCATAAACTTAACCAAGGAGGTGAAAGACCTATACGCTGAAAAGTATAAGATATTGATAAAGGAAACTGAAAATGATTCAAAGAAATGGAAGGATATCCCATGCTCTTGGATTGGAAGAATTAATATTGTTAAAATGGCCAGACTACCCAAAGCAATCTACAGATTTAATGCCATCCCTATCAAAATACCCATGACATTTTTCACAGAACTAGAACAAATAATCTTAAAATTTTTGTAGAACCACAAAAGACCCAGAATTGTCAAAGCAATCCTGAGGAAAAAGAACAAAGCTGGAGGCATAACCCTTCCACACTTCAGTCAATACTACAAAGCTACAATAACCAAAACAGCATGGTATTATATTAGCACAAAACCAGACATATAGATCAACGGAACAGAATAGAAAGCCCAGAAACAAACCCATTAACCTATGGTCAATTAATCTAAGACAAGGGAGGCAAGAATATACGATGGAGAAAAGAGTCTCTTTAGCAAGTGGTGTTGGGAAAGCTAGAGAGCCAAATGTAAAAGACTGTGATTAGAACACTCCCTCACACCATATACAAAAATAAACTTAAAATGGTTAGGGACCTAAATATAAGACATGACATCATAAAACTCCTAGACAGGAACATAGAGAAAACTCTTGGACATAAATTGCATCAATATTTTCTTAGGTCAGTCTTCCATGGCAAAAGAAATAAAAACAAAAATAAACAAATGGGACCTAATCAAACTTACAAGCTTTTGCACAGCAAAGGAAACCATCAACAGAACAAAAAGCTAACCTATGGAATGGGAGAAAAGATTAACAAACAATGCGACCAAGAATGGGTTAACATCCAAAATATACAAACAGCTCATGAACTCAATATCAAAAAAACAAACAAACAAACCCAAGCAAAAAATGGGCAGAAGACCTAAATAGACATGTCTCCAAAAAACACTTACAGATGGCCAACAGGCACATGAAAAAATGCTCAACATTGCTAATTATTAGAGAAGTGCAAATCAAAACCACAGTGATGTATCACCTCAAACCTGTCAGAATGGCTGTCATCAAAAAGTCTACACATAATAAATGCTGGAGAGGGTGTGGAGAAAAGGGAACCCTTCTACTCTTGGTGGGAATATAAGTTGGTGCAGCCACTATGGAAAACAGTATGGAGGTTCCTTAAAAAACTAAAAATAGAGCTACCATATGATCTAGCAATCCCTCTCCTGGGTATATATTCGAAAAACTGTAGTTTGAAAATATACATGCACCTCAGTGTTCATAGCAGCACTATTTACAAGCTGGGGGCAGAGCATTCATGGGCCATTATATGGACCTTGTTTTCACTGTGATCAGATGGGAGCCATTGGAAAATGCTGAGCAAGATGGTCTCTCTGGCAGCAGATAATAGACTGTAGGAGGGAGAAGAGGGAAGCAGGGAGCCAAGTCAGGAGGGAAATGAAGGTGGCTGAGACCAAATGGTAGCAAGGAGGTGTGAGATCTGGGTACCTTGTGAAGGTGGAGCCAGTGGGGATTCTAATGAATTGGATGTGAGGTGAGAGAGAAGAGTGTAGGATGACTCCAAGTCTTTTGGCCCAAGCTGCTATCAGGATGGAGTTACTGTACTGAGGCAGGAAATACTGCAAGAGGAACACACTTGCTGGGATTATATCAGGATATTAGTTTTGGACGTGTTAAGTCTAAGATGCTAAGTTAGGTCAAGCAGGTAATTGAATATATGCGTCTGAAGCTCAGTGGAAAGATCAGGGCTGGAAATAAAAGTTTGGAAATCATCTGCAGATAGATATTTAAAACCGTTAGACTGGATGAGACCAGCTAGGGAGTAAGTGTAATTGAGGAAGAGTTCTGTGGACTTGAGCCCTAGGGTGCCCACATCGACATGGGGAAATAAGAAACTGCAGGGCCTGAGGAGCAGCCAGTGAAGGGGGAGAAATGTCTCAAAAAATATCCCTTTGCAAGTGACTCTTTGATTAGTCAATGCTAATAGGAATTTCTGCAGTGTTTTATCAGTTGCCAGGTACCTGGGTGGTGTTGATGAATTGTAAAACGAAGTGTGCTGGTTAGTTTGCCCACAGTGTTGTCCCCTTAGGTGGTTTCAATTTTTCCCCTCTTTTTAGAATGAAACATTTATTATTATGTAAGCTTACATGTGGAAAGTTAAGATAAATTTACTCAGAAATTTAAAAAAAACATGTGACCACATAGTACCCATAACAATTAGAGATGCAGTGTTTTTTTTTTAAATCAGATGCAAATCGACCTTCTGCATCATCTCAATGAAAATGTTTTGACATCTCAGTCTGACCAGATTTGTTACCTAACCCCTCTTCTCATTCATCTCTCACCCTCTGAAGTCAATACCGCCTTTCTGCAGCCTCTTAAAAAGCAGTGTAAGAACCTATTGATTTCACTCATTCCACCTTCCTCCCTTGCCTCTGACCACAAATTAGTCTGAGTCAGAAAAGGTGGTGAGATAAAAAGACTATATAGATTGTCCTTTTCTATTCTTTCCCAAAGCGTTTTTTTTTTAAACTAGAAAGCCACAAAAGCAAAGCTCAAAACCAGCTGCAAGCTATATGTCCTACTGAATCCTTTGTACTTTAAAAGCAAACATTTTGGCTTGCTACACCTTTTTAGTTACGCACAGGAAGCAATGCTTGCCAGGATTTATCTTTCCCTAAAATTCTATTACACAAGATATTCACATTCAGTGTGTCACTTAGCAGAATTGTTTCTCACATCAACCCCCAAATGTTAAATATCCATGTTGTTTTTATGCTCCAGATTCTCAAATTTAGGGAATTGATGCCATTGGCTCACAAAGCCAAACAATAACACTTCTTTTTTCCAAGTCAAGATTTTTAATAGTAGTACAAAGTAGAATAGTAGGATAAGCACTAACTTTTCAGATTATCTCTGTCTTTGCCTTCATCTTCTGGCTGGGGATGTCTGGGAAGGTGTAATATACCACCTCCAAGCAATTGAATTCAACGAGGCTTGGAGCAAAATAAGTATGCCTGAGTTTCCCCAGTGCTGTGTGCTGGCAATGCCACTTCCATATAACGAGCTGGCATAGGAGAGAGTTGCTCCCTGGGGAGAGGTCACAGTTGTAAATTAAGGGGCAATAAGTCTAGGTGTGTGTGGTGTGTGAAAGGTAGTTGGTAGAGAGAAGAGCAAAGGGGGAGTGAATGGGGAAAATCGTTAGTGGATTCTCTACCCCCCCCATACACATACACGCCAAAAGCATTATAATATAATCATGCACTATACTGGGTCTACTTTCCAGGTTTTAGCAGTTTGAGCCTAGAATCCCACTGCAGACCCGGTCTCATTTTTGAGATAATGCTGGTGATCCTTCTTGCACTTCAGTGCTTCCAGACTCACTGGAAAACTAAGTAGGTATTTACAGGGTACCTCAGTGAAGTCAGCAGTGGACTGAAATATGGTTGTGCTACTGATATGTGTAAGTTCTTCATAAAACCTCTGTGCCAGGGCCTGGAGATAATGCAGTTATAGTAAAAGCAATTTGTTAAATGTGATCTGAAACCCTAAAGGGGATTTTCCAGCAGATGTGTTCTATTAATGCTGGCCGCTGACTGATCAGAAGACGCCAGCCACATCTCTAAACTGGTCATTATTTATATCCTTCAGCTGCATTCACTAAATAAATCCTCTGAGTTAGCTCCAACACCTACCACCTGGGACCTGTCTTCAGAAGAAGGCTTTCTTGTGACATGCAGCTGAGCCCAGTCTGGGCCCTTCTGTTTCATGTCAGAGTAAATATTTTAGCTCTAATTCTTTTTGTCCAACTGGATTCAATGATTCTCTTATTGGTTTGCTGTATTTCTTCAGCAAGAATCAGTTTACCAAGCTAGCTGTTATTTGGACTGGCTAATTAAAACCTGCTCAATTTTGCCTTTAGAAAGAAAGGAAGGCGGGACTTCACTGCCCATCCAGTGGTTAAGACTCTGTGCTTCCACTCTAGGGGGCATGGGTTTGATCCCTGGTTGGGGAACTTAGATCCCACATGCTGTGCCACAAGACCAAAAAAAAAGAAAAGAAGGCAAAGCAGCAAATAATCAGTTAATTAACAAAGTATTTAGAAGATGGTGATCTCTGCCTAGATATCACTTCTCTCTACCACTCAGGTATGGAGTGAAGCCCCTGTGCATAAAAAGTTCCCTTTACAACATATATCTTAGCACTTAACACACTGCATTTTAATTAGCTGCCCTCCCCACTACACACATACCTCAATATGAAATCTGTGACAAGCTATGTTAGCCTATCTTATTAAAATCATAGACTGTGGCAAAGTATATGATTTGTCTTAAGTAATAAGCATTTGCTGAATGAAAACAGAAAAAAAACCCTGCTCAGTGTGTGTGCAGGCAGCCTCCAAGCCAAATACTGCCCTTCACAGAATTTGAGTACCCTTTTTATTCATTAGAACAGGTGGGTATCGTGAGTTACCCTCAGCCAATCTGAATGCAGTGTATGCCTTTTATTGCATGCCCTTGTGAAAGTATATCCCCACTTGGAAAAAGGAGGGCCCAGAATTTCCAGTCTTGGAATCTTATGGAAATGATTTTCCTGGTTTTAACTTCATGGTTGGCCAGGTCAACAAGAAATATGGCTATATCACCTATGACATCTGGCTTCCTGAGATGCTTTGGAATTAGCCGTTTATACTCATTTATCAAAGTTTCATGCAAAGTGGATACCCAGTTATGGAAGCTTTCCCAACTCTGTAATTCCTTTGGGAGCATTCTAGCAGCTAATTAAAAAAAAAAAAAAATATATATATATATATATATATATATATATATATATATGCAGTTAACTGCGTTTGACTATGATCTCTGTCAACATCAAACGTGTATTCACTTAGGCAGTATTGTGTGGTGCTGTATTCTGGGAGAGACTCGTCATATTCCCCTAAAGAACTAACTGTCTTTTCATCTTTTCCGGAAAACTCTAATTTGAAAAGATACATGCACCCCAGTGTTCATAGCAGCACTATTTACAGTAGCCAAGACATGGAAGCAACCTAAGTGTCCACTGACAGATGAATGGATAAAGAAGAAGTGGTGTATATATATACGATGGCAGCAACAGGGATGGACCTAGAGATTATCATATTAAGTGAAGTAAGTCAGACAGAAAAAGGCAAATATTACATGATATCACTTATATGTGGAATCTAAAAAATAGTAGAAATGAACTTATTTACAAAAACAGAAACAGACTCACAGACATAGAAAACAAACTTATGGTTACCAGAGGGGAAGGGGGGGATAGGGATAAATTGGGAGTATGGGATTAACAGATGCATACTACTATATATAAAATAAACAACAAGGGTTTACTGTATAGCATAGGGAACTATATTCAATATCTTATAATAAACTATAATGGAAAAGAATTTTAAAAAGAATATATATATATATATATATATAAAAGCAGATCACTTTGCTGTGCACCTGAAACTAACACAATGTTGTAAATCAACTATACTTCAATAAAAAGAATGATAAATATGTATATTTTACCACAATAAAAAAAAAGTTAACAGTCTTGTGGATGAAACAACTATGCAAACAAATAATTCTACTACAGTGTGATAAATTGTCTCTCAGATTTCTAAATGAGGCAAATGAGTGAAATGATGGTGCCCTAATCAAGATATAGAACCCTGAAGTAGCAACAGGTTGCAGGAGGGGGAGAGAGGGAGAAAGATGTTAATTTGGGTTTCAGGTGCTCACAGGGCATCCAGGTTGTGCTGTCTAGTGGGCAATTCTAAGTAGGGCTTAGAAAACACATGAGGAACTGCTTTTTTGCAGGAAACTATTATTTCATCATGTCCCTGTCAGAGAAGTAAGGCATAGTACAAATAGGTTTTGGTAGGAGAGAAAAAAGGTTGAGCATGAAGGACAAAGTGATGGGACACCAGATTAGGGAACGGGAAACTTGTCGAGAGCAGCTTTACTAATTCTCAATTTTCTTTAGACTGGGCCCTGATTAGAATGATATGTCCATGATATGGAAACTTTCTGAAGGGTTAACTGGTGAATGAATCTTTAAGAGTACAGCACACGCCCGTGGATTAAGTATTCATTTGGAAGAGAAGAGTCTCCCAGTTTCTTAGAAGATGATGTTTGGAATGTTGTCTGAACCAAACACAATTCACTTTCTTCTTTTTATCTGGCCAGATCATGAAAGAACTAGATTAAAATATTTTAGCTGGTATTTCTATCTGGAAATGAATAGGTTTATGGGATATGTCATTGTTTTTAAAATAGAACTATGAATAGAGGTGATTCATAGCTTTCATTTTTGCATGTGACACCTTAGAAAGAGGGAGTTGAGAGTGTGTCTCCAGCTAGCTCAGGGAATATGGTAAAACTCTCCCCCAAATGAGTTCAAGTTAAAGAACATTTGAATCAATGCCATGGTGAAAATTAAAGAGAAAAGGGAATGTCACAGAAGACAGTAAACAGCAAATTGTTGGAACTCTAAGGAGTTTGAGGGAGATTAGATATAGAGCAGGGTTACAATTTTCTTTTCAGCCCAATTATGGAGTCTGAGCATATTGACTCAACTTATTATACTGATTGGCTCTTTAGCAGCATTTTCATTTCTTCACCAATTTTCCTGTTCTCCAAAGACCCTCAAGGTTCTAGCACATGGCTTAATGAACTGCCTACATTTGAGTGTTTTATCGAAAGTCCACTGGGTTCCATCTTCATAAGTATATGCCAACCTCAGATGTAAAGTGCCCATTATGCCTACTGTGTTATAATTTTACTAAGCTCAGAATTGTCATGGGAAGTTGAAAACATTTCAGTGGTCAAAGAGAGAGGGTAATTAGCTCGTTTAAATCCTCTGCCGTGTCCCATTTTGTCCTTGGTGCAAAGGTGCCAGCCTGTCTTTATAAGAATGAATGGAGCCTGTATCCTGGCATTATTTAATTCAGGTATCAATCTTAAAAGAAACTGAGCAGATTATAAACCAAATTAAATTTGCATGTAGACTGTGTGTGAATGTGTTTGCTCCCTCATAGATTAAATGCTGGCAAGCCTGTTCTCTGCAGCAGGAAGGACCATCTTTATAGAAGAATGCTCCATGGCAAATCACAAATACAGGATTTGCCTTTACATGTAAAAGACCATGACAAGTCAATTTTAAAAAGCACTCTTTTCATTTTACAAGTACATTGGCTCTAAACAGGAATTTTTCAAGTAGAAATCTTCAAATATATTTTGTTTCTTCAACAGTAATAATATCAGCTGGTTTTCATAGCTTCTGTCATTTTTCTATTAACATGAAAGATGACATAGATATTTTTATAAATGAAATTCCAATGTTATTGCTTTGGGGTTTTTTTTATTATTTGGATTTAAGATACCATATTATGTAAAATGTCAAACTACACTTGATGACAAAGAATAATTAGTTTAGGGTCAGATTTAATTAGCATTTTAATGAATTGAATCATACCTTTTTAAAAAGGAAGTGTGTAGAATTTCAGGAATGTGACTGTTTTTCTTGTAGTGTAAATATTTATTAAACACTGCCTATTACTATAAAACTGATATAAAATTTAAATCCAAGAATATTTCTTAAAAAATACAAATTAATGGTCAGAAAAAAATTTAACAAAGAATCTTATTATAGGAAGCTGATGACAAGAGAATCAAAGCAGAGCTGCACATTTTCAGTGTATGTACCTTGGGACCCAGGTATTCTAGAAGAACATTTGGGGTATGTTTCATAACCATGTTTCTCCTTGGGATCCACCATTTGACAGTACATTAAAGGCTCTATAAAGACTGAGAGTTTAACTGTTTTAACTTGATAACCTGGTTTTCCCAAACTTACTAAAGCTTGAACCCTTTTAGTGAATAACATCTATTTATGTAAAGCTGAATTGGTACTGCATGGAAACCACTTTGGGAAACACTGGAGTGTAGGATAAGGCTATTTGCTGAATTTAGTTGATTATCAACTTTAGACAATACTATATATGATGCTGAAAATCTCAGTCCAAATTCAGACATTTTTGGTAATTCTGAGGTTTTTTTTTTAAACTAGGAGGATAAGTTCTGGATACTTTTTGGTGAGGTCAATAGCTGACTTTTAAATATTACAAACCTGGAAATTCATTCAGAAGTAAAACAGAATCAAAGCACTATTTATTAGAAAGAGTTTTGTATATAGAATGAATTCACAAATAAATTTGAGTAGTTTGTAGTATTTGCCATACTGTATCATCAGTCAGTCTCATATTTGCTGAGCATCTGTTGCATGATGTATGTCCACTAGGATCACAACAACACATTATTGAGATAATATGTCATAAGGCAAGTTGGTCTTAACTTCTAAAATCTTAAGCCAAGCTAACTGTAAAATGTGGTCAACCTAGAAAAGACAAGATACCGCATAACTCAAGTTTATACTCTGAAGTATTCTAGCACTTCAGATTATTTGAACATGTACTTAAGTCCTGAAATCTTATGTAGTCAAATTTGTTCATTTTTTTTATTCAAACAGAAAGTCAAAAAATTATAATCATCCTCATCAGTTCACTCAGTCCCATGTAACTAATTTTTTTTCATCTTGATCTTTTGTTAGCACTTTTATGGTTCATCAGTTTTCCATTAGAGTTCTGAAAATGCTTATTCATTCAGTTCAGCAGGATAGTCAGTTACCAGAAACCTGTACTTGTCAGAGTCTTTTCCATGCATTCCTTGAAGATGAAGCCCTTTTATAGGAACATTTTTGCAAAAGCATCAGAGTACACCCAGAACTGTCTGTAAATGACAAAAGACTTAAAAATGACCACGGTTAAAGCTTTGATGAAAGTTCATAATAATGTAATTGACAAGGGAATTTAGTTATTTCTGAGATATACATTTTAAAGTAATACCTAGAATTATGACTTAAAACATTATAACATATAAGATTTTTAGAAATTTCATATAATGTCTGAAACATTTATATTAACATATTTCCATACAAATAACCCAAAGAAAGTTTAGTATTAGGGTTTTTTTTTTAATTTCTGAATTTTATTTTATTTATTTTTTTATACAACAGGTTCTTATTAGCCATTCATTTTATACACATCAGTGTATACATGTCAATCCCAAATGCCCAATTCAGCACACCACCATCCCCACCCCACCGCGGTTTTCCCCCCTTGGTGTCCATTCTCTACAGCCGTGTCTCAACTTCTGCCCTGCAAACTGGTTCATCTGTACCATTTTTCTAGGTTCCACATGCATGTGTTAATATACGATATTTGTTTTTCTCTTTCTGAGTTACTTCACTCTGTATGACAGTCTCTAGATCCATCCACGTCTCAACAAATGACCCAGTTTCGTTCCTATTTATGGCTGAGTAATATTCCATTGTGTATATGTACCACAACTCCTTTATCCATTCGTCTGTTGATGGGCATTTAGGTTGCTTCCATGTCCTGGCTATTGTAAACAGTGCCGCAGTGAACATTGGGGTGCATGTGTCTTTTTGAATTATGGTTTTCTCTGGGTATATGCCCAGTAGTGGGATTGCTGGATCATATGGTAATTCTATTTTTAGTTTTTTAAGGAACCTCCATACTGTTCTCCATAGTGGCTGTATCAATTTACATTCCCACCAACAGTGCAAGAGGGTTCCCTTTTCTCCACACCATCTCCAGAATTTGTTGTTTGTAGATTTTCTGATGATGACCATTCTAACTGGTGTGAGGTGATACCTCATTTTAGTTTTGATTTGCATTTCTCTAATAATTAGTGATGTTGAGCAGCTTTTCTTGTGCTTCTTGGCCACCTGTATGTCTTCTTTGGAGAAATGTCTATTTAGGTCTTCTGACCATTTTTGGATTGGGTTGTTTGTTTCTTTAATATTAAGCTGCATGAGCTGTTTATATATTTGGGGGATTAATCCTTTGTCTGTTGACCCATTTGCAAATATTTTCTCCCATTCTGAGGGTTGTATTTTCATCTTGTTTATGGTTTCCTTTGCTGTGGAAAAGCTTTTAAGTTTAATTAGGTCCCATTTGTTTATTTTTGTTTTTATTTCCATTACTCTAGGAGGTGGATCAAAACACATCTTGCTGTGATTTATGTCAGAGTGTTCTTCCTATGTTTTCCTCTAAGAGTTTTATAGTGTCTGCTCTTACATTTAGGTCTCGAATGCATTTTGAGTTTATTTTTGTTTATGGTGATAGGGAGTGTTCTAATTTCACTCTTTTACATGTAGCTGTCCAGTTTTCCCAGAACCAATTATTGAAGAGACTGTCTTTTCTCCATTGTATATCCTTGCCTCCTTTGTCATAGATTAGTTGACCATAGGTGCGTGGGTTTACCTCTGGGCTTTCTATCGTGTTCCATGGATCTATGTTTCTGTTTTTGTGCCAGTACCATATTGTCTTGATTACTGTAGCTTTGTAGTATAGTCTGAAGTCAGGGAGTCTGATTCCTCCAGCTCTGTTTATTCCCTCAAGACTGCTTTTGCTATTCGGGGTCTTTTGTGTCTCCATACAAATTTTAAGACTTTTTGTTCTAGTTCCATAAAAAATGCCATTGGTAATTTCCTAGGGATTGCGTTGAATCTGTAGATTGCTTTGGGTAGTATAGTCATTTTCACAATATTGATCTTCCAATCCAAGAACATGGTATATCTCTCCATCTCTTGGTATCATCTTTAATTTCTTTCATCAGTGTCTTATAGTTTTCTGCATACAGGTCTTTTGTCTCCCTAGGTAGGTTTATTCCTAGGTATTTTATTCTTTTTGTTGCAATGATAAATGGGAGTGTTTCCTTAATTTCTCTTTCAGATTTTTCTTCATTATTGTATAGGAACGCAAGAGATTTCTGTGCATTAATTTTGTATCCTGCAACTTTACCAAATTCATTGATTAGTTCTAGTAGTTTTCTGGTGGCATTTTTAGGATTCTCTATATATAGTATCCTGCCATCTGCAAACAGTGACAGTTTTACTTCTTCTTTTCCAAAATGTATTCCTTTTATTTCTTTTTCTTCTCTGATTGCCATGGCTAGGACTTCCAAATCTATGTTGAATAATACTGGTGAGAATGGACATCCTTGTCTTGTTCCTGATCTTAGAGGAAATGCTTTCAGTTTTTCACCATTGAGAATGATGTTTGCTGTGGGTTTGTCGTATATGGCCTTTATTATGTTGAGGTAAGTTCCCTCTATGCCCACTTTCTGGAGAGTTTTATCATAAATGGGTGTTGAATTTTGTCAAAAACTTTTTCTGCATCTATTGAGATGATCATATGGGTTTTTTTCTTCAATTTGTTAATTCAATTTGTTAATATGGTGTATCACATTGATTTGTGTATATTGAAGAATCCTTGCATCCCTGGGATAAATCCCACTTGATCATGGTGTATGATCCTTTTAATGTGTTGTTGGATTGTGTTTGCTAGTATTTTGTTGAGGATTTTTGCATCTATATTCATCAGTGATATTGATCTGTAATTTTCTTTTTTTGTAGTATCTTTGTCTGGTTTTGGTATCAGGGTGATGGTGGCCTCATAGAATGAGTTTCAGAGTGTTCCTTCCTCTGCAATTTTTTGGAAGAGTTTGAGAAGGATGGGTGTTAGCTCTTCTCTAAATGTTTGATAGAATTCACCTCTGAAGCCATCTGGTCCTGGACTTTGGTTTGTTGGAAGATTTTTAATCACAGTTTCAATTTCATTACTTGTGATTGTTCTGCTCATATTTTCTATTTCTTCCTCGTTCAGTCTTGGAAGTTTATACCTTTCTAAGAATTTGTCCATTTCTTCCAGGTTGTCCATTTTATTGGCATAGGGTTGCTTGTACTAGTCTCTTAGGATGCTTTGTATTTCTGCAGTGTCTGTTGTAACTTCTCCTTTTTCATTTCTAATTTTATTGATTTGAGCCCTCTCCCTCTTTTTCTTGATGCATCTGGCTAATGGTTTTTCAATTTTGTTTACCTTCTCAAAGAACCAGCTTTTAGTTTTATTGATCTTTGCTATTCTTTTCTTTGTTTCTATTTCATTTATTTCTGCTCTGATCTTTAGGATTTCTTTCCTTCTGCTAACTTTGGGTTTTGTTTGTTCTTCTTTCTCTAGTTCCTTTAGGTGTAAGTTTAGATTGTTTATTTGAGATTTTTCTTGTTTCTTGAGGTAGGCTTGTATAGCTATAAACTTCCCTCTTAGAACTGCTTTTGCTGCATCCCATAGGTTTTGGATTATCGTGTTTTCTTTGTCATTTGTCTCTAGGTATTTTTTAATTTCCTCTTTGATTTCTTCAGAGATCTCTTGGTTATTTAGTAACATAGTGTTTAGCCTCCATGTGTTTGTGTTTTTTACATTTTTTTTCCCTGTAATTCACTTCTAATCTCATAGTGTTGTGGTCAGAAAAGATGCTTGACATGATTTCCATTTTCTTAAATTTACCAAGGCTTGATTTGTGACCCAAGATGTGATTTATCCTGGAGAATATTCCGTGTGCACTTGAGAAGAAAGTGTAATCTGCTGTTTTTGGATGGAATGTCCTATAAATATCAATTAAATCTGTCTGGTTTATTGTGTCATTTAAAGCTTCTGTTTCCTTATTTATTTTCATTTTGGATGATCTGTCCACTGGTGTAAGTGAGGTGTTAAAGTCCCCCAGTATTATTGTGTTACTGTCGATTTCGTCTTTTATAGCTGTTAGCAGTTGCCTTATGTATTGAGGTGCTCCTATGTTGGGTGCATATATATTTATAATTGTTATATCTTCTTCTTGGATTGATCCCTTGATCACTACATCATTATGTAGTGTCCTTCCTTGTCTCTTGTAGCATTCTTTATTTTAAAGTCTATTTTATCTGATATGAGTATTGCTACTCCATTTTTCTTTTGATTTACATTTGCATGGAATATTTTTTCTCTCCCTTCACTTTCAGTCTGTATGTGTCCCTAGGTCTGAAGTGGGTCCCTTGTAGACAGCATATATATGGGTCTTGTGTTTGTATCCATTCAGCAAGCCTGTGTCTTTTGGTTGGGGCATTTAATCCATTCACGTTTAAGGTAATTATCAATATGTATGTTCCTATGACCATTTTCTTAATTGTTTTGGGTTTGTTTTTGTAGGTCCTTTTCTTCTTTTGCATTTCCCACTTAGAGAAGTTCCTTTAGCATTTGTTATAGAGCTGGTTTGGTGGTGCTGAATTCTCTTAGCTTTTGCTTGTCTGTAAAGCTTTTAATTTCTCCATCAAATCTGAATGGGATCCTTGCTGGTTAGAGTAATCTTGGTTGTAGGTTCTTCCCTTTCATCACTTTAAGTGTATCATGCCACTCCCTTCTGGCTTGTAGAGTTTCTGCTGAGAAATCAGCTGTTAACCTTCTGGTAGTTCCCTTGTATGTTATTTGTCATTTTTCCCTTGCTGCTGTCAAGAGTTTTTCTTCATCTAATTTTTTCCAATTTGATTACTATGTGTCTTGGCATTTTGCTCCTTGGGTTTATCCTGTATGGGACTCGCTGTGCTTCCTGGACTTGGGTGGCTATTTACTTTCCCATGTTAGGGAAGTTTTCGACTATAATCTCTTCAAATATTTTCTCTGGTCCTTTCTCTCTCTCTTCTCCTTCTGGGACCCCTATAATGTGAATGTTGTTGCATTTAATGTTGTCCCAGAGGTCTCTTAGGCTGTCTTCATTTCTTTTCATTCTTTTCTCATTAATCTCTTCTGCAGTAGTGAATTCCACCATTCTGTCTTCCAGGTCACTTATCCGTTCTTCTTCCTCAGTTATTCTGCTATTGATTCCTTCTAGTGTAGTTTTCATTTCAGTTATTGTTCATCTCTGTTTGTTTGTTCTTTAATTCTTCTAGGTCTTTGTTAAACATTTCTTGCATCTTCTTGATCTTTGCCTCCATTCTTTTTCCGAGGTCCTGGATCATCTTCACTCTCATTATTCTGAATTCTTTTTCTGGAAGGTTGCCTCTCTCCACTTCATTTAGTTGTTTTTCTGGGGTTTTATCTTGTTCCTTCATGTGGTACATAGCCCTCTGCCTTTTCATCTTGTCTTATCTTTCTGTGAATGTGGATTTTGTTCCACAGGCTGCAGGATTGTAGTTCTTCTTGCTTCTGCTGTCTGCCCTCTGGTGGATGAGGCTATCTAAGAGGCTTGTGTAAGTTTCCTGATGGAAGGCACTGGTGGTGGGTAGAGCTGATTGTTGCTCTTGTGGGCAGAGCTCAGTAAAACTTTAATCTACTTGACTACTAATGAGTGGGGCTGGGTTCCCTCCCTGTTGGCTGTTTGGCCTGAGGCAACCCTACACTGGAGCCTACCTGGGAAGGTAGTACAAGGAAGTACAAGGAAGTACTCCTTGGCATGAGCCCTCCCAGAGTCTGTCACTAGCCCCTGGTGGGGCTAGTGACAGACTCTGGGAGGGCTCATGCCAAGGAGTACTTCCGAGAACTTCTGCTGCCAGTGTCCTTGTCCCCACAGTTAGCCACAGCCAACCCCCGCCTCTGCAGGATACCCTCCAGCACTAGCAGGTAGGTCTGGTTCAGTCTCCCCTGGGGTCACTGCTCCTTCCCCTGGGTCCCGATGCCCACAGTACTTTGTGTGTGCCCTCTAAGAGTGGAGTCTCTGTTCCCCCCAGTCCTGTTGAAGTCCTGCAATCAAATCCTACTAGGCTTCAAAGTCTGATTCTCTAGGAATTCCTCTTCCCGTTGCCGTACCCCCAGGTTGGGAAGCCTGACGTGGGGCTCAGAACCTTCACTCCAGTGGGTGGACTTCTGTGCTACAAGTGTTCTTCAGTTTGTGAGTCACCCACCCAGCAGTTATGGGATTTGATTTTACTGTGATTGCGCCCCTCCTACCATCTCATTGTGGCTTCTCCTTTGTCATTGGATGTGGGGAATCTTTTTTGGTGAGTTCCCGTGTCTTCCTGTCGATGATTGTCCAGCAGCTAGTTGTGATTCTCGTGTTCTCACAAGAGGGAGTGAGAGCACGTTCTTCTACTCTGCTATCTTGGTTCCTAGTCCTGTTCATTATTTAATTTCTTCAGTGGGAAAAAATACTTTTTTCCTTCTTAACTTTATAAACAATTGAGAAATAAAGCAAAGGAGACAATCAAGTAGCAATCAAAATAACAGCTTCATTTTGATAAAGCTGATTGAGGAACATGATTTTAAGATGACCAGGCATTTCAGGGAAGAGGAAATAGAAATATCTCTTTAAAAGCTGCTCAACCTTATTATTGATCAAGCAAATGCAAATTATATCACCATGAGACACCATTTTATCCATATCAGATTAGCAAAAATTAAAAAGTTGGCAATATAAAGTGTTGCTAAAGATGTGGAGCAACAAGAGTTCTGCAGTTGAGCATGTGATTTGGTAGAAGCACTGTGAAAAATAATTTGGCACTATTTAGCAAAGTTGAAAATGTGCACGTGCCATGACCCAACAGACCCATCTTCTGGGTTTTTTTCTTAGAGAAATGTGCATATTTGTATCAGAAGACATGTGCAAGAATATTTGTAGTCACTTGCTTACAATTAGAAAATAAAAGCTGGAAACAAAAATGCTTATCACCAGGAAAATGGATAAAGAAATATGGTATGTACAATTAAGGGAATGCAGTAAATCAATGAAAATGAATGGATTACAGCTACATATGTCAACATGGGTAAATCACAGGAATATAATATTAGATGAAAAAAGCAAGTTGAAGAATATATAAAGAAGGGTTCTATTTTTGAAAAGTTAAATAAAACATGACTAAACTGGGCTTCCCTGGTGGTGCAGTGGTTGAGAGTTCGCCTGCCGACGCAGGGGGCACGGGTTTGTGCCCCGGTCTGGGAAGATCCCACATGCCGCGGAGCGGCTGGGCCCGTGAGCCATGGCCGCTGAGCCTGTGTGTTCGGAGCCTGTGCTCCGCAACAGGAGAGGCCACAACAGTGAGAGGCCCGCGTACCGCACAGAAAAAAAAATAGAAAAAAAAACATGACTAAACTAAACAATATATTCCTTAGAGAACCATCCCTATGTGATTAAACTGTAATGAAAAGCAAGGGAATTGGAAAGACCAACTTCAGGGTGGGAGGGAGCAGGAGGAGGTCAGGGAAGGGCACACTGAAGTCTTTCCAGTCACTCTGGCGGTGCAGCCTTAGCGCACTGCACTGGTTTTGTAGGATATTTAGATTGCCTTTGGCTGTTGTGGTGCTTAATGGTTTTTGTTAGGTCTGAGTATCCTTGATAAGAAAAAGAAAAGGATCTTCTTTTGTTGGTGTGGAGAGAGGATTTTCAAGCTCCACAACCTCCAGGCAACTGCCCAGACTCTCATCACTCTGGGATCTCATTTACCTATAATTCTTCCATAAATAAGTTTGTGGATTCCTGGCCCACAATAGGGGAAATATCCTTTAATGACTAACAATAGAAATCTGAAACACAAGGCAAAGTCTATACCTTTTCTATTAAGTGATGAATGAGTTGGCCCTCCTTTGGCACTTGTCAGAACCTCCTGTGGTAGTCAGAACTCTAAGATGGTCCCAAGATTCCAGCACCCTGGTGTACATACCCTGTATAATTCCCTCCCCTTCAGTGTGGGAGGGACGTGCAAATATGCTGGGCTAGTGGCTCCCTTTTTGGGCTATTTCATATGAGCAAGGTGATGGGGCAGTCATCGCCTACTACTCCTGCTGGCTTTGAAGCTACTGTGTTGTAAGAGGCCCATGTGACCAGGAACTAAGGGTGACCTCTAGGAGTTGACAGGGACCCCACCCCCACCCCACCAACAGCCAACAATAAAATGAGAACCTCAGTCCTATAACTTCAAGGAACTGAATTCTGCCATCAACTTGAATGAGCTTGGAGAGGACACCAAGGTCCAGATGAGAACCACAGTTCTGTTAATACCTTGGCTGCACCCTTGGGAGACTCTTGAGCAGAGGACCCAGTAGAGTTATGTCCAGACTCCTGGGACCCAAATAAGTTGTGCAGTAATAAATGTGTGTTGTTTTAAGCTGCTGAATTTGCAATAAATTATTACACAGCAAGGGAAAATGACTATACCCCCTATTATTGTATCTAACTGCTGCAAAGCCTAGGCTGCCAACCTATTTTGGCCCTCCTTTCCTCACATTTCCATAAAGTTATCAGTTTCTCGGTCCAAGGCAGAATTGATATCCTCTTTGATCATGAGAAAGAAAAAAGAATGCCACAGTTTAAAGCCTGTACTCCAGACATCCTCCCTCCCTCTCTCCCTAAGAGACACCCTCATCATGTGCCAGAGACAGGCTGCCGACAGTAACACTGCTCACTAGGCAAGACAAGTCAAATTTCCTTCCTTTTTTCCTACCTTTCCCTTTCTTCCCTTCCTTCAGGAACATTTTTTGAGCAGAAGCTGTGCTATGCCCCGTGCTTGCAGAGATAAAGAAAATGCAGTCTTTTTAAGGAGCTCACTATTTAATGGTGGAGACAAATTACCACATGGTAATTTCTCTGCTCTTGGACTAGCAGCTCAAGAGTGGGAGAGAGAAGAAGGTAATTATGCTGGAATCTCTTCCTTCCCCTGTGGTCACACACCCACTTTCTCCATTTTCTCATACACACTCATTAGCATCCTATAAAAATAAAATCTTTGGGTTCAGTAGAGGTTGATTCTCTGTTTGAATCACTAAATTGGTGTTCAGAAATGATGAGGTTCTTTTAAACTGATTTATGAATCATTACGTAGAAGGAGAGCAGGTTGTGGAGGAAGCAGATTTGGTTTTTAGGCCTGCATTTCCCTGTAAGTTTGAGCCAGGCCATTGATGATATCTTTTGTGCTTTCAAAGGGTGGAGTTTGTTTATCCTAAGTCAGTTGAATGTGATTTTGGAAACACCATCCTGAAACATTAAAAGTGTCAGGAGTACAAAACAATCATTTGTCACTAATGCCTGCAGCTGCTACTGTGGCTGATGCTTCTAGTTTTATAATTAGAGTTTTTTACGCTCGCAGCACGTCTTAAATCCAGAATGCCGCGTTCAACAGGACATCACTCATCAGCTCTTCTAACAATTACGTACTCTAGGTTGCAGCAGCATATCTGGGCAATTTCAACCAAAGACAAAGTTAGATGAATGTGATGAAAATAAGTTGCTGCCATCCGAAGAAATTTGTTTACAAGTACTTAGAATTTCAAGTTAAAATGGGGTCCTTTCAAAGTCCCTGGATCACAGTTGAGGAAAAGCAAGCACAGAACTAAGCAAACCCAAACATTTCTTCTACTCTTTTAAACCTCAAACCTATGTCCAGTTGCTTAGAGGTGGCATTTCTAAAAAAAGAAAAAACAAACAAAAAATCCAGAACAAAAACACAACATAAAAACAGTGATAGAAAAGAGCTTAATATTGACCTTTGGCTCAAGGACTGGTTTTATTGCTGTCCTCTTACCAATGTTCTGAAATAAATTGCTTGATGCCTCTGTGGAGTGAACATTTAGAAGGTGAAGAGGCCCCCAAAGACATTCTGTTGTTTAGGATTGAGCTTTCCTGACTGTGCTCCATAAGATATCACATAAAAGTCCACTTAGGTCGGTCCTTTCATTTCGCTTCACAGTGATCATTTTGCTATCCAAGCTTCAATTACAGACACCCTTACTGATGTTGCAATCCTCTGCATCGCCATCTGCATTTGACTTCAGTTGGATAAATGTGGCCATGTGCTACCATACATGCAGAAACTAGAATGAAGGGGGAAGAGAGAGGCAGCCTCTGCACAGCACATACAGTCCAGATTGAGGGGGACCATGTAAACAGCTGCAGAAAGGGCAAGACGATGAAAGGAAACATCACAGACTCCCCGCTGGGGTGCTTAGCTTCTAGCTGACAGTTAATTACTTCTACCAGATTTAGTTTTCTAGAGGAACAAATTTGGTGTCTGACACCACATTTTGCTTTGTAGCAAAGATTATTCAGGATCTCAGGAGAAGCCAGAGTAATTTGAAGTATACGTGTTTGTTTTCTTTTTATGTATCTATGAAACAGCTTCATTGATACATAATTCAAAGACCATAAAATATATGCTTTTGAAGTGTCCAAGTCAGTGGTTCGTGTTATATTCACAGACCACTCTTCAATTTTAGAATATTTTCATCACCCTCAAAAGAAACCCTGTACCCTTTAGTAGCCATTCCCTGTTCCTCCACCTCCGTACCCTCCAGCCCTAGGCAACCACTAAACTACTTTCTATCTTTGTAAGTTTGCCTATTCTGGACATTTCATATACATGGAATCAACTTGAGATCTCTTGTGGCTGGTTTCTCTCATTTAGCACAATGATGTTTTCAAAGTTCATCTGTGTTATAGCATCTAACCGTCCTCCATTCCTTCTTATAGCTTAATAATATTCCATTGTATGGATATCCACATCTTGTTTATCCATTCATCAATTGAAGGACAATTAGGTTGTTTCCACTTTTGAGATATTATGAATACCCAGTATGTAAACTATGTACAAGTTTTTGTGTGGACATATTTTCGTTTCTCTTAGGTATATACCTAGGAGTGCAATTGCTGGGTCTCATGATAACTCCATGTTTAGCTTTTTCAGAAATTAGAAACTGTTTTCCAAAGTGGTTGCATCATTTCACATTCCTACCAGAAATGTATGAGGGTTCTAATTTCTCCACATCCTTGCCAACAGATGTTATTGTCTATTTAATTTACCTGTCATAGTAGGTATGAAGAGGTATCTTACTGTGGATTTCCATTTCCCTAATGTTAAGCATCTTTTTATGTGTCTATTGGCCATTTGTACATCTTCTTTGGAGAAAAGTTTGCCCACTTTAAAATTGGATTGTCTTTTTATTGTTGAGTTGTAAAAGTTTTTTATGTATTCTAGATACAAATTCCTTGTCAGATATATGCTTTGCAAATATTTTCTCCCATTCTGTGGGTTGTCTTTCCCTTATTTGTTGATGTCCATTGAAGCCAAACATTTTTAATTTTGAAGTCCAATTTATCTATCACTTGTGTTTTGCTGTTATATCTAAGAAACCATTGCCTAATACAAGGTTACAAAGGTTTACCCCTATGTTTTCTTCTGAGAGTGTCATAGTTTTAATTCTTATATTCTTATATTTAGATCTATGACCCATCTTAATTTTTGTACATAGTGTGAGGTAATGATCCACATGGATCCATCTTATTTGTAGCACATGTGGTTATTCAGTTGTCCCACCACTTGAAGAAACTACTTTTTCCCCATTGAATTATCTTGACGCTCTTGTCAAAAATCAATTGGCCATAAGAATAAGCGTTTATTTTTGACACTCAATTCTATTCCATTGATTCGTATGTCCATCTTTATGTCAATATCACGCTTTAGATTACTGTAGCTTTGTAGTAAGTTGTGAAGTTGAGAAGTCTGAGTCCTCCAACTTGTTCATTTTTTAACATGGCTATTGTGGGTCCTTTATACTACCATATCAATTTTAGAAGCAGCTTGCCAGTTTCTGGCCCCCAAAAAACAGCTGTGATTTTGACTGGGATTGAGTTGAACCTGTAGAGCAATGTTGGGAATGTTGTAATATTAACAGTATTAAGTCTTCTAATCCATGAATGTGGATGTCTTTCCATTTATTTAGATCTTTTAAAATTTCTTTCAACGGTGTTTTGTAGCTTTTAGCATACAAATCTTACACTTTTGTTAAATATGTTATGTAGTTCACCTTTTTAATACTACTACATATGGAATTATTAATTTTATTTTCAGGTGTTCATTTCTAGCATTTACAAATAATATTTTTACTACTGGATTCTACAACGTGTGCAACTCATTTAGCGGTTCTAGTTTGTTTGTGTGTGTGTGTGTGGATTCCTTTGAACTTTCTACATGCAAGATCATGTCATCTATGTTGCCTTTCTACTTTGGATGCCCTTTTATTTCATTTTCTTGCCTAATTGCCCTGGCTAGAACCTCCAGTACAATGTTGAATAGAAATGGCAAGAGCTGACATACTAGTCTGTTTCCTCAATTAGAGAGGAAGCATTCGGTCTTTTACCATTAAGTAGGATGTTTGCTCTACATTGTTTGTAGATGTTCTTTGCCTGGAGCAAATTCTCTTCTATTCCAAATTTGTTGAGTATCTTTATATGAAAGGGTACTGGATTTTGTCAAGTGCTTTTCCTGAACCTATTGATCATGTGGTTTTTAAATTTTATTCTCTTAATACAGTGTATTACATTGATTTTCATATGTTGAACCAATTGATTGATTTTCATATGTTGATTTTCATATGTTGAACCAATCTTGCATTCTCAGGATGCATTACTTTTGAGCATGGCATATACTACTTTTTATATATTGCTAGATTTTGTTTGCTACTATTTTGTTGAGCGTTTTCACAGTATTTTTATAGGAGATCCTGGCCTGTCCTTTTATTTGCATGTGATGCCTTTGTCTGGTTTTGTTATCAGGGTAACACTAGCTTCATGGAATGAATTGTAAGTGTTCCTTTCTCTTCTGTTTTTTTGAAATTTGTGAAGAATTGGTATTGATTATTTTTTGCATGTTTGGTAGAATTTGCTAGTGAATCTATCTGGAGATGGACTTATGAAAAGTTTTTTGATTACTAATTCAATCTCTTTACCTATTATAGATCTATTCAGATTTTCTGTTTCTTCTTGGTTAAGTTTAGGTAGTTTGAGTCTTTATAGCAATTTGTTAATTTAATCTAGTTATCTAATTTATTGGCACAAAATTGTTCATAGTATTCCCTTACAATTCGTTTTATTTCTGTAAGATTGTTGTTGACGTCCCTTCTTTCATTCCTGATCATAATAATGAGTCTTTTCTCTTTACTAATCTAGCTAAGTTTTGTGAATTTTGGTGATCTTTTCAAAGAACCAACTTTAGTTTTTGCTGATTTTTTCTCTTTTGGTTTTCTATTCTCCATTTTTGCTCTAATTTTTATTATTTCCTTCCTTCGTTGGGGGTTAGTTTGCTTTTTATCCAGTTTCTTAGGGTGGGAACTTAGGTTTTGATTTCAGAACTTTCTTATAGGCGTTATAGCTTTAAAATGATGCCTTGGCTGCAACGCGTAAGTTTTGGTATGTTGTGTTTCACTTTAATTCATCTCAAAGTATTTTCTAATTCCTCTTGTGATTCCTTCTTTGCTCTACTGGTTAGGCTTCTGTTTAGTCCTTTTTACATATTGAATTTTCCAAATTTATTTCTGTTTATTTCTAATTTTATTCATTTGTTGTCAGAGAACATTCTTTGTATGATTCCCACCCTTTTAAATTTATTGAGGTTTGTTTTATCATCTAACATGTTGTCTACCCTGGAAAATGTTTCATGTATTAATAATAATGTGCATTCTGATATTGTTATATGGAATGTTCCATAGAGGTCTGTTAGGTCTAGTGGTTTATAATGTTGTTCAAGTCTTCTATTTTCTGGTTAAGCTTCTGCCTGGTTGTTTTATTTGTAATTGAAACTGGGGTTTTGAAGTCTACATCTATTATTGTTGAGTAGTCTATTTCTTCCTCTAGTTGTGTCAGGTTTTGCTTCCAGTTTTTTTAGAGCTCTGTTGTTACATGTATATAATAGTTGTAATTTCCTGATGGATTCACCCTTTTATCATTTTAAAATATCCTTTTTTGTCTCTAGTAATTTTTGTCTAAAGTCTATTTTGTCTGATACTGGTACAGCCACTCTAGTTCTCTTTTGGCTCTTATTGTATGGTATACTTCCCTCCAACCTTTTTACTTTCAACCTCTTTGTCTTTAAATATAAAGTATTTTCTTGACAGCATACAGTTGGATCATTTTCAAAATCCATTCTACTAATCTGTGCTTTTTGATTAGAGTGTTTAATTCATTTATGTTTAGTGTAATTACTAATAAAGCAGGATTTATGTCTATTATTTGCTATTTATTTTCTGTATGTCTTTTGTGTTTGTTCCGGTATTTTTTCTTTATTGCATAAACTAGGTATTTTCTCTTTTAATTACACTGTTGTTTCTTTTACCTTATTTTTTAAAAAGTATTGGAGTATAATTATTTTTTATTGGAGTATAATTGCTTTACAATGGTGTGTTAGTTTCTGCTTTATAACAAAGTGAATCAGCTATTCATATACATATATCACCATATCTCGTCCCTCTTGCGTCTCCCTCCCACCCTCCTTATCCCACCTCTCTAGGTGGTCGTAAAGCACCAAGCTGATCTCTCTGTGCTATGTGGCTGCTTCCCACTAGCTCTCTATTTTATATTTGATAGTGTATATATATATCCATGCCACTCTCTCACGTCCTCCCAGCTTACCCTTCCCCTCCCCGTGTCCTCAAGTCCATTCTCTACATCTGCATCTTTATTCCTGTTCTGCCTCTAGGTTCTTCATAATCTCTAGGTCCATCCACCGCACTACAAATAACTCAGTTTTGTTTCTTTTTATGGCTGGAGTAATATTCCATTGTATAGATGTGCCACATCTTTATTCATCTGTGAATGGACACGTACGTAGGTTGCTTATATTTCCTGGCTATTGTAAATAAACCTGCAATGAATATTGTGGTACATGTCTCTTTTTGAATTATGGGTTCTCAGGGTATATGCCCAGTAGTGGGATTGCTGGGTAATATGGTAGTTCTATTTGTAGTTTTTTAAAGACCCTCCGTACTGTTCTCCATGGTGGCTGAATCAATTTACATTCCCACCAACAGTGCAAGATGGTTCCCTTTTCTCCACACCCTCTCTAGCATTTATTGTTTCTAGATTTTTTGATGATGGCCATTCTGACTGGTGTGAGGTGATACCTCATTGTAGTTTTGATTTGCATTTCTCTAATGATTAGTGATGTTGAGGATCCGCTCAGATGTTTGTTGGCAATCTGTATATCTTCTTTGGAGAAATGTCTATTTAGGTTTTCTGCCCATTTTGGATTGGGTTGTTTGGTTTTTTGATATTGAGCTGCATGAGCTGCTTGTAAATTTTGGAGATTAATCCTTTGTCCATTGCTTCATTTGGAAATATTTTCTCCCATTCTGAGGGTTGTCTTTTTGTCTTGTTTATGTTTTCCTTTGCTGTGGAAAAGCTTTGAAGTTTCATTAAGTCCCATTTGTTTATTTTTGTTTTTATTTCCATTTCTCTAGGAGGTGAGTCAAAAAGGATCTTGCTGTGATTTATGTCATAGAGTCTTCTGCCTATGTTTCCCACAAAGAGTTTTATAGTGTCTGGCCCTACATTTAGGTCTTTAATCCATTTTGAGTCTATTTTTGTGTATGGTGTTAGGGAGTGTTCTAATTTCATTCCTTTACATGTAGCTGTCTAGTTTTCCCAGCACCACTTATTGAACAGGCTGTCTTTTCTCCATTGTATATTCTTGCCTCCTTTATCAAAGATAAGGTGACCATATGTGCGTGGGTTTATCTCTGGGCTTTCTATCTGGTTCCATTGATCTATCTTTCTGTTTTTGTGCCAGTACCATACTGTCTTGATTACTGTAGCTTTGTAGTATAGTCTGAAGTCAGGGAGCCTGATTCCTCCAGCTCCGTTTTTCATTCTCAAGATTGCTCTGGCTGTTTGGGGTCTTTTGTGTTTCCATACAAATTGTGAAATTTTTTGTCCTAGTTCTGTGAAAAATGCCAGTGGTAGTTTGATAGGGATTGCACTGAATCTGTAGATTGCTTTGGGCAGTAGAGTCATTTTCACAGTGTTGATTCTTCCAATCCAAGAACATGGTATATCTCTCCATCTATTTGTATCATCTTTAATTTCTTTCATCAGTGTCTTATACTTTTCTGCATACAGGTCTTTTGTCTCCTTAGGTAGGTTTATTCCTAGGCATTTTATTCTTTTTGTTGCAATGGTAAATGGGAGTGTTTCCTTAATACGTCTTTCAGATTTTTCATCATTTGTGTTATAGGAATGCAAGAGACTTCTGTGCATTAATTTTGTATCCTGCTACTTTGTGAAATTCATTGATTAGCCCTAGTAGTTTTCTGGTAGCATCTTTAGGATTCTCTATGTTTAGTATCATATCATCTGCCAACAGTGACAGCTCTACTTCTTCTTTTCTGACTTGTATTCCTTTTATTTCTTTTCTTCTCTGATGATTACTGTGGCTAAAAATTCTAAAACTATTCTGATTGCTGTGGCTAAAAATTCCAAAACTATTCTGAATAATAGTTGTGAGAGTGGGCAGCCTTGTCTTGTTCCTGATCTTAGTGGAAATGGTTTCAGTTTTTCACCATTGAGAACGATGTTGGCTGTGGGTTTGTTATATATGGTGTTTATTATGTTGAGGTAAGTTCACTCTATGCCTACTTTCTGGAGAGTTTTTATCATAAATGGGTGTTGAATTTTGTCCAAAGATTTTTCTGCATCTATTGAGATGATATGTCATATAGTTTTCTCCTTCAATTTGTTAATATGGTGTATCACATTGATTGATTTGTGTATATTGAAGAATCCTTGCATTCCTGAGATAAAGCCCACTTTTTCAGGGTGTATGATCCTTTTAATGTGCTGTTGGATTTTGTTTGCTAGGATTGTTGAGGATTTTTGCATCTTTGTTCATCAGTGATATTGGCCTGTAGTTTTCTTTCTTTGTTACATCTTTGTCTGGTTTTGGTATCAGGGTGGCTTGTAGAATGAATGAGTTTGGGAATGTTCCTCCCTCTGGTATATTTTGGAAGAGTTTGAGAAGGATAGGTTGTAGCTCTTCTCTAAATGTTTGATAGAATTCGCCTGTGAAGCCATCTGGTCCTGGGCTTTTGGTAGTTGGAAGATTTTTAATCACAGTTTCAATTTCAGTGCTTGTGATTGGTGTGTTTATATTTTCTATTTCTTCCTGGTTCAGTCTCGAAAGGTTGTGCTTTTCTAAGAATTTGTCCATTTCTTCCAGGTTGTCCATTATACTGGCATATAGTTGCTTGTAGTAATCTCTCATGATCCTTTGTATTTCTGCAGTGTCAGTTTTTACTTCTCCTTTTTCATTTCTAATTGTATTGATTTGAGTCTTCTCCCTTTTTTTCTTGATGAGTCTGGCTAATGGTTTATCAACTTTATCTTCTCAAAGAACCAGCTTTTAGTTTTATTGATCTTTGCTATTCTTTCCTTCATTTATTTCTGAACTGATGTTTATGATTTCTTTCCTTCTGCTAACTTTGGGGTGTTTTTGTTCTTTCTCTAATTGCTTTACGTGTAAGGTTAGGTTGTTTATTTGAGTTGTTGCTTGCTTCTTGAGGTAGTATTACATGGCTATATACTTCCCTCTTAGACCTGCTTTTGCTGCATCCCATAGGTTTTGGGTCATGGTGTTTTCATTGTCATTTGTTTCTAGGTATTTTTTGATTTCCTCTTTGATTTCTTCAGTGATCTCTTGGTTATTTAGTAGTGTATTGTTTAGCCTCCATGTGTTTGTATTTTTTACAGATTTTTCCCTTAATTGATATTTAGTCTCATAGCATTGTGGCCAGAAAAGATACTTGATACGATTTCCATTTTCTTAAATTTACCAAGGCTTGATTTGTGACCCAAGATATGATCTGTCCTGGAGAATGTTCTATGAGCACTTGAGAAGAAAGTGTATTCTGTTGTTTTTGGATGGAATGTCCTATAAATATCAATTAAGTCCATCTTGTTTAATATATCATTTAAAGCTTGTGTTTCCTTATTTATTTTCGTTTTGGATGATCTGTCCATTGGTGAAAGTGGGGTGTTAAAGTCCCCTACCATGATTGTGTTACTGTCGATTTCCCGTTTTATGGCTGTTAGCATTTGCCTTATGTATTGAGGTGCTCCTTCATTGGGTGCATAAATATTTACAATTGTTATATCTTCTTCTTGGATTGATCCCTTGATAATTATGTAGTGTCCTTCTTTGTCTATGGTAATAGTCTTTATTTTAAAGTCTGTTTTGTCTGATATGAGAATTGCTACTCCAGCTTTCTTTTGGTTTCCCATTTGCATGGAATATCTTTTTCCATCCCCTCCCTTTCAGTCTGTATGTGTCCCTAGGTCTGAAGTGGGTCTCTTGTAGACAGCATATATATGGGTCTTGTTTTTATATCCATTCAGCCAGTCTATGTCTTTTTGTTGGAGCATTTAATCTGTTTACATTTAAAGTAGTTATTGATATGTATATTCCTATTACCATTTTCTTAATTGTTTTCAGATTCTTATTGTAGGTCTTTTCATTTTCTTGTGTTTCCTGCCTAGAGAAGTTCCTTTAGCATTTGTTGTAAAGCTGGTTTGGTGGTGCTGAATTCCCTTAGCTTTTGCTTGTCTGTAAAGCTTTTAATTTCTCCATCGAATCTGAACGAGATGCTTGCTGGGTAGCATAATCTTGGTTGTAGGTTTTTCCCTTTCCTCATTTTAAATATGTCCTGCCACTCCTTTCTGGCTTGCAGAGTTTCTGCTGAAAGGTCAGCTGTTAACCTTATGGGGATTCCCTTGTATGTTATTTCTTGTTTTTCCCTTGCTGCTTTTAATATTTTTTCTTTGTATTTAATTATAGTTTGATTAATATGTGTCTTGGCATGTTTGTCCTTGAATTTATCCTGTATGGGACTCATTGAACTTACTGGACCTGATTGACTATTTCCTTTCCCACATTAGGGAAGTTTTCAACTATAATCTCTTCAAATATTTTCTCAGTCCCTTTCTTTTTCTTTTCTTCTTCTGGGACCCCTATAATTCGAATGTTGGTGTGTTTAATGTCCCAGAGTTCTCTGAGGCTGTCCTCAATTCTTTTCATTCTTTTTACTTTATTCTGCACTGTAGTAGTTATTTCCACTATTTTATCTTACAGGTAACTTATCCATCCTTCTGCCTCAGTTATTCTGCTGTTGATTCCTTCTAGAGAATTTTTAATTGCATTTATTGTGTTGTTCATCATTGTTTGTTTGCTCTTTAGTTCCTCTAGGTCCTTGTTAAACGTTTCTTGTATTTTCTCCATTCTATTTCCAAGATTTTGAGCATCTTTACTATCATTACTGTGAATTCTTTTTCAGGTAAACTGCCTATTTTCTCTTCATTTGTTTGGTCTGGTGGGTTTTTACCTTGCTTCTTCATCTGCTGTGTGTTTTTCTGTCTTCTCATTTTGCTTAACTTACTGTGTTTGGGGTCTCCTTTTCACAGGCTGCAGGTTCATAGTTCCCGTTGTTTTTGGTGTCTTCCCCCTGTGGGTAAGGTTGGTTCAGTGGGTTTTATAGGCTTCCTGGTGGAGACTGGTGCCTGTGTTCTGGTGGATGAGGCTGAATCTTGTCTTTCTGGTGGGCAGGACTGCATCTGGTGGTGTCTTTTGGGGTGTCTGTGACCTTATTATAATTATAGGCAGCCTCTCTGCTAGTGGGTGGGGTTGTTGTCCTGTCTTGCTAGTTGTTTGGCATAGAGTGTCCAGCACTGTAGCTTGCTGGTCGTTGAGTGGAACTGAGTCTTAGCGTTGAGATAGAGATCTCTGGGAGAGCTTTCGCTGTTTGATATTACATGGAGCTGGGAGGTCTCTTGTGGACCAATGTCCTGAACTGGGCTCTCCCACCTCAGAGGCTCAGGCCTGACACCCATCTGGAGCACCAAGACCGTGTCAGCCACGTGGCTCAGAAGAAAAGTGAGGGGAAAAAAAGAAAATAAAGTTATTAAAATTTAAAAAATTATTAAAAAGAAAAAAGTATTTTTTAAAAAAAGAAAGACTAGAACAACGAAACCAAAAAACAAATCCACCAATGATAATAAGTGCTGAAAAGTATACTAAAAAAAAATTCCAAAACCGTTAGACAGACAGAACCCTAGGACTAATGGTAAAAGCAAAGCTGTACAGACAAAATTACACAAAGAAGCATACACATAACACACTCAACAAAAAGAGAGAAAGGGACAAAATGTATATATATTAAAAAGAAGAGAGCAACCAAATCAATAAACAAATCTACCAGTGATACTATGCTGTAAATACTAAACTAAGATGATAAACATAAAACTAAGATGATAAACATAAAACCAGAAACAAATTAGATGCAGAAAGCAAACCCCAAGTCTACAGTTGCTCCCAACGTCCACCACCTCAATTTTGGGATAATTCAGTGTCTGTTCAGGTATTCCACAGATGCAGGGTACATCAAGTTGATTGTGGAGATTTAATCCAGTGCTCCTGAGGCTGCTGGGAGAAATTTCCCTTTCTCTTCTTTGTTTGCACAGCTCCTGGGGTTCAGCTTTGGATTTGGCCCTGCCTCTGCACGTAGGTCACCTGAGGGCGTCTGTTCTTCGCCCAGAGAGGATGGGGTTAAAGGAGCCACTGATTCGGGTACTCTGGCTCACTCAGGCGTGGGGCGGGGGGGGGTACGGAGTGCGAGGCGAGCCTGTGGTGGCAGAGGCCGGCGTAACTTTGCAACAGCCTGAGGCATGCCATGTGTTCTCCCGGGGAAGTTGTCCCTGGATCACGGGACCCTGGCAGTGGCGGGCTGCACAGGCTCCCAGGAGAGGAGGTGTGATAGTGACCTGTGCTCACACACAGGCTTCTTGGTGGCTGCAGCAGCAGCCTTAGCGTTTCATGCCCATCTCTGGGGTCCGCGCTGATAGCCGCGGCTAGCGCCCGTCTCTGGAGCTTGTTTAGGCAGTTCTCTGAATCCCTTTCCTCACACACCCCGAAACAATGGTCTCTTGCCTCTTAGGCAGGTCCAGACTCTTTCCCGGACTCCCTCCCAGCTAGCTGTGGCACACTAGCCCCCTTCAGGCTGTGTTCACACAGCCAACCCCAGTCCTCTCCCTGGGATCTGACCTCCAAAGCCCGAGCCTCAGCTCCCAGCCCCCACCTGACCTGGCGGGTGAGCAGATAAGCATCTTAGGCTGGTGAGTGTTGGTCGGCACCGATCCTCTGTGCGGGGATCTCTCCACTTTGCTCTCTGCACCCCTGTTGCTGCTCTCTCCTCCATGGCTCTGAAGCTTCACCCCTGCCCACCCCCGTCTCTGCCAGTGGAGGGGCTTTCTAGTGTGCGGAAACGTTTCCTCCTTTACAGCTCCCTCCCAGAGGTGCATGTCCCATCCCTATTCTTTTGTCTGTTTTTTCTTTTTTCTTTTGCCCTACCCAGGTACATGGAGAGTTTCTTGCCTTTTGGGAGTCAGGTGTTCTACCAGCATTCAGTAGGTGTTCTGTAGGAGTTGTTCCTCATGTAGATGTATTTTTGTTGTATTTGTCAGAGGAAGGTGATCTCCACATCTTACTCCTCTGCCATCTTGAAGCTATCTAGCAAAAGCTGGCTTTTTGAAAAGATAAAATCAACAAACTTCTAGTCAGGCTCACCTAGAAGAAAAGAAAGAGGACCAAAATAAAAAAGTTAAGAAACTGAAGAGGAGAAATAACAATTGATACTGCAGAAATACAAAAAAATCATAAGAGAATACTATGAACAGTTATATGCCAACAAATTGGACAGCCAAGAAGAAATGCACAAGTTTCTACAAACATACAGCCTGCCAAAACTGAGTCAAGGAGAAACAGATAATTTGAACAGACCAGTCATAAAAAGTGAAATAGAATCTGTAAACAAATAAACCAAATTAAAAAAAAACAAAACACAACTCCCTGCAAACAGAAGTCCAGGACCAGAGGACCTCACTGGGGAATTGTACCAAACATACAAAGAAGAACTTACACCTATTCTTCTCAAGCTATTCCAAAAGACTGACGAGATGGGAACACTCCCAAATTCATTCTATGAAGCTACTACCACCCTGGTACCAAAACCAGACAGAGACTACAAAAGGGAAAATTATAGGCCAATGTCTTTGTTGAAGATTTTTGCATATATATTCATCAAAGTATTAGCAATCCAAATTCAACAGTACACAAAAAGGATCGTACACCATGATCAAACTGGATTCATCCCGGGGGCAAAAGAATGATTGAATATATGTAAAATCAATCACTGTGATACACCATATTAACAAAAAGACAAAATCCACGTGATCATTTCAGTAGACACAAAGAAAGTATTTGACAAAATTCAACATCCATTCATGATAAAAAAAACTCTCACCAAAGTGGGTATAGAAGAAACGTATCAACATAATAAAAGCCATATATGACAAACCCACTGCCAACATAATAGTCAGTGGTAAAAAGCTGAAAGCCTTCCCACTAAATTTAGGAACAAGACAAGGATGTCCCCTCTCACCATGTCTATTCAACATAGTATTGGAAGTCTTAGCCACATCAGTCAGAGAACAGAAAGACACAGAAGTTATCCAAATTGGAAGGGAAGAGGTAAAACTGTCACTATTTGCAGATAACATGATAATCTATATATAGAACCCTAGAGACTCCACACAGAAACTGTTAGAATAAATGAATTCAGCAAGGTAGCAGGATACAAGATTAACATTCAGAGACCCATTGCATTTCTTTAACAATGAAATATCAGAAAGAGAAAGTAAAAAAAAAAATTCTGTTTAAAATCACAGCAAAAAAATAAAATAACTAGGAGTAAACTTAACCAAGGAGGTGAAAACTATACTACACTGAAGACTATAAGACACTGATCAGGGAAACTGAAGATGATTCAACGAAATGGAAAGATATCCCATGCTCTTGGATTGGAAGAATTAATATTGTTAAAATGGCCAGACTACCCAAAGCAATCTACAGATTTAATGCCATCCCTATCAAAATGCCCATGACATTTTTCACAGGAGTAGAATAATCATAAATTTTATGTAGAACCACAAAAGACCCAGAATTGTCAAAGCAATCCTGAGGAAAAAGAACAAAGCTGGAGACATAACCCTCCCAGACTTTAGACAATACTACAAATCTACATTAATCAAAACAGCATGGTATTGGCACAAAAACAGACACATAGATCAGTGGAAAAGAATAGAGAACCCAGATATAAACCCACATACCTATAGTCAATTAATCTACAACAAAGAAGTCAATAATATACAATGGGGAGAAAGTATCTTCAAGTGGTGTTGGGAAAGCTTGACAGCTGTATGTAAATCAGTGAAATTATTACGCTCCCTCACACCATACACAAAGATAAACTCAAAATGTCTTGAAGACCTAAATATAAGACTTGACACCATAGAACTCCTAGAAGAGAACACAGGCAAAACATTCTCAGACATAAATCGTAGCAATATTTTCTTAGGTCAGTCTCCCTAGGCAAAAGAAATAAAAGGAAAAATTAACAAGTAAGACCTAATCAATCTTAAAAGCTTTTGCACAGCAAAGCTTTTGCACAGCATCAACAAAAAGACAACCTACTGAATGAGAGAAATTATTTGCAAATGGTGACTGACAAGGGCTTAATATCCAAAATACAACTCATACAACTCAATATCAAAAAAAAAAACAAACCCAATCAAAAAATGGGCAGGGCTTCCCTGGTGGCGCAGTGGTTGAGAGTCTGCCTGCCGATGCAGGGGACACGGGTTCATGCCCTGGTCCGGGACGATCCCACATGCCACAGAGTGGCTGGGCCCGTTAGCCTTGGCTGCTGAGCTTGCGCGTCCAGAGCCTGTGCTCCGCAACGGAAGAGGCCACAACAGTGAGAGGCCCGCGTACCACAAAAAAAAAAAAAAAAAAAAGGGCAGAAGACCTAAGCAGACACCTCTCCAAACAAGACATACATATCATACATATGACCAATAGGCACATGAAAAGATGCTCAACATTGCTAATTATTAGAAAAGTGCAAATCAAAACTATAATGAGGTATCACCTCACACCAGTCAGAATGGCCATCATTAAAAAGTCTACAAATAATAAATGCTGGGAAGGGTGTGGAGAAAAGGGAACCCTCCTACACTGTTGGTGAGAATGTAAATTGGTGTAGCCACTATGGAAAACAGTATGGAGGTTCCTTAAAAATCTAAAATAGAGCTACCATATGATCCAGCAATCCCACTGCTGGGCATATATCCAGAAAAAAGGCAAATTAATTTGAAAAGATACATGCACCCCAGTGTTCATAGCAGCACTGTTTACAATAGCCAGGACATGGAAACAACCCAAGTCCCAGCAACAGACAATTGGTTAAGCAGATGTGGTATACACACACACACACACACACACACAAAATGGAATATTAGCCATAAAAAAGAAGGAAATATTGTCATTCGGAGCAACATAGATAGACCTACAGAATATCATATTAAGTAAGTCAGAGAAAGACAAATATCACTTGTATGTGCAATCTAAAAAATAATACAAATGAATCTATATACAAAATAGGAACAGACTCACAGACATAGAAAACCGACTTATGATTACCAAAAGGGATGAGGGAGGGACAATTTACGTGTGTGGGACTAACAAACTACTATACATAAAATAGATGGGCTTCCCTGGTAGCGCAGTGGTTGAGAGTCCGCCTGCCGATGCAGGGGACACGAGTTCGTGCCGTGGTCCGGGAAGATCCCATGTGCTGTGGAGAGGCTGGGCCCGTGGGCCGCTGAGCCTGCGCGTCCGGAGCCTGTGCTCCGCAACAGGAGAGGCCACAACAGTGAGAGGCCCGCATACCACAAAAAAAAAAAAAAAAAGAGAAGCAACAAGTATTTCCTATATAGCACAGAGAAGTATATTCAGTATCTTGTAATAAATCTATAATGGAAATTAATCTGAAAAATATATAACTGAATCACTTTGCTATATACCTGAAACTAACACAATACTGTTAATCTACTATATTTCAATTAAAAACAAACAAACAAATGCTGCATAGTAGGTATATGGATATTTGTGACATATTATGGTTTACCCTTAAGGGGAATACTCAACAATAAACAAATAAAATCTTTTTTAAAGAAATGTCATCAAGACTGGTTTTCATACAAGCCTGAAGGAGCCCAAAGAAGGAACTCACTGAGGAATTAAGAGAAGAGAGCCTGAAAGTGCCATTGGATGTAATTTACATTCACTCATTAACAGATGATATTTAACTGCCTTCTAGGTGCACTGACAAGAGTCTGCCCTGCCCTGAACTTCATCTTTGTTGAAGGGTCCAACAAGTAAGCAGGTGTGTGTGGAATAGCTTCAAGAGAGCTAAGTGCTAAGTGCTAGGGGAAGTTTCACAAAAGAAGGGCTTTTAATCCACAGTTGGTGGGGAAGAGCTGGGAAGACTTCTCAAAGAAGTTACTATCTTAGCTGAGCTTTATAAAGAATGAATAGGAGTTGGTAGGGAAGTGTTTCATGCGGGGTAGAGTGTACTTGACAAACAAGTTTGCAACCAGTCTAGAGGTCAGGGAACAACGTAGTGAGTGGTGCAAAAGGAAAACTGAAAGCATTTCCACTAAGATCAGGAACAAGACAAGGTTGCCCACTCTCACCACTCTTATTCAACATAGTTTTGGAAGTTTTAGCCACAGCAATCAGAGAAGAAAAGGAAATAAAAGGAATTCAAATCGGAAAAGAAGAAGTAAAGCTGTCACTGTTTGCAGATGACATGATACTATACATAGAGAATCCTAAAGATGCTACCAGAAAACTACTAGAGCTAATCAATGAATTTGGTAAAGTAGCAGGATACAAAATTAATGCACAGAAATCTCTGGCATTCCTATACACTAATGGTGAAAAATCTGAAAGTGAAATCAAGAAAACACTCCCATTTACCACTGCAACAAAAAGAATAAAGTATCTAGGAATAAACCTACCTAAGGAGACAAAAGACCTGTATGCAGAAAATTATAAGACACTGATGAAAGAAATTAAAGATGATACAAATAGATGGAGAGATATACCATGTTCTTGGATTGGAAGAATCAACATTTTGAAAATGACTCTACTACCCAAAGCAATCTACAGATTCAGTGCAATCCCTATCAAACTACCACTGGTATTTTTCACAGAACTAGAACAAAAAATTTCACAATTTGTATGGAAACACAAAAGACCCCGAATAGCCAAAGCAGTCTTGAGAACGAAAAACGGAGCTGGAGCAATCAGGCTCCCTGACTTCAGACTATACTACAAAGCTACAGTAATCAAGACAGTATGGTACTGGCACAAAAACAGAAAGACAGATCAATGGAACAGGATAGAAAGCCCAGAGATAAACCCACGCACATACGGTCACCTTATCTTTGATAAAGGAGGCAGGAATGTACAGTGGAGAAAGGACAGCCTCTTCAGTAAGTGGTGCTGGGAAAACTGGACAGGTACATGTAAAAGTATGAGATTAGATCACTCCCTGACATCATACACAAAAATAAGCTCAAAATGGATTAAAGACCTAAATGTAAGGCCAGAAAGTATCAAACTCTTAGAGGAAAACATAGGCAGAACACTCTATGACATAAATCACAGCAAGATCCTTTTTGACCCACCTCCTAGAGAAATGGAAATAAAAACAAAAATAAACAAATGGGACTTAATGAAACTTCAAAGCTTTTGCACAGCAATGGAAACCATAAACAAGACCAAAAGACAACCCTCAGAATGGGAAAAAATATTTGCAAATGAAGCAACTGACAAAGGATTAATTTCCAAAATTTATAAGCAGCTCATGCAGCTCAATAACAATAAAACAAACAACCCAATCCAAAAATGGGCAGAAGACCTAAATAGACATTTCTCCAAAGAAGATGTACAGACTGCCAACAAACACATGAAAGAATGCTCAACATCATTAATCATTAGAGAAATGCAAATCAAAACTACAATGAGGTATCATTTCACACCAGTCAGAATGGCCATCATCAAAAAATCTAGAAACAATAAATGCTGGAGAGGGTGTGGAGAAAAGGGAACACTCTTGCACTGCTAGTGGGAATGTGAATTGGTACAGCCACTATAGAGAACAGTATGGAGGTTCCTTAAAAAACTACAAATAGAACTACCGTATGACCCAGCAATCCCACTACTGGGCATATACCCTGAGAAAACCATAATTCAAAAAGAGTCATGTACCAAAATGTTCACTGCAGCTCTATTTACAATAGCCAGGAGATGGAAGCAACCTAAGTGTCCATCATCGGATGAATGGCTAAAGAAGATGTGGCACATATATACAGTGGAATATCACTCAGCCATAAAAAGAAACGAAATTGAGCTATTTGTAATGTAATGAGGTGGATAGACCTAGAGTCTGTCATACAGAGTGAAGTAAGAGAGAGAAAGACAAATACCGTATGCCAACACATATATATGGAATTTAAGAAAAAAAATGTCATGAAGAACCTAGGGGTAAGACAGGAATAAAGACACAGACCTACTAGAGAATGGACCTGAGGATATGGGGAGGGGGAAGGGTAAGCTGTGACAAAGCGAGAGAGAGGCATGGACATATTTAGACTACCAAGCGTAAGGTAGATAGCTAGTGGGAAGCAGCCGCATAGCACAGGGAGATCAGCTCGGTGCTTTGTGACCGCCTGGAGGGGTGGGATAGGGAGGGTGGGAGGGAGGGAGACGCAAGAGGGAAGAGATATGGGAACATATGTATATGTATAACTGATTCACTTTGTTATAAAGCAGAAACTAACACACCATTGTAAAGCAATTATACTCCAATAAAGATGTAAAAAAAAAAAAAAAGGACACCTGGGAGTCACATAGGCCATGCAAAGGGATGGATTTAAATCCCATAGACTTGTTTTTTGGAGGATGTTAAGATGAGGAAATGACAGGGCAGAAAGGCAGTGATTATAATGTTTAAGATTCTGGCCTCTGGAGCCAAGGGCTGGAGTCTGGTATCAAATTCTGTCTCTGAGGGCTTCCCTGGTGGTGCAGTGGTTGAGAGTCTGCCTGCCGATGCAGGGGACACGGGTTCGTGCCCCGGTCCGGGAAGATCCCACATGCCACGGAGCAGCTGGGCCCGTGAGCCATGGCCACCGAGCCCACACGTCCGGAGCCTGTGCTCCGCAACAGGAGAGGCCACAGCAGTGAGAGGCCCACATACCGCAAAAAAAAAAAAAAAAATTCTGTCTCTGAAACTTACTACCTGTGTCACCTTAGGTTCCTTAAGTTCTCTGTGCTTTGGTTTCCTCATCTGTAGAATGGAGATATGTATCTCACAAGCTGTTCTCAGCTTTAAATAAGTTCATTCATGTCAAGCACTTACTTAGAAGTATGTCTGACCACAGAAAAAGTGCTTAGCAATTGCTAGGAAGTTCAAGCAATTTTTATGTAAAGATTAGATAATGTTTTAAAATGATGGCTGTGTATGGGGTGGAGGTGAGCCTGCGAGTGGGAAGGTTGCAGGCCAAGAGGCCTTTCTTTAGTCAGGGTGTTGGCCTAGGAGCAACGGTGTCAGCATCACCTGGGAACTTGTTAGGAATGCAGATTTTCTGGGCCTAGCAATGTAGGGTTCAGCAAGCCCTCCAGGTGAATCTTATGTGCACCCAAGTCAAACCACTGGTGTAACTGAGATGAGAAACTGATTAAAACATAACTATGTGGAGGGCTCCTCGTGGCCTACATACCAAACACTTACTCGTTTAAGCAACGAATCAGATGTTATCCGTATTTTACAGATGAAGGAACCAAGGCTCAGGAAGGCTAAGGTCCTTACTCATAACCACACAGCTATTAAGTAGAAACCCTAGGAATCGGACCCCAAACTGATGCTTTTAGCCACTATGTTCTTCTTCTCCTAATCAGAGAGTGCCAAGAGGAAAGGGGGAATTTCAGAGATAGTAAAGTGATAGAATTAACAAGACTTGCTGGGTAATTAGCTCTGGGCACAGAGGGAGGTGTCAATGTTGACTCCTAGGTCTCTGAATTTGGATTAATGTTGTTGCCATTCTCTGATTCAGGCTAAATCAATAGGGAGCAAGGGTAAAGCAAAGACATTTTAAAATTAATTTTTAAATGTTTAAAATAAATTTCTGAGGTCTCTGTAGGAAAACAGAGTGCAGAGTCCTGATAGGTTGGATATGCGAGCTGGAAATACTGATTTGGCAGACAGAAGGATACCGGCGGGTGTGGCTGCAGGTGGGGATGTGGCTGGGACCATCCTAGGCAAGTACAGAAGAAGACAAGAAAGGGGACCAAGGACAGGATGCTGGGAAACCAGTGGAGGAAGAAACTTCTGCAAAGTAGACTGTAAAAGGACGCTGAGCAGAGATAAAGGAGGAAAGGGAAAGAGGAGGGGCCCAGAAATCCAGGAGAAAATCAGCTCCAGGTTGGCACAAAGAGGGGCTAGATTAGCATCAGCTGTTACTAAGAATCCCAGCCATACTGCAAAGCAGAATCTGATAACCATCCCTTTTCCTACCGTCCTTCCCCTGTGAGTAAACTAGGGTACATGACGCCAAAGACAGAAAGGCCCTCCCAGATGGCAGAATGTTAGGAAAGGGTGCCCTAAGCCTGAGGCGGTCATTAATAAAAAATTATCAGCGTGCTGACAGAATGTCAGTGCGCATGCCCTACAAAATTTTAACTGGTGAGGTTGTACTCCTTAACATGCGACTCCATGTAATAGCAGTAATCTTGATGGACTCTGGTCAGTGTGGATTCAGGGGGGTCATCTGTACTAATAGATGTCTAATTCATCACATTCAATGGACTTGTGGTTTTATATTACACTCACAGTGCCATTAAGCATTTATAGTGATCATTTGCTTATTGTTTTCTCATCTCAATTCTAGCATCAGAGCCAGCACACAGAAAACAAAAAACCTAACTATACAGTCTAACGGCAGTTCACATGTGAAAGGGCAGATATCGATTTGAAGTCTCACACAAAGGGAAATAGCACTTACTGAGTGTTCCTTATGGCCAACATTTTACAGAGGTTATCTCATTGTGTCCTCTGAAGCATCCTCTCAGGTAGTTATGCGAAAGAGCCAGATTTAGTGAGCAAATGAGGAAGCTGAGTTTCAGAGGGCTAATAGCTTGCCAAGGCCAGGGTCATACAACTAGTAAATAAGGAGCTAAGATTTGAAACTCCTGCCCATCTCACACCAAAGCTTAATTATTTCCACTAATGATGCCTAAATGGAATCATATGAAATCAGCCTGCACGCCTTAGAATGATGTCATAACATTCAAATAAATAAGGTACGTGAAAGCACTTAGACAAGAAAGCTATATGCAAGCAGGATAGTTTTAATTTCCACTATTAACATCAAAAGTAGTATCTGAAAGCATAAAAGACACTTCACAATAATCTCTAAAAGTACATTCTTGATGGCCCCCCAAGAAAAGAATTTTAATATATTACCATATTCTCTTGACTTTGCTGTTTATCACTACCCCCAGAGCTCATTTTTATACACACCATTTTGTGGAAACCATCTCCCCACTCTACTATCACACACACACCCCATAGCATTTCTCCCTTCCTGGCTATTCTGCCAGGAAGATATTCCTATCACCACCAATATCCTGGTATTCCTATCGCCACTCTAATCATTATATTCCCTACTATACTATTCCCAACACCAAATCGACTAATTAACAATCGCACAGTTTCCATCCAACAATGATTAACCAAACTTACATCAAAACAACTAATAAATACACATAACCCCAAGGGACAAACCTGATCTCTAATACTCATCTCACTTCTCCTATTTATCGCCTCTACAAATCTTCTTGGAATATTACCCCACTCATTTATACCTACCACCCAACTCTCAATAAATTTAGGAATAGCTATTCCTCTATGAGCCGGTACTGTCATTACAGGCTTCCGTAATAAGGCAAAAATATCCTTAGCCCACCTTCTACCACAAGGCACACCCACTTTCCTCATTCCCATATTAGCAATTATCAAAACTATTAGCCTACTTATTCAACCAGTAGCACTAGCCATACGACTAACTGCCAGCATTACAGCAGGCCACTTGTTATTACATCTAATTGGAAGTACAACTCTCACACTAATAAGTACCAGCCTATTCACAGCCCTCATCACATTCGCCATCCTCACTCCATTAACCATCCTCGAATTCGCTGTCGCCTTAATTCAAGCCTACGTATTCACTCTACTAGTAAGCTTATACTTGCATGACAATACATAATGACCCACCAAACCCACTCATATCACATAGTAAATCCCAGTCCTTGACCCCTTACAGGAGCTCTCTCAGCACTTCTTAAAACATCAGGCCTCATCATATGATTCCACTTCAACTCAACAATCCTACTAGTCTTAAGTTTACTAACGAATATTCTAACAATATACCAATGGTGACGAGATATTATCCGAGAAAGCACTTTCCAAGGCCACCACACACCAACTGTCCAAAAAGGACTTCGATATGGAATAATCTTATTTATCCTATCAGAAGTCCTATTTTTTACAGGCTTCTTCTGAGCCTTTTACCACGCAAGCCTTGCCCCCACTCCTGAACTAGGTGGATGCTGACCACCAACAGGCATCCACCCTCTAAATCCCCTAGAAGTCCCACTTCTCAATACCTCTGTATTATTAGCCTCTGGCGTATCTATCACCTGAGCCCATCACAGTCTCATAGAAGGAAACCGCAAACACATACTTCAAGCTCTTTTCATCACAATCACGCTCGGCCTTTATTTTACCCTACTCCAAGCATCAGAATACTACGAAGCCCCATTCACAATCTCAGACGGAATCTACGGATCCACTTTCTTTGTGGCCACAGGCTTCCATGGACTACACGTCATTATCGGATCCACTTTCCTCATTGTTTGCTTTATACGCCAAATAAAATTCCACTTTACATCAAGCCACCACTTTGGCTTCGAAGCCGCTGCTTGATACTGACATTTCGTAGACGTTGTATGGCTATTTCTCTATGTATCTATCTATTGATGAGGTTCATAGTCCTTTTAGTATTAACAAGTACAACTGACTTCCAATCAGTTAGCTTCGGTACACCCCGAAAAAGAACAATAAATCTCCTACTAACACTATTAACAAATACAACTCTAACCTTACTACTCGTATTTATCGCTTTCTGACTCCCTCAGCTAATATACGTGGAAAAAACAAGTCCCTATGAATGTGGTTTCGACCCAATAGGGTCCGCTCACCTACCCTTCTCCATAAAATTCTTCCTAGTAGCAATTACTTTCCTCCTCTTTGACCTAGAAATCGCCCTCCTACTCCCCCTACCCTGAGCAACCCAAACAAATAACCTAAAAATAATACTCACTGTGACCCTATTCTTAATCTCCCTACTAGCAGCTAGCCTAGCCTACGAATGAACCCAAAAGGGCTTAGAATGAGATAAATATGGTACTTAGTTTAAAATAAAACAAGTGATGTCGACCCACTAGACTGTGATCCAAACTCACAAATACCAAGTGTCTCTAATCCATATAAATATCCTAATAGCCTTCACCATATCCCTCACGGGTTTATTAATATACCGATCCCACCTAATATCCGCATTACTCTGCTTAGAAGGCATAATACTATCACTGTTCATTCTAGCAGCCCTCACAATCCTAAACTCACACTTCACCCTAGCCAGCATGATACCAATTACCTCCTAGCATTTGCAGCCTGTGAAGCAGCTATCGGACTAGCCCTATTAGTCATAATCTCCAACACATACGGCACTGACTACGTACAAAACCTTAACCTCCTCCAGTGCTAAAATTCATTATTCCTACCATCATACTGATACCCCTAACTTGATTATCAAAACGCAGCTCTATCTGAATTAATACCACAACCCACAGTTTACTAATAAGCTTTACAAGCCTGTTCCTACTTAATCAATTCAACGACAACAGTCTCAATTACTCTCTGATATTCTTCTCTGACCCCCCTTTCTACACCACTCTTAATCCTGACAATATGCCTCCTTCCCTTAATACTAATAGCAAGCCAGTCCCACCTTCTCAAAGAACCACTCGTCCGAAAAAAACTTTACATTACGATACTAATTATATTACAAACTCTTCTAATTGTAACATTCACCGCCACAGAACTAATCCTATTCTACATCATATTTGAAGCTACACTAATCCCCACTCTCATCATTGTCACCCGCTGAGGTAACCAAACAGAACGACTCGATGCAGGACTCTACTTCCTATTCTACACGCTCATAGGATCACTCCCCTTGCTAGTAGCGCTAACATACTTACAAAACACATCAGGATCTCTAAACTTTCTACTGTTACAACACTGAGCCCAACCACTACCCACTTCCTGATCTAATATCCTCACATGGCTAGCCTGCAGAATAGCTTTTCTAGTAAAAATACCCCTTTACGGTCTACATCTTTGATTACCCAAAACACACGTAGAGGCCCCCATCGCAGGTTCAATAGTCCTTGCAGCTGTATTACTAAAACCCGGAGGCTACGGCATGCTATGAATTACATCAATTCTTAACCCTCTAACAGAACATATAGCTTACCCCTTCCTCATGCTATCCTTATGAGGAATAATCATAACCAGCTCCATCTGTTTACGTCAAACAGACCTAAAATCACTCATCGCATACTCCTCAATCAGCCACATAGCACTCGTTATCGCAGCTATCCTCATCCAAACCCCTTGAAGCTACATAGGAGCTACCGCTCTAATAGTCGCCCACGGCCTTACATCCTCTATCCTGTTCTGTCTAGCAAACTCGAACTATGAACGAATCCACAGCCGAACCATATCCTAGCACGAGGCCTACAAATCTTTCTCCCACTAATAACGACCTGATGACTACTAGCAAGCCTAACAAACCTCGCTCTACCCCCCACCATCAACCTGATCGGAGAACTACTTGTAGTTATATCAGCTTTCTCATGATCAAACCTCACTATTATCCTAATGGGAACAAATATTGTAATCACAGCCCTTTACTCCCTATACATGTTAATCACGACACAACGCGGCAAACATACTCACCATATTAACAACCTCACCCCCTCTTTCACACGAGAACACGCCTTAATAGCCCTACACATCATTCCCTTACTACTCTTATCATTAAGTCCCAAAATCATCTTAGGCCCCCTTTATTGTAAGTATAGTTTTAAAAGAACACTAGTCTGTGAAGCTAGTAATAGAAGATCAAAACTTCTTACTGGAGGGTGGGAGGGAGGGAGACGCAAGAGGGAAGACATATGGGAACATATGTATATGTGTAACTGATTCACTTTGTTATGGGGCAGAAACTAACACACCATTGTAAAGCAATTATACCCCAATAAAGATGTTAAAAAAAAAACACAAAAAACTTCTTACTTACCGAAAAAATACTGCAAGAACTGCTAACTCATGCCCCCCACATCTAACAGTGTGGCTTTTTCAAACTTTTAAAGGATAACAGTTATCCATTGGTCTTAGGAACCAAAAAATTGGTGCAACTCCAAATAAAAGTAATAAACCTATTTACTTCCTCTGCTTTACTCACATTACTAATATTAACTGCCCCCATCGTAATATCTAACACAAACCTCTACAAAAGCGACAAGTACCAACACTATGTAAAAAATATTACCCTTTCCGCCTTCATCACTAGCCTGATCCCAATAATAATATTTCTTCACACAAACCAAGAAGCACTCATTTCAAACTGACACTGGATTACCATCCAAACCCTTAAACTATCACTTAGCTTCAAAATAGACTACTTCTCACTCATATTCATACCTGTAGCACTATTTATTACATGATCTATCATGGAATTCTCAGTATGATATATACACTCTGACCCCCACATCAACCAATTCTTCAAATACCTACTTATTTTCCTCATCACCATACTCATCCTCGTCACAGCTAATAATCTTTTCCAACTATTCATTGGGTGAGAAGGAGTAGGTATTATATCCTTCTTGCTAATTGGCTGATGATTCGGACGGACAGACGCTAATACAGCTGCCCTCCAAGCAATCTTATATAATCGCATCGGAGATATTGGATTCCTCATGTCAATAGCATGATTCTTATTTAACATAAACGCATGAGACTTACAACAAATTTTCATACTCAACCAAAACTCCTCAAATCTTCCCCTCATAGGACTTGTACTAGCCGCAGCTGGAAAATCAGCCCAATTTGGACAACACCCCTGACTCCCTTCAGCAATAGAAGGTCCCACCCCAGTCTCAGACTTACTCCACTCAAGCACAATAGTCGTAGCAGGGATTTTCCTACTTATCCGTTTCTACCCTTTAATAGAAAATAACAAACTCATTCAAACAGTAACCCTTTCTCTAGGTGCCCTCGCCACTTTGTTCACAGCCATTTGCGCTCTCACCCAAAATGATATCAAAAAAATTATTGCTTTCTCCACCTCCAGCCAACTTGGCCTAATAATAGTAACAATCGGTCTTAACCAACCTCACCTAGCATTCCTACACATTTGCACACATGCCTTCTTCAAAGCCACATTATTCTTATGTTCCGGCTCCCTCATTCATAACCTAAACAATGAACAAGACATTCGAAAAATAAGAGGACTATACAAAACTCTTCCCTTCACCACAACCGCCCTTATCATCGCACTTACAGGATACCATTCCTCACAGGGTTCTACTCTAAGGACCCTATCATCGAAGCCGCCACTTCGTCTTATACCAACGCCTGAGCCCTATTACTAACCTTAACCGCTACCTCCCTCACAGCTATTTACAGCACTCGCATTGTCTTCTTTACTAGGACAACCTCGCTTCCCTCCCCTCATAAACATTAATGAAAATAACCCTATATTAATTAACCCTATCAAACGCTTTTAGTTGGAAGTATCTTCGCCGGATTTATCCTCTCCAACAATATCCCTCCAATAACCACCCCCTTAATAACTATACCCTTACACCTAAGACTAACAGCTCTCACAATAACAACCTTAGGCTTTATTCTCGCATTCGAAATTAACACCTATACACAAAACTTAAAATACCTATATCCATCAAACGCCACTAAATTTTCCACTTTATTAGGATATTTCCCCACAATTATACATCGCCTACCCCCTCACCTAAACCTAATAATAAGCCAAAAACTAGCAACTTCCTTACTAGACCTAACCTGAATAGAAACCATCCTACCAAAAACTACAGCCTCCATTCAACTAAAGGCTTCCACACTAACCCCAAACCAAAAAGGCCTTATCAAACTCTACTTCCTGTCTTTCCTCATCACTATTACCCTTAGCATAATCTTATTTAATTACCCCGAGTAATCTCCATAACTACAACACCAATAAACAATGACCAACCTGTAACAATAACCCATCAAGCACCATAGCTATATAAAGCAGCAATTCCTATAGCCTCCTCACTAAAAATTCCCAAATCCCCCGTATCATAAATAACCCAATCCCCCAACCCATTAAGTTCAAATACAATATCCACCTTCTCACTCTCTCAAACGTACAACACCACTAAAAACTCCGTCATTAAACCTGAAAGAAATCCCCCTAACACAACTTTATTAGAAACCCAAACCTCAGGATATTGCTCAGTGGCCATAGCTGTCATATAACCAAATACAACTAACATTCCTCCCAAATAAATCAAAAATACTATTAACTCCAAAAAAAAAAAAAAAAAATACTATTAACTCCAAAAATGAACCACCAAAACTGAAAACAATCCCGCACCCTACGGCACCACCCACAATCAACCCTAAACCCCCATAAATAGGTGAAGGCTTTGAAGAAACCCCCACAAGACTAATTACAGAATTAATGCTTATAATAAAAACAATGTATGCCATCATTATTCTCACATGGACTTCAACCATGACCAATGACCAACATTCGAAAAACACACCCACTAATCAAAATCCTCAATGATACATTTATTGATCTCCCCACCCCATCAAATATCTCTTCATGATGAAATTTTGGCTCCCTGCTCGGTCTCTGCCTAATCATACAAATCTTAACAGGCTTATTCCTAGCAATACACTACACACCAGACACCTCAACTGCCTTCTCATCCGTCACACACATCTGCCGAGACGTTAATTACGGCTGAATCATTCGATACCTACATGCAGACGGAGCCTCTATATTCTTCATCTGCCTTTATGCTCACATTGGACGTGGCCTATACTATGGCTCCCACGCCTTCCAAGAAACATGAAACATTGGTGTACTATTATTATTCACAGTTATAGCTACCGCATTCGTAGGTTACGTCCTACCTTGAGGACAAATATCATTCTGAGGCGCAACCGTTATTACTAACCTCCTATCAGCAATCCCCTATATCGGGACTACTTTAGTAGTACGAATTTGAGGTGGGTTTTCCGTAGACAAAGCAACACTAACACGCTTCTTTGCCTTCCACTTTATCCTTCCATTTATCATTACAGCACTAGCAGCCGTCCACCTACTATTCCTTCACGAAACGGGATCTAATAATCCCACAGGAATTCCATCCAATATAGACAAAATCCCATTCCATCCCTACTACACAATCAAAGACATTCTAGGTGCTTTACTACTAATCTTAACCCTACTCGCACTAACCCTGTTCACACCCGACCTACTAGGAGACCCTGACAACTACACCCCAGCAAACCCACTAAGCACCCCAGCACAAATTAAACCAGAGTGATACTTTGTATTTGCCTATGCAATTCTATGATCAATCCCTAATAAACTAGGAGGCGTATTAGCACTACCACTCTCCATCCTCATCCTAATATCCATCCCAATACTCCAAACATCTAAACAACGAAGCATAATATTCCGACCCTTTAGCCAGCTCTTATTCTGAGTACTAGTTGTAGACCTCCTAACCTTAACATGAATTGGAGGCCAACCCGTAGAACACCCATACATTATTGTAGGTCAGTTAGCATCCATCCTATACTTTCTCCTAATCCTAGTATTAATACCAGTAACTAGCCTTATCGAAAACAAACTCCTAAAATGAAGAGTCTTTGTAGTATAACAAAATACCCCGGTCTTGTAAACCGGAAAAGGAGAAATTCATCCCTCCCTAAGACTCAAGGACGAGGTACTAAACCTCACCGCCAACACCCAAAGCTGGAATTCTACATAAACTAGTCCTTGAAAAAGTTTATTGTAGAATAACCACAACACTACAGTACTATGTCAGTATTGAAAGTAATTTATTTTAGAACATTTCTGTTGTTCATATTACATGCATATGTATGTCCACATATCAGTAATAGCGTCTTCCTGTAAATGTTTACATGTACATGCTATGTATTACTATGCATTCATTTATTTTCCATACAGTCAGTTAAAGCTCGTATTAAATTTTATTAATTTTACATATTACATAATATTATTGATCGTACATAGTACATGTCATTAAATAAATTTATATCCACTAACACTATGGCCGCTCCATTAGATCACGAGCTTAATCACCATGCTGCGTGAAACCAGCAACCCGCTGGGCACGGATCCCTCTTCTCGCACCGGGCCCATACATCGTGGGGGTAGCTAACGGTGATCTTTATAAGACATCTGGTTCTTACTTCAGGACCATTTTAACTTAAAATCGCCCACTCGTTCCCCTTAAATAAGACATCTCGATGGACTAATGACTAATCAGCCCATGCTCACACATAACTGAGATTCCATACATTTGGTATTTTTTATTTTTGGTGGTGGGGGGGCCTGCACAGACTCAGCTATGACCTTAAAAGGTCTCGTCACAGTCAAGCAAATTGTAGCTGGACTTGTATGTATTTTTGATTTGAGTAGCACAACCAACGTGTGCAGTTAAATTAATGGTCACAGGACATAGTACTCCACTATTCCCCCCCCGGGCTCAAAAAACTGTATCTCATAGGGGCCCAAACCCCCCTTACCCCCTACAAAACTGACCGTCTACTTAGATATTCACCACCCCCCTAGACAGCTTCGTCCCTAGATCCACGAATATTTTTTTTCGTAAATCAATACTAAATCTGACACAAGCCCCGTAATGAAATTATACGCATATCTTTTGTACTCCACAGGTTAATGTAGCTTAAATTTTTCACAAAGCAAGACACTGAAAATGTCTAGACGGGCTTCGCCAGCCCCATCAACATAAAGGTTTGGTCCCAGCCTTTCTATTAGTTCTTAACAGACTTACACATGCAAGCATCCACACACCCCGGTGAGAATGCCCTCCAAATCATAAAGATCAAAAGGAGCGGGTATCAAGCACACTGCACTAGCAGCTCACGACACCTTGCTTAGCCACACCCCCACGGGACACAGCAGTGATAAAAATTAAGCCATGAACGAAAGTTTGACTAAGTTATGTTAGCTAGGGTTGGTAAACTTTGTGCCAGCCGCCGCGGTCATACGATTGACCCAAATTAATAGAGACCCGGCGTAAAGAGTGTTAAGGAATCATACAAAATAAATTCAAATCCTAATTAAGCTGTAAAGAGCCATAATTAAAACTAAGCCAAACCACGAAAGTGACTTTAGTACAACCTGAATACACGAGAACTGAGACCCAAACTGGGATTAGATACCCCACTATGCTTAGTCGTAAACCTAAATAGTCCCAAAACAAGACTATTCGCCAGAGTATTACTGGCAACAGCCTAAAACTCAAAGGACTTGGCGGTGCTTCACATCCCTCTAGAGGGGCCTGTTCTGTAACCGATAAACCCCGATCAACCTCACCAACGCTTGCTACTTCAGTCTATATACTGCCATCTTCAGCAAACCCTAAAAGGGAACGGAAGTAAGCATAACTACCATACATAAAAACGTTAGGTCAAGGTGCAACCTATGGGTTGGGAAGAAATGGGCTACATTTTCTATAATAAGAGCACCCCTTATATCCACACGAAAGTTTTTATGAAACCTAAAAACTAAAGGAGGATTTAGTAGTAAATTAAGAGTAGAGTGCTTAATTGAATAAGGCCATGAAGCACGCACACACCGCCCGTCACCCTCCTCAAGTATCATAGCAAAGCCCCAGTTCACTAACCCATGCTAAGCAACTATACGAGAGGAGACAAGTTGTAACAAGGTAAGCATACTGGAAAGTGTGCTTGGATAAAACAAGATATAGCTTAAACAAAGCATCTAGTTTACACCTAGAAGATTCCACAACCCGTGTATATCTTGAACTATACCTAGCCCATACCCTCTCCACCGCTACTACCATAAACTAATCAAATAAAACATTTACCATACATCTAAAGTATAGGAGATAGAAATTTAATTATCAATGGCACTATAGAGAAAGTACCATAAGGGAAAGATGAAAGAATTATTAAAAGTAAAAAAAAGCAAAGCTTACCCCTTGTACCTTTTGCATAATGACTTAACTAGTAATAACTTAGCAAAGAGACCTTAAGCTAAATTACCCGAAACCAGACGAGCTACTTACAAGCAGTAACTAGAACAAACTCATCTATGTGGCAAAATAGTGAGAAGACTTATAAGTAGAGGTGAAAAGCCTAACGAGCCTGGTGATAGCTGATTGTCCAAGAAAGGAATTTCAGTTCAACATTAAATAATACTAAAAACCACATCAAGGTTTAACGTATATTTAATTGTTAGTCTAAAAGGGTACAGCTTTTTAGAAATGGATACAACCTTTACTAGAGCGTAATATAAACCTAAACCATAGTTGGCCTAAAAGCAGCCACCAATTAAGAAAGCGTTCAAGCTCAACAACAAAACTACGTTTTAATTTCAACAATAAATAAATTAACTCCTAGCCTGATTATTGGACTTATAGAAGTAACACTGTTAATATGAGTAACAAGAAATTTTTCTCCTCGCACAAGCTTACATCAGTAACTGATAATATACTGATAATTAACTGTTAATAAATATAAACCAACACTAAATTATTTATTAAATACACTGTTAACCCAACACAGGCGTGCATTAAGGAAAGATTTAAAAAAGTAAAAGGAACTCGGCAAACACAAACCCCGCCTGTTTACCAAAAACATCACCTCTAGCATAACCAGTGTTAGAGGCACTGCCTGCCCGGTGACAATCGTTAAACGGCCGCGGTATACTGACCGTGCAAAGGTAGCATAGTCACTTGTTCTCTAAATAAGGACTTGTATGAATGGCCACACGAGGGTTTTACTGTCTCTTACTTTTAATCAGTGAAATTGACCTCCCCGTGAAGAGGCGGGGATAATAAAATAAGACGAGAAGACCCTATGGAGCTTCAATTAATCAACCCAAAAATCACAAAATAAAACCGCCAAGGGATAACAAAGTTTTATATGGGCTGACAATTTCGGTTGGGGTGACCTCGGAGTACAAAAAAACCTCCGAGTGATTAAAGCCTAGGCCTACTAGCCAAAGCATAGTATCACTTATTGATCCAAAATTTTGATCAACGGAACAAGTTACCCTAGTGATAACAGCGCAATCCTATTCTAGAGTCCATATCGACAATAGGGTTTACGACCTCGATGTTGGATCAGGACATCCTAATGGTGCAGCCGCTATTAAGGGTTTGTTTGTTCAACAATTAAAGTCCTACGTGATCTGAGTTCAGACCGGAGCAATCCAGGTCGGTTTCTATCTATTACGCATTCCTCCCAGTACGAAAGGACAAGAGAAATAAGGCCAACTTCAAAAAAGCACCTTCAAACAATTAATGATCTAATCTCAACTTAATAAACTAGAGCAAATATACTTTGCCCAAGACCAGGGCTTTGTTGAGGTGGCAGAGTACGGCAATTGCATAAAACTTAAGCTTTTACACCCAGAGGTTCAAATCCTCTCCCCAACAAAATGTTTATAATTAACATCCGAACACTCATTCTCCCTATCCTTCTAGCTGTAGCATTTCTAACACTAGTAGACCGTAAAATCCTAGGCTACATACAGTTCCAAAAAGGACCAAACATCGTAGGCCCACATGACCTGCTACAACCCTTCGCCGATGCAATCAAACTATTCACTAAAGAACCCCTATGACCAGCCGCATCCTCCACCACTATATATCGCACCCGTACTTGCCTTAACTCTAGCCCTCACAATATGAAGCCCCCTACCCATACCATACCCCCTCATCAACATAAGCCTAGGAGTACTATTCATATTAGCAATATCCAGCCTAGCCGTCTACTCTATCCTATGATCCGGCTGAGCTTCCAACTCAAAATACGCACTAATTGGAGCTCTCCGAGCAGTAGCACAAACAATCTCATATGAAGTGACACTAGCCATCATCCTCCTATCAGTACTCCTAATAAACGGCTCATTTACTCTATCCACACTAACCACCACACAAGAACAACTATGATTATTTTTTCCTTCATGACCATTGGCCATAATATGATTCATTTCTACCCTAGCAGAAACCAACCGGGCCCCCTTTGACCTAACAGAAGGAGAATCAGAGCTCGTATCCGGCTTTAATGTGGAATATGCAGCAGGCCCTTTCACCCTATTCTTCCTAGCAGAATATGCCAATATCATCATAATAAATATATTTACAACTATCCTCTTTCTGGGAGCATTCCACGACCCCTACACACCAGAACTACACACAACAAACCTCATTGTCAAAACACTACTACTCACAATATCTTTCCTATGAATTCGAGCATCCTACCCCCGATTCCGATATGATCAATTAATACATCTAGTCTGAAAAAACTTCCTTCCCCTAACACTAGCCCTCTGTATGTGACACGTCTCACTACCCATTATAACAGCAGGCATCCCCCCTCAAACGTAAAAGATAAGAAATATGTCTGACAAAAGAGTTACTTTGATAGAGTAAATAATAGAGGTTCAAACCCTCTTATTTCTAGAATAATAGGAATCGAACCTACCCCTAAGAATTCAAAATTCTCCGTGCTACCATGCCACACTATAGTCTATAGTAAGGTCAGCTAGACAAGCTATCGGGCCCATACCCCGAAAATGTTGGTTTATATCCTTCCCATACTAATTAACCCATTCATCTCCATCATTCTAATAACCCTCATCCTAGGCACAGTAATCGTAACCACCAGCTCCCACTGACTATTCGCCTGAATTGGACTAGAAATAAATACAATAGCCATCATTCCCATCATAATAAAAAATTCTAGCCCCCGAGCCACAGAAGCCTCAACTAAATATCTCCTAACACAAACCACCGCATCCACACTACTCATACTAGCAGTTATCATTAACCTACTACACTCCGGCCAATGAACCATCACAAAATTATTCGACCCAACAGCATCCATCCTAATAACAATGGCCCCAGCCATTAAACTAGGACTCTCCCCCTTTCACTTTTGAGTACCAGAGGTTACACAAGGTGTCCCCCTAACCACAGGACTGACCCTACTTACATGACAAAAACTCGCACCCACTTCAATCCTCTATCAAATTTCACCATCAATCAATCTACACCTAATACTTACTATATCCCTACTCTCTATCCTAATCGGAGGCTGAGGCGGACTAAACCAAACGCAACTTCGAAAGATTTACTCATCAATCGCCCACATAGGATGAATAACAACTATCCTACTATATAATCCAACCCTCACTTTACTGAACCTAGTAAATCTACATCACAGTAACTTTCACCATATTCATGTTATTCATCCAAAACTCAACCACCACCACATTATCATTATCCCAAACATGAAACATAATGCCTGTTACCACAGCCCTCACCATACTCACCTTACTCTCCATAGGAGGACTCCCCCCACTTACAGGATTCATACCCAAATGAATAATTATTCAAGAACTAACAAGAAACGATATTCTTGTTCTACCAAGCCTCATAGCCATCACAGCACTACTCAATCTATATGTCTACATACGCCTCGCCTACTCCACAGCATTAACCCTACTTCCCTCTACAAACAACATAAAAATAAAATGACAGTTTCACTCCACAAAACGAATAACCCTTCTACCAACAGCAATTGTATTATCCACAATTACTCTTAACCCTCACACCAGCATTCTCCATTTTACTATAGGAGTTTAGGTTAAATCAGACCAAGAGCCTTCAAAGCCCTAAGCAAGTATAATTTACTTAACCCCTGCCTAATAAGGATTGCAAGACCGTGTCTTACATCAATTGAATGCAAATCAAACACTTTAATTAAGCTGAATCCTCACTAGATTGGAGGGATACATCTCCCATGAACTTTTAGTTAACAGCTAAATACCCTAGTCAACTGGCTTCAATCTACTTCTCCCGCCGCGAGAAAAAAAAGGCGGGAGAAGTCCCGGCAGGATTGAAGCTGCTTGCTTGAATTTGCAATTCAAAATGATAATTCACCACAGGACTTGGCAAAAAGAGGACTCTACCCCTATCTTCAGATTTACAGTCTAATGCCTACTCGGCCACTTTACCTATGTTCATAAATCGCTGACTATTCTCAACCAACCACAAAGATATTGGTACCTTATACCTGTTATTTGGTGCCTGAGCAGGAATAGTAGGCACTGGCCTAAGCTTATTAATTCGCGCTGAACTGGGTCAACCTGGCACACTAATCGGAGATGACCGAGTTTACAACGTACTAGTAACAGCCCATGCCTTCGTGATAATTTTCTTCATGGTCATACCTATCATAATCGGTGGGTTCGGAAATTGACTAGTCCCTCTAATAATTGGAGCACCTGACGTAGCTTTTCCCCGTATAAATAATATAAGCTTCTGACTACTTCCTCCTTCCTTTCTACTACTAATAGCATCCTCAATAGTTGAAGCCGGCGCAGGCACGGGCTGAACTGTATACCTGCCTCTAGCTGGAAATCTAGCACATGCAGGAGCCTCAGTAGACCTTACCATTTTCTCCCTACATCTAGCCGGCATATCCTCAATCCTTGGAGCCATCAATTCCATTACGACCATTATTAATATAAAACCACCCCGCTATAACCCAATACCAAACACCCCTCTTCGTATGATCAGTCCTAGTTACAGCAGTATTACTCTTACTATCACTACCCGTCCTAGCAGCCGGAATTACCATACTATTGACTGACCGAAACCTAAACAAACTTTTTCGATCCCGCAGGAGGAGGCGACCCAATCCTGTACCAACACTTATTTTGATTCTTTGGCCACCCCGAAGTATATATTCTAATCCTACCTGGCTTCGGAATAATTTCACATATTGTAACCTACTACTCAGGGAAAAAAGAACCTTTTGGATATATAGGAATAGTTTGAGCTATGGTTTCTATTGGGTTCCTAGGCTTTATCGTATGGGCTCATCATATATTCACAGTTGGTATAGACGTAGATACACGAGCATATTTTACATCAGCCACTCTAATTATTGCTATCCCCACAGGAGTAAAAGTCTTTAGTTGACTAGCAACACTTCACGGAGGAAATATTAAATGATCTCCGGCTCTAATATGAGCCCTAGGCTTTATCTTCCTATTTACAGTAGGCGGCCTAACTGGAATCGTCCTAGCTAACTCATCACTAGATATTGTTCTCCACGACCCCTGCTACGTAGTCGCCCACTTTCACTATGTACTTTCAATAGGAGCTGTCTTCGCCATCATAGGAGGCTTTGTCCACTGATTCCCACTATTTTCAGGCTATACACTCAACTCAACATGAGCAAAAATTCACTTTGTAATCATATTCGTAGGTGTAAACCTAACATTCTTCCCACAACACTTCCTAGGCCTATCCGGTATACCTCGACGGTACTCCGACTACCCAGACACCTACACAACGTGCAATACTATCTCATCAATGGGCTCTTTCATCTCACTAACAGCAGTTATACTAATAATTTTCATCATCTGAGAGGCATTCACATCTAAACGAGAGGTACTAACAGTAGATCTCACCTCCACAAATCTTGAATGACTAAATGGGTGTCCTCCACCATACCATACATTTGAAGAACCAGCATACGTCAACCCAAAATGATCAAGAAAGGAAGGAATCGAACCCCCTCTAATCGGTTTCAAGCCAATATCATAACCACTATGTCTTTCTTTATAAATGAGATATTAGTAAAGCCTTACATTAACTTTGTCAAAGTTAAATCACAAGTGAAAATCCTGTATATCTCCATGGCATATCCCTTCCAACTAGGCTTCCAAGACGCAACATCACCTATTATAGAAGAACTCCTACACTTTCATGATCACACATTAATAATCGTCTTCCTAATTAGCTCTCTAGTCCTCTATATTATCACCCTGATACTTACAACCAAACTAACACACACCAGTACAATAGACGCTCAAGAGGTAGAAACTGTTTGAACCATCCTCCCAGCCACCATCTTAATCCTAATCGCCCTGCCCTCCCTACGAATTCTCTACATGATAGATGAAATTAATAACCCCTCTCTTACTGTAAAAACAACAGGACACCAGTGATACTGAAGTCATGAATACACCGACTACGAAGACCTAAACTTCGACTTCTACATAATTCCAACCTCGGACCTAAAACCAGGAGAACTACGACTACTAGAAGTAGATAATCGAATGGTTCTACCCATACAAATAACAATCCAAATATTAGTCTCCTCCGAAGACGTACTACACTCATGAGCTGTCCCCTCCCTAGGCCTAAAAACAGATGCAATCCCTGGACGCCTAAACCAAACAACCTTAATATCAACACGACCAGGTCTATTCTACGGACAGTGTTCAGAAATCTGCGGCTCAAATCATAGCTTCATACCAATCGTTCTCGAACTAGTACCCCTAGAGAACTTCGAAAAATGATCTGCATCCATATTATAATCTCATTAAGAAGCTAAACTAGCGTTAACCTTTTAAGTTAAAGATTGAGAGCCGTAAACTCCCCTTAATGACATGCCACAACTAGATACATCAACATGACTCCTTACCATCCTATCTATATTCCTTACCCTCTTCATGCTATTCCAGCTAAAAATCTCAAAACACTTCCACTCCCCCTCCCCCAAACTAACACATACCAAAATACAAGAACAACAAATTCCTTGAAACACCACATGAACGAAAATCTATTTACCCCTTTCACAGTCCCATAGGATATAGGGCAGTACTGGTGAAGAGAAACCAGAATAGAGCGAGCCTTTAACCTCTCTGCCTCAGCAACTATTTAATAAAAGGATGTGACTTGATTATATTCCTGGTATCAGTACCCCATGCCACCTCCCACCCTGTGGCCTCGCTGGGGTCCTGGGAAACCATGGAGAAAAGACTGGGCCCAAGCTGGCCTGTGGAAGCTTGGGAAACTTTCTTGAGCTCCTGCCCGCTGATTACCATGAGAGTACACCATGAGCTGTTTCATGCCTATCTCAGACGAAACCTTCCAAACTCTCTCCTGTTTTCCATTTTACGATAACCTCTCCATAATTTCCCAATCAGCAACCTCCTCCTGTCACCATTACAGTTATATCTTTTAGCAGGAGATACAGAAGTAGGAATTTAGGTATTTAGAGAACCACCAGTTAGAGTCAGACTTGTAGATGGGCCCAAGCTTCCAACAATTTTGCTTCCAAATGTGTTTTTCAAAGCTATATATGTCCTGCCCCGTAAACAGAATCCATATATCAAAATCCTAAGTTCCATGAAATGAAAGAAAGGTGGTCCCTAATGTACTTACTATATTGTAATCACAACACAGGTTATAGAAACAGCCTCCCCTTGAACCGTAAAGGAAGGTTTCCAGAGGTCATTTGTTTGGTGTAATCCATCAGACCTCAGAAAAGGAATAGGATGTCAAACAAGACTTCCGAGTAAAAGAACAGGAGAAAGAAATCTTAGGCAAGTAGACTTGTCCGTAAAGACTATATCCCAGTCTCCCTCCTGAAATGGGGACCCAAAATGATTCACCCCCATTCTGTTTCTTTACCTGCATAAGCTGCAACCGCTGAGGTCCCTTCCAGCAGAAATTCAGGCAGATGAGAGGCTTGTTTCTGAGAAGTACTAAGGAAGAATCAGCTGCCCTTTATCTGTCTAATTAGGCAAGAGGTCAGGTGTAGTTAAGGCAGAAAGTTCAGGAAGATACCACAGGTGCAAGCTGGCAGTAAAGGTGACCCTGTAGTGAAAGGAAACCACAGGGGGCAAACAACCACTGATCAACGACTACGTGCCAGATAACTTCTCAGGCCTTGCTGTGTGTTGCCGAAACCAAGAGAGCTTGGTTCACTCGCCTGAGGGCATTTAGCTAGACTGTGAGGCCGGGCTGTCCGATACAAAGCTCATGTTCTCTCCACTACACTCTTCCCTGTTTTTGTTGATGGCAGCCATGTGTTCTGCATCCTGAAGCAGCAACAGCAACACTCTGTGATGAGGGTTCAGCCTATTTAGCTCACCTGCTGATGGTGCCGTCGCATCCGAAACAGCTTTTCTGTCAAGGGGCCATGGAGTGTGAAATAGGGCGACAAGGGTGCTTCAGTAGCGTCTTTCTCTGCCTAGGGGAAAAAGGGGAAGAGACAGCAAAGTCTAACAGGCTGGCCTTTTCTCCTTTTGTCTCTCTCCCACCTCTAATTTCCCCCCAGCCCACTTTATTTTAGGGCTTGAACACAAGAAGCCAGTTTTTAAAGTACTTTCTGGTAGTAGTGTCAGTAGATTTAACCAAGTGGGTAAAGTGGAGCCCGTCCCTTTGCCCGTAAGCGGAAGCAATGAAATTGCCTCCATTCCATCCTGTTGGGTTGGGTATCCCAGTATTTTAAAGAGAGTTCCTACTCTCGCTGTGGTTCGTTGTCCATCACTCAACAGGTCACCCCTGAGCAATTTGTGAACACCCGAAGTGACTCACAATTTTATCACAAGGACTGTCCTTAGACATAAATGGAGTTAGTCATCACCTACCTGATATACTTTGAAAAACACAAGAAAGATTCCCTTACTCAAATACATAGATCCTACTGGTATATGACAATCCCTGAAATCCTACCATTGCAGACTGCTAACCTTGTGTTGGTAGATCAAGTTTCTATTATTCAGTGTTCACCTAACACCTAGGATCTTCAAACCAAGGGAATAGAAATCCTAAGGTGGACAGGGGGTGGGCGGTGGGACGGATGGTGGAAAGGGAAAGGGTAGATAAGTGGGAGATTTTGGAGGCTTGGAGCATTGCTGCATTGCTTGTGCAAACAGACCCGAGTACTGTGGCTCAGTAGACAGAAAAGCCTTAAAGTGTTGAGTGCTGGGGAATGGGGTTAAGGTCCCACAGCCAACCCCACTGTCACCCCCAAGGAGGAGAGAGAGTATGAGATCCTTTGAGACAAAATCAGGCCATCTCACAGTTTTGCTTGAGCATGCTTCTCCTTATTGAATACGTAAGGAACCTAAACTAAAAGAAGTGGCAGGCAATGCAGGAAGCTCTCGAACTTGATGTAACACATGTGGAGTTTTCATGGTTTACGTGGTACAGGCTCCCTTGGCCAAAAGGGGAAAGAGGTAATTCTGAGAGAAGTCACTATTGCTTTCAAGTCTCTAGAAAGTTGTTTTGACTGTCTTCACAAGTGCAGAGGGCTTGTTGTGTCTCATCGTTTAAAGGCAGGATACTTACAGCTTCTCTTTGTTGTTGATAGAGAAATACTCGCTGAAAGACTGAATCAAAAGAATAGGAGATGCAGGATTCTCATGACATGAATGGGAGAAGTACAAGGCTAAAACTTACCTCATCTCAGAATGATTGGTGTATTTCTCAACTGAATAAGATCATGTCTTGGATGGATATAAATGGCGATCCTTGCTAGGAATACCAGAGTTAAAGTGACTACACAGATCGTTCCATTTTCCCAGTTCCAGGACATCCTAATGGATGATTTTGCCATCTTCAGGACATCCTTCAGGTTTGAACACGTTAGTCTCTTTTGCAGTGCTTTTTGATTTATAGTCTCACACACTCTGAAAGTGTTGTGGCAGTCCAGCCAGCTGATTTCAACATTTCTTGGTTGTCTCCAGTTAATAGGCTGTACATGTGATGTTCTCTTTTATTTTCATCACCAGAAATAAAAGGGAAATGGTATTCCAGCAAGTCTGAATCAAGCTGAGTCAGATTTCCTAAGGAAGAGAAGATCAGAATCTACTTTGACCTGTTCTATCTTAAATACAGAACTACTTTTAGGACAACATTAATTATTTAAGTCAGTGAGGGGGTATAGAGATCTTCCATGATCATCCTGTTTATGCGATATACTTACTGACTTGACATATCTTTATTGACAAGTTGTTCACCTCTGGGGATGGCTGGTTATGAGTGCATATATGGAGTAGTAATATAGGGAGAAACTGGAACTTAAAGATTTGGATTTAAGTACAGAAGACCAGACCCCGTAGAAGTTAATATCGTGGACCTCCGATCCAGGGTACCTGAGTGCAAGTCCCACCTTCTCTCTTTAATACCTATGTAACCATGGGCAAATTCCTTAACCTCTTTGTGTCAGTTCCTCCATCTGTAAGGTGGGGATAATGAGAGTATTAGTAGTTGAGTTGCCGTGAGGACTATGGTAATTAATGTGTTTAAAGTACTTAGAACAATGTTTGGTACAGAGTAGATGCTCAATAAACATGAGCTGTTATTATTATCTTTCAGTAAATGGCAAATTTTACTGAGATAGTCATAGAGTTTGGTTAAGTCCAGCCAGGTGCTGGTTAAGACATTGCAGAGCTTGAGGGAATTTTTGATGCAGAGTATGCATTCCTTCTTGTTTATCTTTTTTTTTTTTTTCTCCTTTTCCGTGTTTCCTTCAGTCCCTTTGGCTATTTATTATCAACCTGTGGTCACCAGTCAGGGCATTCTACATGCATTTAACACTGGAAATTCAAAGGGCTTTCAGAGCAGAGATCCATGGTTTTAAGGGATTTCTGTTAAAGCTAAAAAGATACTTGACAAGTCCATTTTTCCTGCCAAGAATATAAGTGGCGAACACTTATATTCTTGTGTCCATTTCTTCAGCAAGAGGCTAAGTCACATCACCTCACATAAATTTATAGCAGAGGGCTAGTTTTAGGTTGCATATAACAGTAAGTATAGTTGAGAGTTTTATTTTTCTTTTAAAAAGCAAAGTTGATTACATCCTAACACCTTTTCATTCTTTACTGTAAACACATCTCCTTGGTGTGTATTATAATCCAGTTTCTCCTCTTCAGTAATTAGTCTGAAAATCATGTGAAAAGTCTTCCATTTTCTTCAGTGGTTCTGCCTCTTATCAATTAAGAGACAGCCTTGAGGACTCTCCTGGGAAAATGATCCAGGTTCTTGGTGCTCTGCCCTCTTAGAAAGCAGAGTGACTGTAGTGGGGAAGCCGTAAGGAGGAGACATGGATTTTTTTCATTTGAAGCTATTTTAGCATTGGAACTTCCAAGGTTCAGTTTCTCTTGGAATTTTATGAGGCTCATACCTCATTGTATTTTAAATTTCTACCATTTGGTAAATTTAGGTAGAAAGCATTGAACAAAACTGCTTCCCATCTGCTGAGCAAAATGGAGCCTGAATTAAATAAATTTCTCCAATATAAATGCTAAAATCTGATTTCTGCAAGCCTTTGGACCTTTAAACATTGACTTCCAGAAAGTTGGTCCTGGATCTCAAGCAACATATACTCCCTTTGGAAACTGGGTATAAACCTACCAGGTTTGGGTCTAAGATGGGTTATTACACTTGTGTACCCTCTCTAAGGCGACAAGGATGTGTCAGAGTTCATGATCATACTTTGAAAACTGTTAGCTGGCCAGTGGCTTGGTGCTTAGTGAAATACATTCTTTTATCTCTGGGTAACCCTTTACTTTCTTCTTTACATTAAGATATTTCTTTCAAGGAGTGACAGTTCAGCAGTTTTTAATCAAAATTCTGAAGTATAATACATAGTTTTAAAATTGTTTCTAAATCATAGCCTTAGAGATTTAATTAGTAAGTAGTGCTTAAACACTCCTCCTCCTTTCTCAAAAGTCCTCAGCTGGATGTCTTCCAGCCATCAAAACAAAGGACTGATATAGCATGTGCTCTTAATTTAAGTTTTTCAAGGCTGGGAATTTCCCATTACACATTACATTTGCAAGCGTGTAAGAGCACGTGTTCCCTAACTCTATAAGATTAAACATATGAACTGAAAATAGACCAAAATTAAGTACAGTCATTGACTAACTACAGTGCTGAAATGGGGCAGTATAGCATATGGTGGAAATCTTTACTATTAATTAAGTAATCACAGAAAATTCCATACGGATGATTTGTGAACATTCTGAAGTCAGGTTGGGAATGCTTCTTTATCATGTTTTCTTTCTAAACATAATTTTCTTGAATAGCATGTGGGTCTATATAATCATATTTGCAGCTCAACAATGTTTGAGAGCTTTGACATTTCTTAATGTCACTAATTTCCATATTGAGATTTGACATATTTGGACTTATGTTAAATCAGATGTCCTAGTCATCATCATAATAAAAGAATATTTTAAAAATCCTTCTCAAATATAGAAGAGAAAAAAATCCCCTTTCATTCATTTATTCAGCTCCCCCCACCCCATACACACACATGCACAGACACATAGAGCATCCATACGTACACGTAATCCAAGCCTTCCTCCCGACCAACTTTGTCTGGCTAACTCCTATTCATCAGTCAAAACTCAGCTCAGATATCTGCTCCTCATATGATTGCAGGTGGGTTTCTGTGCTTGCCTCTCTCAACTTCGGCCATCATAGAATTGTTTTTCTATTCTCTCCCCACTGACACCCCATTAAACCTTGACTTCTCACGTAGAGACTACATCTTTTGCTTCTGAGCCCCCAGCTCGTGTCAGAATGTCTGGCATAGCAGAACGTGCTTCTTAAAAGCCTGCTAAATGAATGAATAACTTCAGCCTCTAGGCTAGCTAGCAGAGGAGTTCAGAGGCCAAATAAGCATCATTTATAAACTCAGCCAGAATCTTGTTGCAGCCAGAGTGGCAGAAACCCAGCAAGTGGACAACAATGCCACCCTGGGGTTTAGAGCTCCTTCAGTGGCTGTATGAGGCCAAACCAACACGGAAACCACATGCTGAGATGCCCCCCCACCTCAGGTCCCTGCTGCCTAGCAGTTTTGCGCTGTCTGTAGGCCACAACCAACTCTCTGTGTGTGGCTCCTACAAACTTTTTGCTTATTCGGGAACTCCAAAAAGTAAAATAGGTAGAAGAAACAGTCCCTTGGAGGAGCCCCAAACAAAATCACTTCCATGAATCATACTTAATGTTTAAAAACCTTGTTTTCTATTCAAGTCAGAGGTTGACTTCATTACATTTGCCTGGAAAATAGACTGGAGACCAGTGAAAAAACTGCCTTCAGAAGCCAGTTCAACTTAGGGTGGGTCCAAAAGGGCAATGAGGCTGTGAGAAGCCCCATTTCTCAGCTATCAACCAGAGGGAGGACTTTCCAGGGATCCTGAGAATAGTGTTTAGATAAATGGAGGTTATGCCTCTTGATAGGTTCTTATTTTTCAGTTCAAAAGATGTCTCCTGCAGTTCACATATTAAACAGTCAGGGGTCAAGAGGGGATTTAAACCTACTTAGAGCCCAGTGTTTCCGAATTAATTATAGAATCTCCTTGTTCTTAACTGACCTGGCCAGCTCCTTTATCAGTTACGTTCATGTAGTTGATGCCTTGAGTGTCTATTTAAACCCTTGGGCTTATAACTGCTAAGGCTTTCTTTTCACACTTGGAAAATATGAGACTTTAGGTTTTATTCAATGGAGACTCAAGCCAGCAGCCTGGAATATGCCCCAGTTGTGGGGAGGTGCCCCAAGTACTAGACTGAGCAGCTGAAATGCAGCCTAAGTTCTGGTTAGGCTGCGTTTGAAAATTAATATCACGCAGGGTCATTGGAAGATGTATTTGGTATTCCTTTGCAAACTCTGCAGACTATCTAGCCCTCCCTCAGATGCACTGTAAACATTACATCCTAAATGCCCCAGAGCCCCTTCCAAAGCGACTTAGCCTCAGAGACCCGGGAGAAGGTGTGTGTCTGATGGTGTTTCCAAACTGAGAAGCTCTTTCTCCCTTACTTACTCCTTGGGCTTTTCACCTTCATATTGTTTCTAGCCTCCCTAGAAAATCACATACTCATCTTCCAACTCAGCCATGAATTAAAAAACAACTTTAAAAAATATTTTATGCATCATTTGCATACTGTACCAGAAAGGTTTCTTTGAATACCTAGTTTGTATATCGCCCTGTATTGTTCTTCGGCGGAAGCAAATTTAAACTTTAAAGAACCCTTAGATAGGGCTTCCCTGGTGGCGCAGTGGTTGAGAGTCTGCCTGCCAAGGCAGGCACGAACACGGGTTCGTGCCCCGGTCCGGGAAGATCCCACATGCCGCGGAGCTGCTGGGTCCGTGAGCCATGGCCGCTGGGCCTGCGCGTCCGGAGCCTGTTGCTCCGCAACGGGAGAGGCCACAACAGTGAGAGGCCCGCGTACCGCAAAAGAAAAAAAAAAACCCTTAGATAAAGCAGTTTGCTGGCAAAACTGACTGCTTCCTTGTCACGCTCCTGATAAGATTTTCTTAGAGAAAATTTTTAAAGCCTGATTGAGGGTGTCAGACCTGGGTTCAGATTCCAGCTCTTCCACTCAAAATCTGTGTGACCTCGGTGAGCCTCTTGCTCCTTATCTGTAGAATGGAGGGATGGGGTGATGATGATAATGATGATAATGTATACCTTGCAGGATTTTTGTGAAAACAAGTCAGGCATGTGTGAACAACAAGCCGAGTGCCTGGCCCACTGTAGCTTGTCTAGTTAATGACATCTCCCTTTGTGACTTGAGATTCTGGCATCCTGAGACTCCTCCTCCTTTGTCTCCTGTCCCCCACCCCCCACCCCAGTAGGCCTCACTTCCAATAATGTGACACCCACTCGGCAATGGTCGTAGGAAGAATAGATTCACCATCTACTGCCTTGAGGAACTGGCTCTCCCCGATCAAGGCTTCCTGTGCAGGAAATGTGTTAGAATCAGCCTGGTCCTGCTGCCCTCCGCCCTCTAGGGTCATCCCTTGTCCCTTTCTGAGCAGTAGCATCTAATCATGTAGCATGATGGTGTCACACAAGGGTGGTGTCACAAACCTGGAGCTTTCTGAGCCATACCCATGATGAGTCTGGGGCATTCCCCCTGATACTGTTCCTTCTTTTCCTGGAACTACATTAGCCAAAATGGAAACAGGGGAGGCATAGCCTCAGGCTTGTTACTGAAATGCGAAGTCGGTTCAGTGACTAAAATCAAACAGCTCAACCAAAAACCCAGTCAAGTCATTGTAGACCATGATAGAAGACCCTCAGAAGAATAAAAATGCCTAACATCAAGGAACATGAAAGTAAAAAGCCCTGAATTTGGTAAAAGTAAAATAATTTCTATAAATGAGTCACATTAAATGTAGAAGATTTCAGAAAATTTTTTCAAAAAAATTTTAAATGAACTTTAATAACCAATCTTCTTTTTGTTTCCAACATTTTTCTGCATACATTTATACACATATGTATTTATTGAAGTGAAATTGGAATATTTTATGTACAGTTTTTTTCAAGTAAAATGCTAATGTGCTATAGTTTAAAGAAATTTTATGTACAGTTTTTATTTTTCACTTATGAGCACTGAAGAATGTATGTTCTTCAGAAACACTATATTTAGTGTTCATACAGCACTTTATTATTTGGATATTTCATGATGCATTATACATGTACTCATTTTGGTTATTTCTTTTGTCTTGTTGTTTAAATTAATTCTGTGAGGTTAATCCTTATACGTGAAGTTCTGTTCATATCTCTAATTATTTCCTTAGGATAAAATTCAAGAATTGACATTATCGAGTCACAGTTTAAACAAGTGTTTGTTTTAGTCTTTGTTTTGAAACGAAATGTAAAGAAGTCCCCTGTAGAGACCTACTTTCTTTATTCATTTTTATCCTACAGATTCTTTCTTTACCTCCTCCTTTGTGCCAAGAACCAAATTAGGCTACATGAATTCCTTATCCTATTGCATCTTTAAGAGAGTTAAGGTCTCACTTCTTCCCAGTAATCCTCCCTGCTCTTCTCCCCACCACCCACCATCTCCCTAGACTGAGGCATCCCCTCCATCCACATGCCCAGCCTCTCACAGCACTGTCACAGCATTTACCATGCTGGATTCTAAGTGTCTGGTTCCATCTCGCCATTAGGCAGTAAGTGCTTGGGGTTAAGGACTATATCTTGTTCATCTTTATTGTTCCAGCACCAAGCCTCGTAGTTTACACACAGTTGGCACTGAATAAGGGAACAAAGGCCATAAAACTATTTAGTCAAAATACACACACCCTTCCAATCTTATACTGTTATTAGGTACAGGACATAGAGGTGAGAGAGAGGAGAAAGACCGTCATTTTCAAGAAGCAACATGGTTGTATATTCCTGGCTGTAGATATAGAGATGGGATATCACTTCTTTGGCATGTGTCCAGATGGAATTAAAGTCAGGATTTTATCAGATCTTTGAGGAAGCAGCCTTCCTGGAGACATAGCTTTAGAGTCAATTTTGTAGCCCACTAAGCCGAAAGCAAGTTGGAGAATTAATTATTGGATCAGATCGGCCCCAAATCATATTTGGTTTTATTTATTTATCCTAAATGAACATAATTGTACAACTTTTATTTTGTCCCTTTAAACGGGAGTTTGTTCTGTTTGGATGGAAAAGATCATCTGAAAATAATTTATGTGTAACTGCAAAACCTGCCAATGGTGTACTTCATTCACAAGGGCAAATTTAGCTTTGGAAACAATTTCTCCTTCCATCTGGAATTCTTCAGTGATAGGTATGTGTTAACAAACTCAGTGCCCAGGGAAGTCTTGTTTGGTTATCAAACATTGCTGGTACTAGCTGTAGCATTTTAAAATTTAAATTTTGTAATGTCTATGCCAGGGTAAAATTTAAGATGTGCAACGTGCGATAGGCAGATACGTGCACACACACACATGCACACACATTACATGGTTACAAAATAAACATGTGTTGAAGTTTAATTTAATTTGTCTCCATAGGACTGAATGTAACAGATTTTGGGTCCATATTGGATCTGTTACTAAATCTTGCTATATTCATTTCCAGGAAGATACCGTAATTTCCTGACTTTTCCTCAGGTTCTTACGTGTAAATACCAAGTTCAGCTTATGTGTTCACCCTCCCCGTTTTCCCCAGGGGTGATCTAAGTGTCAGGATGTTGGGATGGCACCTGCTGGGGTGACCCAGGGTCTCCAGGACCTGTGGTTGGAAGGCTCCAAAGCTCCTGAGAGGTGCCATTTCTCCCTCAGGAGAAGCCCAGCAGTTCTCAGCTGTCCTTTCTACTCCACGTTAGGCTGTCCAAGTGAGCTCATTCAGCCATTGCCTCTCTATACTGGGGCAAAGGTTTCTGATTTCTTGGGTTGTGCCTTGGAAAGCAAGGTCTAGGTCTCCTGTGCTTTGAACTTCATGTAATTGTAATTCTTGGAGATCCACACGTCAAAGACTCTTTGTGGGGCTTCCCTGGTGGCACAGTGGTTGAGAGTCTGCCTGCCGATGCAGGGGACGCGGGTTCGTGCCCCGGTCCGGGGAGATCCCACATGCCACGAAGCGGCTGGGCCCGTGAGCCATGGCCGCTGAGCCTGCGCGTCCGGAGCCTGTGCTCCGCAACGGGAAAGGCCACGACAGTGAGAGGCCCGCATACCGCAAAAAAAAAAAAAAGAAGACTCTTTGTCTTCCCTCCACCTCCCCCCATCACCACCCTCCTTCCTGCCCAGCCTTACATGTCAGGGGAGCAAGAAGAGAGGACCCATGGGCAGGAAAACTCGCTCCATCTTCATATGCCCGAGGTTTAGTCCAGAACTGAGGCTGATGGATGCTCAAAAAAATTTTTCTCTGAGAATACTGTCTCTTTGTGAGTTTCCAATCTCCTTGAAATTCAAAAGCTAAACCTGACTACTTCTTTCTCTTTGCACTTCAGCCATAGCAATCCTAATCTTCCCTGGGACAATGAGTGCCTCACACTGAATGAAAGACAGTCATGTACACACATGGGGCAGGAACTTCCATTAATATCTCCAGATGTCATCCTTCCAACACGTGTATATATATAAATAGATGGCTAGCTATATGGTAATTTAAATAAAGATAACTTAATCACCTCAAAGACCAGGTTTGTTTTTAATGGAAAGAATAGGGAAAAGGTTGACTCTGCGCTGAGATAAAAAAGGTCAAAGAAAGTGCAATTCTCTGCTAAGCACCAGATGAATCGGCCTGCACCTCTCATTCCCAGCCTTCTCCTCTTTCTTCTTTGTGCCCTTTCTCCTCTCTGCCTTTTATGAAAAAGTAAGTACCCCTTTTAATAAAGCTCAATTTCAGAAGTTATTGTACCTCACTTCCATAACATTCATAAAGAAGCAGAAACAGTACTTGTAATTTGCTGGGAACCCTAAAGAGAAATGAAATATCTCACTGAAGAATTCTTAAATAACATGAAGACATGAAAAAATATAGCCAGTGCATCTCTGGCTTATGTGGGAAGAATCAAAGAACCATGAAATTAATTTTATTTACCATTAAAAGATACTGAACTTAGAATCCAGGTTGTGATTATGTAATTAGAAATTAATTTCAGTAGCATGTTATCATCTGAACTAAATGTCAGCAAGAGTTATGAGAAGTATGTTAATGAGCTTCAAAGAAGCTTGTGTGCTTACTTGTACCTCAAAATAGTCATGCCAGAGAGGAGAGATGAAGGCTTCTGCAGCAAAAGGACATGCTGTGGTTCTTCTAAGACTCCCCAGTACATGTGATCAGTTTAATAGGAAGTGACTCTCTTTAACATGTTTATACTGAACTAAAAAGGAAGGGTTAGAAGGGTGTCCACAGGTGACACTCAAGTATGAAGTAAACATTATTACTGCAGCTGAAGTGTGAAGTTAAAAAACACTTGGATTTAAAAATGGTGTCCAAGAACATCAGATGATGCAGCTATATTTTAACTTTGGTGAAGTATGAAAATTTAATGAATTCTCCATCAGATTCTAAAAGCTTGAATTATGACCTCTTCCCCCCATCTCCCATCACCTCATAAAATAGATTGTTTGTCTTATTTAGGGTGGCACACCTCATTTGTGGAAAAGACCTTTCTGGCACTTGTACACTGTTTCTTATTTCTTCTAGTCATTTTATTAATTACTGTATGTTTGCTGGGGAAGAGCCCAAGTATACCTAAATCTGGAATTAGACTCCTAGCACTAGGGTTTAAAATAATAGAGTTTGTCATCAAGTTGATTGCCTCACATTCAGCCAGTGTCCAGCTCAATGGCTGATTTTTTTGCTTATGCAAAAATCTCAGAGGAGAAGAAAATTATAATTTGTAATAGACCTTTTCTCACAAAACGTTACTCCTGCCACTCTATGCTCCAACATGTGACGAAGGGAAGCTGAGGCAGCTTCGGTTGCAAAGGAAGACCCAAAGGGGTCCCATTTACGGTGGGGGGCTTCTTTCTGGGCCCGGTCTGGGGGCCTCACATGAGTCTCCCTCCCTATATGGTATGTCCTATCACTGCTTCCTCTATTTGGAAACCCAAAAAGATAGTCTGCCATCCTACTACGTCTTGGTGGAAGAAGGCCTTAATGTGTTCTCAGGAACACTCAGATGTGTTGCTATCAGTATTTCACTCTTGCACTATTTACAACAGCCAGGACATGGAAGCAACCTAAATGTCCATTGATGGATGAATGGATAAAGAAGATGTGGCACATATATTCAACGGAATATTACTCAGCCATAAAAAGAAACAAAATTAAGTTATTTGTAGTGAGGTGGATGGACCCAGAGTCTGTCATACAGAGTGAAGTAAGTCAGAAAGAGAAAAATACCATATGCTAACACATATATATGGAATCTAAAAAAAAAAAGGTACTGATGAACCAAGTGGCAGGGCAGGAATAAAGACGTAGACATAGAGAGTGGACTTGAGGACATGGAGGGGAGGGGGAAGCTGGGGCGAAGTGAGAGTAGCATCGACATATATACACTACCGAATGTAAAATAGATAGCTAGTGGGAAGCAGCTGCATAGCACAGGGAGATCAGCTCAGTGCTTTGTGTCCACCTAGAGGGGTGGGATAGGGAGGGTGGAGGGAGATGCAAGAGGGAGAGGAGAAATCAAGAAAACACTCCCATTTACCATTGCAACAAAAAGAATAAAATATATAGGAATAAACCTACCTAAGGAGACAAAAGACCTGTATGCAGAAAATTATAAGACACTGATGAAAGAAATTAAAGATGATACAAATAGATGGAGAGATATACCATGTTCTTGGATTGGAAGAATCAACATTGTGAAAATGACTTTACTACCCAAAGCAATCTACAGATTCAATGCAATCCCTATCAAACTACCACTGGCATATTTCACAGAACTAGAACAAAAAATTTCACAATTTGTATGGAAACACAAAAGACCCCGAATAGCCAAAGTAATCTTGAGAACGAAAAACAGAGCCTGGAGGAACCAGGCTCCCTGACTTCAGACTATACTACAAAGCTACAGTAATCAAGACAGTATGGTACTGGCACAAAAACAGAAAGATAGCTCAATGGAACAGGATAGAAAGCCCAGAGATAAACCCATGCACATATGGTCACCTTATCTTTGATAAAGGAGGCAGGAATGTACAGTGGAGAAAGGACAGCCTCTTCAATAAGTGGTGCTGGGAAAACTGGACAGGTACATGTAAAAGTATGAGATTAGATCACTCCCTAACACTATACACAAAAATAAGCTCAAAATGGATTAAAGACCTAAATGTAAGGCCAGGAACTATCAAACTCTTAGAGGAAAACATAGGCAGAACACTCTATGACATAAATCACAGCAAGATCCTTTCTGACCCACCTCCTAGAGAAATGGAAATAAAAACAAAAATAAACAAATGGGACCCAATGAAACTTCAAAGCTTTTGCACAGCAAAGGAAACCATAAATAAGACCAAAAGACAACCCTCAGAATGGGAGAAAATATTTGCAAATGAAGCAACTGACAAAGGATTAATTTCCAAAATTTACAAGCAGCTCATGCAGCTCAATAACAAAAAAACAACCCAATCCAGAAATGGGCAGAAGACCTAAATAGACATTTCTCCAAAGAAGATATACAGACTGCCAACAAACACATGAAAGAATGCTCAACATCATTAATCATTAGAGAAATGCAAATCAAAACTACAGTGAGATATCATCTCACACCAGTCAGAATGGCCATCATCAAAAAAATCTAGAAACAATAAATGCTGGAGAGGGTGTGGAGAAAAGGGAACACTCTTGCACTGCTGGTGCGAATGTGAATTGGTACAGCCACTATGGAGAACAGTATGGAGGTTCCTTAAAAAACTACAAATAGAACTACCATATGACCCAGCAATCCCACTACTGGGCATATACCCTGAGAAAACCAAAATTCAAAAAGAGTCATGTACCAAAATGTTCATTGCAGCTCTATTTACAATAGCCCGGAGATGGAAACAACCTAAGTGCCCATCATCGGATGAATGGCTAAAGAAGATGTGGCACATATATACAATGGAATATTACTCAGCCATATAAAGAAACGAAATTGAGCTATTTGTAATGAGGTGGATAGACCTAGAGTCTGTCATACAGAGTGAAGTAAGTCAGAAAGAGAAAGACAAATACCGTATGCTAACACATATATATGGAATTTAAGAAAAAAAAATGTCATGAAGAACCTAGGGGTAAGACAGGAATAAAGACACAGACCTACTAGAGAACGGACTTGAGGATATGGGGAGGGGGAAGGGTGAGCTGTGACAAAGCGAGAGAGAGGCATGGACATATATACACTACCAAACGTAAGGTAGATAGCTAGTGGGAAGCAGCCGCACAGCACAGGGAGATCAGCTCGCTGCTTTGTGACCGCCTGGAGGGGTGGGATAGGGAGGGTGGGAGGGAGGGAGATGCAAGAGGGAAGAAATATGGGAGTATATGTATAACTGATTCACTTTGTTATAAAGCAGAAAGTAACACACCATTGTAAACAATTGTACTCCAATAAAGATGTTAAAAAAAAAAAAAGAGGGAGGGGATATGGGGATATATGTATATATATAGTTGATTCACTTTGTTGTACAACAGAAACTAACACAGCGTTGTGAAGCAATTATACTCCAATAAAGATGTATTAAAAAAAAAAAGTATTTCACTCTTCCAGTTTGGGCTCTAGGGCTGCTGCCAGTCTCTGTGTAAAGTAGAAAACCTCTCATGTGCTGTCCTGCAGAAATTCCTCATTGAGTGACCCTCTCCTCTGGTCTCTTCCCTCAGGGGCCGGGAGTGGGGTGGCGGGGGCAGGGTATAGTCAGGGAGCAGGGCTTCCCACATCACTGTGCATGTTTGACTACACGGCCCTAGGAGGCACCGTTCACACTGTCGTCAACTTGAACATGCATTATGGTCCTTTTATGGAGATGCTAGTAAAGTGTCTTGAGGAAGAGATGCCTTTTTCTGGCTTGCCCAGAAACAGTAACTATGGACTAGCCACAGCCTGCTTCAAGGTTGAAAGTAACACTCTGAAAACACACTTGGTAAGTTCTGTCCCTCACTAGCCACATGACCTTGGGCTGATCCCTTAATCTCAGTTTTGTCATCTATAAATCGGGAATAACAGTACCTCATAGGCTGTTAGGGTTAAAGAGATTGCCTATGCCAAGGACTGAGCACAGAGCCTGGCATGGGGTGAATGGACAGTGTATGGCAGCTCCCACAATTTGGCCCGCACATGTCTCTCTGCACACATAGATTTCTTTCCAGTCACTTTCCATTCAAGGCTCTCACAGCATAAAATAACTTTCAAACTCTCACTATAAGACTCATCGCAGTGGAGCTACTGACTTATAGTATGAATTGTTAATTGGTATTATTTCAGTAGCCTCCTTCCTGCACGGAGTTAGACAATTGTGTCTGGTGACTCTCCGGCCCCAGCCATGCACGTTAATATATTTCTAAAGAGGGCCCGCCTCCAAGAGAATTTAGAGCTGGGAAGTGTAAGGATTCAGGCAATAGATGAGAGAAAAGGCATAAAGAAGGAAAGATTAGAGCTTACTCTTTAGTTTTCCAGAGATTGGATCACCCCAGCCAGGTCTGTCTCTGCCATGGCATTAATTATTACAAGACTGGTGAACAGACTCTGAGAAGGTCAAACTTGGGCAGACTTAGAGATCGTGCAGACAGGGGATGGGTCCAGGGAGTCAGTCTTATCTGCGAGCTGCCTGGTACTTAATCTGTGTTTCAGGGCTCATCACAGCTTTGTCTGTGGGAGATCGGCTGGAAGCCCTGCCGGCACTGATCTTATCATTCCCCATGATGCTTTCATTAATGACTGGTTTTGCCTGCTCTTTTTCCAGTATGTTTCACACCAGTATAATTTCTGTCAGTTTCCAGGCCTTGATGTCATCTAGGCCCTGGAATTGTGTTATTGAACTAACATTCACTGTCAAATCTTTTCAGGATAAACCTATTTTTCCTTATCATATAAACGTGTTGAATCTCCTTTGCTGGGTATAATGAATGGCTTTTAGGCGGTTGTAACACCTTCACTGAAATATTCATTCATTCATCCTCTGTCTGTCTCTCTTTCTCTCTGTTTCTTTGTGTGTGTCCCCTTCCCTTCCTTTCCACTTGTCACCTCTTCTCCACCCACCCCCAATTTCTTTCTTTCTTTCCTGAAGAAAAAAATGGCCATTTCCTTTTATTCTCTTACAAAAGAGTTTCTGTCACTGAGGGGAATCACTATTAGCATGAGTGAGTGGCATTCATTGTTTGGGAGAGAGCCCACTTGCTTTGTGAAGCAGGGCTCCTAAGTCATGTTAACTGCACTCGGCTTTCTCTGCTCTGCCCAGCCTCCCAGCCCCACCCCAGAAAAAGTGAAGCTGCGGTGTCAGGCACGTAAGAAAATGTTGCAGTAAGCTGAACTTTCATAAAATAAGGATTCTCATGCCTCCAACTTTTAAATCATAGAAGAGGGGGAGGGGAGTGCAAGGGGTTGAGAGTAATGTGCTTTGATTGGCACTCAGGGCAGGTTGTTCTTTGTAGATGGCACTGCTCGGAGGTCAGGTAAGGCTGTGCAGGGGAAGCCTGAAGGCAGCTGAGGCTCACATGTCTGTCACGGAGTCACTGATGGATAGTCACTGGTGGGCGAATATGAATCTGAACTTGATGATCTGTCAACAGTGGTGCTGTCATCATTGTCACGGCCTTATTCCTCTGGGCCATTTTTTTTACCTGTACCATTCTACTACCATGATTGTCAATTCTGCTTTTTCTGTTTTATGTCTTGAATACTTTGCTTTTTGCAGTGGATATGCTCCTGAACCGTTGTGAATAAATTGTGGTTTTAAGTAATGTTAAATTCATCTCAATACAGAAAAGCATAAAGAAGAAAAGAAAGTGGGCTAAAATCCCATCACCTAGATAACCCTGTTAATATTTTTCAAAAAATAAGAGTATATATATTTACATAGTACAAAGGTGTGAATTGTACAAATACTACAATTAGTACAAGTTGTACAAAAGCACCTCCACTTTCCTCACCACCACCTCAGTCGTTAGCGCCCCTCCTAGCATTAAGGGTCTGTGCAGGATACAAAGCACTATGATAAGAATACAGCAATGAATAAGGCATCCCCCTGGTCCCAAAAGAGGCTGCTAGTCTAATGGGTCAAAGAATCATTTGACCTACAGTTGCCTTTTGTTTGGCTTGCATTGTTTTTTTAAATAAAAGTTGTCAACATTGAAAAGTCAGGAGAGTTCACATAAAAATAGCTTCCCTTGAAAAATCTGAATAACTGGTTACAGTGGGCCTGCATTCCCACATGGCAACCATCTTCACTGCTGAGGAAATGCTGCCCCCTTAGCAAGTGTTCTCTAGTTTGCCACAAGCCACACCACTCCCTGTTGTGGACCCAACACTGAAACCTGATGTCAGTTGTCCCTTATCATCATGCTTGCCTATTCTTAGAGTAGAAAAACATCTTCAGAACCCATGTTTCTGTCAAAAGTACAGGGGTAAAGCTACTCCAAGAGGGTAATAAGCTTTTTCTTATACCTGGCCTACTTACCCGAAGGCGTCGGAGTTTGCAATTCCTGTTCAAAACCAGCAAAATATTCAAGGTGAAAAGGACCTGACACTAATCCAAGTCACTTGTGTTTTTACTTGTGGAGGTTCACATGCTTTCTGATTATTATTGAGAATTTGAAATGTACCAGCTTTGTTTAAGTTAATCCAGAATCACAGTTATATTAAAGGAAATTCACATCACACTAATCAAATTTTATCCTGGTTTACAAACTTTTCTGTGACATGCGCCAGTTTATACTACAAAACGGAGAGAGTTGATGGGGACTATTCAAAACACAGAAATGTAGAAACTGGTCACAGAAATCATTCCTTCTGGGGGTAGGAAGAGAACAGTTTAAAGCAAGAAGGAGTGTCGATTATCAAAGGTTTGGCCCAGTGGAATCAGTCAGTCCGTGTGTGTGACCTGGGCAGGTTGCTATACTGTCTGAGACCTAGTTTCCCCACCTGTAAAGTGGGGATAATGATGCCTTCTCACAGGTAGTGCAGATTAAGTTAGGTAATGTAAATAAAATGTTTAGCGTTATAGTAAATGCTTAAGCAGCAGGTCTATCGTTATTATTATTACTAAAGTAATAATTCTGGATTCCCAGGGTTTTTAGTCATTTGGTCATTCAGTACATATGCATCGAGCAGTGTAATCATGAGTATGACACTTGAAGTCTCTGAGTCCCATTTTTCTCATCTGTTTAAAGGGAAGAATAATACCTGCCTCTCCCCAACCCTAAGGTCAGGAAATCAACTGCAAGTGTGTTTGTTAGCCACATCGTTTGTAGCATTGAACAGATTGTTATTACTACTTTGTTATTAATTGAACTGGGAAAGTTTTTAGCTAGGGTTTTAAAAGATGGCTGAGATATCCCAAACTACTTAATCCTCATTAGGATTTACATTTTTCTCAAGCTCAACTCATCCAATGAATTCATTGCCTAATAGTATCCAATGAAAATACTTAGATAAGTCCAGAATAGATTTTCTTGTGTACCTTTACTTTGTCTGCATCCCAGAAATTAAATCAAGAGAGAGAAGGCTGGTTTAGAGGAATAGACTGATGAATAATTGGCATTCGTGTGTTTTTCCTAAGGAAAACAAGAATTAATACAACAACACAAAAACGTGCCTGCTTTGCTGAAGTACAAATTGAGGTCAGACGTAGACAGAGATTATTCATGTAATGACCACCATGATGCACTTTTATTGCTTCCTAAGGTGCCACGGCTTTAGAAGCTGGTGAGGATGGATGCCCTACTCATGTTTCATTAACATTGTTCCAGGAGCCTGGACTGGAGGGAAGAGCTAGGGACAGGCCTGGGCTGGAACCTCTCTCCACTTACTAAAGGTGTGCCTGTGAGCATGGTTATACATGTACAGGAGGGTCCTTATGTTTTGATCAATGTGTAAAATGTATTTTGCTACAGTTGGCTATCTCCCTGCTGTGGCAATATCTAGAAGATGTGGTACAGTGTGGTACTGAACTGGGTTGACATACTCAGAGCAAGACAGTGGGAGCTTAGCATAATGTCAGATCAGGACCAAGGAGAGAGTGTGTGATTGTTTAGCACTCCTCTATTAATTTGTTTATTCAGCAAATATGAGGTCTGTGATGTTCTAGACCTCAGCATTATAGGAAGAAAAACAAGCAGGTGATATTCTTACCCTTGTGAAGTTGACATTGTACAGGGGAAGACTGGCATTAAATAAATTGTTTAAGGAAATACACAAGATATTTACATAATTGTGTGTTGTGAGGGCAATAAAGGATATAAAGAGGAAATTAGATCCCCCATCAGAGAAGGCCTCTGAAGATGTCACACTTGAACTGAGACATCACCATGTGCATGTCAGCCAGTGCCAAGGACTACAGAGGGAACACTGCGTACAGAGGCCCAAAGGCAACCAAAAGCTTGGCATGGGCTTCCCTGGTGGCGCAGTGGTTGAGAGTCCGCCTGCCGATGCAGGGGACACGGGTTCGTGCCCCGGTCTGGGAGAATCCCACATGCTGTGGAGCGGCGGGGCCCGTGAGCCATGGCCGCTGAGCCTGCGCGTCCGGAGCCTGTGCTCCGCAACGGGAGAGGCCACGACAGTGAGAGGCCCGCATTCCGCCAAAAAAAAAAAAAAGCTTGGCATGTTTGGCCAACAGAAGGGAGGCCTTGAGCAAGGGGAGGGTGGTATGACATAACATTGTACAGGTTGGGGCAGGGGCAGATCATGCAGGACCTGGAGAGCTGAAATAGCATGCTGGCTGAGATGGTGGTGGCTTGGACCACAGTCAGCGCGATGAGAACAAGAGAAGGGAAGGGGTTTAAGATGTGTTTGAGAGGTACGAGTGACAGAACTTAACGATGCATTGAATGTCAGGAATGAGGACGAGAGAAAAACTAAGGATGTCTCCTAGCTTGAGCAGCTAAGTGGATGGTGGTACCATTTTCTGAGGCTTAAAAGTTCAATAATTTGCCAGACCTCACTCAGCTAGGATTTTGAAGTCTAGTCTGTGTGAATTTACTTTTTCAGTTTTTTTTTTTTTAATCTAAGTCAGACTATTAGGTTAAAGCTCCAAAATATTGTCCAGATTTTCAATTAAGGTATCACCTAGATTAAATTATTAATATAGACAATCCTGAGGTTCAGGGTTAAGTGATATTGTCAGACGCTGGTATTTCTGATAAATAGTACTATGATGGCTAAGTTTATCTCAAAACTAATAACCAGAGTCTTGGCAGTGTTTTTTCTCATACATACAAAAGAAAAAATGATTTTCTCCTTTCCTCTTGGGCATAATGTTTTTCTGGAGTTTTCCTCAGCCACAAGGTAGTTTCTGCTGTAATGTAAGATTAGATTATACATTGTCTCTGGTAATCCTGAGCTAAGACTGCAAAGCCCAAACAACAAGTTATTTACAGTGTTTTCAATCATGCTTGGGCTCCACCCAGGACACAGGCAGGTTTCTATGGAGAGGGAATAGTGACATTTCAGTGACCCTAAACACAGCCTGCAGCTCTCCTTCCGCCACCTGGGGCTCACCCATTTTGGCCAGGCCTAAGAGTCTATTGTTGACACAGGCAATTTCCACTTTCTCAAAGCAGTACATTCCTGAAATCCACATCAGGAGGTAGATTTTATAGACCCATAGACGTCTTCTTGACAGAGGAATCAGCAGGCCATGAATCTTCACATGTGAGTGAAGCAAAGCAGTCACCCTCTAAATCTCTCATCCAGAAGCCCCTTATTTTATTTTATTTTATTTTATTTTTCTGCGGTACGCGGGCCTCCCACTGCTGTGGCCTCTCCTGCCGTGGAGCACAGGCTCTGGACACGCAGGCTCAGCGGCCATGGCTCACGGGCCCAGCCGCTCCGCGGCATGTGGGATCTTCCCGGACCGGGGCACGAACCCGTGTCCCCTGCATTGGCAGGTGGACCCCCAACCACTGCGCCACCAGGGAAGCCCCAGAAGCCCCTTATTGAACTGTAAGCCCCTGAACCAGTTAGGATACCACAAGGAACTACAGCAACAAAAAATCCAACGTAAAAAGCCTTAAGTAGTAAAGTCATTTAGTGTCATGCAGAACAAGAACAGGACGAGTCCAGGCGGGTTCAGCAGTTCTGTGATGTCTCAGGGACTCAGGTTCCTCACCTCTCCGCTCCCCCTTCTGGACACAGAGCCTTGACTCTGAGCCATATCCCCTCATGGTGCAAGATGGCTGCCACAGCCCTGGGAAACACAGGAGCCACAGGAGGCCAAAGAAATGGGTCGTGTTCTGCATCATGTCTCTTTCAGTGAGAAAGCCTTTCCCAAAAGCCCAAGCCAACATCTTAAGTGCTTGTCCATGGAGCACCCAGTGCCCCACTTCTAGACACCAGGACATTATCCTAGACCTCCCCCTCTCCTTTATTTCCTTATTCTCTATGACCTATCCGTTCTGGTCTTAAGTAATCTGTCCCCGACCCTCAATCCCTGTGTTTACTACATTAATTCAGATCCTCATGAACTCTCCCTATTCCCCCTGCTTCCAGTTTATCTTCCACAAAGCCACTGACATGATCTAAAACACAGATCTCATCATGTCACTCTCCTGCTTAAAACCCTTCAGTGGTTCTTAATCACATATACAATTAAACTTCAAAGGTTTTTTTTTTTAGCTATAGAAATTACCTCTCCCCTCTTAAAAAAAACAAAAAACAGACAAAAAGAACATGCAGCATCCCGATAAAGCTAACAATGGATGTAGAGCTGCTGTGGCTGAAATGGGGGTGGGGAAACGGCTTATAGCTCATCCCGGTGGATCCCTTCACCTCCCTCACATGGAGACCCCAAAGCCTCCTGTGGATCCCATGTTGTACAGGCAAATGGAAATGCCTAGCAGGCAGTTGATATGGACCTCAGGAGTGTCAGCCAGGCTAGCGTTGTAGGCGAGATGGTGGTGGAAGCAAAGGTCAGGGCCGTGATCTCTCGAAGTGCACAGAGTGAGAAGGGAAGAGGGCCTCTGAGAGACACAACTCCAAGAGTTGAACTGATATAATGCCCCCAAGCCACGTAACATCCAATAACGCAGCGTCTCCCTTTCACCTTTCAAACTCCAGGAGTGTGCCTTATAGGAGGGTCTGTGCTCTCATCGTGATAGACGGGTTAACACAATCAGATGCTTGAGGACAAAGTGAGGACGGTTGAAGACCAGAATGCAACTAATATCAGAAACTGAGAATAATGGTTTCTAATCATATGAATTGTCCATCTTGTGCTTACATTTTTATTCTTACAGCTTTTTTTTTAACGTGAAAGATTTGCTATTTGCTTTGATAATCCTGAGATTAGTCTTTTCTCCTTTCGCAAGGCTTTTCACATCAGACATTGTGAATTAACCAACATTTCATGTGTTTCCATTTCTGATCAAGGCACTTTTGAGTTAAACAGCCTTTAGAATGGAATTTCCAATAGAACTATAATAGCTGGAAATGCTAATTATTCTCCCCGCTCTTGATATCAATCTGTGTTTATTCTTTATGTCTATTTAAGAATTCAGTCTTGTCGTTCTGTGCAGATAAAAAGCAGTTTGCATTGTGTTATTGAATATCACCTTCTTAATGAGGAGGTTAAATATTAATGAAGACTAATTGATGAATAATTTTAACAAGGAAAGGCATTATTGGTTTGAAGCCAGAGCTTAATGGGTTGTGCATTTCAGCAGGTATTTATTTGCATACTCAGTGATACTGTCAGAAGGCGGGGGAGGAGAAAGGAGAGGGGCTGGACAGAGGGCACCGGGCAGGTAATAAGGGTGGCCTCCAACTAGACCGGACTTGCAGCTCTACTTGCTTTTATCCATTCTCATTCCATGAGGAGTTTGAGGAGAGAGAGCTTGTCCTTTTGTGTCTTGTGTGGGCTCCAGGCAAACAGCTCTTCCCTCTTGCTTCCCTTCTGACTCTGACCACCCCAATCCCTCACTGCCTGTCGACATAGACCTTATTTCTGTCCTCATATTGGGTTTTCCTGCCTCTGCCTTTACAGTTCGCCCCCATCACCCCCTGGCGCCGACCTGTTTCTGGCTGCCAGTCTTTGCTGTCAGACTCCATATAGGCTAGTTTGTATAGGCTTCCCCCCCGCCCCCCCGCTCCCCATGGCTCCATAGGACCTGGTTGTTGGCATCTGTCATTTACTGGCCCTTCCAGGCCCTCCTGCTTGAAGAGCCCACCTGACCCCCATCCTTCCCACTTTCAACTGGGATTTCACAGAAACTCAGCACCAAGAAGAAGCAGAAAATAAATATCAATCGTATGAAGCTTCAAGCTGATTTTCTGATTCTCTCCGAATCCTTTTAAGTGTGATATGCATTTAAATCAAGAGTAGCAGAGACAACGATTTGGGAAAATGATAATGTTATCCTAGCCTATTTCAGTGAGACTCCAACATGGTTAAGAAAATTGACTGTCAGATCTGATCAGTGTTGTTGAAGTGAACAGCTGTCATTCTCCTAGTGGCTGGAGTCAAATTCTTACCCAGCGGTAGTTTTAATGACTGAAGGACCAGTAACCACGAGAAGCAGCCTAACCTCAAAGCACCACTGACCTGTATTGCTTCTCTCTCCTGTTTTGCAGGCACAACGTGTTTGATTGCTCTGTTGTCAGATAAAGACCTCACTGTGGCCAATGTGGGTGACTCGCGTGGGGTCCTGTGTGACAAGGACGGGAATGCCATTCCTTTGTCTCATGATCACAAGCCGTACCAGCTGAAGGAAAGGAAGAGGATAAAAAGAGCCGGTGAGTTTGTGAATGTCTCCGAGGACTTTGTGCTGTCTTGTTCAAGTGGACAAGGTGGCTTGCTGGGAGAGCCCCTGGGGGAGAAGATGTTCCTTTACCCAGTGATGAGTAGATCAGTACAGAGGCTGCTGCTCAGGCAGCTGGGACTGGACTTTGTAACATTTCCTATCAAATGAGTGGCCACTGAATTTGCCCTTCTTTGTGGCCACAGATTACAAAAGAGCCAAAAAAAAAAAAAAAGCCCTTAGTTTAAAGGCTAATGAGATTTTTGGGCCCCTGCTTGCCATAGCCCACTTCTCTCCAGCTGTGCCAAACTACTAACCACCAAACGAACCATGGAGCTGATACCTCTGTGCCTTTGCAAGTGTTGTCCACACCGTCTAGTGGGTAACAACGACCTTGTCCTTTAAGACTTGGTTTAAGGGTGTCCTTTTGGCAGCCTTCCCTGTCACACCCCTTCAGTCTTTCCCCAGCATCCTATGTGGACCTCTTGGGTCACCTTTCACATGTGTGGACATACCTGGCCCTCTTATCTGTCTTGCCTTCCTGACCATGAGTTCTTTGAGGCAGGACCTTGGTCTGTTCATCTCTATACTCCCAACACTGAGCTCTGTGCCTAAGATAAGTACATATTTCAGTTTGGGGAGGGGGAGAATCCCTTTTTCGCTTTTTCAACATCTAGAGGCTTGAGGGTACAAACTTACATCTTGGAACTGAGAAACAGGTAGGGAATGTAGTAGACAGACAGACATTAATAATAAATAAGTAAAAATAGGTAAATGATCTAGTATATTACAAGGTGATAACTGCTATGCAGGTTAGGGAATGGGGAGTGTCACGGGGTGGTCAGCATAGGCCTCACTAAGGTGACGTTGGGACGAAGACTTGAAGAAAGATTATCAGTTGATGATTCCACTTTCATAGTCAATTTGGGGGGGATTCTCTTCTACCAGTGCAGGGGAGGAGCCCTTCCCTCCCCAGACTGACAACCACAGCATGTAGCCTCTGTGTCACGTGCTAAGCCACAGGCCCGGCTGCCGAGGGAGCTCAGGTACCCTGGGTCTCAGCCCAAGAAGGGCCCCTGCTGCCTGGGGGAATCTACAGGTTGACCCTCAATGTCTACACGTCAGCTTCTGCCCAGAACCTAATCAACATTTGAGTTTTCACAGTAGGAAGCTATACTGTTGAGTCCAAAAGCATTGAATTTTATTCAGTGACTGCTTGAGATGCAGAATAATTTTTAATGAAAGCTTTGGTCAGGTTTTCTGTTGACGGGATGGAACAGTGTTTTAAGAGCATCTATCACGCTTTGATGAGCTTCCCTCCTTACGAAGACAGCATCTCAGTCCACTGTGGCCCTGGACTTAGGATACAGTCAGCCTGCTCCTGAGGAAGCACAGGCAGGGATGTGTAGACGGAACATGTGGAGATGCCACCTTAGCATCCAGCGCTCTCCTGAAATGTCAACCCATTTTATCCTCTCTCCTCTTCCCTGCCGTACCCATCCACCCTCCCCCGCCCCCACAGTGATTATAGTAGCAAATTCTGACAGCATCTCCAAGGAGGTTAATCTCATCTGTGTCAAGGGTGTATTTTACATCAGGGCTTAATGAACAATGACTGGTTTTCTTATCTTTGTGTGTGTTTTCTCTGACCTCAGCCTTCCCTTCTGGACATCTCTCCCCCTCCTGTTTTGTGTGACAGTACACTGCAACCAGTCTAGGCCAAATACACGTTGGTCTTTCTGTCTCCATTCCTTAAGCTGTTTCCACAATAACAGTGATGTCAGCTGCCATTTACTGTGTGCTCGCTCTGTGCTGGGAGCTAAGCTGAGCGCTTTACATATACTTTCTCTTTCCCTACCTTACGAGGTTGATGATGTCATTCTTATTTTACAACCAATGAAGTGGAGCCTCAGAGAGGCTAGTGTGCCCAAGGACACACAGCTAGTGAATGGTGAGACCAGAACTGAGACCCAGGACAGTGACTCCAGAGCCCACGCTCTTGCCCAGGAGACCACGCTTCCTGGAATGTTCTCGTACATTCCTGCCCATGGACGTCCTACCCATCGTTCAAAGCCCAGCTTTAATGCTCACTCCTCCCTGATTATCACAACCAGAAATCTTTGCTCCCTCCTCCCCATCTGCCTACAGCATTTAGCAGGTACTAGTCTCTCCCTGAAGAAATGCTGCTTTGTGCTTGTAGCTGTCGATACAGGTGGCTTTTCCCTCCTGCCAGGCTGTCTACTTCTTTATAGAAAGGTCTGGATCTTGTCTAACTTTATAGCCTGCAAATTGCCCTGCATGGAATATATATTTAATAAATATGACAAATAATATGCGAATGGACAAAGTTCTAGCTCCCTTAAAGAAAAAATAATAATAGGTAATACTGAATGCATGTTATATGCAGGCACTGTGCCAGGTGATTAATATGGAATAACTAACTCCTTTATTTCTCACAACTCCTCAGTGAAATAGGTACTGTTATTGTCCCAGTTTTGGAACCAAGGAAACCAAGGATCAGAAAGAGTTTCTCATCCAAAGTCACACAAAGCTAAAAGTAACAGAGCCAGGAATCAAATCCAAGCAGTCTGCCCCGAGGGCCTGAGCCTTTAACAACTGTGCTAAAATACACCATTCTTTAATCCTGATTCTATCTGGGGAGGTGTTTTGAGATATAGGCACACCCAAGGGCAGCCTCAAGCTGATGATGGATCCCAGTGGTATTCTCTGGTACCATCCACCTGCCTTTCAGTGCTGTTTTGCTGCTGTCCCTGGATCCCCACCCTAGGGCTCCCTACTGTCAGTCACTGAGCTGCCAAGGTGTCCTTAAGTTAAAACTGATGCCCTCACCCATCCATGCCTCCTACCCTCAATATTCTTATTAATTTGGTCTTGAAGGCTTTTAAGATACCAAGGATGAGGGCCTGAGGATCTACCCGCAGAGCATCAAACCTCAAGCCATGCAGAGGAACGCTGTTCCCTCCTGGTAGCGCCGAGGTGGGGTGAGGGGAGCACATAGGTCACAGGCAGTAGGTCAGCCCTCTGCAGACGCACGCAGACTGCACCCGGGGTGTGAGAGAGCCGCTGGTCAAGCTAATGGGCTCATTTTATCTTTCCAGGTGGTTTCATCAGTTTCAATGGCTCCTGGAGGGTCCAGGGAATCCTGGCCATGTCTCGATCCCTGGGGGATTATCCACTGAAAAATCTCAACGTGGTCATCCCAGACCCAGATATCCTGACCTTTGACCTGGACAAGCTCCAGCCCGAGTTCATGATCTTGGCATCAGATGGCCTCTGGGATGCTTTCAGCAACGAAGAAGCTGTTCGATTCATCAAGGACCGCTTGGATGAACCTCACTTTGGGGCCAAGAGCATAGTTTTACAGTCGTTTTACAGAGGCTGCCCTGACAACATCACAGTCATGGTGGTGAAGTTCAGGAATAGCAGCAAAACAGAAGAGCAGTGAACCCTCTGGGGTCTCAGCTGCCTTAGACTAAAGGACTTTCAACACACTGGTCTCTTTTAATGTAGTGAAAGGTGTGGGAGTTACAGTTAGGATCATCCATCCCAGACATGGGGTTCCCCATCCCCGGCCGTCTTAAGTCTATGTGCCCTGATGAACAGAGGGTGTTCTTGGCCAATGTAGTTGAGAGGCTGGAAAATGGTTTCTTCGTGTTTTCCCAACTCTTTCATCCAATGTTCAAAATATATAAATATATAGCTGTAGAGTCACATGTATGAAGTGAATGGCATATGTGCCACATTTCTCCTTTTACGATTGTTTTCAAGATCCCTTACAGGGCCCTCCAGGCATCAGACTTTGTGTGCTCTCATTGGAGCAGTGAGTCAGGGCCGATGTGGCCACACCCTGTGCTGAGGGGCAGAGCTGTCCTGAGAATGCTTTGTCCTCCCGAGCCCAGGTTTTCTGCTCTGCAGCAGCCCTGCAGAAACAGATTTGGAAATGATTTATTATTCCGTGGCTGCTCTTGGAGGCTGAGGGACGTGGGGAGGATGAGAGCCGCCTGCACGGCAGAAGTAAACTTCTTCCCTCGCTTTCTTTATTAGTTAAATAGACTTTGTGTACCACCTGACCAGTCTTTGTGTGTTTATCCTAATCATGCATGACCTTAATCTTTGGCCTACACTTTACCTATGTAATAGGCAGCTGTTAAACTTTACCACCAGACACCACGATTTTTTTACATTACCAAGTGAAAAAAGCAAATCACAGTACCATAATCCCTTCCACCTTTAAGGGTAGATAGAGGACACCATGGCCGAATAAGTCACAGCGCCCCTTGGGAAGTCTGCTGTTTGCATTCAGAGAGAACGCTGGTGAGATTGCCACCTCGAATCGAGCTCCAGCTGCCCGATTTTGTGCATGTTTTCCTCTCCTGTTGTAGTAGCTTTCAAGGGTCTCTGAAGCAGTGTTCTGAGAAGCAGCGGTGTAGAACTGCATGTGTGCTCCCGGAAGCCGAGTACAGAGTTCGCAGCCAAGTTTTGGAATTTGGTGGTAAACTACTGGGACGTGCTTCTGCTAGACAGTGGAAAGGCAGCAGTCTTTAACATTTGGTTGCAAACCACTGAGTTATTTTTGCGGCCAGACTTGCTGCTTTTCATTTCTTATCACCAAAGTCACATTTCCAATCTCAGTATTTTATAAGTTAATTACAGAAAATGATGGGTCATCCTGTTTCCCTGGCTGAGGTGCTCAAACAGCCAAACAAGATTTTCATTGCATCCCCACCCCTCTGTGTCTGAAACGCCAGGGCGGCCACCTGGTTTTGTCCTTCCAGAGTGAGCATTTGCCTTTATAGCTTCTCAAAGGCCCCATTCACTGGCCACCTCCTGCCCACGATGCCGCTTCCCTGATTGCTTCAGCTGTGGAGCTTTCCTGAAGCAGCTTCTAGGAGTGAACTCAGGAGGATGAAAAGATTCCCTTGTGGCTGCGAAGGACTGTAATCTGTCTGGATTCCTCTGAGCACTTAACCTTTCTTTGACTGAAAGAATTAATAGTGGTTTCCCAAGAGATGTGCTTACTTTGGTAAACTATAACATTAGAATTTACAATATGAGAATTATAACCTCGTTTTTTTTTCCTTTTTTTTAAGCCATAGAATGTTCTAGTACAAAATACCTGCCACCATGTTAGATTGGAGTATCTGCCTATTGAGAGGCACTGAACATTTGGATGTGTGTATTTGAGGCGGGGGTTGGGAAGGGAATGTGGGAAACATGCAGGTTGTGATCAGTGATGGGACAGTCAGGCCAGGCGGCCTGAGTTTGCTTGGTGATTTTAGGACGTTCTGATTCTGGAGTTACCAAAGCCCACCCTCTAACCGGAGTCCAGGAATAAGCAGTGTCAGCATATTACAGTATGCAGTTAATTTTCCTTTTTTATTTTTAACTTAACCCAAAATTCATAATAGCGATGGAAAGATATTTTTAAATGCTATGATCACTGTGATTGTCTAAAATGAAAACGGTACTGTTTTGGTGAAGATGAAGGAGAAAAGCGACTTAGTAAATTAGTGTTTATTTGCCCTGCAAAATGTCTTACTAGATGGTGCTGAGTGCAGGAGTGCATGGCTTTCCTTCTGAGTTCACAAGGCATCTTCTAAACTTTGCTTTGTAGAATTAATTCATTTCTGACTTTAATCAAGTAGTGCGTGTATTTTCTACTCCCTTTCTGCCTCTTTTTCTCCGACTTTGGCTTGTAGATTTTTGAAAAACAGAAGTTCTAGGCAAAATAGTAGCAGTTTGATTAATAGTTATGTCTCAAATCAGGCTACTTTGTTCCCTTCCCCATCCTCCTGGAGCTCTCTCTCCCTGAGCCGCCTCCAGCTGTCGGGGGTCTGCAGACATCACCCGGCATGCCCTGTGGCTCACCGGCCAGCCACTCCCATTTTCCAGGGACAGGGAAGGTTGAGTCTAGTTAGGGAAATTGATTTGAGAAGTTTGCATGTGAAGCTTCCCTAAACAGCACTGCCAAAGCTTTGGAATCGTCACCCAGACCCCCTAGCCTGAGTTCGCATTGCCAATAGCCCCCATGGTGCCAAATTTTGGAATGGTTTTATAGTCTTTTAGAAATGAAGCTGGGAGCCAATGATCACATGCTTATAAGCCCCCAGCAAGATGCCAAGCCCAGGTCTTCATTAATGCACTGCTCTCCCGCTGCTCCACTGGCAATTTGTACTCTTAAAATGGGTTGGGATTGGGGCGGTGGGGGGAGAGACAGGGAAACTTTTTTTTTAATTCACTGTATTTGCAATTCTCTAATAAAAGGAATAAATAATACTTATATGGAAAACTCCAAAGCTAGTTCCCAAGATCGGCATTTATTTCACATGACCAACTTGCCCAAGGCACTTAACTCTAAGGTCGCTGTTCTAATGCAACATGACTGTGCATCTTACTGGTAACCAGTGGCTACATTCCATTCCTTGCCTTGGACTGAAGGCATTGGGCTCTAGAATCTTGTCTATGTGGTAAGAGTATTACAGAGTGTTTTATAGAGTGATGGAGCATATGTGATCTGGATAATTTAAAACAGGTCTTATGGGCTTCCCTGGTGGCGCAGTGGTTGAGAGTCCGCCTGCCGATGCAGGGGACACGGGTTCGCGCCCCGGTCCGGGAGGATCCCACATGCCACGGAGCGGCTGGGCCCGTAAGCCACGGCCGCTGAGCGTGCGCGTCCGGAGCCTGTGCTCCACAACGGGAGAGGCCACAACAGTGAGAGGCCCGCGTACCGCAAAAAAAAAAACAGGTCTTATTTCATACAGCTGTGATGATTTCAGTGCATGAACATTTTTTGCAAACAGGATTGCATGAGTGATGGCATCAACACTATTTGAGGTGATCCTAGGAAGTTGATTACACGATTGAATTGGATCACTAGGATATCTGGCAATACATGAGGGATTCACAAAGGGAGTGATCGCTTTTTCCTTTGCCAGGTATATTTGATTTTCCTGACATTCCCCCCCCCCCCCCGCCCCCGAGTTGTTGCCAGATCTAACTCTCTTGCAACTGGGAACACAAAAACTAGAAAGGGCAACATTTCATTGTACACTTGTAAGTATAGGAATTCATACTCTGGATAAGGTTTTATTTTCCAATGACCTCAGAAAATTGTTTCCTCCTTTTGACCCATTATTAGACTGATCTTCTCTTAATTTTCCCCCCAAATTGCCTTAGCTCATCACACCAGCATTCCTGACCCAGCTCTGCAGAAATGACATGACCATTAGATACTGTGCTGGGCCCTATTTAACTGACTCTGGATTAAATCCTTCACATCTAGACTTCTAAGCTAATTAGTTGAACACTGCAGGAGTAATGAGATACAGTGTTCCCCAAAGTGTGCTCCACAGGACACAAGTTCCAAAGATACTCTTCCAAACATGGGGCTCCAGGGTCAAATGAGTTTGGGAAACATACTATCCTAGAAAGTTAGTACATATAAGCACATCAAAGGTTCTAATTTAAATATCCTCCAGGGGAAATAAATAAACACCACAAATGGAATTCCAGTGTCTTCCAGATTAATCTGACCACACAGGCTTTTTTGAGTAACACCTGGTAACACTCCAAGGAGCTCATGTTCCATAGCACCCACTTTGGGAAATTCTGCTATATGGAAATATTACTGTTTTCTCATTCACTATGACTCTTAGCAGTTGCAGTATAGTTTGCAGTTTAGCAGCAGTAATTCACGGAAGAGACTGATTTGTTAGTGAAAGCAGTATTAAGAAACAGTATGATTTAATCTAATTTTATCGATAGCAGAAGCCCAACAATCCTGCTTGAAACTCTAAACATGGGCTCGCTTCTTTTTATGTGAACGATAAGCAAGAGCCTTACCATAGCTAGGGATTTCTCAAATTTGTTCCAAGAGCTTTCAGTTGCTTTTCTGAAGTTATCTTTGCTTTCCAGATGGAATCAAAATAAATATGTTTACATTTTATCACTGTGTGAGAGTAAAAAAGATATATTTAAAATAATAGAAAAGGGGGAATGGCATATTTGGTATTAATTCATTTTTTAAATTCTAACTAGATTTTTTAAAATTATGTATCCATTGTATAATAATGGAAATGTAAACTATTTACACTTACTCTTTTCTTATACTTTCTGAAATCCCTGTCCCATGTTGTCCTACCTTTCACATTTTATATATATGTAATTAAGTTTGGCAAGTTATTTGGAGAGAGAATCCCCAAATCACAGAGGAAGCAAATCTAGTCAAAAATATGGTACAAAGTGAATTTAGGATAAAGTCATTATCTTAAAATTATATCCAATATTTAGGAATACACCCTCCCTCTGGTTGTTATCCAGAATAGTATAAAACAGAAAGTAAAGTCACTTAGACTAGGTGGCAGATTGCAAAGGGCAAGTGATAGTTGACACTATAAGGCTTCCGTTAGGTATGTGATCCTAAACTTGTTTTCTAGTATGTAAATTTATTTGCTAATCTTAATAATGTTGATGCTTTGTCCATTACTTTTTATTTTTAGTACTGTTAAGCTGCAAACTGTTAAACCAAGGGTTGATCATGATCATGTTTATGTGTTTAGTAGTAACCACACCATCATTTGTACAATCATTTCAGTAAATACAAGTTAAGGACTTAGAAGAAAACATGTAGCAACTGTTCGTTTTAGCAGATCATTATAAGCATTTGCACAATTCAAAACTCCACCAAAAAGCAAGCAAGTAGCAAAAGTGTAGATTACATTTAGAGATGTGGTTCCATTTACTCTAGAAATCCTATAATCTGGCATTATAATCCCCTCTGACATTTGCCAAATCCAAATTAATCTCAGAACCTCCAAGGACCAGAGTCCCTAGCTTTCAGCACAAGCAGATTACTGTGAGGGCTCCAATGGCAGATTGTGGTTGGGGGGAGGGTTAGGGGGCAGGGCAGTCTGCCTGGGTCTCTGCCTCCATAGGAAAGGGCCCATGTTTCAGCCACACTCTCCCATCACCTTTTTTTTTTTTTTTCTTTTTGCGGTACGCGGGCCTCTCTCTCACTGTTGTGGCCTCTCCCGTTGCGGAGCACAGGCTCCGGACGCGCAGGCTCAGCGGCCATGGCTCACGGGCCCAGCCGCTCCGCGGCATGTGGGATCTTCCCGGACCGGGGCATGAACCCGCGTCCCCTGCATCGGCAGGCGGACTCTCAACCACTGCGCCACCAGGGAAGCCCCTCTCCCATCACCTTTTGTCATGTAGAAATTTAGAGGTTAAGTGTGATGTCATGCAGTATCTCAACATATTCCTGTATTAATTAGACAATGCATAATTTAAAATGTGTTCGTGCAGAAACAAAGGTAGAAGTAATAGTCAAGGAATTGGGGGTGGCGGGGGGTGGAGAAAACCTTTAGGATACTCAGACATTAAAAACATAAAAAGTAGGTTATCAAAAATTTAGATTATTAGACTTTTACCTACATAGGTTGTATTTAATAGCAGTTGCTGACACCTGCACATACATCTGTAGAAGGCAGTTTTCCCCACTTTTCACCTATTGAGATGCAAGCCTTCCCATTTAGAGTATTGGCTAATGCTTTGCTTACATGTTAACTAATACAATTCTAAAGCTCCTTTTCTTAGGACTGATGGCACAGGTAGAATAACATTTAAGCAAAATAATTTGGAACATTTTTTAATTTTAAAAAAGGCAAAATTAGAGCTTCCCTAATTTTGGTGGCGCAGTGGTTGAGAGTCCGCCTGCTGATGCAGGGGACGCGGGTTCGTGCCCCGGTCTGGGAAGATCCCGCATGCCACCGAGCGGCTAGGCCCGTGAGCCATGGCCGCTGAGCCTGCGTGTCCGGAGCCTGTGCTCCGCAACGGGAGAGGCCACGACAGTGAGAGGCCCGCGTACCGCAAAAAAAAAAAAAAAAAAGCAAAATTAATTTCCAGTGAGATCAAAGTCAGAATGTAAAGAAAAGCATTCTCAAGAAAATATACAAGACAGGGACTTACTTCCCTTGTGGTCCAGTGGCTAAGACTCCACGCTCCCAATGCAGGGGGCCCGGGTTGGATCCCTGGTCAGGGAACTAGATCCCATTTGCCGCAACTAAGAGTTTGCATGCCGCAACAAAAGACCCCGCACACGGCAACGAAGATCCCATGTGCCACAACCAAGGCCCAGTGCAAATAAATAAATAAAAATAAATTAATTTTAAAAATAAAGTATATAAGACAAAAATCAAAGGAGAATAATATAAAATATTTTAAATTAAGAAGACATTACATCGTGAATCATGCTTTCTGATATTTGTGCTCTTTCTGAAGTTGAGATAACACTGAAGTAAGAATGAATTCTGAGTTATTTGTAAAGTTAGTAAAATTACAGTCCCTATTCCATTCTTTCCCTGTGAAAATAGATACATGTGGTCTTATTTCCTGTTCTCCTAAACCACTTTTACTGTCCTAGGTACTGTTTGCTTTCCAAATGCTAGACATCGTTTTACCCTGAATCCTTAGAATTTGTGCATTTTCAAGGAGGGAATAATCCTTTTTAGTAAGAGGGACTAAATGATAGACCTTCTATTTTAGAATGCTCCAATAAAACTAAAGTCACATAAACACAGTCACAGCTACATCTGGGGGTGAGTTTTAAAACTGGTAATTTTCCAAATGCCAACATGAATACCAGTGAGTATTCAATTTAAAACAGATGATTTCACAAAGACAAAGCACAGGGTTACTTAATGTTCCTGCTTCCTAGAGAGTTTTCCATATAACGAAAAGGGTCATGTTTGCTCATATAATTTTTTTTTAATCCTGTAGAAATGATGTATTAGACATCTCTAACTGAAGAGACTGATGTCTCTTGTGCACATTTTATGTCCCCATCTGTCTCAGTATATGCAGAGACAAACAGTGATGCTTAGTGTAATAATGAAAAGATACAAATCCTGCTACATGGGAAAAAACTATAACCATGGGATATTAAGCAAGAATACTCCCCCTATTTAGGCTCCAAGACTACAACCAGTCTATGTATTTTTCATCTTGATTTCCCTTTATCTCAGGCATATATTCAGAAAAATGGAGTAATAAATACAGAATTGGAGAAGAACCAATAACTTTTGCTCCTATTTTAGAAAGCAGTGTTTGCCTTTTTAAAATTTTGTCAGAAATACATGTTCACATTGAAACATTGACATCTACAGCCTTGTTTTTGGTTTACTCTGTCAGTTACTAAAGCCAGTGGTTTTGATTTATAGCACTCACATAATTTCAGTTCAGATTATAAAGGGTTGAAATCTATTTTGCAATGCCTCCTTGGTCAGCCGGGAAAAAGAAAACAAGAGCAAAAAATGACGACATTTTAGAGTTCAGAAGAATGATGATTCTAACAAGCCTGAAAAATAGTAATGAAACATTTCATTCCAAAACACCCCAGTGTGAACTATGTTCACATACATAATTCCTATATACCAAATATACAAGTTTAAAAAAAAAAAGCATCACTGGATTCATAAAACATTGATCTATGTTATGAACAGATTTAATTGAGAAAGCCACTATTTTTGCTATAAGTAAATCTGCTTGTATATTCTTTCCATTATTATTATTGTTATTATTACTTTTTTGAGCACCGACCATATGCCAAGTGCAGGTCACCTAAGGGAGTGTATCTAGAGGTGAGCACTCAGGCACCATCCCTGCCTTGGCACTTACAGCCCAGTGGAGGCTTCACAGATATCGTAATGCTCAGTATTGGCTGAATGCGATAAAAATGGGCATCTTTCATGATTTTCTCCAATGGGTTTAGATGTATAAAGACAGGACAGAATTAGAGTTATTCTTTCCTACACTTAAAAGACAGTGAATGGTAACAGATTTGGAATATCTTGCCCACACCCAAGCAAACTGCATCAGATAATTATTCCACGTTAGGTCGTCTAGTTTCCCAAGGATGGAGTGGGGAGGTGAGACAGGGAGCCTCTGGGTGCCAGGGCAGGGGTAGGGCTGTCCCAATGAGGAGCCACCACTGGAACAGCAGCCATGCAAGGGCTCAGCAGTGGTATGATTCAAGCCAGGGTATCTCTCTCTACAAGGTCCTCTGGAGGAAGGAGAGAATTACATCAAAGGCAAACAGGGAACACTGAGAACATCTCTCCATGGCTTGTTTTTATTTTTGTTCCCAAGAGGCTATGTACCAACTTCATGTCTCAAATGAGAACCCAGAACTGAGAGTTTTTATCATCAGTGCTCCTTGATTATGTAAATTAGCAAATTTATTATATAGAGAATTAACATATTTCAGGAATACAATTATTTCTTGATCTTAATTGTGAAGACTAAATGCCAGATTTTTTTAAAAGCATAAATTTGGCATCCGTGGTTACTTTAGACTTTCTAGGTTCTAGGCATGGAATTTAAGCTTTATATTTTGAACAAGAATAGCAACATCTATTTTCTGCATAGCAAAGCAAAACTAAATGCCAGACTTTTATTTTTAACCACAGAAGCCATCACTTCCTTCTAAAATCTTTGGCTGGTCATCTTCCCTAGACATCTCTTTCTGTTTATGCCAATTGCTTCTTTATCCAAGTAATATTAGCTTTGGCCCAATTATATTAGAATTCTATTGAATTAGAATAACACAAAGTGAATAAGATATTGGGACTATCTCATTGTGGTCAGCAGTGGAATTTTTGTTGTTTTGTTTTTAATCATGAAAACATACAACAAGAAATGCAAATTAAGTCAAGCCAGTTTCTGATTTGTTAAGATTAAAACCATAGGAGGAGTCCAGTTATTAAGGAAGGAAAGGAGGATTGGAGGGAGTAAGAGAAAACAACCCACATAACTGAGACGTATTTTTCACGAATGGTATATCTCAAAATCTGCTCTTGTTTCCTGCTGAATTTTGAAACAGTGACTTTGTATATGCATTTACTATACCTATTTTAACATCATGAAAAATTTTCCATGAGCATTTTCTTGCTATTTTAAAAATCATAAGATGTTATTTGTTTATAAAAAGATAGCAGGCTCCATAAAATATTAGACAATGCTTTCTTTTAGGAATCTCCCAATTGAATTTAATAATTAAATCATGGGTCAAAATGACTGCTCAAATCAATCAGACTGTCTGGTAAGTTAGTCCCTGAAAACTATCCATAAAATACAACAAAACCTTGGCAAAACCTCATTACTCTTGGTACTCTTCAGAGGTTTTTATACCTACTAGTCTATATTTGTCTCTAAGAGACATTTGAAAAAAAGTTAAAATGCCAATTTGATGTTGAGCTCAGAGTCTATGGCAGTGCACGGTCACTCAAGATGCATGGCATGTGTTTCAGGTCCCTTGGGTGTGTGCTAGGGGTAGATTTAGCATTGTAGAGACTAATGTGTTCATGCTATCACTGATTCTGTGTTGTATACAAAATGAACAGCTAAAAATTCACCCTTGATGACAAGATTAAAGCAAAAATAAACACATTAAAGCTATTGGACTTTTTTTTTTTTTTTTTAAAGCTGTTGGACTTTATACATAGAGCTGTTGCTATTCTTTTTCTTTTGGTTAAACTCATTTTACATTCTAATGTCTGTGCTGGAATTTTCTAATTTTTCAATGCTTTTGCGTTGGAGTGGCTGTTAAGTTGGGATTCCACATAGAAAGCAGAAAAACAGTTCATGGCCTGAGGATAAGACAAAAGCGTAACAGAAACAAGAGATATAGGAGATATCGAGACTTCAGGTACTCTCATTTGGAACAGGAATAAGCCTGGCTCCGATTCAAAGCAAGATAAATTTGTTTATTTTGGGGACTTCCCTGGTGGCGCAGTGGTTAAGAATCGCCTGCCTATGCATGGGACACAAGTTCGAGCCCTGGTCCGGCAAGATCCCATATGCCGCGGAACAACTAAGCCAGTGCCCCGCAACTACTGGGCCTGCGCTCTAGAGCCCGCGCTCTGCAACAAGAGAAGCCACCACAGTGAGAAGCCTGCGCACCGCAACGTTGCCCCCACGCCCCCCAACTAGGGAAAGCCCGCGGGCAGCAACGAAGACCTAACACAGCCCAAAATAAATAAATTTATTTTTTAAAAAAAGTATACAAATGTATGCAATAAAAATTGTTTAGTGTTAACGCAACCTTTACCCAGCTTTATACCACAGCAACAAAGTTTATATAGTGTAACCAGTATTAGGTGATAACAGTTAGATTAGCTATACACACATGTAAACTCCAGCAACATGACATGACACACCTCTGAGAAAAGTGTTCAGAAGAGAATATCCATCTGCCAAGGTTTTCACAAGATGCAGGAAGGAAGAGTGTGGAATTTAGAGACAGAGAGAAGTAGATATATACACACACACATGCACACATGTAATACTATTTTTATGTATTCTAAAGATGAAATGCTTAGATGTGAACAGCACTTGGAACTTAGAAGAAGAACAGTAAAAGTTAATCACCAGATTGCTGAATTTGGAATTGGGTGTAACAAAGCAGAAAAATGTGGCCTTGGATTATTTTTCTCCTTTTCATTAAGAATAATATTTGATAGCCAGAGTAGAACGTGCTGTCTGCAAATTCTGGCCTTCCACTCCTTTCTCTGGGTAGAACATTTCTAACATAAAATGAAGGATGTGATTAGAGATTTCAGGATGAATATTTGTTATCTGGATTAGAGTAAGAATTATGGACGTTTCCAAAACCAACCACAGATCCAGAGAAATAGGAATCAAGAACCACAAACACCCTACCTTCACTTCAGTGATGGGTTATATTCTCTTTCCCTCCTTCTGTTTTAGTTTAGAAATACACTAGTGACAATCTATTTGTTTTTTTGTTACGGTAACAACAAGAGAAAGGGGACTTTAATATAAGGATTTTAGTGGTGCCTCATGGAATCCAAAGGCAATAAGTATTTAAGTGGGGCCTCGGGAACAATTCACACCTAAAGACTCAAAAACTCTCAAGGAGTCTACAGGGGTTTCCTCTTCCAGCTTTCCCAGATTAACTGGTATTGCACTAGGCCATCCACCATAAACAACTATAAAACTGGATAAACTGTGCTAAGCAACTGTTTTCAGGCATTGGACAACTTGGACAACAGGCAGTGCAAGATAGCATCTTTGAGAGAAGGGATCACAAGCTGCCCCGTGATCACCTCAGCTCTCTGTGAGGCGACACTTTTCTGGTTGTGGCACAGCAAGCTGGAGTCCAAGCAGAGCTAGACTGAAGCAAAGATACAGAAGGTGGCTGGAGTCTGTGGAGAGCTGTAACAGAGGGGGAGCCTCGGAAGTCTACGTGTGGGCCCCTCATGAGTCCTTAGCCGAGGGCTCACTGCACATACGCAGGACCCTGCACTGAGGCTCCACTGAACATGGCTGCTATGGGGTTGAGAGTGGAATAAAAACACTAGAGACTGAGTATTGCTGGGGAATATCAAGTTCTGGCCCAAGCAGAGTACAGAGACATCCAGTGGAGACACTTAGGCTGTGTATTAAGAATAAGGACCACTCTCTAAATGAAGGCCCACTTCAGATCTAGCCTAACTGAGCCTAAAACCAAGTGCTGACAAGATCTGTAAGAGAGACAGAGTAGGGAAGTTGAGTTGCAACAAATTGAAGGGGCTTGGGAACACCTTAAGCTTTTACAGATTTGCTGAGACAAACCATAACACATTCCCCATGACTCCCCCTGCAAAAAAAAAAGAAAAGAAAAGAAAAAAAATAATCAAGATAGTTAGCTAATAACTGAACTACTTTACTTATGAGAACAAAAATCAAATATCAAAACTCTTCAGAGAAAGATAAAAGAATCCAGAATATTTACAGGTTTTTAACATATACTCACATTGTCCAGTACAATATAAAATTGAGAAATTACCAGACATGTAAAGAAACAGGAAAAGTTGACCAATAGTCAAGAAAAAACAGTGGTCAATAGTAGTCAACTCCAAGAGGCCTAGATATTAATCTTAGCAGATTTACAGCAGCTATAATAAATACATTAAAGGAATTTAAGGCAACTATGGTCTTAGTGAGACAACAGATGAGGAATCTCAACAGAGAAATGGAAAATTAAAGATAAAAATTCTAGAAGAGAAAAATAAAAAAACTGGAATGAAAGTTCTCTGGATTGGCTTAAAAGAACTTGGAGATGACAAAAGAAGAAGTGAGTAAACTTGATCAATACAAATTACCTAGTCTGAAGAAAAGACAAGAATAAAGATTGAAGGAAAATTAATTGAACATGTTCTACAAAGACATGTAGGACACTATAAAGCAGTGTAAGTTATATGTTACTCAAATACCAGAAAGAGATAAGAGTGAGAATGGGGCAGAAAAATAATTGAAGAAATAGATAGATAAATCATAAATTTCTCAAATTTTATGAAAAACATCAACGTGTAAAACCAGGATGATCAGCAGACAATGAAGCAAAATACAAAGAAAGCATACCCCACATAGAATTATCTGACTCAAAATGTCAATAGTACAAAGGTTGAGAAGCCCTGATCTAAAGCAATCAATTAAAAAAAATAATTTCAGGGACTTCCCTGGGGGGTCCAATGGTAAAGAATCTGCCTTCTAATGCAGGGGTTGTGGATTCAATCCCTGGTCAGGGGACTATGATTCCACATTCTGCAGGGCAACTAAGCCTGCATGCCGCAACTACTGAGCTCGCACACCTCAACGAGAGAGCCCACGTGCTACAAACTACAGGGCCTATGTGCCCTGGAGCCCGTGCACCACAACTAGAGAGAGACAAATCCGCACACCACAACTAGAGAGAAGCCCACCTGCCGCAACGAAGAGCCTGTGTGCCGCAACGAAGAGCCTGCGTGCCGCAACAAAAGATCCCACATGCCTCAGAGAAGATCCCATGTGCAGCAACTAAGACGCAACACAGCCAAAAAATATATATATATATAATAATAATAATTTCAAACACAAGAGCAATAGCTAAGAAGGCAATTGAGGAAATTAAATAGAATGCTAGTGACTACTCAACTCAAAAGAAGGCAAGGAAGGGGCCACAGAGGTGCAAAATGAAAAGTAAGTAACAGGATGGTACACTTAAACCCAATTATATAAAAATTACATTAAATATAAATGGACTAAACACTCCCTCATGAGGAAAGTCTTTTTTTTTTTTTTAATGCTGCTGAGACAACTAGATACTTACATGAAAGAGAATGAATTTCAAATGCTTTCTCACTCTGAATAAAAATTTAAATTGGAGCTGGATCATAGACCTTAATGTAAAACCTAAAACCATAAAGCTTCTAGAAGAAAATATAGGGGAAAATCTCCCCCACCTTGGTGTAGGTAAAGATTTCTTGGGTGGGGCACAAAAAGTATAAACCATAAAAGAAAAACTGGATAGGAATGTACAATGGTACAAACATTTTTGAGAACTGTTTGGCGTTTCATAGTAAACACACACCTACCCTATTGTCCAGCAGTTCCATTCCTAGATGTTTACAGAGAGAAATGAAAACATAAATACACACTAAAAAACTCATACAAGGATCTTTATAGCAATCTTATTCATGATAGCCCCAAACTAGAAACAACCCAAATGGATAAACAACTTGCTGTTTACTCATATAATGGAATAATACTCAGCAATAAAAAGAAATTTCTGACACACAAAACAACATGGATTAATGTAAAGTACATTATGTTCAATCAGAGAAGCAAGACTCAAAATGATACATACTGCATGAATACATTTACATGAAATCCCAAAATGGCAAGACTAAATCTACAGTGATAAAGACCAGGAAGTGGTTGCTCTGTAATGGGGGTGGGGTAGGAGTAGGGATTGATTGGAAGACAGCATTAAGCACCTTCGTGGGATGATGGAAGTGTTCTCTATCTTGTTTTAGGTGATGTTTGTACAGATATATAAAACTGCCCCAAATCATTGTACTGAGCACTTAAGTTTGTGCATTTTACTGTATGTTAATTATACCTCTAAAAAAAAAATCTCATTGACAATAGCATCAAAAAATACAAAATACTTAGGAATAAATCTAATGAAATATATGCAAGACTGTTACCTTTTCATAAACTTCAGAATATTGCTGAGAGAAATTAAAGAAAATCTAAATAAATGGAGAGGTAGACCATTCATAAATCAGTAGACTCGATATTGTTAAAACAGCCTTTCCCCCCAGTTTCTATATTTAATGCAATTCTAATCAAAAGCCTAGAAGACTCTTTTATAGAAATTGTAAAGCTGATTCCAAACTTTTCTTGAAAATTCAAAGGTCATGTAATAGTCAAAACAACATTGCAAAAGAATAAAGTTGGAAGACCTATATCATCAGATTTTAAGACTTAGTATAAGGCCAGAGTAATCAAGGTAGTATGGCAGTGATGGAAAGGCAGACTTACAGAGCAATGGAACAGAATTAGAGAGTTCAGGGAAAAAAAAAATCAGTACACTTATTGCCCCTTCATTTCTTCCCTTGTTCCTCTTCTTAGAATATCCTACTTGCTTCCAGTCTGTCTTCCTGCTGGCGGCCTTTCCAGACTCTGGCCCTGGGGGCAGCAGCAACATCCTCCCCATTGTGCCCTCCACTGTTTACAACCATCCTTTAGAACCCAATGGTGATTTAATGAAATTTCCCAGGTACTGAGCAGTTACTTCCTGTGGGGTCCTCCCATCTCCTATTTCAACAAATTCTTGCAAAAGCACTCCAAGCCAGACACTCTTATTACCTTCCTGCCATGTGCAAGGCAATGAGGTTGAGAGAGAAGAGTAATCCAGATAGTCAGAGGTGGCACTAAGACTTGAACTCAGATCTGTGTGACTCCAAAGCTAATGCTAGTACTTCTCTCAGAGCTAGACTTTTCAAATCCAGGTCCTATTAATTCTGTACTCCCAGCATCTTTACCAAAGGATTCTCCAGCTTCTTTTACCTCCTTTAAGGTTGGGAATTTGTTATTTCCTGAAGCATCCTGCTCTATCTCTGGATTTCTCTGATCCTATACTAAAATCTCTCTCCCTGTCACTCCTCCCACTACCTTGGTCCTGCCTTCCAGAGTCACTCTGGTCAAGGCCGTTTTCTCTGCCACAGGGCTTCCTCTTCTCCAGGCTGATGGCCCCAGCATCTTTAAGTCATCATCTGACTCGGAAGAGAATGAGAATTACTAACCCTCTTCATAGATGAGGAAACGGAGATCCAGAAAAAGCAAAGTACACTCCAGGTAAAGAGCTGAGATGGAGGCAGGTAGGCCAGCATGGGCCTGGGGTGCCTGAGAAACAAAGGGCAGAGTGGAGAAGGCTGGTATGCAAGGCATGGGGCAGAGGTTGAGGGGCGCTGGGCTTCATTTGCAGTGTGAAACCATACTCCTGAAGCTACTGGTCCCCCAAATGTCAATCTTACTCCTTTACCCTCCAGGCCCACCTGGTACAGAGGTCGGCCTAGGGTCGGCATCCATAGGAATCCTTGCGGCTTCCTGTGAGGTCTGGTGGAACGGAAGCCTGCAGAGCCTCAGGCCCACCAGCCTGGCCCTAGGCCGCCATGAAGAAGGGGGACTGGCCCTGGCGAAGGGCTTATCTGAATGTGGGCCTTTTCTGTTTCTGTAAAGTTCTTCCCTTCCGAGAGCCCGAGACTCCAGCTCTGAAGCTTTCCTCAGGGATTACAGTCTTAGCCTCACTGACAATCCACCAAAAGTCCAATGTAAACTGTGGGCTTTCGGTGATAACGATGTGTCACTGTGGTGATAGCCAGTGTAATAAATGTCCTGTCCTGATGGGGAATGTTGATGGTGGGGGAGGGAGTGTGTACATGGGGGCAGAGAGTATATGGGAAATCTCTGTACCTTCCTTTCAATTTTGCTTTGAACCTAAAACTGCTCTAAAAAATGAAATGTATGTTTTAAAAAACATCTAATATCAAAATTTCCCAGATTTATATCTCCTAGTTGAGGACAACGCTCAGACTTAGACTGCTTAGCCTTAATTCTAAATTCTTTGAGAGGGACTGCAATTGCGCTGTAGTGTCAAGTGGACCATGGGACTGTCGCCAGGGAGCTGCAATCTTAAGACAGGGAGAATTCTCATGGCTTGGGTCACACTGCACTAACCACGCAGATGGAGTTAGTGGATAAGACATTTCTCAAAAGTAGAAGTTTCTCAAGAAGGAGGTTGTTCAGCAGGCAAAATAATAACTGCCTGTCTACTTGCTTTCAAATTTAAGGCTGAGAAATACAAAATTTAGTTTCTTCTTATATAATACCTTAAAAATTTTTACTGTTTGTATGTTAAGGTTCACTAAAGGAGAGAGAAGCAGTGTGCAAAATTTTTTAAAGATTCATATAAAAAGAGATTCAGTAACAAAGGTGAGGTTGTTACTTTCCTCCTCTTCATATTCATTGAGCTAAGAGACAGGCTTGATTATCACTTGAAACACCAAATTAGTCATTTATGGCTTTTCAACAGTTTCTGTCCTGAAACCTTGAGACACTTCGTTTTTAATAAAGTAATTATAGCAGCCTCGGGGCATGGAAGAACAGCGAGACCTGAGTGCTCTCTGGTCATTTCATTGTGAATTTACCAAAATCCAGAGGTTTTCCAGCTTCTCATTTACAAAGAGGGCAGAGTGAACGGCGTTACCATCAGACTCTGAAACTACTTTTTGCCAAGTTCGTAACACAAACCTTCTCGGATGATAGGCAGGCAGTAAACCGTGAAAGGCAAAGAGATGTGGCCCTGACCTCTCTTCTCCCAAATGAGAAGACGCGGCTCCACAGGTGAGACAGGTTCAGACTCCTCAGGGCTCCCTCCCACAGCCTCCTTCTCCCCGCTCTGCCCCCCGCAGGTGCAACCGCAGCCCCGCTGCCCGACACGGATGGCGGGCACCAACCAGAGAGGAGTGTCCGCCGCGTCCCCGAGGGCTGCTCGCAGGCGGGGCACCATCCCCCAGCAGGATCCAAGCCAGAGCCTCAGAGCTCCCTGGTCACAAACCAGCTGTTTTCTCTCTGCCCTGGAGGAGAGTTTGATTCATCTCCTCACATCTCCCCACTCACCGTGGGCCCAACGGCTCCGGTCAGGGAAAGTGTTCTTACGTCCCTGGAGTTAGGTTCCCCCAGCTGTGAGGAACTGACCACTGGACCCACGACATCCAAATGTGTGAGGTTACTTAACACCAAAGGGTCTAGAAGAATGTGGGCCCAGGCTCACCGTCTCAGCCCACTGCCTTGGCCTTTAGGCTCATGGCATCACCATGGTAGCTGCAGACTCTAGCAGTGTAGGCAGAACATCTTATCAAGGAAAAGGAGGCTTTCTCCTTTTTTTCTTAATGAGGGAGGAACACAGGAGGCCACAGGCAGACATCCCCCATGAAACAGGAAGGAAGGGGCCAGGGCACAACCTTTAAAAGAATGACAAGAGCCTTTGAAGATACGACATAAACTGACTAAAACTGACTAGGTCCGAGATGGTAGAAGATTTGACTCCCAGCAGACCTTGAGCCTCATTATGCACTCATTGTAACACACTAGCATACGCTAAGTGACACGCCATGACATCTCTGAGGCTGATCATCAAAGGCCAAAAAGTGGGTGGTGGCCCCAATCCTGGAAATCTCCTCCCCTTCCCCCAAAATAGTTGGACTAATCCTCCCACTATACTCTGCCTATGAAATTACACAGCCCGCAGAAACTAACCTGGGGCGCTCTCACCTTCCGAGACATTCAGCATTCCGTCTATGGAGTGTATTTCTCCCATGGCTGCTCTCACTTTCTGAGTCGACCCCATGCCCTGGGGTTGCTCTCAAGCCTTTTGAGATGGACCACGTTCTTCGGCCTGTGGAATGTGTTCTCTCTCTAAATAAATCCACCTCTTACTTATCGTCTCTGAATTCTTTCTGCGATGAGACACAAAGAACCCGAGCTTCAGCAAGTCCTGACAAGAAGTGAGCAATTTTAACTAACAGCGGTTTAAGTCCCAATCAGAGTTGTGTGGTTTCACTTGGGGTCCCACTGGCAGGGACTGGTTCCCAAGACTCTGCTGCAGGAAAAAGCGGGAGGGCGCGGAAGGGGCTGGCAGCTCAGCAGTGAGCCAGCCTTTGACCCTGTCCCCCGCCAGCCTTTGACCCCCACAGCTTCTGACCCTGCTTTTTACCTTTACCTAAATTTGTTCATATATTGTTAAAACATTTATGTTATAAAAGTAATTCATCCTTGTTGTTGAGAATGAAGTAATAAAAGGTACTTCAAAGGGAGCAAAGTCATTGACAGGCAACTCCTGTTAACATTTTGGTATCTCCTGCTTGTTTCTGTTCGGTTTCTACAGGGGGAAAGGGGGAAGGGGGAGAAGGGGGAAGAGTGTTATTTAAAACCTTCGCTGCAGCTGCTACAGCCTTTTAAGAGAATGATGTTAACTCACCACGAGGGGCGTTGATTTTTCATCTGGGAAATGTCTCAAAGGGGGTTCTTTAAGGGGGAAATGTAAGTAGCGCTAACCTCCACCCTCCCTCCCACGTGGTCTAAAGGGTGAGAGTAAAACATAAAAAGGGCTAAGTTGGCAGACGTTTTAGACATTATTCATTGAAAACCTAAAGGAAGGGTAAGGCTTGCAAATGCGAAGAAAGGGTCACATGTGAGGAGAGACTAAGCGCAAGTTTTGTGCTTCCAACACTTACCTTAAATACAGAGCAATGGTATCCATCCTTGTTGGGCCCTCCTTTGACTTTACAAGACCCATGAGTCGGCTCTTCCCTTGGGCACAAATTCTGCCAAGGGCCTGCCCACTCAAACTGCCTCTTGGCTTTCGGGGCCCATTTCCCACGCTCGCTTCCATCTCCTACCAACACATCCATCAACACATGTCACCTGTTTTGACTCCTTAAAGGGTTGGTCCTGTATTAACTACACGTGGGATAATCAAGCAGCTGACGGAGACCGTGAGAGGGTTCTAATAGCTCACACAAAATCCAGAGGAGCTGGCTTAATATAAAGATTAATTCCCAGTGGATTAAAAGAACCCCAAAGGCGTCAGATGGGCCTGCCACATTTCTCATACTCACCCTTCCCCTCTCTCTCTCCCTCCATCCTGCAATAAATGCCTACCAGACGCCAAGAGAAAAGAGCTTTATCCCCAAGCTCACACTCAGAAATACTGTTATAAATAGCTCAGCTCCAGCTGCTCTTCATCTGGCGAGTTGCCACGACCATTTAGCATAGAGCTGGGGAAAGATTAAGGAGGGTGAAAGGGCAGCCCTCTCAGGGAAGGGCTCAAAGCACCAGCTCCAAGTAAGCCAGAAAACCTCTGATGCACTGGGGCCAGCCTCAGAATCCAGGTCCCTGAGCCCCTTCTCCCTTTCACACACTAGGTGTGGCAGATTACTGTACCCAACTATTCCTTGCCCACCCTGTAAAAGAACACAATATTCCTGGCTGCCAAAAAATGACGTGCACTACTTCCTGTGAGACCAAATCCCTGCCCCACCCTGCCACGGACACTGGGCTTGGCATGGGCTTTGCTTTGGTCAGCAGATATAGATGTTAGTGTTTCCACCAGCTCTTTCTCCTTCCACCAGCTCTTTTTCCTCTCCCTCTACAAGAACGGCATGTTCCAAACAGGCGTTGCCCTTCAGCTGGGACCCTGAGGTGAGAAGATACACACAGTAGCCAAGGCTGGTAAACAGTAGCGTGCGGTGTGGATGAAAAGAACACATGGTTGTTGTCAACCTCTGAGATCTGGGAGCTGTTCTTGCAGCATAATCTGGCAAAGGCTGACATGCTGGGGTCACAGACTCAATGCTTACAGGCAAGCAAAGTAAATGAGTGAGGCAGAGAGCAGGTAAGACCACGGGGATGTGGCAGGGCTGTGGATGGCAGAAAAGCAGCTGCCTAAGGTTAGGCGCTGTGTTAAACTCTGTTACCAGTTAAAATAAAAGGTGCTATTCATGTGGTTAAACATCAGAGGCCAAGATTTCAATAACACAGCTGACTAATACTACTTGAAAGCAAACATGAAGTTAAAAACAAAAAATATAACGACCCAACCTCAATGTTTTTCATAATCATTTAACTCTTTAGAGATCTAAGCACCAACCTGTAGTTGAAAAGGAACAATCTTCTAAATGGCAATTACTCACGTTTTACTGCTTTTTTGGGTCTCATCTTAAAGTGAAGGGAAGTTATCTTTTATTTTAAAAGTTCTCCCTCTATAAATTATTTGATTTAGCTTCCCAAATACCAATATAAAGTTAGGCAAATATGATCAAATCTAATCCTACCACAAAAATACCTACCACCTGTGTCTTAAAGAAAGTGACTCCCGGGGGGTGGGTGGTGGTGGGATGATTTGGGAGATTGGGATTGACATGTATACATTAATATGTATAAAATAGATAAATAATAAGAACCTGCTGTATAAAAATAAATAAAATTCAAAAAAAAAAAAAAAGTGTCTCCTGGGGGTGGGTGGTGGTGGTGGGATGAATTGGGAGATTGGGATTGATATGTATACATTAATATATATAAAATAGATAACTAATAAGAACCTGCTGTATAAAAATAAATAAAATTCAAAAAAAAAAAAAGTGACTCCCGGGGGGTGGGTGGTGGTGGTGGGATGATTTGGGAGATTGGGATTGACATGTATACATTAATATGTATAAAATAGATAAACAATAAGAACCTGCTGTATAAAAATAAATAAAATTAAAAAAAAAGAAAGTGACTCCGTATGGATGGGAATTAGCAAGGGCATAGATGGATTCCACAGAGTATTTCATTTAATTGATTTTATTGTAACTGGATCAGGTCTGAGAGGAGGGAAATGGAAATAGCCTTGTTATCAAGAATCAAACATTATAATGTTTCTAATTGAAATTAAGCTTTTCTTATAGGAGAATTATAAATATATGAGTATTACAAGAGCTGACTATATATTTTCAAGTTCATATTTTCTGCCAACAGATTTGATCTTTCACCATCATGTAATCCAGAAGAAAGGAAATCACTTGTCCCGTATCAGGCATAATGGGAAATTGCACAATCCCAAGAAAATGGGGGCAAGGAGTGCTTCTCTTGGACCAACTAGCAGGTCAAAGCTGACCTACATCACCACTCCTATGAAAAAACGTGCTTCTCCATGACATGGAAATCAGACTTGATTTTAGACCACATAGTAGGGCTTTCCTCTTGATGTGAAACTAATAACAATAGCAGCAGTGTTTTTTTTTTTCCTTTTTATTCTCAAACTGATTGTTAATTTAAAAAAAACACGGAGCAGTTAACAATGCAACTTGAATCTTTAGTCTTCTCTTTCCAGCTCAAGCACTGAAATATGCCACTCCTTTCATAATATTCTGGCCATCACGTTCTCTCTTTTCTTTTTGGCTTCAGAGTCCTTTCCAAAAGGAAACATGCTGCCTGGCACTCTACATTACTCCTAATTTCCATGTGGAACAATGAGACAGATGAAGTGACATCTAAAAACACCAGGGATTATATTTTTAAAAACAAGACAATAATTTAGATCTTCTTGCTTTAATTCTTCTCTATATTACCACGAAGAAATATTTATCAAAGTTCAGGAGATTACTGATATGCAATAATGACCAATATCTACACATTAATGGAGCTATTCATAATAAACTCATCAGTGAAGTAACTGGAAAAGAAGTTTAAATATAAAGAGTGATTTTTCACTATTCTGTTTATACAGTATTGAAACAACCATAACATTCAAACACCCATAAAAGTGCAAAACTTTAAGTAACATTAAATAATAATTGATAACTGAAATACTGCAACATCCTGAAGTATCTTCCAAATGACCAAAAAGAGATGAAGTTTTGTTCAGCATAACTTCACTTGTTTTACACACAACTATATATTTTAAAAAACTGTAATCCATGTAAGATATACACAAAACCCTGAACTGACTAGACTGTTCAATGAATAATACTCCACACTGCTTTGTTATTATGGACAAATGAGCTTATAATTCAATGAAACCCATTTAAGAAGTTTTAATCTATAGAACGACACGTTCAAATTGTTTGGTCCTATGAGTTTTATTAACAGAAAGCTCCCATTCCTTTATAAGATGTTTAATTCCTCTGAACATCACCTTTAAAAGGCCTGACTTGATTGTTGTCAAAATAAACCACAGGTCAAGTACAACCCTCCAGTCTCCAGCCTATAGCCTCTTCATGAGTTTCAGTTCCGTGTAAGCCACACAGTGACCTTCCCATGAGTTTTCCATTGGAGATTTCATAGTGTAACCTTAACGTTTTCCACAAAGTATCCCTCCCTTCTCTAGGCCTTGAGTAGAATGTCAAATTAATAATGGCATGTGGTGTTCCTTAGCATAACCTGCCAAAATGTGATAATTTCCTTGGAAGAAAAGCCATGGGCTGCAATCACGCGTCTGAGTTGACAGACATCCAAATGGATCCTATATAAAAAGAAAAGGTTGGTGTCTTCTGGAATATGAATGTCCACTTTTAATAAATTCAAACAGATCCCAACATAAACATCTTCAAACTTGATGGGTTTTACGTGACTCATCATTTCATAGATTCTTGGCACCAAATCTCTGGACATTATATAACCCAACCCACTGCAGTAGGGAGGAAACACCTTGAAGGGATACTCCTGGTATGAAATATGGGTTTTTTGGTAAAATCCCCTATAAGAATAGTTATCAATTAGAGGATAACCTGTGAAAAACTTCTCTGAGTGGTTTAAATTTAAGAGATACTTCACTAAATTGCCAGTATTGATGAAGACATCAGTGTCTGTCTTCATGATGTACCTGGCGTTGGGGCAAAACTCAGTTACCCACCTAAATGCCATAATCGTTTTCAAGGTCAGGTTATTGTACGTGTCTAAAAAATCTTGTCTTATTATGTCGCCATAAAGGAGGTGTTCATCCTCTAAGGATAATGCTAACATTTTGTCTTCCCTTTCAGCCTGCTGGCCTAATAAGAAAAATGTGAGAACCTCATATCCCCACCAAGACTTCTTTTCACCCCAAGTAACTCTAATGGCCTGTCTGGCTTTCACATCTGAGGGGTGTGAGGTCACCAGGATGACCAGAAATGGGTTTTGATGAGAGCAGTTCGAATGCTCTCGAAGTGTGAAGCGGAAGTCTTGTCTGTAAATGGGCTCATACTCATAGAAGTACATACAGTTCACGCGTTCTATCACATTGTAGTGGGGAAGACTGAGGTACCACATCACCAGGAAGCTCAGGAGTGACAGCAGCAGGAGGCTCCATTTCAGGGATCTCAGCGACATCCTACCCGGAAGAGTGGTCAGGAGCGCTGGGGCCATGCACAGCAACTCAGGAGCACGCGAGCCTCGGGTTCTGGAAGATTTATCAAAGACCTGCTTAGCGTGCCACTGCCCAAAACACATTTTCAAATGATACCTGATCGTCTACTTAAGGAAGAAGAGTTGGGAGAACAAAAGCTCCAAAGCAAAACCAAAAATCCTGACCTGAATCTACTTAACTTCATTTAACTAGAAGCAAACGGATACCAACAACCAAAAGTATATTTCAGCTTTTTACATCAAGATCAATGTTAAAAACATATCCCCAATTATTTGAGGAAAATTAATACTTCTTGTTTGACCTAACTGTTGAAATAATTCTTTACTTCTTTTTCATAATGGTAAAGAAGAGAAGCAGTTTGCTTTATTTTTTACTGTAGATTTATCTTGTAACTCCCCCATTACTCATCTTTTTCTGTCCCTCTGGATATCTAGAATAAAATCATTAATGCAAAGAGATATTATCAGCAACATGTCCAAATAAACCAAGGGTCTTTCTCAGCTGTGTGATCTGATGTGAATTCTAGCAAATCCGGAGTAAGAAAAACCCAACAGCTACAATTATTCACAGTGACCTGCTTGATATGGGGTGAGATAAAGGTGGAGATGCTTCCCCTGAAAGGTGAGGCCTCTAAACACAAGAAGGGTAACCATCTCTGGAGTTTTCAAATGCACAAGACTATGAAACAGCTTTTACCTGCCCAAAATACCACCCCAGCCCCCTTTCTACCTCACTAGCTGAACTCAATGCACAGTTTGGACAGCAAGTGCTTAAACTAAAGGCCTGCCCATAGTATGAGTTTTTGTGAGTTTCCCATTCTAATCTTACTCCCATCTAATCTAATCTAACTTCCCTGTTCAGAAATCCTGCACCAGATCAGAATCATGGGATGGAGCCTCCTAGAACACTTGCTTTTACAGGGAACTTCTAGCTGAGACAAGAAAACTGAGCTAGGAGACACAGTACATTCACGGTCGCAGCCTCAGCTCTGCTTTGGATCCCAAGGATAAGGTTGGTTTACAATTCGGGATCCCACAGGGCTTTCCTGGTGCCATGATCATGGGCCTCAGTCCAAAGACATTCATATACTAAGTGTTTACTAGAACTTCAACATCCACAGACTGCACCAGGCACTAAGGAGGCCAAAGGAAGAAGGCAATGGGAGGAGTGCAAATCCCAAGGCAACATGTAAACATGTCACAGCAATGTAGTACAGACTGTTTACGTCAAATGCTAAGGAACTTCAGAATGAGGGACAGATCAACAACATGAAGGGCAGGTTGAGGAAGCTTCTGACCATGCCCTTTCACCCACAATCAACTGGGGGAGAGATCCTGGGAACCCAGAATTTGCTATGGAGGGCATACATTAATGTCATTATATGGAAAGGCTGGTCTACCAAGGGTTCTACCTTGGGGCAATCTTAGGTCTTTGGACATACAGTTCTTCTGCCTCTTAATACATATAAAAATGACAGGATCTCAAGACTCTTTGTCCTTTCCCTCTGGCCATATCTTACCTGCCCTGATTACTTCTTGCTACAATATCCTTTCCTACCTCTAATGTTTTTTATATTTTAAGTCACACAGTACAATGGAATGTTTCAGCAAACTCTCTAGTTCGGTTTCATGTATATGTGTCTTGCCTTTCCACTTATATTCTATGACCTTGTCGGAAAGAACATTTTTCTTTTGACAAGAGTCAAACTACAAGACAGAGACCTACAGCAAGAGTGCAATGAACACTGGCCTGTCTGATGTGCTATTTCTATTTGTATAAACGTAAAATGTAGGTCTATCCATCCCACCCCCATCCTCCTTTCTCCCCCTTACTAGCCTTACACAGCTAGCTCCCAGAAAAAGCTGAAACAAAATAGACCTAGAATGAGAATTATGGAAGGAATTAATATCTTCTTACACTTTCTCCTCACCTGGCTACTAGACACAGCACAACCCTAGAGAGCTCCATCTAATCTCAGCCATCGATGACCTGTACATTTATTACAACTGTTATCAAATGGCAGTTTTACGTCTCATCCTAACAAATTGGCACATTATAACAAATTTCGGACAAATGGAAGGAAAGCATCTGAGTAAGGGGCTTCATGTATAACTGCACACAGGCAATGGAGGCCTGGCTACTCTTCAATAATGGGAAGAACTCAAAAACAGCAAATCTTACTATAAAAGTTATCCTATATGCATTCTACAAGCCACAGTTCATAAATGTGAAATTGTGTCTGTAGTTATGATGTCTACTGCTTATGGGCCTACGAAGAAAATAAAGTAGCAGCAAAAAGAACAGGAACTATCTATTCCAAAAGTGGGGGAAGGTCTTTCAAGGACTGGCTGGAACAGACTTCAGGTTACCCACAACACAGGTGGCTCCAAAGGCAGAGACCAGAGCCCACACCTAGTTCTGTCCTTTGCCAACCAGGGAGAGCTATGGGTATGTTACTTACTTCTGGAAGCCTCAGTTTCCTCATCTCTACAGAATGAAGATGTTAATACAGTGTGAATTAACAGATGGCCCGTGTTCTACCCTTTGCGGCTATTCCATCCTGTTTATGTTCACTAAATTGATTTTTATTGTCAAAAGGGATTATCCTAAAGAAATAATCTTGATGAATTCTTCTTACTTGATGAATGTTTCAAAGCGTCAAAAGATTTTATTTCTTACCTTCTTGATTTATTTCTTCTGAGTGAAAGACCTTCAATTTCATCGACTGAACATTCAGTAGCAAGTAGTCAAAAATAGTGCTTGAAATTTCTGTAAGATACATAAGAAACTTAACAGCATCTACTTATGGGTCAGGGAATTAGACGTCAAAGAGGGGAACGGAACCCCTTCCCCATTCCAATTTCTTTCTGAACATATGCTGAAATAAAACGTTAAAAAAAGCCCACGAATCCACAGAATTCAGAGAGTTCATGGGTTCATCAGGGAAGAAGAGCACTTGGTATTCAAGACGTAAAACCTCTAAGTCCTCACGTCAGATGGTGTCTTACGACATCCTACCAGTTCCACTTCCACTTTCATAAAGAACTCAGGGTCACTAAAAGAAGTGAAACACGAAACTTCTAAGAGACACTCTGCTGGTATCCTCTCTTTAATTCTCTGTTCCACACACATACACAGAAGGTAACCCTGATATGAGACTGTCAACTACCACTTCCCAATCCACTCCCTCCCCTTTGAACCTCTTTCTCTACTTACAAATACCCAAGACACATTAGTAAACTGAAAACTATGAAGCACATCTCAATTCCTGCCATGCTTTACGATGCTCATATATTGATTTTCATCAGTCAAATTTAAAAACCAGAACAGGATGTGACAAACAGGAAGGCACTGATATGTATCACTCCTTATACCAAAAACACTCCAAATGGATTAAAGATTCAAATGGGAGAAAAATAAACTGCTAGGAGCACAGACACACAAAATATACAAATGAACATTTAACAGTTTTGAAGTGGGGAAGAACTTTTAGTTATCCCATCTAAGGAAACAACCCAGAACTCATAAAAGAAATTTTGATCAAATAAAAATTTCATAAAGTTCTTGAACAAGGTTGAAAAGCAAAAAAACAACGCGATAAAAAGCACAAACAAGGTTAAAAGATTAAAAAAAAAACAGGGAAAAAATAAGATATTTATAATAATTTATAAGCCAAATAAGAGTTCATACAGCTTAATAAGAAATGGATGAATGCAAAAAGAGAATAAACAGCCAAAGGGGAAGTTCTCAAAAGAATTACAAATGAACGATAAAACAAGAAAAGATATTCAAGCTCACAAGTAAGCAGAGATATTGACAAAAATCTGAAACTGGAAAATTAAGGGGGAAAAATGACAATACTTAGTTTGTGTGAGGAAAAGAGGCATTCTTGTGCACTTTTTGGAGAGATTTATTAAACATGTATCAAAGACTTGAATGTGCACACTCTTTGACCAGTATCACTGCTAGCAATTTATCTTAAAGAAATAATCAGGCAACTGTGCATAATTTATAATATAAAAAATTATTTTAAAGTCTCCCAATAGGGAATTGGTTAAACAAAATTATGATACATCCATACAACGGTACACATTTATTCATTACATGCAATGATACTTAGCTATATTCTCTTGATATATTACTTAGTGAAAAATGCAGTAGCAAAATTGCATATGTAGTATGATTCCTTTTGAAAGATGAAAAGACAAGTCTCCAGAATCCACATAGCCACACATGCAGAGCAAGATGTCTGGAAGGATGTGTCCCAATATGTCAATGGTTTCAATTCTATGGACTTCCTGGAAGATTTCTTTCTCTCTTTCTTTTATCATTTGGATTTTCCACACTATTTGTGTACTGTCTTTGTAAATAGATAAAAACAAAGTAAAAAAATTGGACTTCATGCTTGCGTATCTCAAAGTTCCAATGAATGGGAGTAACCCTAAGCTAGCAGTTAGGATCCCGAGTTTCACCTTATCTCATCTCTTCTCCCAAGGTGTGAGCATGTACAATTCATGATATTTCTAGTAGGTATTATTCTCTTTTGTCTCAGTAAATATTAACTAAGTACAGTAAGCAATGATTTTTAAAATCCATTCAAAACACTGTAATTCTAATATAACTCTAATAGGATGTATATTAGCTAATAATAATAGCATTACGTACACACACAAAACCGTTTATAAAGTATTTCAACAAATTTTATTAGTTCCCCCCAATAACCCTATATTGTGGGCCAACTGGTTTTACTGTACATATTTTACAGGTGAATTTTAGAGTTCAAGTAAAATGAAGGTGAAATAAAAACACTGTGAAATGGACTAGGACTTATAAAGTGCACAAACTCTAGCTAAAAGGAGTACCAAGGGAATGTATTTTAGTATGAAGAAAAATGAACTCAGGAGGAAGGAACGGAATTCAAGAAACAAAGGTAAGTAAAGAGATTATTGAAAAATAATGAAAACTAATAAATATACATAGTAAAAGGAGAGAGAGAGAGAGCGAAGAACAAAAACAGTGTTTTTTGGTGTGGTTAAAAAAGTGAAACCAAAATACTATATAAAAATGATGTGGTTGCTTTAAAAAGAGTTTCATTTAATAATGTGTATTAACCTTTAGAGTGACGACCCTGAAAGAACAGATACTGAACATATACATTCCACACAGATTAAGAAATAAAAGAAACAAAGCAAGCTATCAACTCAACAGAGGGCAGGAAAAAAGGAAAAAAGCAGAGAAAATGCATGGCAAATGGAAAACCACAGAAGGAGGTGGCAAAAGTAAATTTAAATGCATCCAATATCAGAGTAAATATAAACGTAAACTCACCTACTGGAAAACAGACTCTCAGATTGGCTTAAAACTCTGCCATATACTACTTATAAGATACATGCCTAAAACAAAACAACACAAAAAGTTTAAAAATTAGGAAATTTTTTAAAAATCAGGAAAATGCCAATCAGAAATCTGCTGTAGTTATTTATTAACATCATGTATTTAAATGAACAGCATTTAAAAGGGACAAGGAGATTTTGTTACTAATAAAAGGAACCAACATATACATTCCACACAGATCAAGATAATTTAACAATCATGAAGCTATAGAAACATAGAAACATAGTCTCAAAATACATAAAGCCAACTCTGAAAAGTATGAGTACAAATGGGAAAATCTATAATCCTAATAGGAGATTTTTAACAAATCTCTCTAAATAACTAAATACATCAAGCAGAAAAAAATAAGGATGGAAGTGTTTCAAATAAAATTATTATTATTATTAATAGTCTTGATTTAGTACCTTTCATTCAATTAAAAAGAACAGGAATATTATTTTCAAGACCACACGAAACATTTACTAAAAAACTGATCATGGGCTTCCCTGGTGGCACAGTGGTTAAGAATCCACCTGCCAATGCAGGGGACACGGGTTTGATCCTTGGTCTGGGAAGATCCCACAGGCTGCGGGGTAACTAAGCCCATGCACCACAACTGCTGAGCCTGCATGCCACAACCACCGAAGCCCGCATGCTCTGGGGCCTGCATGCCACAACTACTGAGCCTGCATGCTGCAACTACTGAAGCCCGCATGCCTAGAGCCCATGCTCCTCAACAAGAGAAGCCACCGCTCGCTGCAACTAGAGAAAGCCCGTGTGCAGCAACAAAGACCCAGTGAGCCAAAAAAAACAAATATATAAAAATAAATAAAATGATTATACTAAAAAGAAAACTGATCATATTAGGTTACATAAGCTGTCTCCAAAATTCAAAACTTAATTTAACACAGGCCCCATTATCTGATCACAGTATTACTTCAGCTAAACTACCAAAACATATCTTGAAAAACACATAAACAAACAGACAAAAAATCCTGTCAGGAAACTCAAAACTCTTACACACCCAACTTCTGTTTAATCCATAAACTTAAAGAGAACACCACAGTGGTAATCATAAAATACATGCAACTGAATACCAGCAATGTATAACATTTCAATGAGGAAGATATTATACCAGTCCCTTACTTGAAAATTACTGGGGGAGAAGACAAGTCAAATTTTTTCTCTTGTTGTTTTGTTTTAAAGAGTGATTTGTAGTTCAGGGAAGACAAATAGCTCCAAGTGAAAAGGAGAAGCTCTTCTTTATAGAAAACTGCCAATTATGAATGTAGACAGGATGACAGAATAAGAAAACTATCATGTTGCAACCTTTCATGAAATTACTGATTCAGGCAATGATTATCAATCAGTGTTTTCATCATCAAATGAAAGATTGATGGGGAATTAGACATTGTATGGTACCAAAGTAACACCACAAAGATTACTTTTTACTTGTAAGGACTGAAAAAAACATAAAATTCACAGTGAAGGAATGCTGCCACTCTCATCCAATCATCAATCTCAGCATAAATAATGGAACAAACACATACTATGTGTCTCCAAATGAAATACAATGTGAAGTGTACATCCTAGCCAAAATGTTTAACTGGAATCTAATCACATTTTATATGAAATACAGAGAACAGAGGAACAAGCTAAGAACTCCACAGAGAAACACTCCAACAAACCCAGGAGGTGGGGTGTTCTATGGGACAACTAGCATGGTGTCTACAGCTAGTCAATCCCGTAAAACAAGGGATGCCTCAATATTAAAAGAGATTAAGAGACATACACAATTGCAGTGTATGATCCCAGACTGGATCCTGCAGAAACTGAAGACAATGTTGATATTAGGTGATGTGAAAAGGATTATTTATTTTGTTAGGTGTGATGATGTTAACTGAAAATGTTCCTGGGTAAATAAATGTGCTATATCCATACAATGGAATACTATTCAGCTGTAAAAAGAAACAAAGTACTGATACTTTGTTTGGCTATAACATTTTATTTAAGAATTCAGAACATGGGGATGGCTTCACTGGGGAATTTACCAAACATACAAAGAAGAACTTATACCAATCGTTCTCAAACTCTTCCAAAAGACTGAAGAGGAGGGAACACTCCCAAAGTCATTCTATGAAGCCACTATCACCCTGATACCAAAATCAGACAAAGCACCAAAAAAGAAAATTACAGGCCAATATCTTTAATGAATATAGATGCAAAAATTCTCAACAAAATACTAGCAAACCGAATTCAAGAACACAAAAAAAAGATCATACAACATGATCAAGTTGGATTCATTCAACCCAGGGTCACAAGGATGGTTCAGCGTATGCAAATCAATCAATGTGACACACCACATCCACGAAAGAAAAGACAAAACCACATGATCATTTCAACAGATGCAGAAAAAGCGTCTGATAAAATTCAACATACATTCATGTTAATAACTCTTATCAAAGTGAGTACAGAGGGGACATATCTCAACATAATAAAAGCTATTTTTGACAAACCCACAGCCAACATAATACTTGGTAAAAAGCTTAAAACCTTCTCACTAAAATCTGGAAGAAGACAAGGATGCCCACTCTCACCACTTCTATTCAACGTAGTATTGGAAGTCCTGGCCACGGCAATCAGAGAAGAAAAAGAAATAAAAGGTATCCAAGTTGGAAAGGAAGATGTAAAAATTGTCATTATATGTAGATGACATGATACCATACATAAAAAACTCCACACAAAAACTACTAGAACTGATAAACAAACTCAGTATGTTAGCAGGATACAAAATCACCGTACAGAAATCTGTTGCATTTCTTTACACTAACAATGAAATGTAGAAAGGGAAAGTTTTTTTAAAATCCCTTATAAAATTGCACCAAAAAAGAAAAACACTTAGGAATAAACCTCACCAAGGAGGAGAAAGACTTATATATTGAGAACCATAAGACATTGATAAAGGAAACTGAAGCTGATTCAAAGAAATGGAAAGATATACCATGCTACTGGATTAGAAGAATTAATATTGTTAAAATGGCCATACTACCCAAGACAATCTACAGATTTAATGTGATCCCTATCAAATTACACGTGACATTTTTCACAGAACCAGAACAAATAATCCTAAAATTTATATGGAATCACAAAAGACCCAGAATTACCAAAGCAATCCTGAGAAAAAAGATCAAAGCTGGAGGCATAACTGTCCCAGACTTCAGACAATACTACAAAGCTACAGTAATCAAAACAGCATGGGCTTCCCTGGTGGCGCAGTGGTTGAGAGTCCGCCTGCCAATGCAGGGGACACGGGTTCGTGCCCCAGTCCGGGAAGATTCCACATGCCGCAGAGCGGCTGGGCCCATGAGCCATGGCCGCTGAGCCTGCACGTCCAGAGCCTGTGCTCCGCAACGGGAGAGGCCACAACAGTGAGAGGCCTGCATACCGCAAAAAAAAAAAAAAACAACAACAAAAAATCAGCATGGTACTGGCACAAAAACAGACATATGGATCAATGGAACAGAACAGAAAGCCCAAAAATAAACCTATACACCTATAGTCAATTAATCTTTGAAAGGAGACAAGAATATACAATGGAGAAAAGACAGTCTCTTCAGCAAGTGGTGTTGGGAAGGCTGGACAGCCGCATGTAAACCAATGAAGTTAGAACACTCCCTCACACCATACACAAAAATAAACTCAAAATGGCTTAAAGACTTTATATATAAGATTTGACACCATAAAACTCCTAAAAGAGAACATAGGCAAAACATTCTCTGACATAAATTGTAGCAATGTTTTCTTAGGTCAGTCTCCCAAGGCAATAGAAATAAAAGCAAAAATAAGCAAATGGGATATAATTAAACTTACAGGCTTTTGCAAAGCAAAAGAAACTATAAACAAAACAAAAAGACAAATTACAGACTGGGAAAAATATCTGAAAACGATGTAACTGACTGACAAGGGCTTAATTTCCAAAATATACAAAAAGTTCATACAACTCAGTTACAAAAAAACAAACAACCCAATAAAAAAAATGGGCAGAAGACCTAAACAGACATTTCTCCAAAGAAAACATATAGCTGGCCAATAGGCACATGAAAGGATGCTCAACTTCACTAATTATTAGAGAACTACAAATCAAAACTACAATGAGGTATCACCTCACACTGGTCAGAATGGTCATTATCAAAAAGTCTACAAATAATAAATGCTGGAGAGGGAGTGGAGAAAAGGGAACCCTTCTACACCGTTGGTGAGAATGCAAACTGTTGCAGCCACTATGGAAAGCAGTATGGAAGTTCCTTAAAAAACTAAAACTAGAGTTACCATATGATACAGCAAACCTGCTCCTCATCATATATCCTGAAAAAAACTCTAGTTTGAAAAGATACATGCACCCCAATGTTCACAGCAGCACTATTTACAATAGCCAAGACGTGGAAGCAACCCTAAATTTCCATTGACAGATGAATGGATAAAGAAAATGTGGAATACAATGGAATGCTACTCAGCCACAGAAAAGAGTGAAATAATGCCATTTGCAGCAACATGGATGGACCTAGAGATTATCACATTAAATGAAGTCAGACAGAGAAAAACAAGTATCATATGGCATCATCTATATGTGGAATCTAAAATATGATACGAATGAACTTATTTACAAAACAGAAACAGACTCACCAACACAGAAAACAAACTTATGGTTACCAAAGGGGAAAGGGGATGTGGGATAAATTAGGAGTCTGGGATTAGCAGATACAAACTACAATATATAAAGTAAATAAAGAAGTTCCTACTGTATAGCACAAGGAACTATATCCAATATCCTATAATAAACCATAATGAAAAAGAATATTTATGTGTGTGTGTGTATATATATATATGTGTGTGTATATATATATTTATACACACACACACACACACACACATATATAAATGAATCACTTTGCTGTACACCAGAAACTAACACAACATTGTAAATTAACTACACTTCAAGAAAAAAAAAAAATTCAGAAAATGGGTGAACCTAAAAAACATTATGCTAAGTAAATGAAACCCAACACAAAAGACCATATTATCATATGAAATGCCCCTATAGGCAGTAGGTTAGTGGTTACCTGGGGGTGGATCCGTGACTGACTACAAATGGACATAAAGGATCTTTTTAGGGTAATGGAAATATTTTAAAATTTGACTGTGGTAATGGTTGCAGAACCCTGTAAATTTAGTAAAAATCATTCAGTTGTATAATTAAAATGAAATAATTATATGGTATGTAAGTCATACCTCAATAAAGCTGTTAAAAATTTTTTTAATTTAAAAAATATTTTCCTATTTTTAAGAGTCATACACTGATATACTTAGGAGTAGAATGTCACAATATCTATACATAATTTAAAATATTTCAGTAATAAAAACTAAAGAGAGTTAAGAAAAAAATTCCCTCTCTCATGTATTTCTGGTAGAGTAAAAAGTGGTAACACCTCTATGGAGGGCAGTTTGGAAATACATACTTATACAAATTACAAATACTTTTATTATTTTATCAGTAATTTTGTTCCTGAAGTTTATTTCAGATACAGGTGCATATGTCCAAAATGATGCATGTATATAAGGTTATTGGCTGCAAAATTGTTTGTAACAGTAAATAATTAAAAATAAGCCAAGGGATCACAATGAGAGATTTCATACATAAACCATGATACATCCACCCAATAGAAAACTTTACAGCAGTTAAAAAAAAAAGAATAAGGATGTTCTCTAAGTACTGACATGGAAAGATTTCTAGAATACATCAAGTGAAAAAGTAAGATATAGAACAATGTTTATAATATGTTAACTTTTGTGTTAGAAAGGAATACAAAATAAAACCAATATTTGTATGTACATATGAAAAACAGTGGAAAGACACACATAGTGGACAGAGAGGAGTGCGGTGGATAAGAAAGAAAGGTGAGAGCACTCCTTTTTATACTACTTTGTTATATTACTTGGCATCACTTTGTTATATTACTTAGTAATATCACTTTGTTATATTACATTGTTACCTATATATTTTTTTAAATATTATTTTGACTCTTATACTTGAATACATTAAAATTCAAAACAATGAAAACAAAAATTTTCCCTCCTCATTTAAAAAAGTACTACATATGAAAATGCACTGGGTATTACTAAAACAATCCTTACAGAAAATTAACTTTTAAAAATAATGTACTTTTTTAGGACTTCCCTGGTGGCACAGTGGTTAACAATCCACTTCCCAATGCAAGAGACAAGGGTTCGATCCCTGGTTCAGGAAGATCCCACATGCTGCAGAGGAACTAAGCCCGTGCACCACAACTACTGAGCCTGTGCTCTAGAGCCCGCAAGCCACAACTACTGAGCCTGAGCGCCACAACTACTGAAGCCCACATGCCTAGAGCCCATGCTCTGCAACAAGAGAAGCCACCGCAATGAGAAGCATGCACATCGCAACAAAGAGTAGCCCCTACTCACTGCAACTAGAGAAAGCCCATGCACAGCAACGAAGACCCAATGCAGCCAAAAATAAATTTATAAAAAAAGAAAAAAGAAAACATAAAAATAATGTACCTTTTTTAAAAAGTAGAATTACTTTATGTATTTTTTGTATCCATGTGATATATTTTTTGTATCCATGTGATTTTTTTTTACTGGCTTATAATTTACGTACAGTAAAATTCATCCTTTTTGTTGTACTGTTCTGTAAGTTTTGACGCTTATGTAACCACCAGCACAATCAAGATATTAAACAGTTCCATCACAACAAACATTCTACTGGTGTCCCTTTGTAGTCAATCCTTTCCCCAATCAATCCAATCCCCAGTGGTACAGGCAACCACTGATATTTTTCATCCCTATATTTTTGCCTTTACCAGAATGTCACATAAATGAAGTGATATGTTATGCAGAGTTTTTAGTCTGTCTTCTTTCATCAGCATTAACAGATAACATATTTTAAAAACCAGATTGAAAATAAATGATCTGAGTATAAGAAATTTTAAAAATTCCTATGTTATTACTAAGAAAATAAAAGGAATAATAAAGATAAAACAGAAAATAATGAAAAACCAATACAGGTGATTATTAAAAAGAAAAAATTAGGAATAGAAAGGAAGTTCCTTAACCTATTGAAGAAACCATAGCAAACTTAATGATGAAACTTCAGAAGTATTTCCATTAAAGTCAGGAAAAAGACAAGGATGCCCTCTAGCACTTCTACTATTCGGTGTTTTTCTAGTGACCCTTACTATCCCCTAAACAAGAAGAGGAAATATGATATAAAAATTGTCAAGGAAGAGAAAAAACTGCCCTTATTTTCATATTATATAATCATCTACATAGAAAACTCAAGGGGAAAAAGATGACATAAAAGAACTAACAGGTTTTTTTTTTTTTTTTGCGGTATGCAGGCCTCTCACTGCTGTGGCCTCTCCTGTTGCGGAGCACAGGCTCTGGACGTGCAGGCTCAGCGGCCATGGCTCATGGGCCCAGCCGCTCTGCGGCATGTGGAATCTTCCCGGACTGGGGCACGAACCCGTGTCCCCTGCATCGGCAGGTGGACTCTCAACCACTGCACCACCAGGGAAGCCTGAACTAACAAGTTTACCAAGATGCTGGATATGAGCTTACATACAAATCAGAAACATTAAAACAATAAATAAAATAAAAATCTAACACAAAAAACACAATAGCAACAAAAACTACAGCGTCAAATAAAGGTAACAAAAGATGTGCCGAACACTGATGTAGAAAACTAAAAAAATTTCTGAAGAGTATAAAAAAGATGTGAATAAACAAGAGAGATAACGTGTTCGGGGATAAGAAAATTCCAATGTAAGATTCCACTTCCCCAAACTGATCAATAAATTCATAGGATTATGTGAAAGGAACTTAATGATCTAGGAATAACCACCAAAATTTTGAGAACAAAGAATGAAGTTGGTGTTCGGGTGGATTTGGTGCTATCAAATATTTTGCAGAGCTCAGTAATTAAACCAGAGGAATAGAACAATGTATTAAACAGCTGGATAACAAGACCAGAAATAAACCCACCCATCCATAGGGACTTGAAAAATGGCAGAGGTGGCTCTTCAAACCAATGGGGAAAGGATTCAATAAACTGTTTTGGAATAAATGTGGAAAAAATAAAATTATATTCATATTTCCAAAATAAAATACCGAGTCGATAAAAGAATTAAATGTAAAAAAAGCAAAACCAATACCACGATAAGAAATACAGAATAGATTTGTGACCTTAGCACAGGGAAAGTCTTTGTAAAGAAGTCACAAAAAGCATATCCCATAAAAGAAAGGCGAAACAGATTGGGTCACAACAAAATATAAAACTACTTATAAGACAAGACACCATGAACACAGTTAAAAGAGGAGCCACATGGGACTTCCCTGGTGGTCCAGTGGTTAAGACTCCATGCTTCCACTGCAGGGGGCGTGGGTTTGATCCCTGCTCAGGGAACTAAGATCCTGCATGTCACGTGGTGCCACCAAAAATAATAAAATAAAATAAAATAAAATATTTTTTTAAAAAATTGATGAGCCACAGGCTCAGAGAAGATATTTACAACAAGTAAAAACAAAGGACTGGATATATATTCATTATATAATATACATTTGTAATAATCTGCTGTCATTATTTTCTGTTTATATGAAGTTTATATAAAACTTACAAATCAAAAGGAAAATGAGTGACATGAACAAGAAGCTCACAGAAGAGGAAATAAAGAGTGGCCAACGCACATGAAAAGAGGGTTGATCTCAATAGTAATCAGGGAAATGCAAATTAAAGTCAGATACAAAATTTTTAAACCATCGAAAAATCTCAAAGTCTAATATTAATCAGGTACTGGAGTAAATGCTATTTGTCACACACTGTGAAGCACAAACTGTTGCAGCCCCTCTGGTAAGGAACAGGGCTGCATCTAGCAAAACTGAAAACCAGTCACTCCTCTTCTGGGAACACACCCTAGAAAAACTCTCATACGTGTACACATGTGGAGACATGTACAAGCGTGCTCATTAGGGGGACTACGAAAGTGGAAAATTCGAGGTAACCTAATGGTCTATCCATAAGATAACAGATAAATAAAAGCTGGTCTGTCTTCCATTGGAATCCTACAAGATAGTTACTGGATTTGTACATAGTGTATCAATTTGAAAATAAAAAGTTGAGTAAAAAATACAAGTTGAATGATTACACATATATAAAAGACACCATTTAGATAAACAGTTTTAAACCACACACAAGAAACGGTAAGCTTTCAGAAGCAGCTATAAAACTATTTTTTAAAGGGACCGCAGGAACACCTTCCACCCTAAGCAGTGTGGGTGTCACTGTGAAGGAATGAAGGGGGTGTGTGGGGAAAATGGGAAAAAATAGATTAGACACAAATACTCTAAAATATTAGCAGTTGTTAATTCAGGGTGACAGAAAAATAGGCCTTCTCTTATATTTATAGCTTTCTTTGTAATTTAAATTTATCAAAACAGGAAAAGCAGCATAATAAAAATGCAGTTAGATGGCTCACCCTCAATCTTGTCTGCAGCACTTAATGGCTGTGTGACCCTGGAGAAGTTAACTTCTCAAAAGTGTCTCCTTCCAGATATAAATCATCAATACCAATTTACTTACTGTGAGGTTTATGTGGAGAACATGAATTAACCAGTCAGCACTAGGGCACTCTGTAGTTTCTGAAGTTAAACGACATTCAGCCACGCAGATAAATGCACACACTATGAGGGCACAGAAATGAAGCTGGCCTAGCCTGAGATCTGGGATTGGCTCATTCCCTGACAGTGGGACCACAGGACTTAGGAAGGCTGAACCCTGACACTGTTCTAAATCCCATGTCCCAGGGGAGGGACAGAAAGAAAAACCAAAAACATCAATGCACAGAAAAATATAAAAAGGCCCAATATGGACACTGTTATTTTATTACTGACTTCTTAAATAATAATGTTACATAGCACCGTCAACAAATAAATTATATTTATAATTTAAAAATAATTTCCATTTTATAAAAAATAAACTTGTGATTGTATTAACTGCACACGCATTCACCAACTAGATTCTAAATAATTTACATTAAGCAAACCATCTTCTCTGTCTTACAAGTTTAGCACAACGCTGGGTGCACAGCAGGCCACCAGTAATTATTGTTGATTTGGTGGCTGATCAACAACAGCTGAAGAAACATCTCAAATAATAGAAAAGCCCAGAAAACCTACAGAGACAAAACAGTTGTCAGCTTCCAGATTTATTAAGCGTGCAAATGCTTTAACCATCAAATGAAACCACTGTCCTCAGAGAAGGAACCAACATCTCAGTTACTAAGCACAGAACTTTATGGCAGCCAAAGATGGCTGCATTTGTGTCTTATCTACAGGTGTTACAGAGCCTCAAAAGGGCTGTGGACCAAAAAACTGGAAATCATTCAAACTATTATTTTTTAATGGAGGGCTTTTCAGAGTTTTTAATGTTAATGTACATTCTCTGAGAAGAGGATATATTACGCAATGTTTCTCAAACTTAACTGAACAAAGAACCTATTTTAAGTTTCAGAGCCTCTGGCAGGACTAGAATTCCGCACTTTGGGAAATGCTATCCTAGAATATCTTTGTATTCACTGAATCACAAAACTAATTTTGATGATTTAGTAAATAAATATTTAAGTAGTAGTTTGAAGTAAAAAAGGAAACCCAAAAAACTAAACAAACTGGTTTAACTACTTTGGAAAATTTTTTAGTGTTATTCACTAAGATATAACATACATGTACCCAATGACACGGCTACTACACTCTCAGGCAGAACACTCAACAACGTGTATGTCCATAAGGACACCAAAAAATGTTCACTAAAGTTTTTAATAGCACACTATTTATGAGAGCCCCAACCTGGAAACAACCCACAGTAGAAGAAAGAAATTTAGAGAATAGCACATTATACAAAATGAAAACGAACAAACTACATCCTCACATGACATCATGGAGAATCTCTCAACCATAAGGTTGAACTAAAGAAGCCAGGTACATAAAGAACAGACACTATAATGCGATTTATACAAAGTTGAAAAGCAGGCAGAAGTAATCTAAAGCATTAGAATTCAGGACACTGGTAACTTCTGGGGAGAAGGAGGAAATATAATTGGGAGAGACTGGAGGGGACCTTCTGGGGTGTTGGCCATGTGCTGTTTCTGTACCTAGATGGTAGCTACAGGTCTGTTCACTCTGATAATTTATCTTCTAACTTGCACACTTTTCTTTCTGCATGCCATACTTCAACAGAAATGTAAAAAGAGCTTGGCAGTCCAATCAATTATCTGTTTATTCAGATACTATGTGCAATCAGTGTAGGCAGGTGTCCACATGATGTGCTGGCCCTGGATGCCCCAGCTATGGGAAGAGCACCAGGTACTAAGCCATGTCATCTTCAAGAGAGCCCACGAATTAAGGAGCTTTAAAGACCTTTACTGTTCACATTTCACAGGTGAGGAAACTAAGGCTTAGAAAGAGTCAGTAACTTGCCCAAAGTTACAGGCTGTAAGTGGTAGAGACAAAAATCAAACAGGACTCCAAACCTCATGTTCTTGGCCACTGCCCTTCCTATCCTGGGGAGTCTGCTGCAGCCCTCTTGACCAGAGCTGCTCTGAGTGGGTTTTAACTTCTTGCAACCATTGAACCTTGAGACAAACAGTAAAGCAGCATCACAGCCTTACCATCTTTACACAGAAACACTCAAGATTCACATTCTCAAAATCTGAAATATGAGTTACTAACAACAGTAACGAATAGTAACTAATAATTCATGCAGGTATGGACCTTTTATTTTGCATCAAAAACATGCTGGGCGCAAGAAAATAAACTGGGGAGTGGGCAGAGGGATCAGGTCAAATGCAAGGGCTCTAGAGAAATGGAAAAGAGAGTTCAGTTACAGCAATGGTACAATTATTTAAGCAAAAATAATCTGATATTCTTTCCTGGGGTGCAGAAGTGTTGGTTATTTTCTACAGAGTGAAAGTAAATTTAATTATTTAAAAAATATATAAAATGTTTCTAATTGCAAATGTAATACATGTTCATCAGAGAACTGTGAATGCAAAAACAAAGCACAAAGACAATAAAAGCTGAAAGATAATGTTAACGTTTTTTTTTTTTTTGGCTGCACCATGCAGCATGCGGGATCTTAGTTCCCAGACCAGGGGTCAAATCCGTGCCCCAATTTTTTTCCTTTTTATGGCTGAGTAATATTGCATTGTATATATGTACCACATCTTCTTTATCCATTCCTCTGTTGATGGACATTTAGGTTGTTTCCATGACCTGGCTATTGTAAATAGTGCTGCAGTGAACATTGGGGTGCATGTGTCTTTTTGAATTATGGTTTTCTCTGGGTATATGCCCAGTAGTGGGACTGCTGGGTCACATGGCAGTTCCATTTTTAGTTTTTTAAGGAACCTCCATACTGTTCTCCATAGCAGCTGTATCAATTTACATTCCCACCAACAGTGTAGGAGGGTTCCCTTTTCTCCACACCCTAATGACTGTCATACAGAGTGAAGTCAGAAAGAGAAAAACAAATATCGTACATTAACCCATATACGTGGAAACTGAAAAAATTGGTATAGATGATCTTATTTACAAAGCAGAAATAGAGCCACAGACGTAGAGAACAAATGTATGGATGCCAAGGGGGAAAAAAGGGGGTGGGATGAATTGGGAGATTGGGATTGACATATACACACTATTGATGCTATGTATAAAATAGATAACTAATGAGAACCTACTGTACAGCACAGGGAACTCTACTCAGTGCTCTGTGGTAACCTAAGTGGGAAGGAAATCCAAAAAAGAGGGGATATATGAAATCCAAAAAAGAGGAGATATATGTATACATATAGCTGATTCACTTTGCTGTACAGTATAAACTAACACAACATTGTAAAGCAACTATATTCCAATAAATATTAAAAAAAAAAAAAACATAAGGAACTCTTACAACCCAACAGCAAAAAAAAAAAGATCCAATTAAAACATGGGCAGGGCTTCCCTGGTGGCGCAGTGGTTGAGAGTCCGCCTGCCGATGCAGGGGACACGGGTTCGTGCCCCGGTCCGGGAGGATCCCACATGCCGCGGAGCAGCTGGGCCCATGAGCCATGGCCACTGAGCCTGCGCGTCCGGAGCCTGTGCTCCGCAACGGGAGAGGCCACAGGAGTGAGAGGCCCGCGTACCACAAAAAAAAAAAAAAAAAAAAAAAAAAACATGGGCAAAAGACTTGAATAGACATTTTTCCAAAGAAGATTTACAAAAGGCCAACGTGTATATGAAAAGGTGTTCAGTATCACTAATCATCAGGGAAATACAAATCAAAACCACAATGAGATATCACCCTACACTTGTTATCTCTTGTGTGTTTTTCATGGTAGCCATTCTAACAGGTGTAAGAGGCCCACGTACTGCAAAAAAAAAAAAAGAAAACATCCTGCCATTTGTAACAACATGGATGGACCTTGAGATCATTAGGCTAAGGGAGATAAGTCAGAGAAAGACAAATACTGCATGGTCTCACTTATATGTGGAATCTAGAAACATTTAATTCATAGAAACAGTAGAATGGTGGTTGCCAGGAACTAGGGGGTGGGAGAAATGGGGAGATGTTGGTCAAAGGGTACAAACTTCCAGTTATAAGAATGTGTTCTGGGGAATCTAACGTACAATGTGTGGACCATTTAACAATAGTGTATTGTTAGTACTTGAAAGTTGCTAAGAGAGTAAATCTTAACTGCTCTCAGCACAAAAACAAAAAACAACCCACGACCCCTGCAGTGGAAGCACAGAGTCCTAACCACTGGACTGCCAGGGAAGTCCCACAACGTTAACATTTTTGATGAAGATCTATCAGGCCTGTCTCTCCTCAGGAAAACATAAGCCCCCATCCCACCAGCTGCCACTGCCCTCATCCTATCCCTGTTTCAGCCACAAGGGCTTCCTTTCTGATCCCTGACTGTGTCAAACTCTTTCCCTCCCTCAGGGAGTCTGCCCTTGTTCCCCCTCTAACTCAAAAGTTAGAGGTTCTTGGAAAGTCTGGCTCCTTCTCATGCTTTAGGTCTCAGCAAAATGTCATTTAGGATAATCCTTTCCTGGCCCCTTATCTCAAGTAGTTCCCCCAGCCCCTATCTTCTATCACATTCCTATCACATATCACATTCACATTATTCTCCTCTAAGCCCTTAACCCTACCTGGAATTCTTCGCCTGTTTGTTGTCTGTTCCCTTCACAAGAATGTAAGTTCATGAAGGAAAGGCCTTGCCCATATTGTTCAATGGCATATGCCCAGAGCCTAGCACACAGTAGGTGCTTGATGGATATCTGAATATTGTACAAATGGTCTGGTAATGTGCTTTTATCCACTTAACATATTACAAAAATATTCCCAAGAATAAACTGAATCCAAAAGTAAATTCCTGAGTTTCTGTTAGATTATGCTTACTCTTCTTCCGCTATTTTCTAATACAAAGCCTTATTCTAATAGGCTGCACTGATTCTGATAATGTTCATTTAAAAATAAAAGGTCCAGACAGGAAAAAACAAACACACAAACAAACAAAAAACAAATTTCAATGAAATTCTGGGCCCAAGCATGGTAGATTCAGAGTCATCCAAGGAGAAAACGTAAGCTAACTATTAAAGATAATTACTGGAAACTCCCTGGCGGTCCAGTGGTTAGGACTCCACACTTCCACTGCAGGGTTTGATCCCTGGTTGGGGAACGAAGATCCTGCCCGTAAGCAGCCAAAAAAAAAAAAAAAAAAGATAATTACTAAACTGCTGCCAGTTATGCAACATTCTGACTTCTCTGCATAAAACATGATACTACAAAGGAGTATAAATCCTAACTGCCTAAAAAAGGTCCTATGCATATAGGGTTTAATATAAAATGACAGGACTTCCCTGGTGGCACAGTGGTTAAGAATCCGCCTGCCAATGCAGGGGACATGGGTTCAATCCCTGGTCCAGGAAGATCCCACATGCCGCGGAGCAACTCAGCCCGTGCGCCACAACTACTGAGCCTGTGCTCTAGAGCCTGCGAGCCACAACTACTGAAGCCCGTGCCCCTAGCGCCCGTTCTCCGCGACAAGAGAAGCCACCACAATGAGAAGCCCGCGTACCACAACAAGGACCCAATGCAGCCAAAAATAAAATAAATTTATTTAAAAAATACATATCCTTGAAGAAAATTTCCCTAGTAGTACCCTCTCAAACTGAACACATTAATTCATAAACAAAGCAATATAAAATTCTGTCATTCTTACCTCCTCCAATTATATTAGAAACAGACAGAACCAGTGATGTCTGACCACTACTTCTCTCTTCCCTTTTCTTTCTTAAGCCAGTGGTTCTCAAACTTTATTGCATATCATCATCTCTTGGAGAACTGTTATTATTATTATTTTGTTTTTCTTTTTGCGGTACGTGGGCCTCTCACCGCTGTGGCCTCTCCCGTTGCGGAGCACAGGCTCCGGACGCACAGGCTCAGCGGCCATGGCTCACGGGCCCAGCCGCTCCGCGGCATGTGGGATCCTCCCGGAGAGGGGCATGAACCCGCGTCCCCTGCATCAGCAGGCAGACTCTCAACCACTGCACCACCAGGGAAGCCCAAGAGAACTGTTATTATTATTACATCCACTGTATGCTCTCTGGAGAACTGGAGAACTACAAAATACATGAACCTTTTCAAACTGAGGTATGAGATATTTAAGAGGCATCAAGCTACTTTAAGGATTAAGCATATTTGATAAGACTTACATTTCTTCTTACTTTGAAGCACACAGTTGGAAGTATAATAGGGAATCAAATTTTATTTATTGAATGAATGAACTGCAACCACTACATGTGCATAATCTAATAATGCTTAAAAATGAAATATTCTTTACTCTGTCGGGGCAAACAAAGTTAACGTCAAAAAGAACTTGCTTTCTATCTTACCTAACTTCTTCATACTCCCCTCTCTCCGTAACTGTAGCAACAGCACCTGCCTGGTCCTGGCACTATAGTAAGTGCTTTGGAGACCTGCTCCTTAGTCAGGGGCTCACAGGCAGCAGAGCAGGGCTGGAAATCCAGGTGTCCTCACCCCATAAGTGGGGTCTGGAACCTCTGCAGTACAAGGCATCCTTCCTGACTTGTTTTTATCTCTCTAGTCTGATGTCTTCATACTTTCCTCCATGTAGTGAAGCACCTCTGTTCTTCCCCAGGGATAAAGAGTTGACAAAGCTAAACCACAAACTTAAAAAAAGGGAAATCCTAAATGCAAACACAGTTCAATCTCCAAGCAAATCATGCTCAGCTCTTTCTAATTCTCACCCAAACAATTTTCAACAAGTCTCTTCCAAGTACACTTTTCAGCAAGGGCGGAATTGCTGAGGGGGAATAATGTTAGTGAGTTTATATTCCAAATAACTCTGAATAAGCTCCCACACTTCTGTAAACATTAGTGAACACTTCGACACAGAAGCAGTGGCCATCAGGAGCCAGCAGAGTCGCTAAGAAAATTTCACCTGACTAACCTCATCTCCATATTCAAAAGGGTTCCTTGACCAGAAGATCAAGGGAAGCCTTAGACAACACACAAGAATTAAGCTTCTCTGAAGATGGCAGTGCACTGAAAGGTCCCTCTGAACAAAATGGAAAAAGCTGAGTCCAGTGGCAGTGCCTAGATGGTTCAAAATCGGCTGATCCATCTCGGCCAGTGGATTTTTCACAGCCAGTCTTTTGTTCAACACACGCTTCTTGGGCGCAAGCTAGACTGTGAGAATACAGTATTGACCAAAACAGCCAAAGACCTGTCCTCCCATTTATGTTCTAAGGCTGTTAGAGCATCTTTGTCAACCTGGGAGAAAATCTCTAGGGTTTAATCACAGGCCTATCTTTAGCCTTTTCCTGTTTAATACTTCTTATGAAAGACAAATGAATATGGGTTTATTCAATTTTGAAGGCAAGACAAAGCAGGAAAAAATAGCAAATTCATTAGAAGATATAATTGCAATCTAAAAAGCTTTCAACAGGTTAGAATAGAGCCAAAGCAAGATGAAATCTGATGGGAAAAAATTTACTGTCCTATATCACAGTTCAAAAAACCAACTGCGTAAGAGAGGATGGGAGACCATTTTAACACCCGTCTAAGTTAGGAAGACCTAAAGGTTTTAGTTGAGTATGAATTCAGTATGAAGAAAGGTGATGGTGTAAAGGAATAACTGGAGAGTCAGGAAACAAGGATTCTAGTTCCAGTGGCTGGGGGAGGGGGCAAGTTATTGAATTTAGGGAGTTGCTTCTCTCATCAGAGCCTTTAAGGGATTGGGCCAGGATACCTCTCAGATCCCATCTAGCTCCACCATAACAAAGATAATGCTCACTTCTGTACACTGCTGTGTCCCCAGCACCTAGCACGGAAAGCATTCCCCAGGTGCTTGTAAATGAATGGCAGTGCTAACAGAAATCCTACAGGTTAGTACTATAATGTGCCTCCCTCTCCCAACACACACACTAAAACCCCTAACACTCTCTTGGGTTCAAGAAAGAGAAAGGAGTCTGGGCAAAAGGGATCATAAACCCATAGCCACACATATGTTCCATTTTAAAAGGATCCTTGACAAGTTAGATTTATAGTTGAGAGGAAGGTTAAGGGGTTGGTTTCTCAACTCCCATAATAAGAATTGGATAAAGTAGTGGCTGAAGGAACTGAGGAATGTTCTGTTCTGGGGAAAACAAAAGCTTAGAAGGGCCATGGTAGATGCTTTCAGATATTTTGAACAATACGTCAGTGTAACTCCAGAAGGCAAATGGAAGCCCAAAGATAAAAATCAGTGGGGGACTTCCCTGGTGGCACAGTGGTTAAGAATCCTCCTGCCAATGCAGCGGACACAGGTTCAAGCCCTGGTCCCAGAAGATCCCACATGCCACGGTGCAACTAAGCCCATGTGCCACAACTACTGAGCCAGCGCTCTAGAGCCCGTGAACCACTACTGAGCCCGCACGCCACAGCTACTGAACCAGCGCTCTAGGGCCCGCGAACCACAACTACTGAAGCCCGCGTGCCTAGAGCCCGTGCTCCGCAACGAGAAGCCACTGCAATGAGAAGCCTGCGCACTGCAACGAAGAGTAGACCCCGCTCACCGCGACTAGAGGAAGCATGCACAGCAATGAAGACCCAACGCAGCAAAAAAAAAAAAAAAAAAAAAAACAGTGGGAAGGTTCAGTATAGATTACTAGAATGGGCTGCTCCTCACCAACAGAAATCTTCAAGCAGCTGGCAGGAATGTTACAAAGGTTAATTCCTCACTGAGTTTTAAGTTATTTTAGATAACTTCTAAGGTCCCTTCCAACTCCAAGATTCCATGACTTTGTTATTCATATTTAAAATGTAGTATACAGAAAAGGTTTGGGACTTCCCTGGTGGTCCAGTGGTTAAGAATCCACCTTCCAATGCAGGGAACGCCGGTTGGATCCCTGGTCGGGGAACTAAGACCCCACATGCCGTGGGGCAACTAAGCCCGTGCGCTCTAGAGCTCACGCACCACAACTAGACAGGAGCCTGAGTGCTGCAACAAAGATCCTGCAACTAAGACCCAATGCAGCCAAATAAATATTTTTTAAAAAACCTTTAAAAAGAAAAGGTTTCATTTTGCATAAAATTTTTAAATTGTTCCATTTTTAAGAATGAATCTGAAGTACTCAATGAGTTTAAGAAAAACCCCCATATGAAGCATAACTCTCTGTGGTTGTTATACAGTTTTAGGTAGACAGTGAGTATAAATACCTAATGCTCCATTATTATTTCCCCATTCTGCACTTGCATCCCCGGCTGGCTGCAGTGATACCACCCTCAGATATTCTGAGATGTATGGGAGAATGCCCTTCATTCTAGCCTCATTAAAATGGAAACCTCCAGCCTCTTGCGTGTTGAGGTAGAAGACACCTGGGTTTTTAAAAACCTGTTTTAAAAACACATATCATAAACCGTTTGTAAACAAAGTATTTTATTGTAGGAATAACAATATATGGGAACACAGCGCTCTGCAACCATGGGCTCCACTAACTTTGGATCAAAAATATTAAAAAAAAAAATTCCAGAATGTTCCAAAATGCAAAACTTCAATTTGCCATGTGTGCTGGCAACTATTTACGTATCACTTACATTGTATTTACAACTAACATAACTAAACGTTATGTTTTACATAACATTTACTTTACATTAGGTATTACAAGTAACCTAGAGATGATTTAAAGTATATGAAGGATGTGCATGGATTATATGCAAATGCCATGCCATTTTAGGGACTTGAGATCAATTTTGGTATCTGAGGGAGTCCTAGAACCAACCCCCTGCAGATACTGAGGACAACTGTATTTTATAGATTTCTGGGCTTGCGGCATGTAGGATCTTTAGGCTGAGAAAGATGAGGAGAGGCCAAAAGTAGTAGAACCTGACAAGGAAAATTCATTTGAGATTTTCTCTTTGCTCCTGCCTTACCTGCCCTTGTATCCAACACACACAAAAAAATGTACTCTTTGTAATAAGTTAGACTTTTTTTTTTTGTGGTACGCGGGCCTCTCACTGCTGTGGCCTCTCCCGTTGCGGAGCACAGGCTCCGGACGCGCAGGCTCAGCGGCCATGGCTCACGGGCCCAGCCGCTCCACTGCATGTGGGACCTTCCCGGACTGGGGCACGAACATGTGTCCCCTGCATCGGCAGGCAGACTCTCAACCACTGCGCCACCAGGGAAGCCCAATAAGTTAGACTTTTAAGCAGGTTTTTTTTTTTTTTAAGGTGAACTGGACTCTTGGGCTTAAGTCTGTATCACTTCTACAGCAATTTACAAAGCACATTTCACAACATGGTAAAATGGGTATCACTATCTCATTTTTCAGAGACTGGTGCAGCCCAGATACAAGCAGCCCTGGAACCCAAACTTAGGTTCAACTCCAAATGCTGTGCTCCGTCTCCAGAGCACAGTGCCTGTAGAAGAGCCCAACCTCACACCCAATCCCATAGCCTCTTGAGGTTCCTGGGTAGGGAGCAAAGAGTACAACAAAAGTAGACTCACTCTGCCCTGAGTGGTAGGCAGTCTGAGGGAGCCATGTGACAGAGCGGCCTATGGGAAGAGGCAACAGGATAACCAGGTTCAGAGAAGCTAGGAAAACTGGAGCAGAGCAAAGATGACACAAGTCAGGCAGAGTAGCACCAAGGCTGCCTTGAGAGCTGGGCTGCCTGTCTCTGTTTTGCTACAAACAGCTTTACTCATTGGAGGAAGAGGACAGTGCAAGCTGCTCTAGTTAACACTTCTTCCCATTGTTGCCCTAGGTGAGTAGTATTACAGATCTTTGTCATTCTTGTCTGTCAAGCTAAGTTACTGCTTCCCTTGTCCTTAGCTATTTGAATGTATTTCATTCAGTCATTCGATATGCCAGACATGTGTTACAGGCTAGGCTGCCTGGCCCTCAAGTTGCTGACACCATGCAGAGCATGGACAGTCATGAAAAGGTTCATGACTCCAAGTTTTAGACTGAACATTATGAGCAAAGCCCACCTGGAGAAGATGGAGGGACACGCCCCCCCCCCCCAGCCCCAGCTCAAATGTCTCCAAACCTATGGCCACCGGTCATGACAAGGTACTGAGTTTGCACTCTCAGAATGTGTAGATGCCCGCCAAAGTGCAAATTATACAAATTATATCAGTTTAGAGAATGAAACTATTTAATACTGAGCTAAGAGTTGATTATAATTATTTCTCTCAGCAAGTGGGTAACTCCGTTCTTGAAAACAAATTCTGTTACCGAAATAATAGCCAAATATAGCTCCAGATAAGAGACATGGTTGGAGCCCTCACTGTCATGCTGGTAGTAGGTGGTTGCAGACTTGTGAAATGTTTAACGGGAGCAGTACTTCCTTAATTCAAACTTAAAAGAGCCTACTTAAAGTGCACTGCTTTGGAGGTTAGCAGAAATCTATGTTCTAGCCTAGGAGTGGGCAAACTTTTTACAAGTAAAAGGCTAGGGCTTCCCTGGTGGTGCGGTGGTTGAGAGTCCGCCTGCCGATACAGGGGACATGGGTTCGTGCCCCGGTCTGGGAAGATCCCACATGCCGCGGAGCGGCTGGGCCCGTGAGCCATGGCCGCTGAGCCTGCGCGTCCAAAGCCTGTGCTCCGCAACGGGAGAGGCCACAACAGTGAGAGGCCCACGTACTGCAAAAAATAAAAATAAAAAAAAAAGAGGTCAAATGGCAAACATTTTCTGTGGGCCACATGGTCTCTATCCCAGCTACCTGATTCTGCCTTTGTAGCAAAAATGGAGCCGTAGACATTATTAAACATATAGATGTGACTGTGCTCCAATAAAACTATTTTCAAAATAGGCTGCTGGTCTGAAAGTCTTTGTCTAGCCCCATGAAATGGCATCTCAGAACAGCAACAAAACCTCCTAAGGTCTCTCTTCTCTATGTTTCCTCATTACCCCAGAAGGCTATGTCACTGAAAAGGGGATCCTAGTGCTCGTAACATGTTCCCTACATGAAATGGTTCCTGGAGGGTAGCAGGGCTGAGAAGTATTAAACAAGGCTGTGGATGCTATAAGGGGACAACAAAAGGCCTTGACTTCCTGACTACCTACCTGTGTCAGGGTCAGATCCACACAGAATGGGAAACAATCTACTCTAGCTCTGTTTTTCATTCCTTAATTTCTCAGTTTCAAGGAGTGCAAGTTACACCCCTAGCCAAATCTTCTATCCTGTTGCCTCTCAGGGTCCCACACTACAGACTGTTCTGCGGCTTCATCTCCCCCTCACCTAGACATGCCCCCTACAAGTTGCTTCTAACTTATACCATCGCCTTCCCTCTTCTAATTCACAATGTATCAAAAGCTCCGATTGCAAAAGCAAATTGATATTTATAATATGCAACTTTTTACTAAAGCAAAATCATTGCTCATAGTCCAAAAAAAGATATCTGCCAAAGAACCTGCTATTAAATGAACTGCAACTTTTGAATTTATCTGCTGTGCCACGTCATTTAAGAGCATCCTGTTTGACCTTCCAGTTTTGACCTCATTCATGAAGCTGTAGTGTGTTTATCTACTACACAGTGAGCAGGGATGAGCAACGATAGCTGTTTTCTGATGTAACAGAGAAGCATATTTGGCCTGGACATATTATGGTTGCAGAAGGAATAAAGGCATTTCCTAAAATGGGATTCTACCTGTATCATCCAATGGTGGACAGAACAGAGCTGGAGACTGGGCACAGAGACAAGGCAAATCATTTGAAAGGGAAGGAAAAGAGAGAAAAGTAACCACTGGTGTATTTTCTTAGGGATAAAGAGAGTTGAGTCTGATCTTGAGTTGAATATGACCACTAAAATAAGTTTATATAGTTAAGTTTTCCTGAGATACCATGGTATTTTAATAATGATTCAATTTTTTAAAATATATATATATATATAACCTAAAATAGTTTAATTGAGCTTAACTCTTCCAACTCCTCAAATCCTTTAGGGAAGAAATATACTAGAATATATAACAAAACATGTAGCTGCATAAATGATCCTTAAAATCTTATAAAGGAGACTATTATGGTCAATTTTAACCGATAAGGATAATTTCTCAATTAAAATAAGAGGAACTTACCTGTAGAATTTCAGATGAGACTAAAACACTAGCTGAAGTTTTTGTTTTCCGTATTCCATGCTTTAATTAAAAGATATGCCGTGCACTACTGAACAGAAGAACAGAAAAAGAATATATCTCAGTCATAACTTAACAACATTGGGCATGAGACATCTAAAATTAATGTTCTATACCTAACAAGCTGCTATAGGAGCAAACCATTATATATCAACATTCTTTTCATTTTTGGAAAAGCTTTGATCCTCTCTTCTTCCTCCTTGCTCTCAAATCACTTCATGCATCTCATCTGGAATTATACTTGGCCACTGTCTTGATAACAGGCTTTATTTTCAGGACTGGAATTACCCAACAACCATTCATTTGAATGAACTTTCTAGTCAGGAGAAAAAACAAAAAGGTCTTAGACTCTTATCTCTAAATAGTAAATAGTTCCCTTCTCTACACTGATACAGGTTCAATGTATGCTTTTATCAGCACAAAATCAGCTCCCTACCTCTGTCTAAGCCGCCTGGGGAAAGCTAAAACACAAAGCTGTTCCCAGGTGAAGACTGCAAACTCAAATCTTCCTCACCTCTGAAAACAGAAAAAAAGACATGGTTTGGTAATTTGTTCCTTATTGATAGCTCTACCTGACAAACCAGCCACCTCCTAAACGCTGGTACTAAGTGCAAAACACATGAAGGAAAGAAAACCGTCTCTGCTTTGCACATTCTCCTTCCTACAACAGTGGAAGAGAGAGAAGAAACACGGAATGCCACTCGTGCTTGCTGCTGGCATCATTCCCTATTGCTTGAAAAGTGAGGCTCCATTGCACCTTAAAGATTTCCTTTAAAATGCCTTGTATGCTTGCTAAGACCCCTTTTAAAAATCTTGTAGCCCTAGCCTCTTCGGGTTTCCTCCTCTCTCTGGCCAATTCGCCCATTCTCCTCCTTAGGTCCACATTCCTCCCAACCCCTCCCCAGGAGGAACAAGCCTCCCACAATTCGGCTGCTGGGCCTTTCCCTAACTCCTTGTCAAGGCTTTACCCCAGGCCTGCTTGGGGAATCCGACACCGAATCACCGTCCCCGTCCTCTCCCCCGCCGACCCGCCCAACTTGCTTGGTGCTGCTCCCCGAGGAGACGGGAAGGGAGTAGTCTGCGCGCTGGGGCAGAGCAGGGCGGACAGCGTGCTGCTCCTCGCAGCCTCGGCCTGGCCCTACCACGCACCCCGGCGCTCCTAGGTGTCGCCCGCGGCCCCACCTCCCGCGCTCACCAGGCGGGGGAATGAATAGTCGCGGAGGCCCAAGTGTCCGGGCGCGGCCGCTCGCGGCTCAACCCCGGCCGCGCTCCGGAAGAGGGCCGGAGGAGTGGGCGGCGCCGCCCGGCTCGCCTCCCGGCCCAGCTGCCCGGGCCTCGGTGTCCCGGAGGAAGGCGCGTCACCGCCGGAGCAGGTCCCAGCGCTACGCCCGCCACCCAGCCCGAGGGCCTCCGAGGCCTCCGCGCCGCCCCAGCACCCACCCCGGACCACACTCACCACCCCCCGCGCGGCGCGCACCGTGCTCCGACGTGGGTGGATGGCCTAAGCTTCAGCCCCGCGCGCATACTCAGCCTTACCGCAGCAGCACGCGCGGCCGGGCGCGCGCAGACCACGCGCCGGGCCCTAAGCCCCTTGTCCTCTCGCTCGCACGCACGCACGCGCGGGCCTTGACCCCCCCAGGAGGGTGGCGTCGCGCGGCACCCAGGCCTCCGCGCTGATCCGGGCGCGACCTCGGGATTCTCGGCTTCACCTTGCATTCCATGCACCGGGCTGCTAGGTAGTCATTTTACATTTGAGCTTGGCAGCGGTTAGTCGATGGGCTGACCTCGGGAAGGATTTCTGTTGAAGACTCGCTTCTCTTTGCCCCGGCTTGCCCTATTTTCAAGTTGCGTAAGTGCCCGGCCTCGCGGCAGTCCGGGAGGTATTTACTTATTAAAATTCGCACAGAGCTATGAAGGGAAGAAGACATCTTGGGAAGTTCTTTGCTCTTGCAGACGAAATGCGCGTTCTCCTTCTAGACTCAACAGAAAAAGAAGGCTGGGGATACGTCGGGGTTGCAATGGTCTGGGGTGTGGACAGTAGTCCCGGGAGCCGCATGTTCTCGAGAAATGCCTCTCGAAACCCTCCTTTGGTCTGGAGAATTCAAAGGTCTGCCCCACCCTGAGTTGCACTAACTGTTGCTTCTTGGGAAGAACGGAGAAGCTTTGAGGCGCGGGAGCTGAGTGTGCTGTATGGGCTCTGGTTGCACCGGCCTCTGGGTGTAGGTTGTTGAATTAATTCGGAAATAGTATTTACTCTCCTCTCTCGGCACCCCTGAAACAGTGCCATCTGAAAACAGTTCCGCATTCAGGCCGCTTGTCTGTGGCACAGTGAACAGGTCGGCAGAGGCATCACGGTGTGAAAAGTTGAAAGAATAGTTCAGTGAACAGCCATGTACATTCCTCCGAGAATGAATAACTCAGCATTTTGCGGTTAACTGCTTTCTTTCTCTCTCGCCTAAGTAAAGACAAAGACATTCTCCTATGCAACCACGTAAGAAACTAAATTACATCTAAGAAACTTAATAATTTGACATCACCTAATATCCAGCCCATATGCAAATTTCTCCAGTTATCAAAAAAAGTCATATATTGGTTTTGTAGAAAGGTAGTCCCATGGCGTCCAGTTCTTATTTAAGGGATGCAATATCTTCTCTTACCGAATGGATAATAAAACAAATCTCAGGACTTTCTCTTTTAAGTTTCCTGTTTCCTGAATTGTCTATTTAATCTTTTTTTTTATTGTTTTAAGCTCTTTCAAGTTAAAGACTTTTTTTCAAATTTGTGTGTATCTCTGCCTAACATTTACATTAAAGACTGCTGCTAGTCAAAAGAAAAAAAAGAGTCCTGTGAAGATTCATGCATTGTATTTGTTATGGTTGTCTCTTTTGGTGGTATGCGGGCCTCTCACTGGTGTGGCCTCTCCCGTTGCGGAGCACAGGCTCCAGACGCGCAGGCTCAGCGGCAATGGCTCACGGGCCCAGCCGCTCCGCGGCACGTGGGATCCTCCCGGACCAGGGCACGAACCCGCATCTGCTGCATCTGCAGGAGGACCCTCAACCACTGCGCCACCAGGGAAGCCCTGGTTGTCTCTTTTAATGCGGAGCAATCCTCCACCTGTTTTGTTTTTGTGGTATTAACTTTTTAAAGGGTCTAGGCCAGTTATTTGGCAGAGGGTTCTACTTTCGCAATTTGTCTGACCTTGTTTTCCTCCTGATGTCATTTAGTTTTTTCTCTAGATCCCATATTTCCTGTAAGCTCGAAGGAAGGTTGAGAGGTTTGATTAGATGGCAAGAATCCTTCTAAGATGGCACACTTTATGAGGTGCTCTTATTGTTTTCCATCAGCAAGAACGTAATAATAAATATTAAACCCCTGTTATTTTTATATGCATAATATTAGGTTGTCCCAGTATCAGTGGTCACTGAAATCTGAAGTGTTCTCCAGATTTCTCTATTAAACTACATTTTCTCTTTTGTGGTTAATAGGTAATCTGTGGGGTGGAGACTTTGGATCTGTTTGGAGGAGAAAGTCTTAGATCCCTGCAAGGAGGACATGGGTTACAAATCCATTCACCTAGGTGGATAGAGTAATCATCTGGATCATTCTGGTACCCAGTGTTAGGCGCTTCATTGAATTAGGTACTAGCTTCATTCAAAGAACAGTAAAACTCTGGACTCTGTGGAGTTTGGGCCACTGTAGGGTTCCTGTGGATAATTCTGGTAAAAGCAGTGATACTTTCTACAAGGTCTTGTGATGTCTGTTTTAAGAAGGCTTGATAAAATCCAAGAGGAGTTTCCTATATGTAACTGGGCATACCTGAAACTAAACCCCCAGTTCCATTCTAACAACAGAAACAAATCAAGAATATGTAATACTCTGTGTAAACTCTGTCTGTGATCACCTGGTCTCTGGCTCATATCAAAAATCTGGGGGCGTGAGCTCATCCGTTTAAGCTTATAAGCCCCACTGGGTGAGATCTATGTCAAGTTTACTCTGTATAACAATGACCACTTCAGCTCCCACAAGAGGAGTCTCAAAGGGCATCTTCTATTCCACAGACAAATGTAGGGTTCTAAACAGAGAGCCTGTATCTCCACTTTTATAATTTTTAGTGAGTCAGTCAGTGGATCATATCAGTGGTTTTTGTTTGCATCAGCAAATTAGTGTCTGCTCATGCCTCTGCCAGTTGATCTGAATTTCATCAGAGTCAGCTTTCTAAAAGTCCAAGGCAGAAGCTGCAAGGCAGAAGCTAGACTTGAAAGTTATGCTGCATCATTTTTGTGACATTTTATTGGTCAATAGGAAGCATAGGACTGTTCAAGATTCAAGGGGAGGGGATCAGACAAGGCATGAACACGAGGAGATGAGGCTCACTGCGGAGTCGGAGGGAAAATATTTGGAAAGGAGCTACCACACTGCTCTAGGCCAAATGCAGACTTAGATGTGTAGTATTGATCATAGTGGTGCTTTGCTCAAAATCAGGTGGGTCTGGATCATCTATTTAACTTCAAGCCTCATCATAACCACCCATCCCCAATTGTGATCTACACATTTACATGAAGACTATAAATATGGGCCCCCATTTCTTTTTTTTTTTTAATTAATTAATTTATTATTTAAGTTTGGCTGCGTTGGGTCTTCGTTGCCACGCACGGGCTTTCTCTAGTTGCGTCAAGCGGGGGCTACTCTTCGTTGCGGTGTGTGGGCTTCTCATTGCGGTGGCTTCTCTTGTTGCGGAACACGGGCTCTAGGTGTGGGAGCTCAGTAGTTGTGGCTCACGGGCACTAGAGCACAGGCTCAGTAGTTGTGGTGCACAGGCTTAGTTGCTCCGCAGCATGTGGGATCTTCCTGGACCAGGGATTGAACCCGTGTACCCTGCATTGGCAGGCAGATTCTTAACCACTGCGTTACCAGGGAAGTACCCCCCGCCCCGTTTCTTTTTGTTTACAGATTTCTTGGTTCAACTGCTTGTCCCTTACAAAAGCATTGTTTTTTTGTTTTTTTTTTCCCCTATGGGAAGGAGAAAGAATAGGGTCGTGAAATGTACATTTAAAAATTATTTATGGTATTTTGGAGGTTCTCTGAAAATAATAGAGGTGGAAGTAGGAGTTAAAATGGGTGTACAACAAAATTATTTGTGGATAGTAGCAGTGTAAGTCTAGGCACTGGACTTCTTTGACACTGTGTAAATATTCAGATCTGAATCCCTGGTTGTGATTCTTTTTCTGGCTCCAGCCCTGGCAGGTAGCTGTGCCCTTTGCAAAGGGTAAAGTGATTGCTACCTGCTGATGCCTTTATCACAACCATTCTTCACCTCACCTTGGCTGACAGTTCACCTCACTAAGTAAAGGAAATCCATTGGTAACAAAACTAGGAAGGCTCCATTGCAAATAGAGTAATATACGGAAAAAAATAGACCTCTGTATTTGGAAGGATGCTTTAGGACACTGATATTATATCTTACAAATTCTGTATTTTTATTTTTGAAAAGTTATATTCCGATACCTGTTTTTAAAATGTTTTGAATGTCCTATGAATAATGAGTGGATATATGTGCTCATAGATGGCAAAACCTCCCTAGGATGCAAAACAGAGCCATGGACAGCAGACTAGGGGGACGAAATCCTCTCAAGTGAAATGATTGGGAAGAAAAGGTCCAAAACCTTCGAGAGCTTATTTCCTTCGAGGCAGTTTCCTTGTTCCTTGTGTAGCGTTTATTCAGCTTGTGATTTAGTTATCTATTGCATCTCATATATTAAAAATATCCATTTAATATTTCTCACGATTCTGAGGGTTGGTTGGCTGACTCCTCTGTGGTTTTGTCTGGATTTACTCACACAGTTATATTCAGCTATAACAGGGGCTGGCAAAAGTTTCTGTAAGGGGTGGTAGATCGTGCATATTTTAGGTTTTGTGTCTGTTGCATAGTCTTCTTTGTTATTTATTGATTATTATTATTATTATTTTTTTACAAACCTTTAAAAAGCAAAAGCTATTCGTAGCTCAAGGGCCCTACAAAGAAACAGGCTGAGGGCCAGATTTGGTCCGCAGGCTGTGGTTTGCCAACCCCTGAACTGGAAAGTCAGCTAAGCTGAAGGTCAAAGGTGACGTCACTTACATGTCTGGCACTTGGTGATGCCGTCCACTGAAGGCCATGGTTCTCCTGGAGAATCTTCAGGGCTTCTCATCCTCCAGGGGCTCCATTGTCAGTCTGTGGGCAGCATCCAAGACAGTGGAGGTGGAAGCTGTCAGACTTGCTAAGGCATAGATGGGGAATCACACAGGGTCACATATGCCACATTCTGTGGATTAGAGGAGACCACGAGGCCAACCCAGATTGAAGGGATGGGTAGCCAGACTCCCTGTCAGTGGAAGGAGCTGCCGATATCCTGGCCACAGCCAGCTTAACTAAGTGGAGGATTTCTGCTGCCCGCATCACCCAGGGAGATGGAGGGCTGATGCTGACCTTGACATTAGATTGGCTCTCAGAGCCTTATTCAGATAACTTCACATTGAGTCATAAAACTATGGATTTCTGATCTCTGATGGCAGCTACTGTTCTTACTCTTCCTTTTGACCATATCACCCCAGACTATTTCGAATTCTGTGAGCACTCACTCATTTCCCTCAGTACTAGTTTATAGGTGTCTCTGCTAAGAGATATCAGCTCCTTGAAGGAAGGACCATGCCCTACCACTCTGCCTTGCTGTGATATATCTTCAATAGATAGGTACGGAATTTAATTAAATAGCCTAACTAAGGTTTAACATCAGGTTATTTGCTTACTTCACAAAAGCAAAACTAATTTAAGAATCTTGCACATTACCTCCAAATTCTGGAAGAACAGCATGCATCAAAGGGTTACGTTTCACACCCAAATACTGTCTAATCAATCAGATAGTTAAACTTCCTAGCAGTTTTCCAAACATATAATCAAACGTTAGGAAGCAGTATGCTTAATGACAAGTTTGAACTAGCAGTCAGCTTTAAGGACATATTACATTTTAACTCTGTGTCTGCAGATGAAAATCAAAATGTAGCAGCACAGGGAGCTCAGCTTGGTGCTCTGTGATGGCCTAGTTGGGTGGGATGTGGGTGCAGGCGGGGAGGTCCAAGAGGGAGGGGATGTGTATGCGTATGACTGAGTCACTTCGCTGTGTGGCAGAAACTAACACAACATTGTAAAGCAATTATACTCCAATAAAAAAAATTAATAAGTGGAGGAGGGGATAATGTTAAAAATCTGAGCCCATTAAGAGTGAGGTTAAGGGGAGAAAAACAAACCCAATAAATATATGCTATCAAGTAAAAAAAAAAAAAAGTAACAGCAGTTTGGAATATATGTTATGTATGTTCCAAGGCAGAAGTAATTCTGGAGAGGGTTTCTAATCTACAGTAAATGCCGCTACTAATTGCTTAGTTGAATTTTTTAATATGTGTTTTCTCCCAGATCTCATTGTAACTCCATCTTCTTCCACTTGATGGAAAGCTTTGACAATTTATTATGTTTAGAAGCAGCTGGGGTGTATTTCTAATTGATGATTTGTTATCCTGTATTTCTTACTTGACTATCCACATTTTTCATTCTCTTCAGCATTTTCCTCCAGCATCTCCTGTCTCACTGAACTAGATGGATGGTGCTCCTTTTATGCAAACGCAAGCAGTATTTCAGTCCCTCCCCTGCTTCTTCCTTCCATCAGACCTCAGATACATACAGGACTGATGCTAGATAACATGTATATGGCACTTAAACATTAACAAAGTGTATTCACATATCTGTGTCAGTTGATTATTAATACATCAGTCCTGTAGGACAGATGCTACCACTACCTTCATTTAGCAGGTAGGGAGACTGGTGAACAACTGTCCCAGAATACTTCAAGAATGTGTCCAAGCCAACTTCAGTACCTTCCCATAAAATCTGTTTATTCTTCTGGATTTGGTTAAAGCAGCCCCATTTATCAGTCGCCCAAGTCTGACCCTCAGTTCTTCCCTCTCCATTACTCCACATGTCCAGACAGCCACCAAGACCTTGTGGATTTTCTCTCTCTGAGACCCTGACCTTCTGATCTTCTGCTCCCTCAAAAGCCTCACTTCTCACTTGGGTTTGTGTCAGAGCTTTCTGTCTGCTCCCCTGACTTCTGAGTTGCCTATCTAGTCCTTCACATTACCACGAGGGCTGTCTTCCTCAAACCCAGATCTTTCCATGCACTTCTGGTTTTAAATGGGTCAGTGGTTCCCCACAGGCACAGTCTAAAGGGTTACAAAGCTCATGAGACTGAGGAACTGAATTTTTAATTTTACTTAATTTAAATTAATGTAGCCGCTATATTGAACAATAAGGCTAAGTGGCCACCATATTGAACAATGCAGATCTATGTGAATCCCTTTTTGTCTGTCAAAACTCAGTTCAAACATGGCTCAGCCTAAGGACCAGCTACACAATTTGTGGAGCCCAGTGCAAAATGAAAATGCAGGGCCCCTTGTAAGAAATTATTAAGAATTTCAAAACAGCACCAGCAGAGCATTAAACAAAGCACAAGGCCCTTCTAAGTGCAGGGCCCTGTGTGACTACACAGTTTCCATGCTCATGCAAATGGGCAGTAGAAAAATTCACAAAGGGTATGAAGAAGCAATTTATAGGAGAGGAAATCTGCATGGCCAGTAAATATCTGAAAAGATGCACATTTTCATAGGAATCAAGGAAATGCAAATTAAAGCCACAATGAGATACAGTTTTATACCTACTCATTGTCAGAAATTTTAAAGTCCAATAATATTAAGTTGTCAGGTAGTAATCACTGCTGATGATCGTATAAATCACTTATCTAATAAAATTGAATATGTGCATATCCTGTAAACCAGCGGTTCCACTTTTAGATGTCTTCCCTGGAGAAACATGCACATGTGCACAAGAAGGTGTGTACAACAATGTTTATGACAGCTTTCTTTTAACTGAGAGGCATCTGAAACACACTAATATGCACAAATGGGAGGATTGATAAATAAATGCAGCATGTTTTAGGAAGAATTTCATGTAATAATTACAATGGATAGATTAGAGTTATATCTCTCAGCTTGGATAAATTTCAAAAATATAATGTTGATCAAAGAAAGCAAGTTCCAGAAAGGCGTTATTTATGAATATGTTTTACAAATGTGAAAAACGTAATTATATTATTGTTTGTAAATATATATATGTATTATAAATTTATATATGCATTATAAGTATATATATCATATATAGTAAACATATATAACCAAAGCACAGGAGTGATTACCTCTAGTGAGGGGTAAGGGGACAGAGACTAGGGTGGCACAGGGCACTTCACTGAAGCTACAGTGATTTATTTCTTAAAAAATAATCACTTAACTGAAATACACACAGACACACAAAGAAAATAATGCAAGTAGTAGAAGAAAGTGTGAATGAATTGCTATATAACATAAGAAAGGGAAAACCCCACAAAATATGACTCAAAATGAAGAAGCAATAAAAGATTCATAAATACATTTATACATAAGCTTTTAAAAGAACACTTTTCATGAGAAAAAACTATAAGCAAGTAAAAAATCCTGACAACTTGGAGAAAATATTTGTAATGTCTATCATTAGAGGGCTAATATTTTCCCCAGTATTTCATTATGAAAATTTTCAAACATACAGCAAATTTGAAAAAATTTTGTAGAGAACACGCTCCCTCTAGATCCTACCATCAACATTTTACTTGCCTTATCATGTATGTAATTTATCTCTATCCATCCGTCAATCTATATTATTTTTTGTTGTGTTTCAAAATAAATCGCAAACCAGTATATTGATGCATGTATATTATTGACCAGAATTCAGTATTTGTTTAAGGTGTTTCTTGTGATATAAAATTTAAATAGAATGAAATACACAAATCTTAATTGTACATTCTCTGATTTTTGACAAATACATATACCTCTGTGACTGAAACCTCGACCCAGAAGGCTAATATTAGTAATATATAAAGAGCTCCTAAAAATTGAGAGAAAAATGCCAGCAGTGCAATAGAAAAATGAGTAAAAAGTATGAACAGACAATTCCACAGAAAAAGAAATACAAATGGCCTTTAAACACACAAAAGGGGGCTTCCCTGGTGGCGCTGTGGTTGAGAGTCCGCCTGCTGATGCAGGGGACAGGGGGTTCGTGCCCCGGTCCGGGAGGATCCCACATGCCGTGGAGCAGCTGGGCCCGTGAGCCATGGCCGCTGAGCCTGCGCATCCGGAGCCTGTGCTCCGCAACGGGAGAGGCCACAACAGTGAGAGGCCCGTGTACCGCAAAAAAAAAACAACAACAAAAAAAAAACCACACACAAAAAGGTGCTCAGCCTGCCCATCGTAAGAGAAATATTTTACAATGAACAATGTGAAAAGGAAATTAAGAAAACAATTCCATTTATTTTATTCAAAAAGAATAAAAATACTTGGGAATTAACTTAACCAAGTAAGTGAAAGAGTTGTATACTGAAAACTATAAAACATCACACAGAGAAATGAAAGAAGACACAAATAAATGCAAAAAACATCTTGTGTTCATGGAATGAAAAATTTAATATTGTTAAGATTTCAGTACCACCCAAAGTGATCTACAGATTGAATGCAATCCCTATCAGAATCCTAACATTTTTTGCAGAAAAATACATCTTAAAATACATGTGGACTCTCATGGGACCCCAAATAACAGAAACAATCTTGAAAAAGAAGAAAAATGTTGTAGGTCTCACACTTCCTGATTTCAAAACTTATTACAGAGTTACAGTAATTAAAACACTGTGAACTGGCATAAAGACAAACATATAGACCAATGGAATAGAATAGAGAGCCTAGAAATAACCCCCCATATATATGGTCAGACGATTTTCAACAAGGGTACCAATACCATTCATGGTGAAAGGACTTTTTCAACAAATGGTGCTGGGAAAACTGGATATCCATTTCCAAATTAATGAAGTTGGACCCTCATCCAACATCATATATAAAAATTAACACAAAACTGGGAATTCAGTGGTGGTCCAGTGTTTAGGACTCTGTGCTTTCACTTCAAGCACCCGAGTTCAGTCCCTGGTCGGGGAACTAAGATCCCACAAGCTGTGTGTCGTGGTCAAAAATAAATAAATAAATAAATAAACAAACTCAAAATGGATTGAAGACCTATACATAAAAGCTAAAACTATAAGAACTCAGATGAAAACAGAGAACAATCTTCATGACATCAGATTTGGCAATAATTTCTTTGATATGGTACCAACAGCATAAGTAACAAAAGAAAAAAAAAGACAAATTGGACTTCATCAAAATTAAAAACTTATGTATGCTAAAGGACACTATCAACGGAGTAAAAAGGCAGTTCACAGAATGAGAAAAAATATTTGCAAATCATATATCTGATAAGGATTAATATCCAGAATATATAAAGAACTCCTAAAAGTCAACAACACACACACACACACAACTCTACTTCAAAAATGGGCAAAGGACTTGAAAAGACAATTCTCCAAAGAAGATATACAGATGACCAATAAGTACATGAAAAGATGTTCAACATCACTAATAATGAGGGAAATGCAGATCAAAACCACAATGAAATACCACTTCAGACCCATGAGAATTGTTATTATCAAAAAACCCAGAAAACAAGTGTTGACAAAAATGTGGAGAAATTGGATCCCTTGGGTGTTGCTGGTGGCAATGTAAAGTCATGCAGCTGCTGTGAAAAAAAAATATGACAGTTCCTCAAAAAATTAAACATAGAATTACCACATGATCCAACAATTCCACTTCTGGGTATATTCAAAAGAATTGAAAGCAGGGATTTGAACAGATGCTTGTAAACTAATATTCATAGCAGCATTATTCACAATAGCCAAAAGATGGAAACAACCCCGCTGTCTATCAATGGATGAATAAATAAACAAGATGGAGCATATACATACTATGGAATATTATTTAGCCTTAAAAAGGAGTGAAATTCTAATACATGCTACAGCATGGATGAACCTTGAGGATATACTGTTAAGTAAAATAAGCCAGACACAAATATACAAATAGTGTAAGATTCCACTTAACATGAGGCACCTAGAATACTTAAATACATAGAGACAGAAGGTAGAACACAGGTTACCAGGGGATGAGGGGAAGGAGGAGTGGGGAGTTATTGTTTAATAGGTATAGAGTTTCAGCTTAGGATGATGAAAGTTCTCTAGATGGACAGTGGCGGTAGTCAATGTGAACATACTTAATGCCACTGAACTGTCCACTTAAAAGTGGTTTAAAAGTTAAAACTTACGTATATTTTACTACAGTGAAAAACATTTTAAAAAGTAAAAAATAAATTAAAACAAAGAAATGCTAATTAACACTGCACTGAGATGCCATTTCTCACCTATCAGATTGACAAAAATCCAAAACTTTGACTATGTGAGGCTGTGAGGAAACAGGCCTTCTCATTGCTAGTGGCAAGGCAAAAAAATGTAGTATAACCGCTATGGTGAGGAGTTTGGCAATGTCTAGAAAAATTAAATGAGCATTTACCCTTTGACCCAACATCCACTCATTCCAGGAAAGTCTCCTGGAGGCATACTTGCAAAAATATGAAATTGTTATGACATATAGCAATTTATGTTTATGTCATAACATAAATTGTTATTACATAAAAATTATTATAGGCATAAAGCTACTTATGGTGGCATTGTTTGCTATAGTAAAAACAAAACAAAACAAAACAAAAACAAAACTGGAAACAACCCAAATGTTCAGTGATAGGGAAATGGTCTAGTAAACTATGGGGCATCCAAGCAATGGAGAACTACACAACTAAAAAGGAATGAGGAAGGCCTCTATATATTGGTATGGAACTATCACTAGGCGATTGTTAAATGAGATAAAGCAAGATGCAGGATGGTGTTTTTGTTGTGCTACGTTTTATGTGAGAAACAGGTAAATAAATCATAAACATATTTGTGATATTTTTCAAAAGGTAACAATGAAATGATACATCAAAAACTAATGAGAGGGCTTCCCTGGTGGCGCAGTGGTTGAGAGTCCGCCTGCCGATGCAGGGGACACGGGTTCGTGCCCTGGTCTGGGGAGATCCCACGTGCTGCGGAGCGGCTGGGCCCTTGAGCCATGGCCGCTGAGCCTGTGCGTCCAGAGCCTGTGCTCCGCAACGGGAGAGGCCACAACAGTGAGAGGCCCACGTACCGCAAAAAACCCAAAACAAACAAACAAAAAAACCTAATGAGAACGGTTTCCTAGATTGGAAGAGAGGGTGCAAGATGAAGGGGAAAGGACAGAAGAAAAAGTTCTGTGGGTGCATTTTTGGCTTTGGAACCATATAAATATTTATATAATTCAAAAATGGGAAAAAACAAATCCCTAAAATTGAACACAAATGGAAACCAATGAACTTAACCATATATCAATTTGATGCCATAGCGGCATAGAGAAAATAACTCCTTATTTAAAAATATAGGATACCCTTAGTGGCGTATAGTCTAAAGAAGAAAAGAACCACAAAGAAATTTTATATTGCATTCTTGTTTGTAACACTAATAGTGACATGATGTAGGAAAAACAACAAATAGTTGTGTTAATGCTATTAGCAACTTAGATTTCCACAGCAAGAGAAAAGAGATACAAGTGTAAAAATTTTAAAGTTAAGTAAAAAGAGGATAATGACTGCAACGGATTGAAACATCAAATATATATAAATCTGAATTCATGATGATGCTTTAAAAACACACTGGTTACCATTGGAGGTTGCTAGATTACTAAGTCACTACTCTAAACATTGATGAATAAAGGGAAAAACATGAAGGATCCTACCTTTCCCATATGAATGAAATAATTAATGAGGAAAAGTCCTTTTTTATAGATGAATTTCAGCTAATGAATAAAGAAGCAGTGATAGAATAGCCCTCCACCATTTTGCAACCTCTAATGAAATAAAGGCTATCTAGCTACCCAAAATATTAGGTAAAATGTTGATAGGGAACGTTAAAGTGGAGAAAATTGGCCGACACCACCAGAACCGGAAGACCTTTAGCAACAATAAAACTAGAACAGCTGGTAATGTGTGCCTCATGGTAAAATGTAATTTGAAGCACACAACACCATTGGTGAAGTATTCTTGGATAAAAATCTAATCAGGCTTCTAGATCTAAGTCTATTTTATAGAAAATGTAGGGGTTAGAGCAAGAATTAACAGTTAAAGCAGTGATAGGAGGAAAATCAATAGCCTAAAATAATATTATCAGTAAAAAATCGAAGATCGAAAAATAAATGAACTAAAATTTCAATTCCAAACCTAGAAAGAGAAGAGTAAAATAAACCAAAAGAAAACAGGGAGAAGAAAATAATAAAGATTAGAAAGCAGAAATTAATTATTACAATAGGAAAAATAAATAAATCTTTGGGGAAAATAATCTAAATTGTTCTCTGAAAAAAAATTAAATAGACAAACCACCAGCTAACCTAATCATGAAAAGAAAACAAGGGAGAAAATATACAAAACAAGAAATGACAAGGGATATGTAAGCATTGAAAGAGAAGAAAATGTTAAACATTTAAGACACCACTCTGCACAGCTTCATGCAAATACATTTGAAAGCCTAGTTGAAATAAATAATTCCTTTGGAAAATAAAAATTTCCAAAATTGTCACTAAAGTTTAAACAAATCAATTTTCAGAGAAGAAATAGAGAACTGCCTAAAATGCCCATCTACATAAGATTAGTTGAATAAATGATGGTACATCCAAACAATGGAATACTATGCAGCAAAGATCTCTATGTACTGATAAGGAGTGTTTTCAAGGAATATTTTGTTAAATGAAAAAAAGCAAGGTATAAAAGAGTATATTTAATGTAAACATATGAAAAGGAGATAAATAAGACTACATATATATTTGCTTATAATTTTTAAAAATATAGGAAGGATAAAGCAGCAACTAACAAAAATGTTGAAAATGAAATGAAAGTTCTTTGAGCTTAGTGCTTTATATAGTTTTCACTTTTGAACCATTAAATGTTTTGCATATTAAATCAACAAAAATTGAAGAGGCAAGTCCTAACGTTGAACACAAACAGCCACAAATTAACCTAATTAATGAAACTATCAAATTGATACCATGGCCATTCAGAAGAAAGAATTAATTCAACTGACTTTTGAGCAGTGTACTCCCTAAATAAAATGTATTTTAAGTACAAAAAGAATTACAGAGAAATACTGATCTTTTCTTAGGTTTGTTTTTTATAATGATATCAGTGAAGAAATTTTGAAAATATTTTGTATCTATTATAGGTTAGAGAAAATTGTTGGAAACCAGGTTTTTTCTCACTATGGCAGAAGGGAGATACCAGTTGCAATAGGAGAAGGTTAGGAAGAATCATTTTTTTAAAAACTTGATTTGATTTGCATTGGAGTTATCAATATTAACTCATGGTTTAATATTTTCTAGCTCTGAAATTTTTATTTTCTAGGCTCCTGAAAAGCATGGAAGCAATAATATTTCAATAACATTGGGCATACCTAGTATGCAGATGCTGATTTCTAACTATTGTTCTCCACTGAAAGGAACTCAGGTTCTTTGGAGAAATGGCTGATTCCAAGTCTGGGATACAGAAAGTACACAGTAAGTTGGAGACATCTGGTGCACAAACATGAGGAAGTGCTCACAATTAATGGGGACATGTCAGAGGATATAGGAGCTAGCTTAAAGTTGTTCCTGCTGGCCAAGTTTGTGATAAGTTGACCATCAAAAAGAATAATGATGGTAATGGTTATATTATCTTGAGTTAGAAAAGAACCCATGATTCCAGAGTGACTCAGAAAACTAAAAATAGAACTACCATATGACCCAGCAATTCTATTTCTGAGTATATACCCCAAAACAACTAAAACACTAATTCAAAAAGACACATGCACTCCAATGTTCATAGCAGCATTATTTACAATTGTCAATATATGGAAACAACCTCGGTGTCCATCAACAGATGAATGTATAAGGAAGATGTGGTACATACATATAATGGAATACTACTTAGCCATAAAAAAGAATGAAACAACGCCATTTGCAGGATTATTGAGCAATAGGATATTCACATGTTATCATGTATCACCCACAGTTACTTATTAATTACAATACAATACACACACACACACACACCCGGAATGTGTTGAGACTAGTATGCTGATCTTTATAAACCTTCAGTAGCCTGGAAATGGGAGGAGCTCTTTTATGAGTTCTTCAACAGTAATCTTCATTGGAAGAAGAGACTTCCGTTTGTCTTTGGGTATGTTGTTTTGGAATGCTTCTACCTCTAGAGACACAAAAATATTGTTACTGAGGGAGACTGAGGCTATCGGAGTAGAGATGTTGAGAAGCTAAACCAAGTGCTTTATTTTGTAATGTAAATCTGGTGTGTCTTGCCCCAAAGAGGTATTTTAGCAAAGCCAAGACCTTGCAGAATTGTGTCTTCCACAGGAGAAAGGATTCTTTTCCATATTTGGATTTAGACTGTACTCTGTTTGGTTATTATCGCTGGAGATGTGTATATGTTCTTCTTTGTGGAGTAATGCACAGAGACTCAGGAGCAGAACCTCTAAAGCTGCAGGAGAGATATGCACACCTGATCTTCCTCTGGGACTTTGAAGTGAGCTGGACTAGGTCCAGTGTAGCACAGAGTGGACTGTGGATACACCCACTGAGATTCCATAATCCAGATTGTGCTGATACTAGGTTTTATGTTGTAATTGTCCTGAGGGGTGAGAGGGGGTGGAGCTCAGGATAACCAAAGCCCTGAGGGTTAGGGTGGGAATTCTTTTGAAGGGAAACATAATTCCACTGGCAGTCATCCACCTAAATAATGGAGTGTGTACCCATTATTCATTGGCTGTCTGCCCTTCTTATAATAGGTCCACAATTATAAATTCCTGGGGTGTAAAACTTCAGCATGGAAGCAGGGGGGAACTAGAGAGGAAGGAACACTTTTCCGCTGGTTTGGGTCCTTGTTGAGAGTTTGGTGTGGACCTTGAGGCATCAAGATATTTGGGAGCCCAACTGGGAGGCAGTCAAGGCAGGGCCCACTGGGGGTGGCGTCTCTGAGAGAAGCCACTTCTAAGAGCATCTGGAAGGGCGTGACTGCCTGTGCTAAACTTCCCTGACAGCCTGTCTCAGCTGTGCTGAGGTGATTAAGGGAAGGACCTGCCCCAGCTAGGGGGACGGTGGTAAAGGGCAAAACACTACCTCTCCCCTGGAGCCAAAGGGGAGATAGCAGAGATGTTGCCAGTTAGCAAAGATACAAACATACTTTCCAAAGGGTAGAGGTCATCAGGCATAAATTCTGTGTGTCTGTTAATTAATGGAGTATGTACCCATTACTCATTGGTTGTCTCTCCCTTATAATAGGTCCACAATCTCCTATCAGTAATTCTGAAATCCCAATGAATTTGAAAAAATATTTTTTTCATAAGTTTGCAACTGTCTCATCTGGTGGCAAAACTTGACTGGAACTTATGTGAGATTATTTATACTCTTTATTTATCTCACTTGATTTCTGAAAATGTATATGCTTTGCTATAGAAAAATTGATGTGTTTGTTAATAGGGTACTGCCTCGGAGTTCTCTGGGGCCCATAAATCTGAAAAATTAAAAACCTGAAAACTGCTGAATTCCAAAACCTGTCTGGCCACAAGGGATGAGGATTTAGACCTAGATATGGGATTTGTAGCTGTATGAACCTTCCTTTAAGCTGGGGATGTGCTTCAGGACCATTAGGGAAGCAGGGCCTGTTTCTTTTGATCCTTGGATATAAACTCCACCCCACCCCGCCTCCTGCTCTAGGATAGGACCTGTGCCTAGTCTGCACAGGTTTAAAATACTTGAATGTGTTGCCAACAGTAAAAACTCAGGAGGTTACACATAAACGTCTAGATTTCTAGTGACTATTGGGAAGTTGGAAAGCTAGCAGTATTGACTTTGCATTCTGACAGATCAGAAATTTGCTGGGACTGAAAAGCAGCTGCCCTGTTTGCTGGGAAGATTGTCTATTTGCCACAGTTTCCACCACTCTCAACTATGATATGAGACTCAACTTAGTCACAACCTAGAAATCCATCTTTCTTTAAGTTGGTAGTTATTAATATATATATATTTTTGAGAGGGATGGACAGGGGTGGTGGGGCAAAGGCTTCTAGTCACCCTACTCACATCATTTATTTTTATTATGCCTCCAGCTACTGAAGGCATTTCAGTTTTCGATCCCTACTGTACCCCAGAGTCAAAGCTTTTTTCCTCAAAGTCCCTGGACTCCACCTGGGTTACCATCCTAGCTGTAGCTCTGACCCACCAATGACCTTAAGTTGACAGAGCCCACGGCGTTTTCCATAAGGGGCTTGCTCCCCCGGACTCACTCCTTGTCTGTTCCTTTCTCCAGGCCTGGGATATCTTCCCAAGAACTGGCTGTCTTCACTGAAGCCCTTTCCAGTAAGCGCATTCTTTCCACCTGCCCTGTAGATGCCCTGTAGCTTTTCAGCCTGTGCCAGCTGGTGCCGTTCTCACTCTTACACTGTGGTCCTGGCCCTGGTGGCAAGGCGTGCTGCAGGGTGAGTGACCCTCTCCTGCGTTTCTGGCTTTGATGAGGTGCTCTCGTTCTGCTCTTAAATGATTTCCTGTTCCTTGTGTTTCCAACCCCCACCTGGTCACCTGTATTATTATTTCCCCTCGAGCCGGCACTTTTGTTAACCCCACTGCATATCTCAGCCTGAAGGACCGAAGGCCTTCTCCCTGAAAACAGAGCACTCAGCCAGGAGCCAGGAGCCAGGAGATCTGGCCTCTACTCCCAACTACACCCTTGTTGGTAGAAAGTCCATGAACAAATCACTTTCCTCTCTGGCCCGTGGATTTCTCAATTGTAAAATGAGGCAATTTTGCTGTAGGATCCTTTTAATCCTGCATACTGGGCATCCCCCTCCCAGTGGATAAAACATGTTTGATTTATTGATGTGCAGCCCCCTTTTTTCCTGTTGGTCTTGCATGGAGGAAGAAAACATTGGTCTTGATAGAAGAAAACATTCATTTCCTTATTTAGTGCCTGAGGAACCTCTCACATAATAGTATACCGTATATACTCCAGAACTGGCCTCTCTCCTGGGTGCTGACATAGGGCCTGAGTAAAACCAGATCCACCACCTGGGAGGGGCTGGGCCCCAGACCTTAAGATCAAGTGCTGGGCAGGCAAGTGCTCTGGAGCAGTGGTCCCCAACCTTTTTGGCACCAGGGACCAGTTTCGTGGAAGACAATTTTTCCACGGATGGGGGCGGGTGGGGGGGGGATGGTTTCAGGATGATTCAAACACATTACATTTATTGTGCACTTAATTTCTATTATTATTACATTGTAATATGTAATAAAATAATTATACAACTACCATAATGCAGAATCAGTGGGATCCCTGAGCTTGTTTTCACTCGCCACTCACTGATGGGCTTTTGATATGAGTCTGAAAGCAATTGATTTATTATGGTCTCCGTGCAGTCAAACCTCTCTGCTAATGATAATCTGTATTTGCAGCTGCTCCCCAGTGCTAGCATCACCGCCTCAGCTCCACCTCAGATCATCAGGCATTAGATCCTCATGAGGAGTGTGCAACCTAGATCCCTCGCACACGCAGTTCACAGTAGGGTTCGGGCTCCTATGAGAATCTAATGCTGCTGCTGATCTGACAGGAGGCGGAGCTCAGGCGGTAATGCGAGCAATGGGGAGCGGCTGTAAATACAGGTGAAGCTTCGCTTGCTTACCCGCTGCTCACCTCCTGCTGTGCGGCCTGGTTCCTAACAGGCCACAGACTGGTACCAGTCCGTGGCCTGGGGGTTGGGGATCCCCGCTCTGGAGAACAACAGGTGGAAAGAGGTGTAATTTAACCTCATCATCACTTTACATTTCCTGCCAGGTAGTCTGCTCCTGTTCTTGAGGTCAGAGATAGGCCTCATTTCTCATGGAGAAGGGCAAGAGCAAGGATCTCTGTTTGGATCACGGCTTAACCACTTACTGCTGTGTGACCTTGAGCCATTTACTTCACCTCTCCTAGTCTGAAAAAGAGGGCAATTACAATGCCTTCTGCATAGGAATGTTAGGATTAAATGGGATAATGTATGTAAGGCTCTTAGCACAGAGCCTGGCACATATTAAGTATCCGAAAGGTGTTATATACCTTAATCATTGTTAGCACACTTTATTTCCCAACAGCCTCTAGGTCTATCAGGGAAAAATTGTATTCCATCTCAGGAGTATGCAAAAAAAAAAATCATTCTCAAAAATTAGTTTATGAAGAAGTCTCTCCCATTTAACTCTTGCCCTTTGCCCAGTGGTTCCCACTGACAACCTGAGTAGATACTTTTAGCTGTATTTAATCAGAGAACAATTAAAAGCCACTACCAGAGTTCCATTCAACCTAGAAAAATCAATTCCAAACTAAAAATCCAGTTTTATTGTACCTTTGCATGGAGCTCATAATGTAAGCTACAGATATTCTTAAAGCTCTTCTTTCAATATAAGAACATTTAGTGATCATGATGTTTCATTCCTTTAAAAAAAAGTTTTTTCCTTGAACAATGAACAGGAATATTTTATTGAATCCAGTGAGGATTTTTCTGGATTTGTATTTATTTTCAATCACACACGTAACACTTTAATACATTCTGGTAAGACAATTCGAACAATGCAAATGAAAAGAAAGTGTGAAAGTCCTTCTTAACACCATCCCCATTAGAAGTAGCTTCCCTACCCCAGTGGTAGCCGTCTTTTCACCCCTGTCTGAGGGGATTAACCCTGACTTGTCTGAGGAAACTGTAATGGCCTCCCCTGAGGCAATTGCCAAACAAGGCAATGCTGGTTCTCCTCATAACCCACTCCCACTACCCCTCTCTGCTTCTAGACCTATAACTAGACTCAAGTCCCAGCAGCCCTAAAAGTGAGATGCAAAGTGTAACCCATGAGAAGGTGTGCTATACTCCAAAAGAACTAATTTGAGTTTTATAATTTGTACAGAAAGAAATCTGGAGAATATGTTTGGGAATGGATATTAAGGTGTGGGATAGTGGTGGAAGGAACATAAAGCTGGATCTGGCCACATGTGTTGCTACGGTCTCTCTAAGCAGAAATTCTGCATTTAATATTGCAGCTTGAAGTGTTAGGAAGAGCTCTAGCAGTTTGCCTGCTTTGTTGGCTGAAACATGGATCAAAAAGGGGCCCACGATGAGCAAATTAGAAATTAGAAATCGTAGACATGCCTTGGTTTAATGTAGAGGGAGGGATTCAGAGGCTTAGGGAGTTTGGAATGTTAGACTGGATTTGTCATTTAAGACCTACTTACCCACACTAGAGGGTTCAGAAGATATACCAGTCATCACTACTGCGAGAAATAAATTTGAGAGAGGAGCCCCAGCATTCTTAAAGAGTTCTGTGACTGGTCTTCTCTGTACACCAGACCTCACAGTGGGGACTGTAGTCACTGAATTGGGAAACCTAAGGGCAGTAGGATCTGTGGATGGCAAGGGCCAAATTGCTACATTCAACCCTCCCTGTGGACAGAACTTTGAGCATTGAACTAAGTTGTTCACTTTGCTTGGAAGGAGATATGGCCTGACATGTGATTTATATACTCGTTCATGGCTTTGGCCAGTGGTTTTCCTGGATAGTCAGGGACTTGGAAGGAACATGATGAGAAATTTGGTGACAAGGAAATCTAGGGAAGAGGGATATAGATAAATGTCTCTGAATAGACAAAAACACGAAGGTATTTGAGTCCCATATGAATGCTCACCAAAGGGTGACCTAAGCAGAGGAGGATATTAATGATTAAGTAGATAGGATGACCCTTTCTATGGAAACCAGTCAGCCTCTTTCCCAGCCACCCCTGTCATCTCAACGGGCTTATGAGCAAAGTGGCCATGGTGGCAGGGATGAATGTTATACATGGGCTCAGCAATATGAACTTCAACTCAACAAGGCTGACCTGGCTATGGCCACTGCTGAGTGCCCAATCTGCCAGCAACAGAGACCAACAATGAGTCCTAGATATGGCACTGTTCCCCAGCGTGCTCAGCCAGCTACCTGGTCGCAGGTTGATTACATTGGACCAATTCCATCATGGAAGGGGCAGCATCTTGTTCTTCCTGGAACAGATCCGTTCTCTGGATACAGATTTGCTTTCTTGGCACACAATGCTTCTGTCAGAACTACCATCCTACTTACAGGATACCGTATTTACCATCATGGTAGTCTACACAGCATTGTTTCTGATCAAAGAACTCACCTCACAGCAAAAGAAGTGTGGCAATGTCCCCGTGCTCATGGAATTCACTGGCCTTACCTGTTCCCTACTATCCTGAAGCAGCTGGCTTGATGGAATGGTGGGATGGCCTTTTGAAGACTCAGTTACAGCATCCACTAGATGGCAATACGTTGCGGGACTGGGCCGAATTTCTCCAGAAGGTTGTGAATGCTCTGAATCAGTGTCCAACATATGTCGCTATGTCTCCTAAAGCTAAGATTCATGAGTCAAGAGGTGGGAATGGGAGCAGCTCTACTCATTATTATCCCTAGTGACCCGCTAGAAAAATTTTTGCTTCTTGTTCCCATGACCTAATGCTCTATTGGCTTAGAGATCTTAGGCCAGAGAGAAAAATGCTTCCACCAGGAGACACAATAATGATTCCATTGAGCTGAAAGTTAAAAATTGCTGTCTGGCCACTTTGCACTCCTCATGCCTCTGACTCAGCAGGCAAAGCAGTGAGTTACTGTGCTGGCTGGGACAATTGATCCTGACTACCAAGAGGAAACTGTACTTCTGCACCACGACAGAGATATGGAAGAGTATGTCTGGAATGCAGGAGATCCCTTAAGAAGGCTCTTAGTATTACCATTCCTTGCGATTAAGGTCAGTAGAAAACAACAACAACCCAATCCAGGCAGGACTACTAATGGCCCAGATCCTTGGGGAATGAAGGTTTGTATCACTTCGGTGTGTAAAGAACCACAACCAGCTGAGGTGTTTACTGAAGGCAAAGGGAATATAGTATGGGTAGTGGAGGAAGGTAGTTATAAATACGAGCTATGATCATGTGACCAGTTACAGATATGGGGACCGTAACTGTCATGAGTATTCCTCCTTATTTTGTTATGAATATGTGTGTGTGTATTTTAAAACAACTATCTTTGTTTGCTTCCCTCTCTTATTCCCTAATTGTGTAACATAAGATGTATTGACTTTATATCATAGTATTTAAGTTATAGGATATCAAGGAGAAGAGTAAACATCACTCAAGGACATTATATTACCTCTTCCAGGGAAGGGATTAGTACGTTTCTGGTTATACACAGAACAGTTGTATTATGTTAGGTGGAATTACAATCTTGTTCATGTGTTTTTTGGAAATTAAGTATAGTTTAAGAAGGTGCATATGAGTGCCAGGTTGACAAGGAGTGGACTTGTGATGCTTAATTTTGTGTGTCAACCACACATAGGGGGACTTCCCTGGTGGCTCAGTGGTTAAGAATCCACCTGCTAGTGCAGGGGACACAAGTTTGAGCCGTGGTCCGGGACGATCCCACATGCTGCGGAGCAACGAAGCCCATGCACCACAACTACTGAGCCTGCGCTCTAGAGCCCACGAGCCACAACTACTAAGCCCACGTGCCTAGAGCCCATGCCCCGCAACCAGAGAAGCCACTGCAATGAGAAGCCCTTGCATTGCAATGAAGAGCAGCCCCTGCTTGCCGCAACTGGAGAAAGCCTGTGCGCAGCAATGAAGACCCAACGCAGCCAAAAATAAATAAATAAATTAATTAATTAAAAAACACACAAAACAATACATAGGGTGCCCAGATATTTGGTTAAACATTATTTCTGGATGAGATTAACATCTGAAACAGTAAACTGAGTAAGGCAGATTGCTCTTCCCAATGTGGGTGAGCTTCATCCAATCCACTGAAGGCCTGTATAGAATAAAAAGCTGAGTACAAAAGAATTCTTTCTCTCTGCCTGACTATTTTCAAGCTGGAACATCAGTCTTCTTCTGCCTTTGAACTCTTGGACTTGGAACTTATGCCATCAGCCCTTTGGGGTTTCAGGCCTTTGGACTTGGACTGGAACTTACACTGTAGGCTCTCTCGAGTCTACAGCTTGCCAACTGCAGATGTTGGACTTCTCAGCCTCCATGATTGCATGAGCCAATTCCTTAAAATAAATCTCTCTCTCACCGTGTGTAGATATAGATACAGATACAGTTATAGATGTATAGAGTTATAGATGTATAGAGATGTATAGAGGAATCTATTTATGTATTTAGAGGATATATATTTATTGATTGTGTTTCTCTGGAGAACCCAGACTATATACTAGATAACCAATGCACTCCTTCTTTCATAAAATACCTGGTCAGGGAGAGCCTTCCTGTCTTACATTTACAACAGCCTCATTCTTTGTAACTGCTGCATGATATCCTTAGTTCTATGGTATTTTGAACCTTTTCCTTTTTAACGGGTACTTAAGTTCTTTCGGTGCTCTATTCTCAGAATAACTGCTCACAGCATCATTGCAGAGTGGGTTGCTTCCATGATAGACTGAGTTTTGCTGAGTCAGCCCTGACCACAAGGTGGAACACACATGAGAGGAAAATGGAAGTATCTTCCACAGTGAGTTTTTGTTCATCCTGTACCTTAGGAAAATAGCTCCCATCCTTGTGGCTTTGTGACCTTGTTTTGCCAATGTCAAAGGACATTATTAAAAAAGCAAAATAAAACAAAAAGCTTTCTACCTGTTACCATCATAATTTTTTTAAAAAAAGCCATTCTAACATAAAAGCACAAAGACAACCTTAGAATAATGGATGGTTAAATTGGATAAATTCAATCTTATTCAAAATTCACAGCACTGTCATTTTTCTCTGTGTCAGCAGGTGAAAACTCACTCGCCTGTTTCACTTTCCATCTGCATTAGAAGGAACTGCCTTAATATTTTTCTGACTTCTAAATTAACAAAGAATTGGGAAGAAAGCTAAAGTGAGAACTTCTTGCTCTTTATTTTTTAACTTTTTATTTTATATTGGAGTATAGCCAAGTAACAATGTTGTGATAATTTCAGGTGCACAGCAAAGGGACTCAGCCATACATATACATGTATCCATTCTCCCCCAAACTCCCCTCCCATCCAAGCTGCCACATAACATTGAGCAGAGGTCCCTGTGCTATACAGTAGGTCCTTGTTAGTTATTCATTTTAAATATAGCAGTGTGTACACGTTGATCCCAAACTCCCTAAATATCCCTTCCCCCCATCCTTCCCCACCCTGCCCCTCAGTAACCATAAGTTCAGAGAACTTCTTGCTTTCTAAGAGGGAGATCACAGTCTAATAAAAGAGGGTTAAAGATGTTTCCTTGAACTCGGGCCTAGGAAGTGATTCTAGGATGAGTTGGAAAGAACTCAAACCTTAGTTCTTGAGACCTTAACCGAAAGGAGGCCTGGGATGAAAAGATGAGCATGATGTGGGTGTGGGGTTGTGTGAAGAGATTGCAAACCCATTGGAGATGAATGGTGGTGTGGTCCACAATGGAAATCAAAGAGCTGTCGTAAAACAATTAAAGGTACTAGAATGACCTATTTAGAGAATAACATCTGAATCTATTAAATCATCTCTATTCTGCTTTCTTTAACACATTTTCCTTCTCTGGCATGGAAAAACTGTGAGGAGAGACTTTCCTGGTGGTCCAGTGGTTAAGACTCCACACTCCCAATGCAGGGGGCCCAGGTTTGATCCCTGGTCAGGGAACTAGAGTCCACATGCTGCAACTAAAAGATCCTGCATCCTGCAACTAAGACTCAGCACAGCCAAATAAATAAATAAAGTGTATTTAAAAAAAAAAACTGAGGAAAAAAAATTATATATTTTTTATAGCTTATGTGAAGTGAAAAAATTGGTGGTTGTTTTTTGAAATAAAATAGCCAGTTTTATTGGTTGTAGCAACTGTTCTGTTTTAAACATAAGGAGAGGAAGGGGAAGAAATGCTAGCCCTGCAGATGGACAGGTGCTTTCTGTGATTAGAAAAGTTCCTGGAGCATTTAAAGCCTGGAGCATCAGTTCAGCCAGAGCTGTGGTTGTCCCCACTCTAATCATACCCGAGGTATTGGGATGCAGGGTGAGACCCCAGCTGAACATCTGTGATTTTCAGCCAATTCTGCCACCCTCGGAACCAGCCGTTTTGTCTCACTGATCCTTCATTCACTCCTCTAAAAAAATTGGGGTAATAAGATTGCCTTATGTGACAAGAGAATACAGTAAAATCCCTCTGAAAGTTAAGAAGTGTTATACAAACAAATTATAATATTTACAAAACCCAGAAAGCAAGGGGTGGGACAAGGAGTGGGCCAAAGCTAGGTCATATGATGACTTTGTGCAGATTAGAAAAAGATGCCTCTTTGGTGGACACAGCCCAGTGCCAGGACACACAGCTGGCATCGTGGAACTTGGGCTGGATTTCAGCCCTAACTTATACCCTCAGTGGCATGCCAATGTGCAATGAACTGTTTGCAGAACTTCACGTGGCAGACCCAGAGGTCAGGGCCATTTGTTCTGGGCCTCAAGTTCAAGGGAGTCTCAAATTGTGACTTCCATTCAGTAGAAGTATGTGCAAAGGGTTAAGATAAAGCTGCATCACAAATGATGATTTGATTTTTATTTTTGGCTGTGTTGGGTCTTTGCTGCTGCCTGTGGGCTTTCTCTAGTTGTGGTGAGCAGGGGATACTCTTCATTGTGGTGTGTGGGCTTCTCATTGCTGTGGCTTCTCTTGTTGTGGAGCACGGGCTCTAGGTGCACGGGCTTCGGTAGTTGCAGCACATGGGCTCAGTAGTTGCAGCATGCGGGCCCTAGAGCATGCAGGCTTCAGTAGTTGTGGCAGGTGGGCTCAGTAGTTGCAGTGCGTGGGCTCTAGGGTGCACGGGCTTCAGTAGTTGTGGCGTGTGGGCTCAGTAGTTGTGGCTTGCGGGCTCTAGAGCACAGGCTCAGTAGTTGTGGCACCCGGGCTTAGTTGCTCCACCCTGGGATCGAACCCATGTCCCCTGCATTGGCAGGTGGATTCTTAACCACTGCACTACCAGGGAAGTCCCCAAATGATGATTTTAAATGATATCCATCTAACTAAATCCAAGGGGTGAGTGGTCTCACATTTTAAAGCTGCTTGGGCCTCCCCGAGATTTTGTAAAGCCTAATTATTTAGTAAACTTAAAAAAATAAGGCGATATTCAGCTTCAGTAATGCTCATTGGTTAAGTAGCTGCCTCAGCAATTTTTAGACATAGGACGAATAAAATAATTGCATATAGACACACATCTAATATGTGGTGTTCACCCTTGGACAGCGTCTCATTTTGCCATATTTGAAACCAGCCTCAATACTGGACTCAGCACTTTGTTTCATCTGGCCCCTACCCTCCTCACTTCTGGCTCATTTTGCCCCAGTCATGCTGCCCTTGTTTCCTTCTGTTAAACAGCCTACCTCTGGACATTTGCATTTGCTGTTCCCTCTGCCTAGAATGCTTTTCTCCCAGATTTCTGCATGGCTCAGTTCTTTCTAACATTCACCTTTCTCTTGAAAGATGACTTCAGAGAGACACCTGAAATAATTACGCTGCTTCTAAGCTGCACTTTTATTTTATTTTTTAAAAACATTTAACCTCTCTGAACCTGAGATGCATTTAACAACTGCTGGCGTCTTATGATTGTGATTAACGAAGCAGCAGGCATGACTGCTGCAGTTGTCATTGCTTGTGTGCAAAATCAGATGTTATTACTGGTGGACCTACTGGCCACCTGCCTCACCTTGACAATTCAGTCAACAGATCTGGGACACCAGATACTGAAACTTGCATATCCAGGGAAGAACACTCAAGTGATAGTTTAAAGATCCAGATCTACTTCAGGATGATTCTTTTTTTTTTTTTCTTTTTTTAATTAATTAATTAATTAATTTTTGGCTGTGTTGGATCCTCGTTTCTGTGCGAGGGCTTTCTCTAGTTGCAGCGAGTGGGGGGCCACTCTTCATTGCAGTGCGCGGGCCTCTCACTGTCATGGCCTCTCCTGTTGTGGAGCACAGGCTCCAGACGCGCAGGCTCAGTAGTTGTGGCTCATGGGCCCAGTTGCTCCGAGGCATGTGGGACCTTCCCAGACCAGGGCTCGAACCCGTGTCCCCTGCATTGGCAGGTGGATTCCCAACCACTGCGCCACCAGGGAAGCCCCCTTTTTTTTTTTAAGACTTTATTTTTTAGAGCAGTTTTAAGTTCACAGCAAAACTGAGAGTCAGGTACAGAGATTTCCAGTATACTCCCTGCCTCCACCCATGTACAGCCTCCCCTATTAGCAACATCTCCCACTAGAGTAGTACGTTTGCAGGAAGATTCTTTGTCTTTGAAAATGGTGAAGCAGATGCCAACTTTCCTCACCATGAATGAAAAACCCACTCATTCTCTGGAAGGATTCTCCTATGATAGAAAGCCCACCTCAGGTATAGCTATGTAACTTTTTATACAGTGTAAATTCATACATGTATTTTAAACTTCAAATCTGTTTTTAAAAATTATGTACCATAGGGACTTCCCTGGTGGCACAGTGGTTAAGAATCTGCCTGCCAATGCAGAGGACATGGGTTCGATCCCTGGGCTGGGAAGATCCCACAAGCCGCGGAGCAACTAAGCCCGTGTGCCACAACTACTGAGCCTGCACTCTAGAGCCTGCGAGTCACAACTACTGAGCCCATGTGCCACAACTACTGAAGCCCACGTGCCTAGAGCCTGTGCTCCACAACAAGAGAAGCCACCGCAATGAGAAGCCCGTGCATCCTGGCCACAACTAGAGAAAGCCTATGTGCAGCAATGAAGACCCAACCCAGCCAAAAACAAATAAAAAAATTTATGTACCATAGATGTTTACACATATGAATGATATGTATCTTCCTCAAGAAGACTTTATCAAGGATATGACAGCAGAATTGAGATTTTTATCTTCAAGTTATTTGCTTTCCAAAGTCTAAGAGGATTTATTGTTCTGTTCATCTGAAACTGAAAAAAAAAAGGTAAAACAATAAATAATAAATCTAAGTGACAGCTGACAGTAAATTGATTCTAGGATCTGAAACTTGTATTCCTCTGAAAATGCATCTTTTGAAGATTCAAACTTTCTCACTGTTGCTGCCAGTTACACTGTCACTGATCACAGTTACTTCAAATAGCAAACCTCTCTCAAGTGGAGCCAGTAGCTTAGCTTGTAAAGTATATGCTTCCAAAATATGAATTTTACTCTATTTTGCTTATATTAAGCTCCGTAGCTAACCTCTCTGTGTTCATTTAAACAAAATATTTCAGAACCTCATATGACTTTTACATCTTCATTTTACTGGAGGGTCTAAATTTGCTTCTGAAAAGTTAGCAAAATAGTGCTCAGCAAACCTATCTTCCTTAAAACTCAACATTAGGCAGCAATTTTACATCTCACAGTCTTGATGTTGTTTAAAAAAATAATGTTGGAGATGGAGTAGAAAAGATCTCCTAGTTCTTACCCATTCTCCTAGTTTTTGAACCAGTTTGTTTTTTTTAACCCCTGACTCTTTATAGGCATATATCATGTGTACAATACACATGTATAATATTAATGAAAATAGAGGATTTCATTCTCATTTGTCTGTTTGTCTCCCTCTTTGTCTTCTTTCCACTTGCCCTGCCCCTCCCCCATCACATCATTATGCTCCATCCGTGCCATCGTTTCCTCACAGTGAGAACACTCCTCTCCTAACAACTTGGCCCCACTCTCTTGGCCACAGAGATACACTCAGGACCAATCAGAATCCCTCTGCAGGCATTTAGAATCTACCTACCTATCTATTTATTTATTTATTTGGCCATACCATGCGGCTTGCAGGATTAGTTCCCCAACCAGGGATCGAACCCAGGCCCCCTGCAGAGGAAGCATGGAGTCCTAACCACTGGACTGCCAAGGAATTCCCAACATTTAGAATTTAGACTAAGAAATTCTAGGTTTATTGTGCTGGTTTTTGGAACAAAGGAGATGGAAACTCAGAAGATGTAAGTGGATATTTCCACCTTGTGAACCAGAATGTAGGCCAAGCCAGTGTGTAGTAAGAGAGGAGGAAAAAGTAGAGGCAGAGATTAAAGCTGAATTGAAAGCTGAGGTAGGAAGACTTCTTGGCCTGGTTGCATCCTACCCTCAGGCGATCAGCTCTTCTTCCTTAGGATAAATTAAATTCTTTTGTTTCAGCTAATTTGAGGTGGTTTCTATTACTTTTAAGAAAAATGTTAAACAATATGGTATTTTCTGCATGAAATTTTGGGGAATTTCTCTTATTTTTTAAGTTATTTATTATTTTTTAAATAAATATTTATTTGTTTATTTGGTTGCGCTGGGTCTTAGTTGCGGCAGGCGGGCTCCTTAGTTGTGGCATGCAAACTCTTAGTTGCGGCATGCTTCTTACTTTTTAAGTTGTTTTTGTTAGTTTTGTAATAGCCAGGAAAGGACTTTCCTCAGAGAACTTTTCTTCCTGTTTTTTTCTACCTCAGACATACATTTTTAGTATCTTGATTTCCCTTTATTTTTTTTTCTTGCTAAAGTAAATATTACATGTCTTTCTGTGAGGGGAGTGCAGGGGTTTGTAGCAGAATCTGAAAAGGCTGGTCAGGGCCACATACCTCTTCTAAGTTAAATTCCCTTCCAGGACAAAACTCCTCAAAGGGGAGAAACATCTGGGAATAAAATCTGAATTTAGCAGGACACAGATAGAAAAGGCCAAAGAAAAAGAACATCCAGATTAATAGTGGGGTGGAGACAGGAGAGAACTGTCAGGAGATTTCAAAATGTAACCTGACATGTTCTTGAATACTTTGAAAAAACATCAATGCAAGAGAACTCAGAAGTATAAAAGTTGGCTATAAAGTTATCAAAGTTTAGATAGAAAGTTAAGCTTAAAAAGTTATCCAGAACATCTTCTTTCTAAAAGCTTAGGAGCTTTCTAAAGTACTTTGACATAAAAATTAAGCAACAGAAAAGATGGAAATCAGGGCTTCCCTGGTGGCGCAGTGGTTGAGAGTCCACCTGCTGATGCAGGGGACACGGGTTCGTGCCCTGGTCCGGGAAGATCCCACATGCCGTGGAGTGGCTAGGCCCGTGAGCCATGGCTGCTGAGCCTGCGCGTCTGGAGCCAAAAAAAGATGGAAATCAAATTCCATCAAAATTAAGGAAAAAGAGAATAATATTCCTACAGATGATGAAATCATGTCCAAAAGACATTCCCATAAAGCAGAGTAAAAATTACAATCTAATATTTCAAAACAAGCTAGTAGGCACAAAGAAAACAACATAACAAATGAAAGAACAAGTAAATCAGAATTTATCTGAGGTGACAGAACTCAGAAAATAATTAAAACAAAATTATTAAGAAATGGGAACTAAAATAAAAGCAAAGCTAGAATGAATACAAGATAATGCCTCAATGGAAGATAAAAAGAAGGGAAAAATTTAAAACTACAATGGAAGAACAGAGAGATGAAAAGGATTCAAGAAACAATAAGGCAGAGAAGGACATATATATGTATATATCATATATATATATGGAATATCTGCAGAAAACCCTGACAAAGAAAAAAACCCTGAAATCTGTAATATAAGAAACTGCAATAAAATGTGAATTTAAATGAAATATTGAGAGGGCACCTGGTTTATCTGATGGTATTGACCTAGAATGACCATCACTGAGATATAGTCTAGTGAAATTACTGGACTTTAAAGGAAAGGAAATAAAAATCCTTTAGGCGCTGAGAGAAAAAGCCCAAGTCACTTAGGGAAGAAAGTAATATTGTCTTTAAACTTTTGAACACCAACACTCTATGCTTGAAGAAAATTTAGTAATATATTTACAATATTCAAAGAAAGAAAATACAAGGCAAGGATTTTATATCTAAACAAGCTGTCATCAACATGTAAGAACTCAGGGAATAGTATTCGTTATGAATCTACTGGAGAAGGGGATTGAGACAAGCAAAATACTTAAGAGACAGGACAAAATGACTGAAGATGAGCATATAATTTCTATGTATAACTAAGACTAAATAAGAGATATAAGGAAGAGTCTGTAGTATGTAGTAGCTGAGTGCTCTGACAATGTAGGTGCAGCACAACTGCAAAAAACGGGTGAGAATGGGGAGAACAGATGCAAAAGAATTTGTAACTCTTTCCACTAATCACATTGGTGGTATTGTTATTGGCTCCTACCGACTAAAGATGGAAGAATTTGAATATGGGGATTTCCCTGGTGGCACAGTGGTTAAGAATCTGCCTGCCAATGCAGGAGACATGGGTTCGAGCCCTGGTCGGGGAAAATCCCACATGTGGTGAAGCAGCTAAGCCCATGTGCTGCAAGTACTGAGCCCGTGTGCTGCAACTACTGAAACCCACGCACCTAGAACCTGAGCTCCACAACAAGAGCAGCCCCCATTCGCCACAACTAGAGAAAGGCCGTGTGCAGCAATGAAGACCCAACGCAGCCAAAAATAAATAAAAATTAAAGAGGAGGAGCTTCAAGATGGTGGAGGATTTAGACGTGGAGATCACCTTCCTCCCCACAAATACATCAGAAATACATCTACATGTGGAAGAACTCCTACAGAACACCTACGGAATGCTGGCAGAAGACCTCAGACCTCCCAAAAGGCAAGAAACTCCCCACGTACCTGGGTAGGGCAAAAGAAAAAAGAAACAACAGAGACAAAAGAGTAGGGACAGGACCTGCACCAGTGGGAGGGAGCTGTGAGGGAGGAAAGGTTTCCACACACTAGGAAGCCCCTTCATGGGTGGAACCAGAGGGTGGCGGAGGGGGGAAGCTTCGGAGCCACGGAGGAGAGCGCAGCCACAGGGGTGCGGAGGGCAAAGTGGAGAGATTCCCGCACAGAGGATTGGTGCTGACCAGCACTCACCAGCCCGAGCGGCTTGTCTGCTCACCCGCCGGGGCGGGCAGCGGCTGGGAGCTGAGGCTCGGGCTTTGGTTGGATCCCAGGGAGAGGACTGGGGTTGGTGGTGTGAACACAGCCTGAAGGGGCTAGTGCACCATGGCTAGCCGGGAGGGAGTCCGGGAAAAAGTCTGGACCTGCTGAAGAGGCAAGAGACTTTTTCTTGTCTCTTTTTTCCTGGTGCGCAAGGAGAGGGGATTAAGAGCGCCGCTTAAAGGAATTCCAGAGACGGGCTCGAACTGCGGCTATCAGCGCGGACCCCAGAGATGGGCATGAGATGCTAAGCCTGCTGTTGCCGCCACCAAGAAGCCTGTGTGCGAGCACAGGTCACTGTCCACAGCTCCCCTCCTGGGAGCCTGTACAGCCTGCCACTGCCAGGGTACCGTGATCCAGGGACAACTTCCCTGGGAGAATGCACTGCGCGCCTCAGGCTGGTGCAACGTCACGCTGGGCTCTGCCACTGCAGGCTCTCCCTGCATTCCGTATCCCTCCCTCCCCCCAGCCTGAGTGAGCCAGAGCCCCCGAATCAGCTGCTCCTGTAACCCCATCCTGTCTGAGCAAAAAACAGACGCCCTCTGGCGACCTACATGCAGAGGTGGGGCCAGATCCAAAGCTGAACCCCAGGAGCTGTGTGAACAAAGAAGAGAAAGGGAAATTTCTCCCAGCAGCCTCAGGCCAGCGGATTAAATCTCCACACTCAACATGATGTACCCTGCATCTGTGGAATACCTGAATAGACAAAGGATCATGCCAAATTGAGGAGGTGGGCTTTGGGAGCAAAAATATATATATATATTTTCCCCTTTTTCTCTTTTTGTGAGAGTGTATGTGTATGCTTCTCTGTGTGATTTTGTCTGTATAGCTTTGCTTTTACCATTTGTCCTAGGGTTCTGTCTGTCCATTTTTTGTTTTGTTTTTTTCTTTTTTTAGTATAGTTTTTAGCGCTTGTTATCATTGGCGGATTTGTTTTTTCGTTTGGTTGCTCTCTTCTTGTTTTTTTTTAATAACTTAATAAATTAAAAAAAAATTTTTTTATTTTAATAACTTATTTATTTTATTTTATCTTCTTCTTTCTTCCTTTCTTTCTCTTTTTTTTCTCCCTTTTCTTCTGAGTCGTGTGGATGACAGGCTCTTGGTGCTCCAGCCAGGTGCCCGGGCTGTGCCTCTGAGGTGGGAGAGCCAAGTTCAGGACACTGGTCCACAAGAGACCTCCCAGCTGCACATAATATCAAATGGCAAAAATCTCCCAGAGATCTTCATCTCAATGCCAAGACCCAGCTCCACTCAACGACCAGCAATCTACAGTGCTGGACACCCTATGCCAAACAGCTAGCAAGACAGGAACACAACCCCTCCCATTAGCACAGAGGCTGCCTAAAATCATAATAAGTCCACAGACACCCCAAAACACACCAACAGATGTGGACCTGCCCACCAGAAAGACAAGATCCAGCCTCATCCACCAGAACACAGGCATTAGTCCCCTCCACGAGGAAGCCTACACAACCCACTGAACCAACCTTAGCCACTGGGGATAGACACCAAAAAGAACAGGAACTACGAACCTGCAGCCTGCAAAAAGGAGACCCCAAACACAGTAAGATAAGCAAAACAAGAAGACAGAGAAACACACAGCAGATGAAGGAGCAAGGTAAAAACCCACCAGACCTAAAAAATGAAGAGGAAATAGGCAGTTTACCTGAAAAAGAATTCAGAATAATGATAGTAAATATGATCCAAAATCTTGTAACTAGAATGGAGAAAATATAAGAAATATTTAACAAGGACCTAGAAGAACTAAAGAGCAAACAAACGGTGATGAACAATCCAATAAATAAAATTAAAAATTCTCTAGAAGGGTGCTGCCCTGGTGGCACAGCAGTTGAGAGTCCGCCTGCTGATGCAGGGGACACGGGTTCGTGCCCCGGTCTGGGAAGATCCCACATGCCGTGGAGCAGCTGGGCCTGTGAGCCATGGCTGCTGAGCCTGCACATATGGAGTCTGTGCTCCACAACGGGAGAGGCCACACCAGTGAAAGGCCCACGTACCACAAAAAAATAAAAAATAAAAAAAAAATAAAAAATATCTAGAAGACATCAATAGCAGAATAACTGAGGCAGAAGAACAGATAAGTGACCTGGAAGATAAAATAATGGAAATAACTACTGCAGAGCAGAATAAAGAAAAAAGAATGAAAAGAATTTAGGACAGTCTCAGATACCTCTGGGACAACATTAAACGCACCAACATTCGAATTATAGGGGTCACAGAAGAAGAAGAGAAAAAGAGAGGGACTGAGAAAATATTTGAAGAGATTATAGTTGAAAACTTCCCTAATATGGGAAAGGAAATAGTTAATCAAGTCCAGGAAGCACAGAAAGTCCCATAAAGGATAAATCCAGGGAGAAACACGCCAGGACACATATTAATCAAACTATCAAAAATTAAATACAAAGAAAAAATACTAAAATCAACAAGGGAAAAACAACAAATAACACACAAGGGAATCCCCATAAGTTTAACAGCTGATCTTTCAGCAGAAACTCTGCAAACCAGAAGAGAGTGGCAGGACATATTTAAAGTGATGAAACAGAATAACCTACAACCAAGATTACTCTACCCAGAAAGGATCTCATTCAGATTTGATGGAGAAATTAAAACCTTTACAGACAAGCAAAAGCTAAGAGAATTCAACAACACCAAACCAGCTTTACAACAAATGCTAAAGGAATTTCTCTAGGCAGGAAACACAAGAGAAGGAAAAGACCTACAATAACAAACCCAAAACAATTAAGAAAATGATAATACGAAGATACATATCAATAATTACCTTAAATGTAAACGAATTAAGTGCTCCAACCAAAAGACAGAGACTGGCTGAATGGATACCAAAACAAGACCCGTATATATGCTGTCTACAAGAGACCCACTTCAGACCGAGGGACACATACAGAATGAAAGGGAGGGGATGGAAAAAGATATTCCATGTAAATGGAAATCAAGAGAAAGCTGGAGTAGCAATTCTCATATCAGACAAAATAGACTTTAAAATAAAGACTGTTACAAAAGACAAGGAAGGACACTACATAATGATCAAGGGATCAATCCAAGAAGAAGATATAACAATTGTAAATATTTATGCAGCCAACATAGGAGCACCGCAATACATAAGGCCAATGCTAACAGCCATAAAAGGGGAAATCGACAGTAACACAATCATAGTAGGGGACTTTAACACCCCACTTTCACCAATGGACAGATCATCCAAGATGAAAATACATAAGGAAACACAAGCTTTAAATGATACATTAAACAAGATGGACTTAATTGATATTTATAGGACATTCCATCCAAAAACAACAGAATACACTTTCTTCTCAAGTGCTCATAGAACATTCTCCAGGATAGATTTTATCTTGGGTCACAAATCAAGCCTTGGTAAGTTTAAGAAAATGGAAATCGTATCAAGTATCTTTTCTGACCACAACGCTATGAGACTAGATATCAACTATAGGAAAAAATCTGTAAAAAATACAAACACGTGGAGGCTAAACAATACACTACTTAATAACCAAGAGATCACTGAAGAAATCAAAGAGGAAATCAAAAAATACCTAGAAACAAATGACAATGAGAACACCACGACCCAAAACCTATGGGATGCAGCAAAAGGAGTTCTAAGAGGGAAGTTTATAGCAATACAATCCTACCTTAAGAAACAAGAAACATCACAAATAAACAACCTAACCTTACACCTAAAGCAATTAGAGAAAGAAGACCAAAAACACCCCAGAGTTAGCAGAAGGAAAGAAATAAAAATCAGATCAGAAATAAATGAAAAAGAAATGAAGGAAATGATTACAAAGATCAGTAAAACTAAAAGCTGGTCCTTTGAGAAGATAAACAAAATTGATAAACCATTAGCCAGACTCATCAAAAAAAAAAGGGAAAAGACTCAGATCAACAGAAATAGAAATGAAAAAGGACAAGTAACAACTGACACTGCAGAGATACAAAGGATCATTAGAGATTACTACAAGCAACTATATGCCAATAAAATGGACAACCTGGAAGAAATGGACAAATTCTTAGAAATGCACAACCTTCTGAGAATGAACCATGAAGAAATAGAAAATATGAGCAGACCAATCAGAGGCACTGATATTGAAACTGTGATTAAAAATCTTCCAACAAACAAAAGCCCAGGACCAGATGGCTTCAGAGGCAAATTCTATGAAACATTTAGAGAAGAGCTAACACCTATCCTTCTCAAACTCTTCCAAAATATAGCAGAGGGAGGAACACTCCCAAACTCATTCTAAGAGGCCACGATCACCCTGACACCAAAACCAGACAGCCATAGATGACAAACCCACAGCCAATATCGTCCTCAATGTTGAAAAACCGAAACCATTTCCACTAAGATAAGGAACAAGACAGGTTGCCCACTCTCACCACTATTATTCAACATAGTTTTGGAAGTTTTAACCACAGCAATCAGAGAAGAAAAAGAAATCAAAGGAATCTAAATCGGAAAAGAAGAAGTAAAGCTGTCATTGTTTGCAGATGACATGATACTATACATAGAGAATCCTAAAGATGGTAGCAGAAAACTACTAGAGCTAATCAATGAATTTGGTAAAGTAGCAGGATGCAAAATTAATGCACAGAACTCTCTTGCATTCGTATACACTAATGATGAAAAATCTGAAATTGAAATGAAAAAAGCACTCCCATTTACCACTGCAACAAAAAGAATAAAATATCTAGGAATAAACCTACCTAAGGAGAAAAAAGACCTGTATGCAGAAAATTATAAGACACTGACGAAAGAAATTAAAGATGATACAAACAGATGGAGAGATACACCATGTTCTTGGATTGGAAGAATCAACATTGTGAAAATGACTATACTACCCAAAGCATTCTACAGATTCAATGCAATCCCTATGAAATTACCAATGGCATTTTTTATGGAACTAGAACAAAAAATCTTAAAATTTGTATGGAGACACAAAAGACCCCGAATAGCCAAAGCAGTCTTGAGGGAAAGAAACGGAGCTGGAGGAATCAGGCTCCCTGACTTCAGACTATACTACAAAGCTATAGTAATCAAGATAGTATGTTATTGGCACAAAAACAGAAATATAGATCAGTGGAACAAGATAGAAAGCCCAGAGATAAACCCACACACATATGGTCACCTTATCTTTGATAAATTAGGCAAGAATATACAGTGGAGAAAAGACAGCCTCTTCAATAAGTGGTGCTGGGAAAACTGGACAGGTACATGTAAAAGTATGAGATTAGAAGACTCCCTAACACCATACACAAAAATAAACTCAAAATGGATTAAAGACCTAAATGTAAGGCCAGACACCATCAAACTCTTAGAGGAAAACATAGGCAGAACACTCTATGACATAAATCACAGCAAGATCCTTTTTGACCCACCTCCTAGAGAAATGGAAATAAAACCAAACAAATGGATCCTAATGAAACTTAAAAGCTTTTGCACAGCAAAGGAAACCATAAACAAGATGAAAAGAGAAAAAAAAAAAAAAAAAGATGAAAAGAGAACCCTCAGAAGGGAGAAAATATTTGCAAACGAAGCAACTGACAAAGGATTAATCTCCAAAATATATAAGCAGCTCATGCAGCTCAATATCAAAAAAACAAACAACCCAATCCAGAAATGGGCAGAAGACCTAAATAGACATTTCTCCTAAGAAGATATACAGATTGCCAACAAACACATGAAAGAATGCTCAACATCATTAATCATTAGAGAAATGCAAATCAAAACTACAGTGAGATATCTTCTCACACCCGTCAGAATGGCCATCATCAAAAAATCTACAAACAATAAATGCTGGAGATGGTGTGGAGAGAAGGGAACCCTCTTGCACTGTTGGTGGGAATGTAAACTGATACAGCCACTATGGAGGACAGTATAGAGGTTCTTTTAAAAACTAAAAATAGAACTACCGTGCAACCCAGCAATCCCACTACTGGGCATATACCGTGAGAAAACCATAATTCAAAAAGAGTCATGTACTAAAATGTTCATTGCAGCTCTATTTACAATAGCCAGGACATGAAAGCAACCTAAGTGTCCATCAACAGATGAATGGATAAAGAAGATGTGGCACATATATACAATGGAATATTACTCAGCTATAAAAAGAAATGAAATTGAGTTATTTGTAGTGAGGTGGCTGGACCTAGAGACTGTCATACAGAGTTAAGTAAGTCAGAAAGAGAAAAACAAATACCATATGCTAACACATATATATGGAATCTAAAACAAACAAAATATGGTCATGAAGAACCTAGGGGTAAGACTGGATTAAAGATGCAGACCTACTAGAGAATGGACTTGAGGATATGGGGAGGGGGAAGGGTAAGCTGGCACAAAGTGAGAGAGTGGCATGGACATATATACACTACCAAATGTAAAATAGATAGCTAGTGGGAAGCAGCCACATAGCACAGGGAGATCAGCTTGGTGCTTTGTGACCACCTGGAGGGGTGGGATAGGGAGGGTGGGAGGGAGGGAGATGCAAGAGAGAAGAGATATGGAGATATATGTATATGTATAGCTGATTCACTTTGTTATAAAGCAGAAACTAACACACCATTGTAAAGCAATTATACTCCAATAAAGATGTTAAAAAATTTTTGAGTATCACTGAAAATAATAACTTCAGTGGATCGAAACACATCAAATATATTTAAAACCATGATTTCATCCTATTGCAAAAAACTGGTCATCGCTGGAGGATACTAAGGAATTATCTTTTTTTTTTTTTTTTGCCATACCTCGCAGCTTGCAGGATCTTAGTTCCCCGGCCAGGGATTGAACCCGAGCCCTAGCTTTGAAAGCGCCAAGTCCTAGCTACTTGACTGCCAGGGAATTCCCTCTCTTTATTTTGCAAACTGGTAAATAAAAGAAAACAATCAAGCATTTATTCTGCCTTTCCTGTATAAACTGTAACACTAGGTAACCAAATAGTAGATGATGTGAGGTTGGTCTTTATGGAAGTGGTCAATCAAAGAAACTAAGGAAGAAAGAATAGAATTTGAATATCAGCATTTTTTGACAGTCTCTAATGAATTATTGAATCTAAGCATTGAACCCCAATAGCTGTTAGTTTCAGAAAAAGACAGGTAAACAGATATTTTGTGCCTGGAAGAACACAACACCACCTGTAAAGTAATATTCCTCCCCGCCTTAATAGTAATAATCAAAGGTGAATGTAACTCAGCCTGGAGATACAGGAAGTGCTTTTTGTTGCAGCCTGCAATCCAAGTCCTGACCACTCTGTTTTGCAGCTTGAAAAAGCCAACTGCTTCTATGTCCCACACTAGAGCTGTTTTAAATATTTGGTGACTGTAAAGCAGTAGCCCTAACTGAAGACTGTGCTTCAACCCTTTTCCAGTATCATCTCCTCGGAATCTTCATCTAGAAAATAGAAACAAACTTATTAGCAAAGCTCAGAGTAAGAGTGCTATCTTCCAAATGGTCTGAAGCTACCTATGGATGAGAGGGATGCAGAATGGAGAGGCCAGTAAGTAACTGATAAGCGTGTACATTAACATTATGCCTGGATAAATTTTTGGCTGTGGTTCTCACAGTAGACCAGAAGTCTACTAAGTTTTGGAGTAATCACAAGCCAAAAATTTTTTAACGCAACAGCTTATGAACTTCAATCCTTAAAATAATCCCAGCCCCAAATCTGCACTCAGCATAGTCAGCTCCAAAAGTTGTACATTCCCAGGAAAGGCTTCCTCCCAAATCATACCTTGAATGAAATCCTGGAAGAAAACACGCCAGGAAAATCCCCTTGGTATAACTTACGGAATTTTTTTCATTGAGATAATTGATCTATTTTAAGTTTATTTTGGGAAAAGGAATGAGATTGTCTCAACTCCATCTACTGAACAATTCTTTTCTCCACTAATTTTTGAAATACAACTTTTATAATACTTTCATATTAATATTGTTATATGATATTCTCATATTCAATATATGTGGGTCTATTTCTGGATTCCATTCTGTTTCATTGATCTACTTATTTGTGTAGTACTACCGAATTTTCCTCAATACCTTGTCATCCTGTCGGCTCTGGGCTCTGGCCCTTCCCCACGGTGCCCAGGCTCATCCAGAGCTGCTGTTGTTTCTTCTCCTCAGGCAGCTGCTTTCTTCTAACCAGAGCCCACAATCTGTTTGGGGAGCTTCACCTTCTGAAACCTTTCTTCTAATGCCTGGGAAGCACTCTTCATCAAAAAGACAATAATTTTTAAAAATACAAAGAAACCCTGAATCACCTACACTCAAATACAGAGTTTTGGAAAACCAAAAAAAAAAGTTCACTGAGAAGATAATACCTTGCACTATTTATTCTCTCAGATCTCACTGCTTTGTATGTCATGTCTTTGTTTATGCGAATGAAAAAACGTTTGCATTAATTCTTCTCTGTAATAATTGGTTTCCAGTTTACAAAGTGGAAAGTCATTTGATATTAGAGGTAAGTAAAATATGTACACATAAGGATAAAGACTAGAAAGACAGGAATGTTTCAAAATTAAAAATAGTCATAGAGTAATTGAAGGTAAGCTTTTTTGTTTTCAAGCTTTGATTTACAAACAAGTTTTTTAGAGTAATTTGAATATAAAGTGCAAATCTGGAGGGTTTTTTTTCAGTTACACAGGTGCAGGATTCTCTCCAGCTCTTAGCTTATTGTAAACATTGTATCTTGAACATAGTGAATTATGTTGCATAAGAAATCTATTTTAACAGCTTGGGTCATTTTAGCAATTCATTTTTTTAATGAAAACTATACACAATTACATACAATTATATTAGAAATACTTTCCACCTATTTAGATATTTTAAATCAATCAGACTATTTTCTTTATCTGGAATGTCCTCCCTTCACTTACTGTATACATGGATTCTTCCTAAATTTAAAACACACACACACACACACACACACACACACACACACACAGAAATATATATAGAATATATCTTTTCTCCCTTAATGTAAAAAAATTCTGATTATGTTTGGGGTAACAGTGTGACAACTGAAAAGCTAGGTTTCCCAGGCTTCCTTGCAGCCACATGTGGCCACATGACATAGTTTTGGCTAATGAGATATAACTTTAAGTCTATTGGGAAAGACTTCTGGGAAAGCTGTTTTTTTCCCTGAGAAAAAGAGGTAAACTCATCTGGCACACGTCTTTTTTCTATCTTTCCATCTTCTTCCTGACTGGAATTTGTAGACAATGCCTAGAGCTGGGCAAAAATCCCTTAACTGTGAGTGTGGAAGACACACCCAAAAGATGGTGGGACCAAAGCTAGAAAGAGCCTAGAACTTTGAGGCTCCCTCCACCCCTACCCGAGACAGCCTACCTCTGGTCTTATGTGAGCAAAAATAACCCCCTTTCTTGTTTACGTCAGTGTTCTAGGCAGTTGCGTATGACATACTTCCAATACCCAATTCCAGCCCAAACCCCAGAGATAAACAATCTTAATATTTAGTATGTATCTTTTGGGACCCACCTATATTCATACCACATTAAATTTTTATCCAAATTTTTTTCCAAAAATGGGATACTACTATATTTATTATTTTGAAACTCCTTGACTTAATAATATGGTCTAGACATATTTCCATGTCAGTACAAGAAAAGTTACCCTCTAAAAAATATTATTTTAAAGAAGAGATTTTTTTTCTCTAAAAAGTGACACTTGCTTATTCAAGCAATAGAGAAAGATTTAAAGTAAAAAGCAGCAAACGTCCCTGAATCCTACTATCTTGAAATAACCAGTATTATTTTTGGTGAGCATTATCCCTATTAACTCTCTTTGAAAATACTGGGAGTCTTTCTCTCCCACTACCACCTGCATGTTTGTGTGTACATACACATGACACACACACAAAAGTACATACAAATACATCCAGATACACACACAAACACAGCATACAATCACACACACACACACATACAAATACACACAACTACTCACGTGGGAAAGGGAGAGAGAAGTAACCTCACAAAATCAGAACCTATTAAAAAGTGCTTAATTTTACTTGAATTAAACCAAGAACTAGTAGAATGTCTTTGAAAGTTATGACTAAAATAGTCATAAAAAGCCAGAGAGAGAGATTCAAAATTCAAACCAGATATCATTTTAGTACCCATTAAGACTTATAGAATTAATAACAGAGACAGTGAAGAGACCCAAATATGCCTTATTAATATTTTCTTTTGCTAAAGAATCTGTGTATATGTAGCATGATAGACTTGTAATGTTAACAATAATTTGACTTATTAGATTAACAAGGTAGTTTTAATTTAAAATGTAGAATTGAGTAATTTATTTAAACTTATGACTTTAGGTAGAAATTTTACTATTTATATATAGTATTAGAATATTTAATAGATTTTAAAGGTCACCATATTTTTGAGTTTAACTAATTTAATTCCTAAGAATGGCTTAATTACTTGGGAAGGTTTGTCATTCAAACAATTGAAGGACTTAAAGACAATATATTAAATTTATAAGCCCAGTTTAAAACATTTAAAAGAGTTTATTAACTAAATTTGAAAATGTAACCAAATATTAATTGAAGGCCATTAAAAGCGACAGTTCAAATTTGCTAGGCCTACAATGGAATAATGAGATTTGTAAACTGAACTTAAATGCTTAAGGAAGAATTAAAGTAGAGTCTGTGAGTTAATAAGTTGATTATTAACTTTAAAATCCAAAGTAACCTCTAAATTGTCTTTTTTGTGATCATAAAGAAACTCACATTCATGCAAGAAGAAAAAAAAAAACTGAAGTGAAACTTAAAGAATTATGACTTTGGATAAGTGTTTCTTCACCATTCACCATTATGTCTTATATTCCCTAAGGTTAAGACAAAAGGTTATGAAAACCATTAAGGATTTGTAGTCATGATGTTGTTGTTGTTTTTTAAAGTTATGCTTTCATTTTAGCACTGAATGCTTTCCTGCTATGAAAGATAACAGGATTAACACTGGGAAGATAGGGTGACCAACCATCCCAGTTTGCCTGGGACTGAGGGGTATCCTGGAACTCTGGATGGGCAGTGCTAAGTCCAGGATTGCTGGCCACCTAAGTGAGAGGCATCGTGGCATAAAAGCTAAGACTGTTGTTTAAACCTATATTTGAGACTTGACTCTTCAACTTACTACCTATTTATCGGGGCAAATAACTTATTTTTTGCCTCTATTTTCTCTGCAAAATGAGTTACTATATGGAAAGCACTCACAACAGTATCTAGAGTTGAGTAAGTACTAAGAACATACTATTGGGGTGGCAAAAAAGTTTGTTTGGTTTTTTCTGTAAGATGGCTCTAACAGCGCTTAGTTGTCTTTAACTTCATTTGAAACAATTTTGTTAAATTGTATTGTGACAGCTGTCATATCAGCATGCATTTTAAAAAAAGTTATCAAAATTGGTGAATTTTTGTATAACCATTTTAATACTGAAGATGGAAGAAAAACAACATTTTTGGCATATTATGCTTCACTATTTCAAGAAAAGTAAAATGCAACTGAAATGCAAAAAAAAAAAGATTTGTGCTGTATATGGAGAAGGGTGCTGTGACTGATTGAATATGTCAAAAGTGGTTTGTGAAGTTTGGTGCTGGAGATTTCTTGCTGGACAATGCTCCACGGTTGGGCAGGCCAGTTGAAGTTGATAGCCATCAAATCGAGACGTTAATTGAGAACAATAACGTTATACCACGCAGGAGATAGCTGACATACTAAAAATATCCAAATCAAGCGTTGAAAATCATTTGCACCAGCTTGGTTATGTTCATCACTTTGATGTTTGGGTTCCACATAAGTTCAGCAAGAAAAACCTTCTTGACAGTATTTCCGCATGTGATTCTCTACTGAAATATAATGAAAACGTTCCGTTTTTAAAACAAATTGTGATGGGCGATGAAAAGTGAATATTGTACAATAATGTGGAACAGAAGAGACTGTGGGTCAAGTGAAATGAACCACCACCAACCACACCAAAGGCTGGTCTTCATCCCAAGAAGGTGATGTTGTATATATGGTGGGATCCGGAGTCCTCTTATTATGAGCTCCTTCCAAAAAACCAAATGATTAATTCCAACAAGTACTGCTCCCAATTAGACCAACTGGAAACAGCACTCAATGAAAAGCATCCAGAATTTATCAACAGAAAACACATAATCTTCCATCAGGATAACGCAAGACCACGTGTTTCTTTGATGACCAGGCAAAAACTGCTACAGCTTGGCTGGGAAGTTCTGATTCATCTACTGTATTCACCAGACAGTACACCTTCAGATTTCCATTTATTTTGGTCTTTATGAAATTCTCTTAATGAAAAGAATGTCAATTCCCTGGAAGACTGTAAAAGGCACCTGGACCAGTTCTTTGCTCAAAATGATAAAAAGTTTTGGGAAGATGGAATTATGAAGCTGCCTGAAAAATGGCAGAAGGTAGTGGAACAAAACAGTGAATACATTGTTCAATAAAGTTCTTGGTGAAAATGAAAAATGTGTCTTTTATTTTCACCTAAAAACTGAAGAAACCTTTTGGCCAACCCAATACCTCTTATTGCTGGTGCCCTATCCCTTTTTCCTGATCCTTTTGCTTATATTCCTTTACTCCCCAACTTGTTGACCCTTTATTTCATGCTTAACTAGATTCAAAGAACACCTCCAGTCCTTTTACCATGGCTTGTCAAATTCTGAGGTTTATTTTATTTAGTTTTATTTCTTAATCTTGATTCATTTATTGGTTAGTTGGGTTTCATGATCAAGTAGTTTCTCTCTTCTTCCTCACTAACAGAACTCCATTTTGTTTTTGATGGCTATATATATATATATATATATATATATATATATATATATATCAGTAGCTTAAAAACTTGATTTACTGGGCTTTCTTCAAGCTAGGGGTGGACATATGACATATGGTACAAGTCTGGCCAAGGAGATATGTCTACCATGTGGGATATTTAGAAAACCTGTCTTTAAAGGGTCTAAGTGGGCACATGAATTTGTCTTTCTTCCTTCTCATTATTCCTGGAACATAAGTGCAAGGTGAAAGAAGAGCTATCTTGGTATCAAGAGGTGTTCACAAGGATGAAAGCTAAACACTACCAATGCTAGAGCAGAAAGCTAACCGGGTCTTTGACAGCTCCTTTGAAGAATCAATGAAAATAACTACCATAATTTGTTTAAAAAAGTGTTTAGCTAAGTTTATTGTTATGTACAATTGAAAGTAATTCCTACTGCAATGAGGTATCACCTCACACTGGTTAGAATGGGCATCATCAGAAAATCTACAAACAACAAATGCTGGAGAAGGTGTGGAGAAAAGGGAACCCTCTTGCACTGTTGGTGGGAATGTAAATTTATACAGCCACTATGGAGAACAGTATGGAAGCTCCTTAAAAAACTAAAAATAGAACTACCATATGACCCAGCAATCCCACTACTGGGCATATACCCAGAGAAAACCATAATTCAAAAAGACACATGCACCCCAATGTTCATTGCAGCACTATTTACAATAGCCAGGTCATGGAAGCAACCTAAATGCCCATCGACAGACGAATAGATAAAGAAGATGTGGTACATATATACAATGGAATATTACTCAGCCATAAAAAGGAACGAAACTGGGTCATTTGTTGAGACGTGGATGGATCTAGAGACTGTCATACAGAGTGAAGTAAGTCAGAAAGAGAAAAACAAATATCGTATATTAACACATATATGTGGAATCTAGAAAAATGGTACAGATGAACTGGTTTGCAAGGCAGAAGTAGGACACAGATATAGAGAACAAACGTATGGACACCAAGGGGGGAAGTGGGGGTGGTGGTGGGATGAATTGGGAGATCGGGATTGACATGTATACACTAATATGTATAAAATGGATGACTAATAAGAACCTGCTGTATAAAAAATAAAGAAAAACAAAACAAAAGAAAGTAATTCCTACTGTTACAGACCATTCATTTAATTTTTAGCAATGTAAAAAACATGGAGTACTTCAGTAGGTTTCATGTCATTGGGAGATGGGGTCCTGCTAATCCCATTTTGGGGATTTGCTCCGATTTTGATGTATGTGCTACTGAAAGGAGCAGGATATTGTTTTTTCTTTAATGGTGAAAAAAAGTTGAAAGGAAAGAAGTCAGGTTGTTCTTAGAGAAATGGGCATTATATTTTGTATTTTTCTGGCAACCTTTCAAGTGATCATTTTCAAAATTTTCACAATGAGATGTTTTAAAAAAATATTTTCTGTTTTCTACTGTTTTATAATATATGCATACTGAGATAATAAATTTGATAAAAAGTAATTAAAGCAAGAGAGCATAAAATAGTTCAACTCAAGAAAAAAAGGACTATGGCCAATATTGGCTTGGGATTTAGAACAAATTTGTACCTTTTGTTGTTATTACTAAATTAGACTTGCCTGGTGACTCTACCCAGCTGTTAATTAAGCACTGAGGCAGCCACAGTCATTAACTCCTTCAGTGAAGATCCCCTGGATACTATTTAGTTATTGCCTTAATTTACTGTACTAAGCTCACTAATAGGTAATGCCTTAAAACATGAGACTGTCTGGCTCATAATATGTTTAGTCTTCTATATGATTAGATGGAAAAAGCAATTCTAATTTAGTTCCTTGTTCATTTTAATTTGGGTTAACAGATGTTCTATGTGTACTGCAGTCAACTAATTTGCATTATGGAAGAGCCTATAATAGCAATTTATCAGGTTTTTTTTCTGTTATAGTGTGCTTTTAATCTCCTCCAAAATGTTGCCATTAAAGAAAGGATACAGGGCTACCCTGGTGGTGCAGTGGTTGAGAATCTGCCTGTTAATGCAGGGGACACGGGTTCGAGCCCTGGTCTGGGAAGATCCCACGTGCCGCGGAGCAACTGGGCCCGTGAGCCACAACTACTGAGCCTGCGTATCTGGAGCCTGTGCGTCTGGAGCCTGTGCTCCGCAACAAGAGAGGCCGCGATAGTGAGAGGCTCGCACACCGCGATGAAGAGTGGCCCCTGCTTGCCACAACTAGAGAAAGCCCTCGCACAGATACGAAGACCCAACACAGCCATAAATAAATAATAAATTATTTAATTAAAATTGCACCTCCCTTAAAAAAAAGGATACATTTTATTTTCTAATTCAGGTAGAATGTCCCAAGAGCAAGATTGGGCTCATAAAGTTCAAGCAATATTTTAAAAGTAGTTTTGTTTGAAGAGGGAATGAGGGAAGTAGAAAAAAATAGTAAAGCAAGGGAAAGAAGGGAAGTAAACTGAACAGTGATGCTGTCAGCTTGCCAAGGGTCCACAGCCACTGTGAGAACAGGTAGGGGGTAGGAGAAGCTGTTCACGTGGAAAACATTTCTATTTCTATTATAATGTTACTGTTCGAAAACTTATATATATATTTTTCATGGGTATGTATATATTGAAGAGCATTTTTGTACAAACCATCATCTGAATAAATGGAAAGGAAAGTACATATCAGCATTTTAGTTTTATAATCATATAGGTTTTCCTAAGCCTTATTTAGGCTTAATTAAGCAATAAATATCTGTTGTTTCAAGCTTCTAAGTTTTGGGGTAATTTTTTGTGCAGTAATAGATAATGAATACAAGCTATATTGTAAGATTATCTTGAGTGAGAGCAAGTGTTAAATACATATTATCATTATTAGTTTCGTTTATCAGAACTTTGGTCAGGAAGTTACTTCTTTTATATGGATGGCACTTATTCTGTTGATGAGTTCAATTTGTTGATGTTTTGATAATTTTTAGGTCATGTTTTCGGTTTCTCCAAATTCTCCAATCATTCTCAAGTAAGAGGTTATAGACATTTTTACTTTTACTTCAAATTGGAAATATATGTTTGGCAGAAATAGTGAATTTTTAGATCTTATAATAAAAATAACATGGAATTAAATTGAAAAAATACTCAACAACTCTCTAAAAACCTGTATATATAGATTAATGCAGAAAAAATAGTTTTTGGCTTGTATGCTGAAAAGTCACTTAATCAAACCCTGTATATTCTCTGTAGGGGTTTGATTAGAGTGGTTACTCCTATAATCTCCTATATTTGGGCCTGGTTTTCAAAGACCACTGGGCCTTATCAGTAACAAGATGAATCTTTACATACATTGGTGAATAATGCTTATAAGATAGTAGTTTAATCATATGAGGCCTAGATCTCAAACTCAATTCCTTTAGGGATGAGTAGGTAAGGAAAATGGATAGAGTGAGCTGAGGGCACAGGCCCCTTAGGAGCTGCAAATAGTCAGCTTGCCCCAGTGTTCTCATGTAGGAATTTGAGTGCTGGGTTGCCACATTCTCCAAGTTTCAAGAGAAAATGGAAATCTGGATTTTTGTTTATGCTTTTTAAAAATTGTTTGAGAGAAAACTCTACATATTTTAAAATACTGTTTTATTTTCTAAAAATACTTGTAGATCAAGCAAAATACATCTGTAAACTAGAGTCTTTTCCCAGTTACCAAGAAGTGAGAGAGAAGCTGAGTGTATGGCCTGAAAAGTTGTTGTTTTGTGAGCAAAGCCTGTATCTATTGGAAGAAAGCTTCAGAAGCTTGTGTTTTGTGCATTCGCAAGTGTTGGATAAATAATGCATGATTTCTATGAAGAGGACAGCACTGACACTGCATCATCAGACAAATGTAGTGTTTAAAGTCTTCTCATCAAGGGTGCTCATTCATACAGATAAACTAGTTAAAATTTCCAAGAGAGAAATTTCCCTTGTGTCTGTAATCACTTCCTTGTGGATTCACAGAGGTCTACGTTATGACATTGCTGTTTAACCAGCTGCAAAAACAGTAAATGGAAGCCAGTCTTGAAAAGGTCATCAGTCAGTTGGCTAACTCTTTGACCATCATAAGGGTCAGGAAAGCTGGGATTCTATCACAGTCACTTCAGTTATGTCAGCAATTTGGAGGGTCCAAAATAAGTGTGCTCTATTTTAACCCTTGCTCTTTTCACTTTCACAAGGTTTATCACTACTGTGCACATAAAATCTGAGTCTGTTGTCCTTAATCATAATCTCAGGAATATTATAAATGCATAATTACATAGCAGGAGAAACCTTTGGAATTGTTGAAAAATGAGGGAAGATGACATCTTTAGCCTCTTGCAGATTGGTTCACATTCTGTTATTTCTATCATATGTATTGTTTTTATTACAGCTACTATTTTGGACCCTATTGATTTCTGGCTACTGAAAAAAGTAATACAGAATACTTTGTTTTTCTGATAGTCTGTTGGGTCAAATTTGTTGCATTCTAAATTTTGACCTGGAATATACTCTTTCCCAATTGAAACTGCAAAGAGAATGGCTCCATTAATTGTATACATTACTCACTGTATAAATTTTATTTTAACAACTTATTAAGTGCCCATACTTTCCCAGACTGCTATTGATTATAAAATGTTGAGCAAGACCCTAAATTAGTCAAGTCAATCCAAGTGGAAGTCAAATGATCACTAACAATATTTCCTTTTATATATAAGAATGAAAAATCAATAGTTTTATCTGTTTAAAATATTAAGACAGTGGACATTTTTCTTTATTTAAAAAATGAAGGCATTTAATATTAGCAGTTCTTCAAAGAACTGGGATATTTTGTAAAAAGCAAGATTAAGCAGTCTCTACAGAGATTCTAATTCTCTTCATACTATGTATTCTGTAAGGTTGAATACCTAAAAATGATGAGTCCATTGTCATATTTCTTTTGTCTTCTGAAAGAGAATTGTGAGGTAAGTGTCATGTAGCTTCTGCCCTCCTGCATATGACAACCATAAACTCTGGGCAAAAATAAACAATTCCCTGAAGGCATCAGAGACTAAAAACAGGTAGAAACTGGGTCTGCGATTGGAAAAGGAAAAATGAACTGGGTGAGTTTCCCTATTTTTAAAGACTTTTAGCTTGAGGACAAGTCCTAGGAGGGGAGTTAAACCCCTGTGCACAGAAATACACAAATTTACTGGCTTAAAGTACCAGGGATAGAGGTCAGAGGGACCACAACAGCAGGAAAATAAAGGGGAACATCCTAGAAAGGAGTCAGAGAGGGGCACCCCAAATTCTGCATATAAACTCTGCCTAAACCTCTGGTTGGACTCCAAAGCACACATACATGGGGAAGGCTCTAAACAGCCCAGCTAAGGATAAAAGAACCGCATAATGATAGTGATTTCAGATGTACACCCACCACAGGGAAGACAAAGTTTGGGGTTTGGTTCCACCCAAGTAAACTTCCTAGTAAAACAACAACAACAAAAATCAACACTTTTCAGAGGAATGGGTCCAGAATGGGGTCACGTGCCCATGTCCTAAGTGCAGCTGAGCTAGGTAGGTGATAGTTTGCCATTTTCAGTTTCTTTAGTAGGAAACAAATTCTGCCAGGAAGGAAGAAGAGGGTTGCAAGGTAGGTAGGCAACCTAGAGAGCCTGTAACTTTAGAAAAATTGATAAAGCCTAGTTGGGGCAACAGAAGCATGTCTGTTGAAATGGACTAGGAGCTAAATTTTAACTCCCTGTCTGGTAATCATTCCTGCTATATATTTTATTTTATTTTATTTTATTTATTTATTTATTTATTGAGGTAGGGCTATGTCTTTTTTTTTTTTTACATCTTTATTGGAGTATAATTGCTTTACAATGGTGTGTTAGTTTCTGCTTTATAACAAAGTGAATCAGTTATACATATACATATGTTCCCATATCTCTTCCCTCTTGCGTCTCCCTCCCTCCCACCCTCCCTATCCCACCCCTCCAGGCGGTCACAAAGCACCGAGCTGATCTCCCTGTGCTATGCGGCTGCTTCCCACTAGCTATTTTACGTTTGGTAGTGTATATATGTCCATGCTTCTCTCTCGCTTTGTCACAGCTACCCTTCCCCCTCCGCATATCCTCAAGTCCATTCTCTAGTAGGTCTGTGTCTTTATTCCTGTCTTACCCCTAGGTTCTTCATGACACCTGCTATATATTTTAAAACTTGTTATTGTGAAAACATCAAACATAAACAAAAATTGGTATTGTGAATCCCCGCATATCCATTACTTGCCTTCAACAATTAACAACATTTTGCCAATATTGCTTTCCTCTGTATTTTAAATTTTATTTCCCTTCAACTTTTAATTTGAATAATTTCAAATGTACATAAAAATGGAAAGGATAGTACAGTGAATATCACATACCTTTCACCTAGATTTAATAATTGCTAATATGTTGACATATTTGCTTTACATTTCTCAAATATATATTTTTATAGATATTTGTATGTATATGTGTGTGTGTGTGTGTGTGTGTGTGTGTGTGTGTGTGTATATATATATATATATATATATATACTTTTTTTCTGAAACATTTGGAAGTAAGTTGCAAACATCATGATACTTTACCACTGTATCAGTTTAATTTTTGCTAGGGAACAAATTACCTAGTATTTTAAAATAATCATTTATTTGTTTAGGATTCTGTGGGTTGGAACTTTGAGTAGGGCCTGGCTGTAGTGATTTTTCTCTGCTCCATGTGGGTTTGTCTGGGCTCAGGCATACATCTGTGCTCAGTTGGCAGGTTGGCTGAGAAATAGCTGGTTCTCGCTCGCCTCATTCACATGTCTGGCAGCTGACTGTGGCCTCAGTTCTCCATGTGGCCTCTCAGTCTTCAGCAGGTCATACCAGGCCTCTTCCATGGTAGTGTCAGGGCAGGGTTCCAAGAGGATAAGAGCAGAAGCTGCAACATCTTTTGAGGTTGAGGCTCAGAAATCACACAGCATCACTTCTACCATACTGTATTGGTCAAAACAAGCTAAAGACTAGATGAGAGTCAAGAAGTGAGTCGGTTTGCCCTAGAGAATCCCTGAAGGATTCACATATTGGAGATACCACGGGTTAAGGTATGGTATTGCTAGACCCCCAGTTCCCCTCCTATGTGCCTAGTGACTATCCCCAGGCAGCAATCACAAGCTTATATCTTGGAGAAACTGAACCAGAGGAGTAGGTCTCAGGCACACCATGTGTGGTTGAGGGTGGAAGTGCAGGACAGAGTTCTGAAAACCCTTGCAATTTCCTGCGTGATAGGAGTATCTTTGTTATTCATAATGAGCACCTTTAGATACACCTGAATTTATACTAATGAGATGACTTTGGGTGGGGGCTCCTAGATAGCCTCAGGAGGGGCTGGTCACCAGAAAGACCAAGTGATCAGAGGGTTGGAACTTTTAGTCCTACCCATCAACCTCCAGGGATAGAAGCTGGGTCTGGAGAGTTAAGGCTATAAAAACTCTTGAATGATGAGATTTAACGAGCTTCTGGGTTGGTAAACATATGAAGTGCTGGGAGGGAGGCAAGTCAGGAGAAGGCATGGAAGTTCCATGCCTGCCCCAACCCTGGACCTTGCCCTACACACCTCTTCCATTTGACTGTTCCTGAGTTATATCCTTTATAATAAACTGATAAATGTAAGTAAAGTGTTTCCCTGAGTTCTGTGGGCCATTCTAGCAAATCAGCAAACTTTAGGAGGGGATCACGGGAACCTACAATTTATAGCAGTAGGTTACAAGTATGGGTGGCCAGACTGGGGATTGGCATCTGAAGTGAGGGTAATCTTATGGAGGACTGAGTCCTAAACCTGTGGGATCTATGCTAATTCCGAGTATTAGAATTAGTATTTCATATAAAAATTGAATTATAGGATACCCAGTTGGTGTCCAGAGAATCAGAGAATTGGCTGTTGGTGTTGAAAAACACTCCAGACATGCATACACATCTTTTCTCTATATACTGATTACTAACATCTTATTAATTCAGACTGATTCTTACATTTCTCCCCTCCTTGAAATAATTAGAATATTAAGTAGAACTTCAGAAAGATTTTCAATTTTCTTTTCAGTTGGTTTACTGGCAGGAACTTTTGGCAAATGTGTCTGTTTTTCTGCATCAAAACGATAACAGCAATGGTATTCTCCTTGCTGATATGTCAGCAGTTTATATTTTTCCTAATTAATAGATTTTGGGGAGCTACTCATATTTTTTCCGTTTCTTTTTTCCCAAGCTAGTTTTATTAATTTTTATTTTTTAAAATAAATTTATTTATTTATTTATGTTTGTGCTGGGTCTTTGTTGCTGCGCGCGGACTTTCTTTAGTTGCAGCGAGCAGAGGCTACTCTTCGTTGTGGTGAGCGGGCTTCTCATTGTAGTGACTTCTCTTGTTGCCAAGCATGGGCTCTAGGCGCATGGCCTTCAGTAGTTGTGGCACGTGGGCTCAGTAGTTGTGGCTCACGGGCTCTAGAGTGCAGGCTCAGTAGTTGTGGCGCACGGGCTTAGTTGCTCCGCGGCATGTGGGATCTTCCTGGACCAGGGCTCAAACCCGTGTCGCCTGCATTGGCAGGTGGATTCTTAATCACTGTGCCACCAGGGAAGCCCTATTCATTTTTAAAATTAACATTATTTCAGAATATGTCTTCATTAATTCAAAGTGAATTCAGAAAGCGTATAACAAAGAAATCAGTAATCTACAGAAAATAATTATAAAACTCTGTAAGTAAACATATTTTCTAAAATTTCATTTATTATCACTAAGCTTTTTTTCAGTTTCCAAAGATTTATTTTCCTCTTTACTTCTTTTTAAAGTTTCCAACTATGTTCTACACATAGAATATTTTAATCACACACACACAAATCATTTAAAAATTGTTTTATAATGATGGAGTAGGCAAGAAATAAAACAGAAAAAGAAAGGAGATTGAAAGGAGGTAAATAAAATTTTTAATCATGGTTTTCTCAGCTAACTAGAAGGAGTACCAATGAAGCCTGACATGTACCATCTATCCTTTCACTCGCTCAGATGACATTTATTACCATCATATTGTTACCTCCTGTTAAATACCTGAACAACTCCAAAGATGTCACTTAAAGGGCAATGACTTAGAGATAGTGAGATCCCAGGCCCTGGAAGTATATGAGTAGAAAACAGAATATTACTTGTTAGGGATAATATATGAGGGACTCAAGTATGATGTACAGTAGGACTGGACAACTTCTCAAGAGTCTTCTAAATTTTGAGAACTGACTCCCTGAAAATACCACCAAAATAATCTGTTGATAAAACAAAGCTGAGTTTGCTTATTTATTGCTCACAATGGTAAAGGAGAAGGCTACCTTGAAAGGTCTTAGTGTTTCAGAGTGCGGAGGGCACAGGCAGGATTTTTATGAGGTTTTCTAACATATGGTTTAAGGTGGGCCTTGCCATGCTTTTGAAGATAGGGCCTTTAACTAGGTGATTAAGTTCAATGGGGATAGAGTGAAGACCCTAATCCAATATGACTGGTGTCCTTTTGAAGAAGACATTTGGACACACGGAGAGACACCAGAGGTGAACACACGCAGAGTAAAGACCATCTGAGGACACAGCAAGATGGCAACCATCTGCAAACAAGGTGAGAGGCCATAGGAGAAATCAAACGTGCCAATGCCTTGATCGTGGACTTCCAGCCTCCAGAACTGGGAGAAAATAAATTTCTGTTGTTTAAGCCATCCAGTCTGTGGTATTTTGTTATGGCAGCCTGAGCAGACTAATACAGTGTTATATGCCCAATTACCACTTTTCAGTATTGCAGTGGCAATCCGAGTCCAGGACTTTCCCGCATTTTGAATATGAAGATTCCCTGCAGATCATCATGGAGACATGATAATGTCCAGAATATGCTCCTGATTGTGAGTTCTCTCGTAACCTTTAGGCAGACAGTTGCAGACAGTTCTATTTTGAGGCTTATCAAGGAATTTCAGCATTTTGATTGTTACCTATTTGGCTAAACTCATAGGTTTTGTTGTGTTCCTGAATGAATTGTATTTTGAAGAAAGATAAATAGCTTCTCCTAAAAGTCAGCAGAAGGCTTTTGACAAGTTGATGGTCAACATCTTCCTGGGAGTCTTTGAAGCATTGATCAGTTACACCAACTTCTCCTAGGCTTGAGCATTCTGTGATCTATTCCAAAAGCTCTGATAATTTCTCCAGGCTTTGACAGCATGTCCTGACATGTGACAGGCAGTCATTTTGCACTTGTATTAGTAACAGTAAGAAAGACAGACTTATCTGTGGTCATTCCTAAGTGGCTAATATTTACTTCACAAGGTGTATACTTTCTGTACTTCTATCTCTGCATACTTTGGGTGCACAATGTTTGAAGACAATTTAAGAACATTAGGACACCAAACTTAGGTTAAAACTGAACCTTGAATATGATTTTCAATGCCAACTTACTACTCAGCTTCCTACTGACAATATATTTTTAACTCCTCTGATCCTACAAAACCAAAAATCTTTACTAATTTTATACATAAAAGTGGTATCTTATCACTTGATGGCATATATGTAAGATATATCTCAATTTTTAGATGACATGAATAGAAATAGATATCTTAGAGCAAAGAAATTTGAAAAAATCAGAGGAAAATAATAATTTAAAACTAAACCTGAGTGTAGCCGTGGCTGCCTTCTGAGGCAGGTATCGAGGAGAAGGATGGCATAATTCATATCAGCAGTTGGGCAACACATCTCTACTTCTGTCTTCCTTCCCTTCAAACACTGGTGGGAAAAAAGAAGGGAAAAGACTCAAGTTGCAAAGCCTCTGCCCATGTTTCTCTGCAGATAAGGAGTGAGATCTGGAGTTGAGGCCTGAGTTGTTAAAGCATTGGGGAATAGAAATGTCTTTGATGCTCCAGAGACTAGTAGTGGATGGAAAACAAAATTACTCTGCATAATAATACAAGGGAAATAGAGTTTCTTGGGGAAACCTAGGGGAGGAAGGAGCCTGTAGGGGGAGAAGCAGGGAATATGGAGTCAGAAAGGAAATAAGAAAACATGGCAGGAGGCCAGAGTCTGCTGAGATAGAGGTGCTCCAGGCAAAATTCCAGTAACCGTGGCTGCCAGAAGGCTAACAACCAGAATATATAAATAGAAAGCTCAGCTTTCAGTTGTTCGCCAGTTGTAGTCCCACCCTTCATACACAGCATCCCAAAAGTCCAAAAAGCTGCTGCACATGTGTGAGGATAAATAAAAATGATTTTTCTCTGCTTGTAAAGGAGAAGAACGTTCTCTCTTCCTTCGCTTTTGAAAGGGTCTCTTTAGAAACAGAATAGTCCTTGAGTCCCTACTTTAACTTTTTGGAATGTGGGCAGATTTCTCCAGGGCTAAATAAATAAGCCCCATGTCCTATTTCCTTATGCAGAGTTGTCTCCAAGGTCTGGGCTTCATACCCCCTAGAAATGTCCACACACAATTCTCGAGTTAACCTAGCAGGCTGTTTTGAGTAACTACTTATCTCTCAAGGAGACAAGAGAAGTTTAAATATTCTTTCTTCTGCTTTACTCAATTGTGTGAAACTCCATGCTGACTTCATAGTTACTCACAGGCTACCTATGTACGTGTACTACTCTCTTGTGCTTACTCAGTACCGATGCCGAAAGCTCAGCTTCTCTGTACACTGGTGCCAAATCAAATCTTGGAGACAGAGTTTTAGGTGAAGCAGAAAAGGACAGCTTTATTACTTTGCCAGGCAAAGGGGGGCACAGCAGGCTCCTGCCTTGAAAAACTATGTGTCCCAACTTGGAGAAGATAGTGAGATGTTTTACAGTAATTGTTCAAAGAGGGCGTGATCGGCTCATGGACATTCTTCTGATGAGTTGGTGGTGAGGTAAGTAGGAGTCAGCATCATCAACCCTCAGGTCCAGCTGGTCTGAGGTCTACATGCTTGTGGGCAGCATACCATCATTAATCCGTTAACTTCTCCTGTCTGGAGGGGGTTTCAGTATCTGCAAAATAGCTCAAAGATACTGTGTGTATCCATTGAAGGGGAAACAGAACCTTGCCCCAAGGCTGCTCTTGACTGTTTGTTTCCCCCAGTCTCATATCCCCTCCCTTCCCTAATTAACAACTGCTTGAATCTGCCTATTGGAACTCAGGGAAGGTCATGGAGGCTGAATGAAGGCTGTTTCCTATAATCAAAGAAATGGCGGTCACAGAAATGCTTTGTGCCCAGGAGCCCCATAGGGCCCTGTGCAGTATCAGTACTAAATTAGGTTCCTGGACCCAATTCTAACATGTGTGTGTTTGCATGGAGGGTTTCCCACACAACACCAAGCAATTCTCAGACACCAGTAGTGTGAGAATTCAACTCACTTCTGACACTATCTACCCAGATAGTGCATCAGATTCCACAGCTTAAGGGTTCACTCTGTTAATAAAAGAAACAGGCCCAAAATGAGATCACTTGTGCTAAGATTCACATTACCAAACCAAGACTTAACCCCTAACCTAACTGCAGTTTCAGCCTCTCCCAGGAATGTGACTTTAACCAATCTGGAATTATAGGCATACCCCTTTTACTGTGCTTTGCTTTATTGTGCTTCACAGATATTGAATTTTTTTATAAATTGAAGATTAGTGGCAACCCTGCATTGAGCAAGTCTATAGGCACCTTTTTTCCAACAGCATTTGCTCCCTTGGTGTCTGTTTGTCACATTCTGTTAGTCCTCCCAATACTTCAAACCCTCAACCAGCAAACATATTAAGACTCACTGAAGGTTCAGATGATGGTTAGTGGGTTTTTTTTAGTAGTAAAGTACTTTTTAATTAAGGTATTGAAACTGAGCAGGACCCTGTGGGGCTCCTGGGCACAGAAACCATTCTGTCTCCCATTTCTTGTTGGTAGAGAATAGACTCCAGTCTCCATGACCCTCCCTGAGTTCCAAAGGGCAGGTTCAAACAGTTGTTAACCAGGGAGGGGAGAGGATGCAGAGACAAGGGAGGAGCAGTCATGAAACAATAGTGCAGCCTTGGGGCAGGGTCCTGGCTCCACCTCAAGGGATACACATATCAATATCTTTGAGCTCTTCTGCAGAACTAAAACCCCCAACAAATGGAAGATGTTAACTACTTGATGAAGTATTCTTCATTCCAGAGAGACGTCCCAGTTTATAACCTCAAGAACCAGATTAAAGGAATGCAGACCCTGCACACACCCTTATCCTTATTAGCAACCCCACCTTTGAACCACTGCTATAAAACTCACCAAACCCCCCTGGGTGGGGACACAGTTTTGTTTTTTTTGTTTTTTATATATATATATATATATATATATATATATATTTTTTTTTTTTTTTTTTTTTTTGGCTACACCGTGCATCATGTGGGATCTTAGTTCCCCAACCAGGAATTGAACCTGTTCCCCCTGCAGTGGAAATGCGGAGTCTTAACCACTGGACCACCAGGAAAGTCCCAGGACACACAGTTTTTGAGGGCACGAACCCACTGTGTCCCCCTTTGCCTGGCAAAGCAATAAAGCTATTCTTTTCTACTTCACCCAAAACTCTGTCTCTGAGATTTGATTTGGCACCGGTGCACAGTGGCCAAGTTTCATTTGTCAGTATGTATACTGTTTTTTTAGACATAATGCTATCGCACACTTAATAGATTACAGTATAGTGTAAACATAACTTTTATATGCACTGGGAAACCAGAAAATTTGTGTGACTCCTTTTATTGCAGTGGTCTGGAACCAAATTGTAATCTCTGAGGTATGCCTGTACCTGGACAGCACTAGTGAGGGAATCTGCCTGATAGACCCCACCTTCCCACAAAGGAAGGTGACCTTGCCTGAAATAATCCACTCTTTGCTGGAAACTTCTGCTTCCAGCCCCCTTCTGCCTATAAAAGCCTTACATTTTGTACAGCTCCTCAGAGCTCCTTTCTATCTGCTAGGTGGGATGCTGCATGATGCATGAATCACTGAATACAGCCAATTAAATCTTTAAATTTACTCCGTTGAATTTTGTGTTTTAACAAGTTCTACAAGACAGTCCATCCTCGCCCCACCCCACCCTTTCCCAGACACACACACTTCAGATGCCAGTCACAAGTCCAGGCTGGTACCTGAGCTTCTGACCAACTGGCTATAAATCGGAGGTTCCCACAACATCCTCCTTCGGTTCAACTAATTCGCTAGAGTAGCTCACAGAACTCAGAGAGACATTTTACTTACTGGATTACTGGTTTGTTAGAAAAGGATATAACTCGGGAACAGCCAGATGGAAGAGATGCATAGGGCACAGTGTGGGGAAAGCGCTCAGAGGTTCTATGCCCTCTCCAGACTCACCACTCTCCCCAGTCACTATGTGCTCATCAACCTGGAAGCTCTCCAAACCCCATCCTTTTGGGTTCCTATGGAGGCTTCATTACATGGGCATGATTGATTAAATCACTGGTCATTGGTTACTGATTCAACCTCCAGCCCTTCTCCCCTCCCTGGAGGTCAGGGGGTGGGATTAAAAGTTTCAACACTCTAATCTCATGGTTGGCTCCATTGTCACCTCATTAACATAAAAGACACATGTATCACTTTCCACACTGATGAAATTCTAAGGGTTTTGGGAGCTGTGAGTCAGGAATTGTGGATGAAGACCAAATAGATATGATAAATATATTTTGGTCATCTGACTGGCCAAATATATATTTCTTATAAATCACAATATCTCAAGTACTAAACCAGTTTTCTTTTCTGCATTGATGTGGAGGGGTCTCTGTTTATTGGTAGGACTTTTACTTCCCCAATACATGCAAATGACTTATTTCATGCTTTAGAAGCAAGTCAAGAAAAAGAAGATGTGACCTATATTGGGGACCATGCTGTAGAGAATAGAGGTGGGATCCTTACACAGAAATAAGTTCTCAGGAGCAGAAGTTTGGAGCCAGAGAAGACAAGGAGAAATGTAGTACTGCTCCTCTACTTTCCCTTCCTGCTTCTCACCCCCTAAACATATTTAACTCCTAGAGCTGTTCAGAGTAACTCTGGGTTTCCAGTTATGAAGTTGGAATCAATTTTATTAGGCTCTTCTTACTTTAACATCTGGGATAAATACATAAACCGTTTAATGTTTGACCTAATTGGGATCATGCTGTACAGATTTTTTTCATTTCTACCTTCTTTTTTTTTTTAAAGGAATATATATGTAACATTCTCCCTGTAAAGGAACATTTTTTAAAACATCAGTTTTGATGACAACATTGAATGGATCCATAAAAATGTACTTAATAATTTTTCCCTTTCCTTTTTTTGCTATTATAGATAATTTTTCAATGAATAGCTCTGTTTTTTGTTTTTTTAAAACTTTTTTTTGGATATGATTTCAAACTCACAGAAAATTTGCAAGAATAGTACAAAGAAAACCCGTATACCCTCCACCAGATTCACCTATTATTTAGATCTTGCCTCATTTGCTTTATTGTTTGCTCTTTGTTGGGGGAAAAACTTCCTCTACCGCCTCAGAGTGGGGTGGTGGAGGCCTGTGAATTAATTGACAATAGCCAGATTCACAGGAGGAAAGACAAGGCTTATTTACAAACATGTAGGACCACTCATAACAGTTTGTAGAGCAGCTTAATAGAGGAAAAGGTTGGGGGTGGTTAAGGGCTTCAATGGGAAAGTACGAAAGGTTCCATTGGGCTTTTTCATCCTGGTGTTAATGGGCAGCCTCCTTCCTGGCTGGAAACTCCCCTGGAGGGGAATTTATGGCAGCTGAATTCTCACCTCCTGGTGCTGGGATTCCATTTTCTCCCAAACATGCAACTCCCTTGGAGGGGTGTTAATGATTGCTGTATTTGGGGGTTGGGGGGCTCTGCTTTAGTCAGATAAGGGCGGTTCAGGTAAGATTTCTTTATGCATCTTTTGTGCAAATGTTTCTCATTTAAAGTTATCTTTATGCCATTCTGATGGGTTATTAGTCCCTTCATCTCTCTATATATCTATATCTTTATATCTATATCAATATCAATTTAGATATATTGATATAAACTCATCAAATGTGTATATTTTCTGAACCAATTTTTTCCACCACATTTACCCCTAATACTTCAGTTTGTATGAACTATTTATTTATTTAATTTTCGGTTGTGTTGAGTCTTTGTTGCTGCATGTGGGCTTTCTCTAGTTGTGGTGAGCAGGGGCTACTCTTCGTTGCGGTGCGTGGGCTTCTCATTGCGGTGGCTTCTCTTGTTGCAGAGCACAGGCTTTAGGTGCACGGGCTTCAGTAGTTGTGGCATGCAGCCTTCAGTAGTTGTGGCACGAGGGCTCAGTAGTTGTGGCACGCAGGCTCAGTAGTTGTGGTTCACGGGCTTAGTTGCTCCATGGCATGTGGGATCTTTCTGGACCAGGGCTCGAACCTGTGTCCCCTGCATTGGCAGGCAGATTCTCAACCATTGTGCCACCAGGGAAGCCCTGTATGAACTATTAAAGGACAAACTGAGGCATATTAAAAATTTAAAGAGATTATTTGAGCAAAAATCTATTCCAATCTATTTAGGCAGCACCAAACTCCAAGTGGTAAGGAGCTTTCCACCAGCAGGAGCTCAGGGAAAGCTTTTATAGAGAAAAGGCAGAAACAAAGCAAGGAAATTACTTGATTGGCTAGAACTTAAGTTTGCCTTATTTGGAAAAGCCTACTTTGCTTTGGTGATTGGTTGTCCTTTGGTTTTGATTTCTTCACCTTGAAGCATTTACAGGCTTAGGTTTTGGTTTGCTTACACAGGCAAACCCCTTTAGTCTAATGGCTTCCTTGTTTAATTAATTTAACTTTACAAAGAAGAGGGGTATCCCTCTTACATAACCACAGTACTGTTATCAACTTTAGTACACTTCACACTGATATAATTATATTTCCTAAATCTACCATTCACATTCCAATTTTGTTAATTGACCCAATAATGTATTTATAGCAATTTTATCCTTTCCAGCAGAGGATCCAATCTAGGATCAGGTATCATATAGCAGACCCTTGAATAACATGGGTTTGAACTGCATGGGTCCACTTATACAGGGATTTCTTTCACTAAATACATATACAGCAACGGTCCCCAATCTTTTTGGCACCGGAGACTGGTTTTGTGGAAGACAATTTTTCCACAGACAGGAGGGTGGGGGATGGTTTTGGGATGATTCAAGCACATTACATTTATTGTGCACTTTATTTCTATTATTATTACATTGTAACATATAATGAAATAATTATACAACTCACCATAATGCAAAATCAGTGGGAGCCCTGAGCCTGTTTTCACTCACTGATGGGCTTTTGATATGAGTCTGCAAGCAATTGATTTATTATGGTCTCTGTGCATTCAAACCTCTCTGCTAATGATAATCTGTATTTGCAGCCACTCCCCAGCACTAGCATCACCGCCTCAGCTCTACCTCAGATCATCAGGCATCAGATTCTCATAAGGAGCGCGCAACCTAGATCCCTCGCACACGCAGTTCACAGTAGGGTTCGCCCTCCTATGAGAATCTAATGCCGCTGCTGATCTGACAGGAGGTGGAGCTCAGGCGGTAATGCGAGCAATGGGGAGTAGATGTAAATACAGGTGAAGCTGCGCTGGCTCGCTCGCCTGCCACTCACCTCCTGCTGTGCGGCCGGGTTCCTAACAGGCCGTGGACGGGTACCAGTCTGTACGTGGCCCGGGGGTCAGGGACCCCTGTACTACAGTACTACATGATCCGCAGTTGGTTGAATCTGAGGATCCTGAACTGCGGATATGCACGGCCCACTGTAAAGTTATACGCAGATCTTCAACTGTGGGGAACGTTGCTCCCCTAACTCCCTCGTTGTTCGAGGGTCAACTGTACTTAGTTGTCTCTTTAGTCTCCTTTAATACGGAACATTTCCTTGGCTTTTCATTGTCTTTTATGACATTGACATTTTGGGAAAAAATAGTCCGTTTTTTAAAAAAAGTAGAATACGTCTTATTTTGAGCTTGTCTAATATTGTCTCATCATTAGTTTCAGATTATGCATCCTGGCTAGAATAGTACATTAATGGCGTTGCATCCTCAGGAGACCACACCTGGAGGCATACAATGTGTGTGCCATCTGACCCTCATTTGTGGTGTTAGTTTTCATCTTCTGGTCAAGGTGTTGTTCACATAGTTAGACGTTTTTTTGTTTTTTGTTTTTCTCTTGTTACCAATAAGCAACCTGTGAGAAGAATTATGTGCAGTAGCACACCTTTGGTGGATATCAGAATCTAGTCCTGTTAATTGTTTGAGGTTTTGTTATATACCTGTAAACTGGGCTGTATCCTGAATTCTTCTAATTTCCCCAAGTATCTGGCTCCAAACTAACTTCTAATTTCTTCCATCCTTCTGACTTGAAGTCACTAAGAACAAAGGCTGCCCTTTTCTCAGCAAACTGAAGCTGGACAACTTGATATAAACTTCAGAGAAATCACTGCAACAGCTCACGTGTGGACAACCTTTATGCCTACTGCTGTGTGGGCCACGCATAAGGTTCCCTGGAACACCTGATAACATCACCAGAGAGATTCAAACCACAAAATATTCTGCAAGCCCAACATCTTGAAATCACTGGCTGCCCTCAGAACTCAGAATCTGGACTCACAGTCTGCTCTAATCATTAACCTTTGTTTTTATTTTGTTTCCATAGAAATACCTCTTATTAAATACCTGATTGCTTGAACCATATAAGCCTAACTTTGGGAGCCCACCTGTATCACTGCTATAGGGGTTCAGAATTTGTCACCCCAAAATATGCCATGTTAGTATATTGATTATTTTGAACTAACGTTACTTGAGAAACAACTGGTACAAGAAGGACACTCTGACCCTCCTTTGTCCCCCTAAAAGTAGGAGATAAATCTCCCGTGAAAGTTACCCTCCCTGTACCAGGAAGGTAGAAGGCATTCTTATCAACAGAGATAGGGAATTTAGGGCCAAGAAGGCTGTGTAAACAAACGTTGCTACTTCATCATTTTACTAACCCAAGCCCAAACCCTCTTGTCTTGTCAATCTTCACAAATTTATTGTTTCTTTGTCTAAAATGTATAAAACCATCCTGCTTTACTTCTTTGTGGGGCTCCCATATAATTACATTTGTTTATCTCCTATTAATCTTTTTATTACAGGTGGGTCTCAGCCAAGAACCTAGAAGGGTAGAGGAGAAATTATTTTTCCTCCCTTACACCGCCTCCTGAAATGAGACACAACTCTTTAACCGAACTGACTTATTCTCAGTACTAAGAGACTGGTTCAGTAAGATGGAGGAATCTACCAACTTCACAAGGGCTGTGAAACTTAGTGGGGAAGTTTCAAAGGCAGGAATGAAAAATAGCAGAATATGCCACACTAAAATATACCTCTTTGGCATAAGGTTTATTTTGAGCTGATTATTTTTTTAAAAAAAGCAGACACAGGAGAAGCTCCAAAAACAGAGTTGAATTTACCCTTTTTTAAGGGAGATCTCCATTGGTTAGGATGTCTCCCTCTGTGTACCAGGAAGAGAAGAATGACTAAATCACAAAAGAGTCATCCATGAAGAAGGTGCTGGCTTAAATCTGCATAACAACCTTACCCTGTTTACTGTGTCTTTCCTGATAACTTAAATCTGCATAACAACCTTACCCTGTTTACTGTGTCTTTCCTGATAACCTCTACTCCCCAATATCTTTCTTTTGTCTTTAGCTGAAGATAGTATTTAAAGTGATGGGTTGGGCCATTTCGGGGCTTTTTACTCAGTTTTCCTGGATATCTCCCATGTATACATGAGGTATTTGTGTTAATAAACTTCTGTGTGTTTTTCGCTTATTAATCTGTCTTTTATTACAGGGGGTCTTATCACAGAACTTAGAAGGGTAGAGGGAAGTTTGTTTGAAAAGGGCTTTTTTTGTGGAAAAGAGGAGGATAAAGAAGAATGATAATTAGTTCCAAAGATAATTTCATAATAGTAACAGTTATTAATGCTAGAACTGTTAATGAAAAAGATAGTGTACGTGTTTCTGAGAGTTCTTTTAATATGAGGATCATTCACAGCTTTCTCTTTAGGGTCAGGAGTAGTTAAAAGGTAATATGACAACATTAAGCAAAGTATTAGTTGCTGTTGTTCATTTTTACAAAAGACCAAATGGAGTAAAGACACCCTCTAGTGGAAGGTTAGGTCCTTTCTACAATCAAACTGAAAGAACAGAAAATCTATCCACAGTTAACATTGCAATTGCGATGTGGAGATTTTGCTTTCTTTCTGAACAATAGAATCAATAACAGAATTAACAAATTAATTCCCTTGTGTAAGAAATTAATTCTCATTCATATGTTCTTTTTTAAAATAAATTTATTTATTTTTGGCTGCGTTGGGTCTTCATTGCTGCGCGCAGGCTTTCTCTAGTTGCCACAGCAGGACCTTCTCTTTGTTGCGGTGCGCGGGCTTCTCATTGTGATGGCTTCTCTTGTTGCAGAGCACAGGCTCTAGGCACGTGGGCTTCGGTAGTTGTGGTGCACGGGCTTAGTTGTTCTGTGTCATGTGGGATCTTCGCGGACCAGGGCTTGAACCCGTGTCCCCTACACTGGCAGGTGGATTCTTAACCACTGTGCCACCAGGGAAGTCCCATATGTTCTTCCTGAATGAATTTTATTTATTTTAATTACTTCTAGCGTGCATTATCCTGTCAATAGCAATAATCAAATTGTCATGGTCCAGGAAATCTGTTGTTTTCTATTTTGAAAAAAAGGGTTAGTCACTCTGTATTGACAAATAAATCTACTCTTTCTCACAAGTTTATACAAATAAATATTGACTTGTTCAATAGATAATCTGAATGTGTTATCAAAATTTGCTTTAATTTTATAAAAGAAATTAATATTTGAGAGAGAATAGTTTGCAAAGTTATCAAAAGATCTAATAATAAATATCTAGAAAAATAAGATGTTGACAGAAATGCTTATTTTATGACTTTCAGTGTCAAGGTGCTTGAGAAAGAGAAAAGAATGAAGGGACTGAGTGTGTAGAGCTGGTGGGGGTGGTGGGCAGGAGATTATACTCTCAGAGTCTAGCCCAGGGTCTTGTTCACAGTGGAAATCAATAAACATTGTTGATTGGAGGTGAGAAAAGTTGTTCCCTAACCAACTGAAATAAAATCTCTTCTGGATGAATTGCTAAGATGATTGCGGTGGTAAAATATCTGTAAAATGCAAAAATCCATTGTTTCATTGATTTAAAACTGTCCTGTAAGACTTACATGTTGACATTCCCTTGGTTTTGACAAAAGAAATACTGAAATACAATGGTGGAAAGATGGTCTTTTCAACGAATGGTTCTGGGCCTATTGGATAGCCATCTGGACAAAAAAAATGAATCTTAGCTTCTATCTCCCACCATAAAGAAAAATCAATTCCAAGTGGATTGCAGATCTAAATGAGAAAGGTAAAACAGCAAAGCTTCTAGAAGAAAACACAGGCACCTCTGGGACAGCAAATATTTCTCAAACTGGACATGAACAGCACTAACCACAAAGGAAAAGGTTGATAGGTTGTACTAACTGAAAATTAAGTACTTCTCTACATAGGGCTTCCCTGGTGGTGCAATGGTAAGAATCTGACTGCCAAGGCAGGGGACATGGGTTCAAGCCCTGGTCCAGGAAGATCCCACATGCTGCAGAGCAACGAAGCCCATGCGCCACAACTACTGAGCCTGTACTCTAGAGCCCCTGAGCCACAACTACTGAGCCCACGTGCCACAACTACTGAAGTCCATGTGCCTAGAGCCCGTGCTCCGCAACGAGAAGCCACTGCAATGAGAAGCCCGCGCACCACAACAAAGAGTAACTCCTGCTCGCCGCAACTAGAGAAAGCCCGTGTGCAGCAACAAAGACCCAATGCAGCCAAAAATAAATAAATCAAATAAATAAATTAAAAAAATAACTTCTCTACATAAAAAACACCCCTAGAAGACATTTGCAATACATATAGTCAATAAAGGACTTTTATCAAGAATACGTAAAGAAGCGACTTCCCCGGTGGCACAGTAGTTAAGACTCCGTGCTCCCAATGCAGGGGGCCTGGGTTCGATCCCTGGTCAGGGAACTAGATCCCACATGCATGCTGCAACTAAGGAGCCTGCCTGCCGCAACTAAGGTCCAGTGCAACCAAATAAATAAATAAATATTTTTAAAAAAGAATATGTAAAGAATCCCTACAAATCAATAAGAAAATGAACACAGTAGAAAAATGACCAAAAGACTTAATAGGGACTTTATAAAAAAAAGACATTCTATTGATTGATAAACTTATGAAAATATGTTCAACTTTCTTAGTCATCAGGAAAAGAAAACTTAAATCACAGTGTGACAGCACTATAACTAACAGTATCCTGGTAAATATTCGACAATTGACTTTCCAGAGGGTCAAAAAAGTGTGTATGTGTGTGTATCACAAATTGACAAATAATAATAAAATATACAACATAATATATACTCTTTATTATAAATTCCATATAGCCAATTAATTCTAACAGAATGCTTCTGTTGATTTTTGGTGAACTTCTGTATCCTTATCTACAGTTGTAATTCAACCATGCTTCGATAATTTTTTTTAGCTATTCACAAGATATCAACTACAAACATGACACTTTTAAGTTTAATCTGCATTATTAATGTTTCCCCCATCCCTATCTTAAGTCTGTATAAATCATCAGAACAATAAATCAAGCTCTGATTAGTAGCACTTCCCAGTTTCCATAGTGTAAATACTCCACTGTGGTCAATTTCAAACTACCTAGAGGATATCGCTGAAGAGATGCATATAGTATTATGCACTATATAGTATTTCCACCATACAGATACAATTACTGTAAATAACCGTAATAGCATAGATGATAGTCAAATGTAGTAAAATAATTAAGAGGTGGTGAATTTTGAATACTTATTATTTTTGTTTTAATATAACATTTATATTTATGTAAGTTAATTTTTTAATAATGGTTGTATTTAATAATGAGCTCTCAAAATTACTACAAATTTAACCTTTGGCCCCTGAGAGCCGATCTGAGCCAACTCCAACAAAGGTGAACATAAGGTAGGTTCACCTTTGAACCTACCAGAATGAAAAGATAGCCAATACCACATGAGGCCCTATGACCTGACAATTCCTAGATATATCCCCAGCAGAAATGAACACATATGTTCACCAAAGACATGTACAAGTATGTTCACAGCAGTACTATTCATTGTAGCCTGAACAAAAAGCAACCCCAAAGTCCATCAACAGTAGTGCAGATAAGAAAATCATACTATATGCAATGAGAATGAACAGACTATTGTTACATGTGCCAGCATGGATGAATTTCATAAATGTAATGTTGAGTGAAATAAGCCAGACCCAAAGGTATACATGCTGTTTGTTTCCATTTATATAAAGTTCAAAACAGACAAAAGTAGTCTACAGTGTCAAATCAGGAGAGTGGCTACCTCTTGGGGTCAGGGCACAGGGAGACAACTGGGGTTCTGGCTATGTTCTTTTTCTCAGCTGGCACTGTTTCCACAGGTGTGTCCGGTTTGTGAAAATTCATTAAACTGTACAGCTTAAGATATGTGTGATTTTCTGTGGATGTTGCATTTCAGAGTTTCAAACAGTTTTAAAAACCCACTCCCTAGATTTAAAAAAGTAAAACTGACCTAACTGATAATTCCAAGGTAAAATTAAGTTGGCTAATTTAATTATCCATAACTAAAGGAGTGGGGGAGTAGAAACCAGAAGGTTAAGTCATGGAGTCCCATTGTCTCACCATGAGACCCTGTGAAAGGATTTTTATTCCTTTTGTGACTCAATCCTTTCTACTACAAAACAGCAGTGAATTACAAAAACCAGAAAATTACTGAAAGACAGAGCTTACCAAATCTCTATACTAATCTTAAAAATAGTTAAACTCTTGGGCTCCCCTGGTGGCGCAGTAGTTGGGAGTCCGCCTGCCGATGCAGGAGACACAGTTTCGTGCCCCGGTCAGGGAGGATCCCACATGCCGCGGAGCGGCTAGGCCCGTGAGCCACGGCCGCTGAGCCTGCGCGTCCGGAGCCTGTGCTCCGCAGCGGGAGAGGCCACAACAGTGAGAGGCCCGCGTACCGCAAAAAAAAAAAAAATTACATACAAAAAGACATTACACTCTGTTGCTACATAAAGACTCTCCTTCTAGAAGTTTTACTGCTATAGCACATTTCACATTTCATAAATTTTCATGTCTGTTTTGCCCTAGACTTTCCTTTCTATGTGAGTTACTTAGCAGAACTTAGTTTAAGAATATGTGATATGTCTAAAAGAGTAATCATCTTAGATGGATGTGATAGAAAAAGATCCTTTCTTGAAGGTTCGTTCCTGTGAGCCTTACATTTTGTTCAAGGATAAGAACCATCACTAGAGCATCAGTTTCACCATAAATCTACCCATCTCCTTTGAAAAGAGTCTATAATCAGCAAAGATCTTAGAATTATTCTAGACATTTGGCTCTGCACACACACCGACTTGACAAATGTGAATAATAGGCTCAGACTGACTGGACAACCAGAAGAAGACAACATTTGGGTAAATCAAACAAGGTTTACATATTTAAAGGTGCAGCATGAAGTCAGAACAGGTAGGCCGTGCAGTAGAGAGATCAGCTCTCATTTCCTATTAATGGACAGAAGTCCTTTTACTTGAGGACCCCTCAAAGGGGCCACACCAGCAGATACACAGTTGGGGGTGCTAAGCTTGAGCAAATGAGGCTCACATCAGACCTTGCAAAGATGAGCTGCCTCCTTCAGACCTAGTCTTGCATACATGGTGCTAAAGCAGTCCAAGATGTGGTCTTGGTCTTGCCTGGGTACACACTGGAGACAACTGCACCCTGGCCAGGTGTACTGCATCTATCAGGGAGTCATAGTACACACCCCAGGTTTGCAGGAGTACATAGGGCTCCACTGGGCTGGATATAATCCTGAATTCCATGCCATGGAGCTAGAGTAACGATCTGTCACCCATATGGCCCTGGGAGTCATGCTAATGTACCCTTGGACCAGTTTTAGGATCTAATATACAAGTCCAGACTTATGTTGACAAGGAATCATGAGACTGAAGAAGGAAAAAAAGACTGCAAAATATATGCCCCAATCATAGACGGTCCAATTATGTAGTCACTAAGCATTGTAAGACAACTTTTCTACATCATAATGTTTTACATGTGTTTTTATTTTGCTTATTTGTTTTTGCCTTCTAAACCTATGCATTGAGATATGAGAAGGTTTCTATCTAGCCATCCTTCATCATCTGGGGGCATCCTTTCAACAGGTGAAACACCCTTTTGCTTTGGATGGTGTCCTTCCTTTCAACTCAGTTTTGAATGATAGGATGCCAAATTGCAGCGTTGCAATGAAATCCCTGCAATTTGGGCTTAATCCATGACATTTTCATTAGTGAAGAATTACTAGATGTTACACGTCTCTGCCTAAAGTTTAATATACCTTAACTGCTCCTTCATGCTGAAACCCTTACTCACCCTGGATCATTCTGCTGAGGCAGAGAGCTGATTTAGATCAGGAGCCAGGCTCAAACCCTGGCTTTACCATCTACTAGGCTTGTGATCTTCGGTAAGTCCCATAGACCTCGAGCTTTGCTTTCCTCATCAGTGAAGTGGAATTTAATCTACCTCATGAGTTTGTAGCGACAGTTCAGAGAATGTTTGTAACCTTGCCTTGAATGGTGCTTGACAGTCTGTGCTCAATAAATATAAATTGAGTCTAAATCTGACAGTTCAGTATTTGAAATATCTCACGTGTAAAAATTCTTTATTGTCTATAATTTTTACTGACATGCATGGGTTTTACAAAGTCTCTAAATTTCAGCAATAAAATAATTGCTAGGATTTTAGAGGATGAGTTTGTTGAGCTCTGAACAGACATTAAAGTGCTTGCAGCTGAAAGCATTTCCTTGTATGTGAACTTAAGGCTTGCGACTACATGCCAAGCAACTCATGAATCAATATCATATTCTGGGCCACCACTTACCCTCTTGGAAGCTTTTTCAGAAAATTAGTAAGTGTAACCAAGAATTTGTTGAACTCAAGTAAATTTTCACTGAGCTGTTTGATTGCTCAGTCTTTTAGACGGATTAAAGGTTATTAGAGAGGGGCCGAGGTTGACAGTGCTGCTGATGGACCAGGAAGCAATAAGCCTGCACAGTAATGAAGAGAAGGAAAATCATGCCATACAGGGATTAAGATTTTAATTGGTTTCTCAAGGCACTTGCAGACTCTATTCAGGAGCTAATTCTGAATTTTAAAAGAATATTGAAGGAGTGCAATCATGACCATTTAGGGCTTTCTGTTTTACATTTATAAATATTAATTGAATGCATCACCACTGTCTAAAAATAGCCCAATAAACATTTACCAAGAACATCTGGCTATTAGACTTCTTAACGCATCCAACTATGTTAATTTTGGCAATGAATGTGCAAATTGCTAAGCTTGTTTAGGGATTCTAAACTTGGAACGGGCAAAGGTTGGGGCGTAGGAGGTAGTTCTTTGAAAATTAGCAAGAAAGGGACTGGACTGTAGTGGTCAGTGGCTCAAACTCTGACTCAGCCTCTAGTTACTGCCCCATCTCCTTCATCTGCTCACATGATCTAGGCTCTGCTGATTACAGGTGCCAGCTCTGAACTTCTGAGTTAATGATGCAAAGTATCAGGACTGCAGGAAGCCTTATGGTAGCCACACAGAGTTCCTAGGGAAGCAGGGACTGAGGTTCTAGCAGCAGTAGCTGTGTCTGCAGGGCAGGCTGCAGTGTGTATCCTGTGGGAGTGATGTCTGCGTGGTTTTGACTTGATGAGTTGTGTGATTGAGTGGTGTTCCTGGCTGCATGACTCTGAGTCTTGTCCTCCACCTTCCTTTGGATTCTGAGGCCTACCAAGAGCATGTCACAAATTCCTTTCTGCTAACTAAGCCACAGTCAGTTTCTCATGCTTGTATTTAAGAATATTATACGATAGAGCAATTCATTCAATTTTTTAAAAGCCAATGTTAGACATTGTCAAAAATTCCCATGCATTGGATTTGCTGTAGTACACCACTTTGAGTTCTCCCTTCTAAATTATAAGCTCCTGGGAATTCCTGGGCGGTCCAGTGGTTTGGACACTGCTCTGTCACTGCCATGGCCGGGGTTCAATCCTTGGTCAGGGAACTAAGATCCCACAAGCCACACGGTATGGCTAAATAAATAAATAAATTGTAAGCTTCTTCATAAATAAAGTGGGAGAAGAGAAAATATGAAGAGAATTCATACAAGTTGGGTTTCTTCATTTTTCCCCTCATTATCAAAGTAATACACAATCCTATCTTTTTAAAACAGCATTTTTAACAGAGTAATAATTATAAAGTAATTCTTTAACAAACTTATAGGATCAAAGAAAAGGCAAAGGTCGGGGGAAAATGGCTGGGTCATAGGGCACATCTAGTTTGCCTGAGTCCTTGACATACCATGCTGACAGGAAAATGCATATTCCATAATGTTTAGAACAATGGGGTAGCCTGGTGAGAAAGACAAAGGAGGCTTTTCCCTTTCCTTCTTTTAACACATGCCAATTAGTAAATGTTGTTTACTTTGGGCAAAACATTGTGCTAGCAATCTGAAGAAATGCAAAGAAGTATGAATCACCTGCCCTTCAAGGAAACTCATTCATTCACTCATTCATTCATTCATTCATCTTTCAAATGTTTATTAGACTCTCCTATGTTAGACCTGATGGATATAAAGGCCTACAAGGTATAGTCCTTGTCTATTGAGGCTTATGGTTAATAGGTATAATCATCCACATGACTAGAGACCTGTGTGGCGTTGTGACACACAGGCACCTATTAGACATATATATATTAGCTTATTTATTTTTGGTTAACATTTTAAGCATGTACAACCAATTACCATAACTTGTGGTGTTTTTTTGAAATTGATATTCATTGCATATCTTGAGTTTATAGATTTAAGCAGTATATAATCAGAAAAGTTATAAATAATCTCGGATTATACAGGCAAAGGTATGTTCCCAAAGGTGACACGTACAAGTACATTATTAAAAGCAGGCATCTAAAATTGTGACCGAGCTCTTTTTAAAATGCAGAAATGTAAAATTACACTTTTTTTTTTTTTTGCGGTACGCGGGCCTCTCACTGTTGTGGCCTCTCCCGTTGCGGAGCACAGGTTCCAGACGCAAAGGCTCCGGACGCGCAGGTTCAGCGGCCATGGCTCACGTGCCTAGCCACTCCGCGGCATGTGGGATCTTCGCGGACCGGGGCACGAACCCGTGTCCCCTGCATCGGCAGGTGGACTCTCAACCACTGCGCCACCAGGGAAGCCCTACCCTTTTTTTTAAAATGAAGAGATTATCTATACACTTTAAAAATCAAATGTGGCTTATATCAGAGACGGATGACAGCTATAGGATTGCACTCATCAAAGCCAATTACCTAAGATTTTTCTTGTTACCTAAACAATAGCAGTAGCATTAGAAGAAAATTACGCCTGCATTTTTTTTTCTTTTCCTTTGGCGGTACGCGGGCCTCTCACTGCTGTGGCCTCTCCCGTTGCGGAGCACAGACTCCGGACGCGCAGGTTCAGCGGCCATGGCTTACGGGTCTAGCCACTCCGCGGCATGTGGGATCTTCCCGGACCGGGGCACGAACCCGTGTCTCCTGCATCGGCAGGCGGACTCTCAACCACTGCACCACCAGGGAAGCCCACACCTGCATTTTAATTGCCAATCTAGCGTTAAGCTAGTTCAGCAAAAAGGTAATGCAACCGAAAGACTTCCAAACTCCAAATTAAAAATCTGCTAGGCCCAGATTAAATTATGGAATGTTGCAGATGAAAAATAAAGATACAATTGGATTACTGAATGGAATAAAAATTGCTGACATTTCTCTGAACCTTGGAGCTACTAAATTTCATTTATTTAAATATTTCCATTATTTTTTCTTAGTGGTGTGAGTTATCTCAAATAGCTTACAAAGTTATTCTCTACAAAGCACTTTTGTTTGCTGCTGTTCAGAAAGAACAAAAACTGTTCTGCATTAACTTAACAATATATGTATATTTGTTACAAGATTTTATCATGATGGATAACTAATAGTTTTTCCATTAAGACAAAACAGTAAAATATTTTTGTTCCATTAGCACTGCATCTTAAAAATGTTAACATTAAATACAAAGAACCATTATCTTATTTGGCTATTAGATATTGAGCTGGAAAAACCTACAGTTCTGTGTTTCTCCTTTACTCTCACACTACTGCCACACTCATAACACTTCTGACACTTCCAGTCACCAAATGTTTGCGGTTTTTTTCCCCACACCAAGCAATTCTCTAGGAAGCTAGCTGGGTTTATGATTTAATTGAATTCTGGCACTGTCTACCTGGAGATAGAGTCAGATTCCACAGGTTAAGGGGTTCAATCCCACAAAACTGCTCCCGTCCCACTTCAGATGTCAGTTTCAAGTACTAGGTCCCTAGGTTACCGACGTCTATCTGACTTGGCTACAAATAGGAGGTTCTCACAGCTCCCTCTTTGGGTATTATTAATTTGCAAAAGTGGCTCACAGAACTCAAGGAAACACGTTTACCAGTTTATTAAAGCTATAATAGAGGATATAGGTGAACAGCCAGATGAAGATACGTAGGGTGAAACCTGGGAGGGTCCTGAGCACAGGAGCTTCTGTCCCCATGAAGTGGGGTGTGTCAACCTCTGGTATGGTATGTGGATGTTCACCCACCTGGAAGCTCTGTGAACCCCTAACTATTGGGATTTTATGGAGGCTTTCTCACATAGGGATGGTCAATTATTAACTCCATTTCCAGTCCCTCTCCCCTCTCTGGAGGATGGGTGGTGAGGCTGAAAATTCCAAAATTCTAATCACGGCTTGGTCTTTCAGATGACCACCGTTCATGCAGAAGCCAGCCAGAAGCCTACCCAGAGTCTCCTGAATGGAATGAAAGATGCTTCTAGTGCTCTTACCACTTAGGAATTTACAAGGGTTTTAGAAGCCCTGGGTCAGGGATTGGAGATGAAGACCAAATGTATATTTCTTATTATAAATCACAATATCACAGATATATTTTAATCTCTTACTAGAGAGAAAGCCTATGAAGAAAATGCAGAATTTCTTGAGCTTTAAAGGTTGAAGAACCCCCAAAGGCAAAATCCAATCAAGTGGTTTAGCAGCCTAGGAGGAGGTTAAAGACACTTAAATATCTTAAGACGTGAGTCAGAATGGGCTTCTTCTCTTTCTAGGTATTGTACTGATGACAAATTGAAATTATAGTGGAGTGATCACAGTTCAGGTATACAAAAATGGGGTTGGGCGGCCATGGAGGTTCTGGTCTCGGACATGTCCCTGAACCACTGAGAACTGAACATTCTTTAAACTGTACCAGATCCAAGGACACAACCAGCTGTATTCAGAACAATACCTACCAAGTGCAACTTTATGTTCTCAAGGTCTCCCCTTATAACTATGAAACCATTTCAGACCCCAACCATTCCTTACCTAACAATCACCCTTACTTCTTGCCAGCTCCAATTATAATTCTTGATACACAACTCATGTAATTAACTGTAACCTTGTGGTTTTTGCCTTTATAAGCCTCTCCCATTTTGTAGACTGGTAGAACACAATTCAAGTGCTTCTTGGATCTGTGTCTCATGGGATGCAGTCCTAAGAAACCCCAAATGAACACCTTCTTATTTCAATCAGGTCTCCATTTCATAGGATTGTTGTGAAAATTAAACAGTGAGTGTCAGGTGTCTGGCTTATAGGAGGTAACTTAAACACTTACTCATTTTTCTTTTCTCTAGGAGCTTAAGATCTAGTTGGGATGATAAGCTGTAAACCCTGAAGAGGTAAAGAAAAATCCAAGATTTAAGCCACAATTCACATGCAGTGAGGTGGATGGAGAAGATGATTTTTAATGTCATGTCCAGCTCTAAACATCGATTATTCTATGACAGCTATATGAGAAGTGTCATGGGGCAGTGCATGATGAATTGGCATTTGGGAGGTGCAGTAAGTGCTATGAGGTCAAAGAAGGGAGCAACTGCCTTGGGCTGGGATGGTTTAGGAAGACTATTAAAAAATTCTGAGCTGTCTGAGCTAGAACAAAAGTCCAATTCAATTAGGAGAGTGACTGGCAAGGGTCTGTTTATAATACAAATTTAGCCCAAGCTGAGGAGAATAAGAAACATAAAATATTGTAGAGAAAGAAGAAAGGAAAAGGCAGTATCAGCAATTTGGTTTCTGAAACACACAGAGAATATAAAGCAGCTATCCTGTTTTTCATCCTTATAATAGTCTTATAATAGGTGAAGTGTATCAGCCCTGATGAGAATCTCCTGAGTAAGAAATCTGTTAGAAGTGTGTTTGGTTACAAATAATAGAAAACCTGGCCAATGGTGGCTTACACAAATAAAGTGTTTTGTTTTTTTTTATCCTTCAAGAGAAAGAACTCCAGGGTTGGTGCCACCACATAATAACACAGCCAAGACACAGGCTCTTTCTAGCTCTCTTCTGCCTCACCATACTCTGCTTGATAGCATTTGCCCTTATTGCTCTTTGCCTTATGGACAGGAGATGGCTGCTGTGCCTCCAGGCATCACATTTGCATTCCAGACAAGAGGCAGACAAAAGGGCAAAGGAGCAAAGAGTGAGGGCAAAATGGCTTCCATTGAGTCTGTGCCTTTTTATTAAGATAGCTAAAGTTTTCTGGAAGATTGCCCAATAGATTTCTCCTTGTAACCTGCTGGCCAAAACCGTGTCTTGTGGTTGCTCCTAGTGGTAAAGAGACTGGGGAGAAGGGGAATATGGTTGGGGTTAAGTCAGCCAACTGACGATGAAGAAAAAAGTGTTGAAGCATTGTGAAAAAAATAACTACAAATTCAATTTTCTTAGTAGTTATCAGGTTATTCAAACTATCTACTTCATTTTGTGTGAGTTGTGGTAGTTTGTGCTTTTTGAGGAATTGGTCTATTACACCTAAGTTTTCAAATTTTTGCGTGGAAATTTTTACATAGTATCCCCTTATCAATATCCAACTATTTCCCAGATGTCTAACTCTTCAAGATATTCAGAAACATTTTATATGTCATCGATTTTTAGTTTCTTGTAGAGATCTCTCTGAGAGCCATCTGATTGCTCCAATCCAGATGAAGCTCCCTTTGTGTAGCATATAACTATCCCCTTGGGATTTTGCTTAACTTTTCTCATGTTTCCTGAGTCCTGTATCTTCCTTTTTCTTGGTTTACATCTGTCAGGAACTTCCTCAGAAGGGTGAAACTAAGAATATCTTTATTCAATCCTCACACTTTATTGACAGTTTGGTCTAGGATAGAATTCAAGGTTGGAAATAATTTTTCTTCAAAGTTTTCAAAGTATATCTTCATTACCTTCTTGTTTCTGTTGTTGCTGTTGAGAAGTCTGAAGGTATTCTGATCTTGATCCTCTGTATGTGACCTGTTTTTTTCTACTTGGAAACTTCAAGGATCTTTTCATCACTAGTGTTCTAAGCCTCATGACAATGATCTCTGGTGTGTACCAATTTTTTCCATTTTGATGAGAATACGGTGGATTCTTTCAATCTGTACATTCTTGTCCTTATGCTCTGCAAAAATATTTCTTGTATTATTTCTTCAATAATAATAATTTTTATAAGAATTTGGGAAGTTTATTAGGAGGTCATGGTTCAACTAACTGAAAAGTATCCTAAAGTAAATCAGCTACAGAGCCAGACATTTTAGAAAATGCTTTTTTCTGACATCCAAATTTGCTTACATACACTCCCTGTACATCCTTGGCAACTCCCCTGAAACTCAACTTCAGATGTTATAAAATGCCGACATAGGCAAAGTAAGTTTATTTCTAAACAGTTTTGGCAGGAAAATTCTCCCCATCACCTCCAGACAAGTACAGTTTTGTGTATCTTCCCCATTCTTGCTACAGGAGTGAAATAAAAAACAGAGCACCAAGTATCTTTGAGATCATCTGAGAGGAAGAGGTGAGCAGGCTTTTAGACAAATGAGACACTGACATGGTAGCAAGTGCTGAAAACAAGGATCAGAGCAAAAGTGTCAGTTTCATATCCCCCAATTCTTAGTTCATTGGGACCCAGCGCATATAAAGTTTTATTTTTAAAATTTTTATTGGGGTATAGTTGATTTACAGTGTTGTGTTACTTTCTGCTGTACAGCAAAGTGAATCAGTTATACATATGCATATATCAACTCTTGTTTAGATTCTTTTCCATATAGGTCATTATAGAGTACTGAACTGTACTGTGCTCTACAGTAGTCCTTATTAGTTATCTATTTTATATATAGTAGTTTTATTGTTGAAAGTTATTTTGGTGCATCTAAATTTGTTCATGCTTTTTCCTTTGTTCATCTTCTCTTTTATAATACCTATAAAATTTATTTTTGTAAAATATTTCCTCATCTCCTACTATAGTAGTTCTCTCTCATCACTAACATCTAAAGTGAGAAGTCCATGATTACATCTTTGAAAAACTACAGTAGAACATTACAAATTTAATCTCCAATATTTTGCAATTTGCAAAAGTGGGGAAATTTCTCAAGTACTATTATAGTAATTTTATAATTTTATTTTTTCTGTTTTATTTACTGGGATTCTATGTGAGAGTTTATTTGTATTTTTAAAACTTTTTGTTAAGTATAATACACACGGAGACATATGCACGGATGTTATAGGTGAATGAATTTCACAAAATGAAAACTCAAATTTTATTTTGTTTATAATTTCTTTATCTGTAAATTAAGAGTGAAGCAAGATCACAAGTGTGATGTTTCAAATTCTATACATTGGATGTATCAAATACTAACCATTCCTTGCCATTTAACTCAATTGCTGTTAAGGAGCTTCACCTGAGAATAACATAACTGTCCATAACAGCTTTTTATAGTTTACTAAGCACTTCTTTTTGCAGCTTACTAACATTTCTACATACCTTATCTCAATCATTTCTCACAATACTTTATGAGGGACAGATTATCACATAGTTTTAGAAAGAAGGAACCAAAAAGGGCCTACTGTATAGCACAGGGAACTATACTCAATATCTTGTAATAACCTATAATGGAAAAGAATCTGAAAAAGAATATATATATATATATATATATATTTATATATGAATAACTGAATCACTTTGCTGTCCAACTGAAACTAACACAAAATTGTAAATCAACTACAATATATTTCAATAAAAATTAAAAAAAAAAAAAAGAAGGAAACTAAGGCTCAGAGAGGTGAAGCAACCCCTTGGGGGCAGAGGGTCTATAAGTCGCAAGTTATGGACATGAAGCAAGGCCCTGAGAGTCCAGGTCTAGTATCAATTCTATAGATAAACTGCTTTTGTGTGGTGCATCCCAGATCCCCTTTCAGAAATGAAGGACTTATTCCTCTGAATGACTTATTCCTTATTCCTGCTGCTGGCAGAAAGCTCTGAGCCTCACCCACTTCTGGGACTGCCTTGGCTGAAGAAGGAAACCTCACCTGAGGTTACACCTCCTTCCTTGAGCGGTCACATCCAATGACTCATCAATGAACAACGGCCCAGCCCCCTCAAGAAAACTCTCAAGTCATCTCAGCTTCAGAACTTCCGGCATTATGGTTGCTGAGGCCTCCATCAGACTGCAAGGCACCTCGGCTTCTCTCTCTACCCACTTGTGGTTCCCCTCCTTCCTTTGCACAGGTGTTGATTCTAAGTGTACTCCCTAATAAACCTCTCCTGAGCTAATCTCCAACCAATGAGATCTTGATATCCCACACGTGCTATCACATTTGATGGGGTGAAAAAAACCACACTCTGCATCTGAAAGTTCTGTGTAGAATTTCAGTGATTAACAGATATGAATGGAGCATTTACTACTTGCTAGGTATTGAAGATATTTAAAATTAATAAAACCCTACTTTTAAAACACTTATTCAGTCTGTCTCCAAGAAAGTTATGTTGTAATCTAAAACAAAACAGGTAAAAATCAATATTTATATTTACCTTAATTGGTTGAGAAAGAGATTTTATGGATTCTGATCTAAAGTTTTTTTTAATGAGTTTGTGGATGATGAATCTGGTGAAACTGTAACTTCCTAGGAGGTCTGAATTTAAGTTTGTAAAAACAAAAGAAAGCTAAGATTCAAATAAGGACAGATATCCTGAATGTAAGGACTATGGTACAAGAGAACACATTTTTTCAAGGTGAGATTTGAGGATTAAATAAAAAGTGCAAAATGAGTTTCTCTCAGGTGTAATTTGCCTATATTATCCCACTGTGAGACCAGTCCTAGCAAGGCCATCCTGGTTTGTGGCAGACATTTAACAGCAAGCACTTACTTCTCACATCTGGAGATCTTAGTACTGAGGGGTGGGAAGTGGGAGGAGAGATATAGGTACGTATTTCATTTATCAAAAGCCTGTGAATCAACTATACTCCAAAAAGAAAAAAAAGCCTGTGGCCTGTCTGCATTAACCAGAGAGGGGTCCATATGGCGGCGTTGTTCTGGGCTTCCCCTTGTAACTTACAGGGAAAATTTCACAATAACCGGAGCCCTTGAAGTCCTGCAAATGAAGGAGGAGGATGTCCTCAAATCCCTCACAGCGGAGCCCACTTAGGTGGCAGCAACCTGACTTCCAAATGGAACAGCACCTCTACAAAAGGAAAAGTGATGGCGTTACCTCATAAATCTGAAGAGAACCCGGGAGAAGATTCTGCCAGCAGCTCGTGCCATTGTCGACATTGAAAACCCAGCAGACGCCAGTGTCATACCCTCCCGGAACGCAGGCCAGCGATCTGTGCTGAAGTTTGCTGCTGCCACGGGAGCCTCTCTATTGCAGGTGCTCCATCCACTCCTGGCAGCTTCACTAACCGGATCCAGGCAGCCTTCCGCTGTGTGTTGTGCGGTTATCAGGGGTGACCACCAGCCTCACAGAGGCGTCTTATGGTAACCCGCCTACCGTTGCTCCACATCACACAGACTCTCCCCCTGCGCTGTGTGGACACTGCCATCCCTTCAGCATGAGGGGAGCTCCCGGCAGGTCTGATGTGGTGGTGCTGGCCTGGGGATTGTGCGCCTGTGCGGCTCCATCTCCGGTGCGCGCTCGTGGGAAGTCAGGTCGTGTCTCTGCTTCTACAGGGATCGTGAAGAGACTGAAAAGGAAGAGCAGGCGGCTGCTGAAAAGGCTGAGAACCCGGAGGAATTTCGGGGTGAATGAGCCGTTCCAGGTCCCGAACTTATTGCTACTCAACCCGAAGTTGCAGACGGGTCTGAAGGCGCAGGTGGCCTCAGCACCTTCCAGCAGCTCCTCCGGAAGGACCACGGTGCGCAGCCAGCCTCTGAAGGCCGGTCTGCCGCCGCCGCTCAGACCACTAAATGGGGAGAAACAACCAGAGTGGTCTCAAAGCTGCTCTTCCACAGACTCTTTTTTTTTTTTTTTTTTTTTTTTTTTTGCGGTACGCGGGCCTCTCACTGTTGTGGCCTCTTCCTTTGCGGAGCACAGGCTCCGGACGCGCAGGCTCAGCGGCCATGGCTCACGGGCCCAGCCGCTCCGCGGCATGTGGGATCCTCCCGGACCGGGGCACGAACCCGTGTCCCCTGCATCGGCAGGCGGACTCTCAACCACTGCACCACCAGGGAAGCCCTTCCACAGACTCTTAAACAGAAGATGGAAATAAGGTCGATGGAAAATAAAGTTTCTTAAAAAAAAACAAAAAAACAAAAACGAAAAAAAGCCCACGAATAGGAATAGCTGACCAAAGCCTCAGAAGGCTGGCAGCCTGGTATGGTGGTACATGTACACAGAGTTAGACAGACTGTTGTTCAGGTCCTGGTTCTGCCACTTACTTGCTACAGAACTCTCAGCAAATTACCTAGTTTTTTGGAATATCAGCCTCATCTGTAAAACATAAGCTCCATAAGGGCAGGGATCATGTCTTGTGTTGATCCAGTGCCTAACAAGACTGGCACTGTGGCACTTGCTGCCAAATCAAACAGGGTATGGAAGGAGTGTATTGAGAAAGAAAAAAGGAACAGCCCTTGACATTCCGAAGCTGGCCAGTACTCACAGGTAGGCCAGCAAAGGAAGATTATTTCCTGTAGGACCTGCCAGTTGGTTTGAAAGGCTGTGTGCTTACGAATGTGACAGGTTACGTCAGGGTCAGATCCTGAAGGGTCTTTTTTCTATGCAGAGAAACTGGAAATAATCCAGAGTGGAGACCATTGAAGGATTAAAAGCAGGGGAGAGTAACAAAATCAAATTTGCATTTTAGAAGGATGGATTGGAGTGTGGAAATAAGGAGAAGGAATGGGAGACTACTTAAGTACCCTACGCAAGAAATGGGAGGCCTTCTTTCATGACCTTCTATAAGGCGACCTTGCTTATTTCTTGAAATTTGGGGCGAGAAGACAGAAAAAGAATATGGTTGCACTCTTCAAATATTTGAAATTCTGTCATAAGAAAGTGATTAGACTCTTTCTGAGCTGCTCTAGGATCAAGGTATAAAGTCATAAGGAAATATTAAGTGCACTATGGGGAAACACATTCTAATAATTAGAGTGGTCTGAAAATAACATAGACTTCTTCACAAATAGTTATTTCTTACATTTCTTTCATCTATTCAACAAATATTCCTTGGAGCAGTTAGGATGTGGCAGGCATTAGGCATATAACAGTGAACAAAATAGACAAAGGCACTGCCCTCGATGGAAGTTACTGTAATTTTTGTCCAATGTGGTACCGTTTATAGATAACTTTTATATAATCATTTAAACAAGAAGCAAGCTCCCAATAGGGGTATCTAAAAAGTGGCTCTGAGTGAACTCTGGTCAAGAAGATCGGGAAGGACGATAACCAAATAGAAGAGTTGTAAAGTCTGTGTGAGTCTCAGGCGCCATAGGACGAGAGAGCCAGAGAACCCGCTGCCTTCTCTCCCTCATCTTTTCCACCAGCCTGGCCTCCGCCCCGCCCCGCCCTCTCCGCCCTCCGCTCGCCAGCACCCTCCCCTTTCTCGGTCCCCCACACGCCGCTGTGATTCGCGCTGTCGGCCCGCGAGATTTCGAGCTATTCTCTCGCGAGATCTTCAGTGTACTGGAGTCAGCTGTGGTGGCCGCTGAGTAGGTGGTAGGAGCTGGTCCTGTTGCGGTTTTTCGGCACATCTGGCCAGAGTCTGGCCCAGAGGCGCTAAGTAGGTTCTGGGGGCCGAGACCCGGCTTGCAGTCGTGCGGGGTCCCTAAGGAGAGAGGGGGACGGACTCCCTGGGCTCGGGCTACCTCGGGCCGCGTGCGCGCAGCGTGTGTGCCGCCGGCGGGAGCCCGCGTGAGGTCTCACCCGCGGGGTGCGGGGTCGGAGTGGGGTGGGTGGGTGGCCCGCAGGTGCGGTGACACCGCCCGCGGACTCTTACAGTGAGGTTCGAGGCACGCCCGCGGCAGGGGTGAGGGCGTGGGGTGTCCGGTGAGGCCCCGGCCCCCTCTGGCCCCTCCTTGGGTTCGCCGGGGTTGGCGCCCAGGTGCCTCCTGAGGTCAGCGCGCAGTTTAGTGGCTTGAGGGTCTTGCAGACGGGAACCTCCGGAATTCGCTTCTTTGTGTTATTAAAGAAATTACTTCTTCCAAAGGTTCCAGGTGGAATTGGTTTTTCTTATTTGCGGCTTTACGAGGCTTGGCTACCTTATTCAGAGAGGCAGAAGGAAGATGAGTAACAGATGTCTTAAATCTTACTATTCTCTCTCTTTTTAAAATCAGGATATACAGAAAAATGGAGTATATGACAGAACCCGTGAAGCACACACCTGGACACATGTGAGTCGCGTCCCTTTTCCCCCATCCCTCTTAAGTTTAAAAATGTTAAAAGTGACTCTTTGAAACTTACTGTGGGGAAAGCTTTTCTTTGCGGGGTGGGGTCGGAGGGATTCTTTTGTCTTAAGTGGGAAAAATGAAAAGCCTTGTTTCCTGAGAAAAACGAGTTCATTTTTCGCTGGGAAGTTTGTGGTAGTAAATACTGGTTTAAGAATGTTAAAATATGCACTGTACATTCTTCTAGATTGGCATCAGCCATTGACTTTTAAATTTAAGGTAATTAAAATGTAATAAAATTATGTATTCATTTGTTCTGTCTACTACCCACATTTCAAGTCCTCAGTAGTCACATTTGCCTGGTGGTTACCATAGTGGACATCAGAGGTTATAGAACTTTCATTCTGGGTAACGTCAATGATTCTTAAACATTTTGTGTTCCCAGTACACCTAGGGTTATGACACTCCCATCATAGTGAGTCACTAGACATGATACTCTTTCCTTCCTCTAAAAATTTTTCTCCTTTGAGTTAATGTTTACATTTTGGCAGTCCCTGTGCTATACTGAGGCTTAAAAAAAAATTTGCCTTTGGACTATAAAGCTGTCTGATGATTACTATTAGCAGTTATTTCGCCTCTCTAGACCCTTTGTACGTCGGCCATATTTTGAGGCTTTTTGAAATTGCGGCCATCCTTGGTTTTTTTTCGCCTCAGTAATCCAAGGTTTTTTAATCTACTGCATCTTTGAAGTCAGTTTTTTAAAAAGGGCAGAGATATTATGGCCTAACTTGAAGGCTTTGGTTTGTTTGTTTTTTATTTTTTTATTATTATTTTTTGTTGAAGTATAGTTAATTTTTCAGTGTTGTGTTAGTTTGTGGTGTACAGCAATGTGATTCAGTTATATATATATATATTTTTTATATTCTTCTCCATTGTTGTTTATTACAGGTTATTGAATGTAGTTACCTGTGCTATACAGTGGGACCTTGTTGTTTATCTCTTTTATATATAGTATTATAGTTTGTATCTGCTACTCCCTGTTTGATAGTTTTTTAATTTAACCTGTGCACTTATGAAATCTAATTTGAAAAACGTATGCTTTGTTTATTTAAGCTTGTGCTGCGATTGCGGTGTCCCGATCAGTCCAAATCCTGCCAATATTTGTGTGGCTTGTCTGCGAAGTAAAGTAGATATCAGCCAAGGCATTCCGAAACAAGTCTCTGTATCTTTCTGCAAACAGTGCCAAAGGTACGGTGTGGTACTATTTTATCCTGCTTAAAGTTGAAATTTGTATGTGGGAGAGCCACCAGGATATACTGACAATATTTTAAGAGTGTTAAGATATTCACTGTACATTCTTCTAGATTGGCATCAGCCATTGGCCATATGTGGCTTTTTAAGTTTAAAGTAATTAAAATTTAATAAAATTAAGTATTCAGTTCTGTCTGCTACCCACATTTCAAGTCCTCAGTAGTCACATGTGCCTGGTGGTTACCATAGTGGACATCAGAGGTTATAGAACTTTCATTTTGGATAATGGCAATGATTCTTAAACATTTTGTGTTCCCAGTACACCTAGGGTTATGACACTCACATAATAGTGAATCACTAGACATGATACTCTTTCCATCCTTTAAAAATACATGCGATAAGATACATGTAATACAGTGCATGTAATTGAGATTTAAGTTTTATTTATGTTGGCCTAGTTAGAGATTTTAGAATTAGCAATTTTGTAGTGTTCTTTTCTATTTTTCTCTGCTAATTTGGTAAAGTTAGTGCAAAGGTATTTGAATCTGTTCTTTTTCTGTTAAGAGATTAATAGGTTTGATGTATACAATTAATAGATACAAGTTTATGTTATTAAGGGTGAGAGCAGATTTTAAAGACATATTACTATTAATTACCATGAAGCTTTTGTTTTCCGCTTCAGTCATTTAGAAGCCATGTATGATAAAAAGCACCTTATTTTTTAAGTAATTTAGTGGTGTGTTTTAAATTAAAAATCATGTATTAATGTTCCCATGTAACTAAAATGACTATAGCTGATGGAAAAACAGCTCAGTATATCATATCTAGGATGGTCTGAAATGAAGACTGGATTTTAAGGCAGACTTCTACTGAAAGTTAATGTTTTATTCCTTTTATGTTTTCTTTAGTCGTTGGCATGAACAGCTTATGTCTAGGAGGCCATTGAGTAATACAAAACTACCCATTGAAACTACCCATAAAATTATATGCCTGTGATTTCCCAAATGGGTTAAGACTCTAGTGGCTCTTAACTTTTTTGGGAGGGAGGGGTTCATGAATCCCTTTAAGAATTTAAAAACTGCATCTTCCCAGAAAAATACATTAAAACAAAGACATGAAACTGGTGTACTGTTTCAGGGAGTTTATAGTTTGTAAGCTTGGCAGGTGTGAGGCTTAATCTATAATAAATATTCGCTATTCTTAAGAGCATCGGTGGAAAAAAAAAACACTGGACAAAGAATCAGGAGACCCAGTTTATCTTGAATTTCTCACAAACTAGCTCTTTGATACTCTTGGCCACTTCACCTCTCTAAGCCTTAATTTCCTCATCAGAATGAAGGGGCTTTATTAGATGATACACAAAGCCCTTTCTAACTCCAAAAACATGCTTATAACAAAGGGACCTATATAAATAATTTTTTTCAGTGAAACTTTAAAAGTGAAAATCAGACTATTAACAAGTAAGGAAAAAACATTCACATAATACATTTAGAAGTATTAATTTATTGAGCATTTGCTGTATGCTAGGCACTGTCCTAAGTCCTGAGCTGACTGGGCTAAAAAACTTAAAGTACATACATAAGGGATTTCAATTTTAATTTAGTCAGGTTTTATATAAGATTTAAAATTTTACATTTAAAATTTGAAAAGGGACTTTGAAGTAGATAAATAGTCTGAGGTATTATTGATACATAGTATTAGGTACTAATTTACCTTTTTTGTGTGTGAGAAATAAGCAGTTCTTAAGCATTTTAGATGTACATTATAAACCATTTTAATGCTATTTGGAGGTGATTTTTTCACCTGTGTTTCAAAGTATAGCTTCAAGGAACACTGGGGCATTTTGTCATCCTCACTGGAATGCTTATTGGCGCTTGAAGTAATAAGACCTTTTAATAAGTTATTTCAGATTGACTTTCTCAAATACTCAGAATTTTATCTTTTTAACTAAATTACTTGTCTAACCGAAAGTTTTCTGGAACTTCTAAAATATATTTTGGCTAAGTGCCTCAGATCAACCTTGGGTATTATTAATTTAATAATCATTGTTACGTCTGCATATTCACGTGGAAATTTTTTTTTTTTCCTGAGAGATCCTGAATTTCAATATATTTTCTCTCAGATATTTCCAGCCACCAGGAACTTGGGTACAATGTGCATTAGAATCTAGGGAACTTCTTGCTTTATGTTTGAAAAAAATCAAAGCCGCTCTGAGTAAGGTAGGTCAAATAGCTAAAATCAGTTTTTGTGGGGGGTTGTGTGTGTGTGTGTGTGTGTGTGTGTGTGTGTGTGTGTGTGTTTAATCTCTCATTTTAAGATAATCCTTGTTTGAGTAGATTTTCCAAAATAACTATTAAATGCTACTGTTGGTAAGCACACTACTACAAATGCTGTTTTCATTTTTAAAGTTGTATATATTCTTTTTTAATGGAAATGAAAATCTTTTTGCTTTAGAATCAAATTTTTTTCATTCATTATTTGAGAACCTCTTATGTGCAATAATCTTTACTGAAAATGTTTATATAAAGCCATTGCTAAACATAATTTGGAGGCTATAGTATTAGGGCTATGGTATTCAGTTTTAAAAAATTTTTCGTTACTGCTCTGGAAAGAAAATATTTGTGCCTATTACTTAAAGTCAGGGTATAAACATCTTCAAAAAACAAATAGGGTTTGTTAGTGTAGTTATGCTCTCTACATAACACTTTCAGTTTTCTTTATGCTAAACTTTATGACTTATTTCCACCAGGTATATTTGTAATTGAAATGGCTCTTTTGGTTTGATGAGCTTCAGATTCTCTTAAAACTCTGATAAAATTACATGTAAGAGTTCTTTGAAGTTTCTCCCTTTATTTTCCTTGTTTTTTCTCCCTGGAATTTGTATCAGTCAAATGTTGGCCCTACTAGCTGAAAACTTTGCCTTTTTGCCCTTGTATTGTTTTTAATCTTTTTTTTCCTGTGTTCCTGACAGTTTCCTTTATCTTCCAGTTTTTGTATTAATTTTCTTTCAGTAGTAATATTTTAAGTTTAGAGTTTTTAATGTTCTTGATACAGTCTGTTGAATATTTCTGAAGGTTTAATAATACGCTGTTATTGTTTTTTACTTTCCTTCTCTTCCCTGATTTGTCTTAGTTTTTTTTTTTTTTTTTTTTCCTGGAGTCAGTTTTTGTGTAATTTGGTCTTTTGTTTTCATACTTCAGGCTTTTGTCAGATGTTCATTAATAATTCATTAGCATTCAACAGATGTTTATTAACTCTGTGCCAATCTACTTTTGGTGTTAGGGATATGGAAGTGAATGAGAGAGACGAAATCCCTGTCTTAGAGAGCTTTTATTTTAGTTGAAGGGGAGGGTGTAGAGTAGTCAATGAACAAAATAAATAGGTATATTAAGAGGTATAAATTCTGTGGAGGAAAAAGCCAGAACTGTGCAGGGAAGAGTTGCAATTTAAAATAGAATGGTTAGGGGAGGCCTCATTGATAAGGTGATACTTGTATAAACATTAAAGGCAGTAGAGGAGGGAGCCACAGTCTGGAGGAGAAGAGCATTATGGGTAGACAAAACAAGTGTAGAGGCCAAAGGCAGGAGAATACCTGTGTGGTTAGAGTGGAGTGGGGAGGGAAACGTAATTGGGGATGAAGCCAGGGAAGGCATGGAAAGTCAGTAGGTCAGGCCTTGTAGGCCCTTTTGAGGCCTGGTTTTTACTCTGAGTATAGTGGGTATAGAGCAGGGGTCCCCATCCCTCAGGTCGCGGACAGGTACTGGTCGGTGGCCTGTTAGGAACTGAGCCGCATAGCAGGAGGTGAGCAGTGGGGGTGGGTGAGTGAGCAAAGCTTCATCTGCTGCTCCCCATTGCTCCCCATTGCTGGCATTACCGCCTGAACAACCACCCCACCCCCCACCCCCGTCTGTGGAAAAATTGCCTTCTGCGAAACCGGTACCTGGTGCCAAAAAGGTTGGAAGGTTGGGGACCGCTGGTATACAGGGTATAGGGCAGAATAGTGAGATGAATGATTTACAGTTTATCAGCCTCCTTCTGGCTGTGTTTAGAATAGATGCGAGGGGCATGGGCACCTTTAGGAAGCGATTGTAGTAATCATGAGAAATGATATTTGGATTAGTAGTAGAGGAAGTGAGAAGTGGACAGGTTCTGGCTGTATTTTGAAGGTAGTCAGTAGGATTTATTCATGAAGCTGGATGTATGTTTATGAGTTGGAATAGTCAAGGGTGACTTCCATGGTTCTTAACTTGATCAACCAGAGGAGGGAGTTACTGATAGTGAAGTAGGAAAGGCTTTAAGAGGAGCAGGTCAGGGGACTTCCCTGGTGGTCCAGTGGGTAAGACTCCTTGTTCCCAATGCAAGGGGCCCAGGTTGAATCCCTGGTCGGGGAACTAGGTCCCGCATGCGTGCAGCAGCTACGAGTCCGCATGCCACAACTAAGACCTGGCACAGCCAAAATAAATAATAAATAAATAAATAAAATTAAAAAAAAAAGAGGAGCAGGTCAGGCAGGAGAGATCAAAGCTCATCTCAAAGTGGTGTTTAGATGTCCATTAGACATGGAAGTGGAAATAGTGGGGAGCTGGATAAATGAGCAAGGGAGTGGTCCAGACCAGAGATAATAAATTTGGGGTGTGATGGTATTTAAAGCTATAATATTAGATGAGATTTCCTAGAGAGTTTAGAGAAAGGGAGAAATTTCAGGACTGAATCCTGGGATCCTTTAATGATAAAAGTTTGAGAAGATGAGAAAAAAAATCAGTCATTACTTCTAATTAGCTGCAGGGAGAGCAATATATATAATTAGGAGATCTAGAAGGTGAAGGGAATGTTCAGGAAAGAGATTGAGGATTTTGGAGGTTTTGTTGTTAGTGAATGTTGAATTCCAGAGGCCAGTAAAAGGTTTTCAGGATTTGGGGAGGAGTGTTAGATGGGATAGAAAAGGGCATATGTGGACTTACCTGGTGGTGCAGTGGTTGAGAGTCCGCCTGCTGATGCAGGGGACACGGGTTTGTGCCCCAGTCTGGGAAGATCCCACATGCCGTGGAGCGGCTGGGCCCGTGAGCCATGGCCACTGAGCCTGCGCGTCCGGAGCCTGTGCTTCGTAATGGGAGAGGCCACAACAGTGAGGCCCGCATACCGCAAAAAAAAAAAAAGAAAAGGGCATATGTGGAACCATATGGAGATTGGAGTGTGGGAGATGAGGGAGTGACTGAGGTAATGGTAAAGAAGAATTAAAGGGCTCGATAAGATGGATTAGTCCTGGTTGTCTGAGGACAGATTGTGTGGTGAGGCTGAGGAATGGGGAATGCAGATGGAGGCTGAGGGAATAAGAAGCTCTCTGTCACCCTCTGTACCTGGTGTCGCTTGTTGACTACTAGGCTTTGCTTTAGGGAACCAGTCGAATGAGGAGGGTTTTGCTCTGGACGGCTGTACCTATACTAGCTTATCTAGTTCTCACCAGAAAGGTCTTGATAAAATTATCTGCCTGCTCCTGTCTCCCAAATCTGTTATCTACAGCTCAGATTTCTCCATAGAGCTCCAGACCAAATAGATATCTCACTATCCACTGAACAGCTTCACTTGGATATCTTAGATAAATCCTCTTAAACTTAAATGTCTGAAACCAAATATAGCACATTCCTCCCCATTTAATCTGTTTTTTATTTGTGTCAGAAAAATAGTGTTACCTAGATGCCCAAGCTGGATACTTGACCATCATTCTACAATCTTCTTTTCTTCCTTCCCATATCCAGTTATTATTAAATCCTGTAGATTTTATCTCCTAAATAGCTCTTGGCTTGGATCTTTCTGCTGCTGTTACTTCTGACCCCTCAGTTCAGGTCAGCTACAACTCCTGCCCAAATTATTGAAACAACCTCCATTTTTGTTCTCCCACCCCCTTCCTCAAAACACCCATTTTAGCCATATTGAGCTACATTCAATTTGTCACATATGGCAAACTGTTTCTGGCCTCTGCTGATTTAGCAGTGAGTTACCATTGTGGATTCAGTATTCAGTGCATGAGACTCCTTGTAATGAATGTTCGTTCTTTTTTTTTTTTAAGCCACATACATATTATAGTGAGAATAATAAAAGTAGAAACCTTTGTTCATGAGATTTCTAGTAGATGATGAGGTCATCAGGTGTTTGTTTTCTTCTAAAAAGTGTAATTTCCATTCAAAAAACTGTATACTGTTTTTAGGGGAAAGGAGTTTTTTTCTATGCAAGTATTTTAATTTTTGCTTGAATTATACCAGTTTCATTAATATAGTCATTAGATTTTCCCTTTATTTGCTGTTTTTGTTGCCATACCTCTGATGATAACTTTTTTTTTTTTTAAACTGGTGATGTTGGGTAGATTAATCATGGATTCCTTAAGCATCTATGAAATCTGTTTATTAATGAGTTATTCTCTAATTTCTTTTCTCCTCAGAGGGGAACTGATGTTTCTTTTTGTTTGTGTTTTGTTGAAGGTACGGCTTGTAGATGCAAGCTTTGTTTGGACTGAGCCCCATTCTAAGAGACTTAAGGTTAAACTAACTATTCAGAAAGAGGTAAGCTATACATAATTTTCTCAGCATGGTTTAAAGTATAGGTAGGATAAGGAGACAAAAGACCTGTATGCAGAAAATTATAAGACACTGATGAAAGAAATTAAAGATGATACAAATAGATGGAGAGATATACCATGTTCCTGGATTGGAAGAATCAACATAGTGAAAATGACTCTACTACCCAAAGCAATCTACAGATTGAGTGCAATCCCTATCAAACTACCACTGGCATTTTTCACAGAGCTAGAACAAAAAATTTCACAATTTGTATGGAAACACAAAAGACCCCGAATAGCCAGAGCAATCTTGAGAACGAAAAATGGAGCTGGAGGAATCAGGCTCCCTGACTTCAGACTATACTACAAAGCTACAGTAATCAAGACAGTATGATACTGGCACAAAAACAGAAAGATAGATCAATGGAACAGGATAGAAAACCCAGAGATAAACCGACGCACATATGGTCACTTTATCTTTGATAAAGGAGGCAGGAATGTACAGTGGATTGTACAGTGAATGTATAGCCTCTTCAATAAGTGGTGCTGGGAAAACTGGACAGGTACATGTAAAAGAATGAGATTAGATCACTCCCTAACACCATACACAAAAATAAGCTCAAAATGGATTAAAGACCTAAATGTAAGGCCAGACACTATAAAACTCTTAGAGGAAAACATAGGCAGAACACTCTATGACATAAATCACAGCAATATCCTTTTTGACCCACCTCCTAGAGAAATGGAAATAAAAAACAAAAATAAACAAATGGGACCTAATGAAACTTCAGAGCTTTTGCACAGCAAAGGAAACCATAAACAAGACCAAAAGACAACCCTCAGAATGGGAGAAAATATTTGCAAATGAAGCAACTGACAAAGGATTAGTCTCCAAAATTTATAAGCAGCTCATGCAGCTCAATAACAAAAAACAAACAACCCAATCCAAAAATGGGCAAAAGACCTAAATAGACATTTCTCCAAAGAAGGTATACAGACTGCCAACAAACACATGAAAGAATGCTCAACATCATTAATCATTAGAGAAATGCAAATCAAAACTACAATGAAGTATCACCTCACACCAGTCAGAATGGCTATCATCAAAACATCTAGAAACAATAAATGCTGGAGAGGGCGTGGAGAAAAGGGAACACTCTTGCACTGTTGGTGGGAATGTGAATTAGTACAGCCACTATGGAGAACAGCATGGAGGTTCCTTAAAAAACTACAAATAGAACTACCATATGACCCAGCAATCCCACTACTGGGCATATACCCTGAGAAAACCATAATTCAAAAAGAGTCATGTACCAGAATGTTCATTGCAGCTCTATTTACAATAGCCCGGAGATGGAAACAACCTAAGTGTCCATCATCGGATGAATGGCTAAAGAAGATGTGGCACATATATACCATGGAATATTACTCAGCCATAAAAAGAAACGAAATTGAGCTATTTGTAATGAGGTGGATAGACCTAGAGTCTGTCATACAGAGTGAAGTAAGTCAGAAAGAGAAAGGCAAATACTGTACGCTAACGCATATATATGGAATTTAAGAAAAAAAAATGTCATGAAGAACCTAGGGGTAGGACAGGAATAAAGACACAGACCTACTAGAGAATGGACCTGAGGATATGGGGAGCGGGAAGGGCAAGCTGTGACAAAGCGAGAGCGGCATGGACATATATACACTACCAAATGTAAGGTAGGTAGTGGGAAGCAGCCGCATAGCACAGGGAGATCACCTCGGTGCTTTGTGACCCCCTGGAAGGGTGGGATAGGGAGGGTGGGAGGGAGGGAGACGCAAGAGGGAAGAAATATGGGAACATATGTATATGTGTAACTGATTCGCTTTGTTATAAAGCAGAAACTAGCACACCATTGTAAAGCAATTATACTCCAATAAAGATGTAAAAAAAAAAGTATAGGTAGGAAAATGAGGGGCTATTGGTAAATTATATTATGACTTGAACAGCTTAAAAGGAAACAAATGCACTCTTAATTTTAACCCTTTGTTTTCTTTTGGATCATCTGCACAGATGATCAGGTTGATAGTAAGCAGCCATTGTTCATGATAGTGGGCTAAGTTAATCTTCTCAAAGTCATTTTTATTTGGAATAAGATTGAAGTAAAAACATGAGCTAAGGCAGTGCTTCTCAAACTTGGCTGGTCATTTGACTCACAGTGACTGAATCAAACTGGATTCAATTGGATGTAAGATCCAGGAATCTATTAAAGCTTCCCAGGTGATTTCTGATGATTGCCTATGTTTGGGGACAATTAAATTAAGGAATGTCTTCTTTTTTGAGAGTTTTCTTGGTCTCCTAAGGAAGAACTTTATACACACACACGCATATACATGAATATATAGCTATTAAAATTCTTCAAAAAATATCCTTACAACACTTCAACTAAAGGTAAATTTGAAATGTTAATCTAATAAATCCTATGAATTAAACCTATATATCTTTCTTGAAATAGTATGACTTACGATTTTAAATGTAACTCATTTGTTGTTGATTTCCTCAAAGCATTCATGGAAGAAGATTTTAAGTTAAATATTGAAGGATCTTCTTTTAAGAAAACTATGTTATTAAACAGAAACGAAAGAATGAAGGAGTGTGATGGTTTTCTTCGTCAGGTGATGAATGGTGCTATCCTTCAGCAAGTGTTTGTGGTGGATTATGTTGTTCAGCCCCAGATGTGTGGAGATTGCCACAGAGTGGAAGCTAAGGATTTCTGGAAGGCTGTGGTTCAAGTCAGGCAAAAGGTAATGAGAGAAAGATGATGTGTGAATCCTCCATCTTGTATTTCATCTTTGTCGGTTATAAATAGCGAGTAAAACTTTCTCCTTTCCCCTCTTTCCAAATCGTTCAGGCAGTAGGGATATTCCAGGTCTCTGGGGCATTCACCTTTAGAAAGAGATCACTGCCACATTTTAGATAATCTTTAAAGGTTGTTTTTGTTTTAAAAATCAGTGTCCTATATCTGTAGATGGCTTTTTTTTTGCATTTCATTTATTAATCCAATAATGCATTTATGTTTAGACTTTGCACAAAAAAACTTTCTACTATCTGGAACAGTTGATTTTGAAATATGGCATGTACCAGAATACACTTCGTATCAAAGACATTCATGGTGAGTTAAAATTTAAAGCATTTGAAATGATGTCAGAATTTTATTGCAGCTATCCTAAGGAGTCTTTTATCTTTACTGATAGTATCTAGAATAGTACTGTCCAAAAGAAATTTCTGTTAGGAAGAAAAAAATCTTAGCTCTTTATCTGCACTGTCCAACCAGTATGGTAGCCTCTAGCCATATGTAGCTATTGAATATTTGAAATGTGGTTAGTGCAACTGGGGAGCTGAATTTTTAATTTTTTTCTATTTTAATTGAAATTTACACTAAATAGCTACCAGATGAGTAAACCAGTAACTACATTAATAGAATGTAAAGTGGTATGATAGAAATTCATCAAAAACTTATTTTATGTAGAGGTCAGTTTTCTGACTGAAAGAAAATTAGTTTTGAGATCTGTGAGTTGAGATCTGTGAGTAATATTTTTGTTTTTCATATGCCTAGTGGCATTTGTGCTGGATACATTAAATCAAAAGGCTAAACTCAGTAATAATAAATAGTGATATATAAATGATATAATTAGATTTCTTGAAGATGGAATTTAAAAATGTGTAATTTCATAATGGCTCCTCACAGCGTGTTCTGTCTTAGCACTTACTATTGATGTAGCACACTTTTATATACTAGCTGATGGATAAATATTTCTTTAATAATAGAAAAAATAAATATTCTTTAGCAAACTCTTAAGTCTCTTGCTAAAAGTTAATATTTTTAGTTGTAGGACATGTGTATAATTTTCCTGGTTGTTAAAGTACAGGTTTAGAGATAGCTATTCTTGAAGGAATGACCAAATTCTTGTACTACTTATTTTAAAAGTGTAAGCTCCTCTGTTACTTACTGATCTGTTAGTCATTTATCTCATATGTCTTGAGGAAAGTAATTTGAAGTGTGATTTTAGGTCCTTAAATGGGAAGAAATGAGTATCAGTTATGTCACCTGGAGAAAATCTTTTAAGCTTTGTATCTGATTTGAGTGCATTACCACTATAAGGTTAACAGTCTAAATTTGTAAAACATAGTTTACTGAATACTTATTGTGGGGAAGGTACTTTGCAGCCTGTTTAACATGGTGCCTGGATATTTGTGGCTAGCCATCAGGCAAAAATACACCTTTGTTCTGAGTAACTTTGTTTTGAGTAACTTTTGGGGATTAGGGGATCCTAATATTCTAGCAAAGGAAGCAGAAAACTCTGATTATCGTTCATCACCAGGGCAGAAATGTCCTTACACAGAATTTTTTGTAGCAAAAGACTTGAATACATTCTGGTACATACCTTTGCAGTCACTTTAAAAATCAAAAATGCTGGAAGTTTAACAATCCTTTTTTTCATCCAGAGGAATTAATCTATTTTTTTCCCCCTACTGGTTCTTGATTTGATGTAAATGAATCTTTTGTTTGTTTACTTGTTTGTTTGTAACTTTGTTTTTAAAATCATAACAATTGTAAAAATTTAAACAGAAGTATATATGAATAAAGGACCTCTGTCCCATTTATCCACTTGTTATTCCCAGATGTAGCCCCTTAAAACAAGGTATTACAATGTGTACTCTGTATATGATTGTGATAGCATTGGTTTTCCCTCATATATGAGACTGTTCTGTAATATTCTGTGACTTGCCATCTTAATATATTTAGAAACGTTTCCACGTCATGGCATATAATCCTATTTTATTATTTTTAACCACTATGGTTGTGTATTTGTTAATCAGTATGTTTTTAATTATTTAGTTGTTTCCTATTAACTGGTTTACAAGATGCTCTAGTTTTTTTGCTGCTACAAACAGTACTGTAATAAACATCCTTATGTTTGTGCATAGTGGTTTTTCTGTGGGACTGAGTTCAGGAATTGAAATTACTAGGCAAAAGTATGCAAATGTTAAATTTTATATATGTGCTGCTAGATTGTTTTCCAAAATGGTGCCAGCTTACAGTCCAATCACTTGTGAGAATTTCTGTTTTTCCAAACACTTGCCAACACTGCATAAGATTGTATTGGACTTTCTAATTTTTGCTGTTCTGATGAAGAGAATAAAGGCATCTTGTTTTTATTTTCATTTCCTTGATTACTAATGAGGGTTAACATTTTCATATGTACTGGCCATTTATGTTTATCTAATGTGAATTGTCTGTTCTGCATATATCTGTTTTTTCCTTACATATTTTGTGTCTGTTATTTAGTATATCAATCTCATTACGTGTGTGTATTATTACATATAGAGAGAGAGGAGCATGCAGAGCATGTGTTTGAGTGTGAGCCTGAGAGAGCAGATACTTTCTTAACAATGTCTCATATCATCTAAAATTTTCTTTTTTTTTGGTGGTACGCGGGCCTCTCACTGTTGTGGCCTCTCCTTTTGCGGAGCACAGGCTCCAGTCGCGCAGGCTCAGCAGCCATGGCTCACAAGCCCAGCCGCTCCACGGCATGTGGGATCTTCCCGGACCGGGGCACGAAGCCGGGTCCCCTGCATCAGCAGGCGGACTCTCAACCACTGCGCCATCAGGGAAGCCCTAAATTTTTCATTTTTTAGTTTTGTATAGCTATGGCTTATGACTTTCTGTCTTACATAGGAAAGTTTTTTATACTCCAAAGATATTTTTAGAAAGTAAATTTCTGTTTTACTTTTGGATCTTTAATCTTACCTGGTAAGAGTTTTTCCCAGAAAGTTAACTTGCATTGTCTCAATACTTACCTACCAAGTAGTCTGTCCTTTCCCCACTGATTTGAAATATCTCCTTTCTTATATATACTAAATTCCTTTGTACACATGGCTCAGTTCTGGTTTATTTTGTCCCACTGCTTTTATTACAGTATGTAAATTATACTTTATAGTATGTGCCCTTTTATTAATTCTTTTGTAAACCTTGGTTGATAGTGAGTAAGAGCATGGATTTTGGAACCAAATTTTGTGAATTTGAATCTCTGTCCCACCAGTTTTTTGCTGTGTGTCCTTAGGCAAGTTATTTAACTTCTCTGAGCCTCAGTTTTCCCATTAATAGAATAGAGAGGATGATAATAACACTACCTCATAGGATTATAGTGAGGATTAAATAATTTGTGTAAAGCACTTAGAACTGTGCCTGGTGCATAATCATGTTTATTTAGTTCTTTTCTGTATTTCAGTGACATGTTATTGTTTTCATTGTGAAGATTTTGAATGTTTCTAGTTTTTTTGGACTATTCTATGCTTTTTATTATTGTGGATGGCAACTGTTTTCATTATATTTTCTAAGTGATTATTGCTAGTATTTTGGAAAACTTGATTTTGTATGTTGATCTTTCTGAAATTTCTTAATCACTAATAGTTTACATTATATTCTTGTGTCATATTCATGATAATTTACTAGGTAAATTATTATCTGTACACAATGATAGTTTTATTTCTTCCTTTGCAGTGTTATTCCCTCTTTTTTTCCCCTTTGGCTAGGAGTGGAGAATAGCATTGAGTGGTAATGTATCAGGCATTACCATCTTTCTGTGTTTCACCCCTAAATAGAATATTTGTTGAGATTTCTATCTGATACATATGCATACAAAGTTATATTTAAACTGTTCTGTCCCATCATGCTATCAGTTACGTTAGTGACATTGAAACAGTTGGAGTTTTCCCCTCTTTCTGCATACTGTTAATCAACATGTTGAAGTTTTGTTAGAACCTGCCCGGTAAGCCATCCAGTTTGGTATGAGGAAAGGGTGTAAAGGCTTTTCAACTCCTTTATTAGGACATTAGTCTTTCAGGTATTATAATGTTTCTTGAATCAATTTTAATAGCATTTTCCAAGGAAATTCACCATTTCGTCTAGCTTTTCACATACTTGGCATAAAATTGAACGTGGTATATATATCATAGTGTTAAATCTCATCCATAACTATTGTTGTATCTTCTTTATTTTTGCTAATGTTGTTTGTCTTTTTTCATCTCCCTTCACTTCCTCTCTCTCCCCGTTCCCATCAGATTTGCCAAAGTTTTGTCTATTCTAGTTTTTTCAAAGAGTTAGTTTTATCAAGAAAGTCTTACTTTTTCTTAATTTTTGCTTTTGTTACTAATCCTATTTAAAAATTTTTTTAATTGAGATAGAATTGTAGAATTGACATAAAACATTATATTAGTTTCAGGTATACAATATATTGATTGAATATTTGTGTATATTGCTGAATGGTCACTCTATTAAGTCTAGTTAACATACATCACCATACATAGTTATACAGTTTTTTTTTTTACAATTTTTTTCCCTTCTACTTTCTTTAGTTTTTTGTTTGAATTAATTGAAAGCTTAGTTTATTTTCAGTTTCTAATATGTAGACTTAATAAATTTTCTGAGTATCATATTGGCTCTGTAGCTGGTACTTAAAGCTGTCTTTTTCCACTACCCATTGCATATTTCTTTTTTTTCTCACCAAGTATCTCAGCTATTTGATGCTCTTGAGTACATACCTAGGTGTAGAATTGCTGAGTCATATGGTAAATTTATATTTATCTTTTTAAGAAACACTAAAGTGTTTCTAAAGTGGCTGTATCACTTTATATTCCCATCAGCAGTGTTTGAGGGTTCTAGTTTCTGCATATCCTCATCAACACTTGCTATTGTTTCTTTTTATAAATAGCCGTTTTAGAGGATAATTTGAAGTGGTATCTCATTGTGGTTTTAATTTGCATTTCCCAAATGACTAAAGATGTTGATTATCTTCTCATGAGCTTATTAGCCATTTCTGTATCTTTTTTGGTGAAATAGCTGTTTAAGTATTTTACCCAGTTTTTGATTGGGTTGTCTGAAGTTGTAAGAGTTATTAAAATATACACTGGATACAAGCTCCTTATCACATATGATTTGTAAATATTTTCTCCTAGTTTATCTTTTCATTTTCTTAATGGGGTCTTTTTTAAAAATTGTGATAAGAACGCTTAACATAAAATCTACCCTCTTAAATTTTTAAGTGTATAATACATTATAGTTGACTGTAAGTACAGTGTTATACAGCATATCTCTAGAGCTTAATCTCTTGCTTAACTGAAACTTTATGCCCATTAACTAGTCACTCCTCATTTCCCCCTCCTCTCTGGCAACCATCATTCCACTGTTTAATTCAATGAATTTGACTATTTTAGATACCTCATATGAGTAGAATCATGCAGTATTTGTCTTTCTGTGACTGGCTTATTTCACTTTGCATAATGTCCTCAAGGTTAGTCCATGTTTTTGTACATTGTAGAATTTCCTTCCTTTTTAAGGCTGAATAATGTTCCATTGGAGGTATATATCACATTTTAACCATTCATCTGTTGTGGAAACAAACTAAATGTCCATCATCTTGGCTGTAGTGAATAGTGCTGCAGTAAACATGGGAGATCTTGATTTTGCTTCTTTTGGATAAATACCTAGAAATAGGATTACTGGATTATATGGTAGTTCTATTTTTAATTTTTTGAAGAACATCTGGACTATCTTCCATAGTGGCTGCGCAGTTTTATATTCTCCATAGTAGTGTACAAGGGTTCCAGTATCTCCATGTTCTCGCCAGTACTAATTGTCTTTTGTGGGTTTTTTTGGTAATAGCCGTCCTGACAGGTGTGAAATGTAAACTCATTGTGGTTTGGATTTGCATTTCCCTGACGATTAACAACATTGAGCTTTTTTCATATACCTATTTGCCATTTGCACATCTTCTTTGGAGAAATGTCTTGTTCCTCTGCCTGTTGCTTAATTGGGTTATTAGTTATTTTTGCTGTTGAGCTGTAGGAATTCCTAATAGATTTTGGAGATTAACCCCTTTGCAGATACATGGTCTGCAAATATTTTCTCCAATTCTGTAGGTTGCCCTTTCACTGTGGTGATTGTTTCTTTTGCTGTGTGGAAGCTTTTTGGGTTGATGTAGTCTCAGTTGTTTATTTTTGTTTTTGTTTTGGTGTCATCCCTGAAATCATTGCCAAGACCCGTGTCATGAAGCTTTTTTTGTATGTTTTCTCGTAGAAGTTCTATAGTTTCAGGTCTTACATTTGAGTCTTTTTAATCTGTTTTGAGTTGATTTTTGTAAGATGAGTTCAATTTCATTCTTTTGCATGTGGATATCCAGTTTTCCCAATGCCGTTTGTTGAAGAGACTATCATTTCCCCACCATGTATTTGTGGCACACTTGTTGAAGATCAGTTAACTGTGTATGTGTGGTTTGATTCTATAGACTTGTCTTTTTGTCGATACCATACTGTTTTGATTACTGTAACTTTGTAATATATTTTGAAATTAGGATGTGTGATGCCTGCATGAAATGGTGTCTTTTGAATTGTGAAACTTCTAAATTTTGAAGTCTAATTTATCATTTTTTAAATAGCATGCTTTTGGTGTCATGTTTAAGAACTCTTGTCTAATTGATATCAGAAAGATTTTCTCCTGTTTCTTTCAAATGTTTTATAATTTTAGCTCTTATATTTAAGTCTAACCCTTTTGAGTTAATATTTGTGCATGGTGTAAGGGTCTAAATTCATCTTTTCCCATGTGGATAGCCTGTTTTCCTAGTGAAAAGACTATTCTTTTCCCAATGAATTGCCTTGGATCCTCTGTCAAAGATTTATTGACTATAAATATAAGGGTTTATTTCTGGATTCTCAAGTCTGTTCCGTAGATCTATATAATCTATCCTTAACATACTAGTACCTCACTGTCTTGACTACCTAAAGTTATTGAGTTTTGAAATTGGGAAGTGTAAATTCCTGACAACTTTGGTCACCTTCAAAATTGTTTTGGCTATTTGAAGTTATTTTAGTCTTCCTAGTTAGCTGAGTTGTTTGGAAGAATATCTCTAAACATTTCTTAGCAGGTAGTTTGCTTTTAGTTATCTCTTTGCTGCTTATTTTTAATGGTACTGCATTGTGATCAGATAACATTGTAGTAATTCCTGCTATTTGGAATTTATTGAATTTTTTTTATTCTTAGATGTGATTATTTTATGAATATTCTATGAATTTTTGAAAATAATAGTCTTTCTTGGGACCATGTTCTACAATGTCAATTAAATCAACCTTGATACTTGGTTTTTCAAGTTCTATGTATCCGCCCTATTTTTGGTCATTTTGGTCATTTTGGTTTTGATAGTCTTATACTCGTCTCCCACAATGATTGCATGTGTATTAACATTTGTTAATTTTATTCTTTTTAATAGTTTTTGTTTTCTTCATCTCAGTGCTGTGTTATTAGATGAATTCCTATTGTCTTCTTGGTAGATTGTTTCATTTATTACATAAAATATCCTTCTGTTTAATATTGTTTTCTTTTAACCTTAATTTTATTTTGTCTGAAATTTAAATTGGGCATCTTGTTTTGTTAGTATTTATCGGATTTGTCTATCCTTTTGTCAAACAAGCCTTTAAGTGATAACGGTATTCCTGCTGTGCTATGGCTAGAATATTGTAATTGTTTAATATGCATTGAATTTTTGGTATAGTCATGTTAGCAGAGGAAAATCTTACTTTGTGGTATTATTTTAACATGGTTTTTTTCTTTAAAAGATGGTCTGGATTTCTATTATTCCTCAAAACAACATGCTCAGAAGATGGTAGAATTTCTTCAGTGTACAGTTCCCACTAGGTATGTTTTGAACGTACATGTGATTAAATCCAGGGAACTGGGAATGAACTTAGGTCACATCCATTCTTCAGGCTTTGGCATCCTATCTTAAAATATTTAAATTATAGTAGAGATACTTACACAGTTAGTAAGTATTTATTGGATTAGCCATTTTAAGGGAACTATTAGCCAAAGAGCATTAACAATCTCTTTGGGGAGCTAGACCTCACCCCACAATAGTAAGCACTGTAGTACTGAACCACGGATTGAATATGTTTAAATAAGCGAGAAGAAAAACGGGGGTAGAGGACTTTGGGGAGAAACTTCATGGAAGAGGAAGAACTTAAGCTCATAAAATGGGGAAATTTTCAAAAGTAGAGTTTGTATTGAAAAGTGAGATTAGTGTGAACAATGACTTTGGGCAGGCATTAGTGTGGCTTTTAATGGATGCTATATGTAGACTAGATTGGTCTAAGCCAAGGGCATGTTTTGGAGGTTTTCAGTAGGTAAAGTTGAAAATAGGTAGGGTGCAGTCAGATTGGTGAAGGTTTTTAAATGAAGTAGATGAAATGAGGGTTCACCATAGCAGGCATCTGCTGTTTCAGACCTTGGACAGTAATGATTTGTTTTGATGAAAATTTATATTCTCGAGACTTGTTACAAGTAAGGACCTTTGTTTTTTTATATGATTAACTTTTTCTCTTAACAGATACAAAGCCTCACAGAGACTGATCTCTCAGGATGTCCATAGTAACACATACAATTACAAAAGCACTTTTTCTGTGGAAATTGTTCCAATATGCAAGGTACTTTTTCTCATTTAATTAATCCATGTCCTTCTTTCTTTCTTTTTTTTTTTTTTGCGGTACGCGGGCCTCTCACTGTTGTGGCCTCTCCCGTTGCGGAGCACAGGCTCCGGACGTGCAGGCTCAGTGGCCATGGCTCACGGGCCCAGCCGCTCCGCAGCATGTGGGATCTTCCCAGACAGGGGCACAAACCCGTGTCCCCTGGATCGGCAGGCGGACTCTCAACCACTGCGCCACCAGGGAAGCCCAGCTTAATCCATGTCCTTCTTAATTGGTTTATATGTAATTATTAGGTCCTGGTTTCCTTCTGGGATTGGTTAAACATTTAGAAAACTTCCTTCTTAATGGTTGCTGACACATTTCAGCCATGTTAAAAAGATGTTTAAAAGTAATCATGCTTAGAATTATAAATTTTTGGTGTACTAATTAAAAGGCCTGGTTGCAGTTTTTATGGTGCGAATTCCTTAAACTTTGCAGTCCTAGTGGACACTTGACAGTTCTGTGAAACTTTGAATACAGGAAATTACTTTAAAATAATTATCAGTGAACCACTTTGTGGAATATATGCAAACTGGATTTTGGCATGATAAAATTAAACAGTATTGTGGAAAGGAGATCACAGAATTATTTTTGTGATTTTTAAAAAAATTAATTAATTTATTTTTGGCTGTGTTGGGTCTCCGTTGCTGCACGTGGGCTTTCTCTAGTTGCAGCGAGTGGGGGGCTGCTCTTCGTTGCGGTGCACGAGCTTCTCATGGCGGTGGCTTCTCTTGTTGTGGAGCATGGACTCTAGGCACGCAGGCTTCAGTAGTTGTGGCACACGGGATTAGTTGCTCTGCAGCATGTGGGATCTTCCCAGACCAGGGCTCGAACCCATGTTGCCTCCATTGGCAGGTGGATTCTTAATCACTTCACCACCAGGGAAATCCTTGTGATTTTAAAAATATAATCTGAATAACACTTAAGACATAGATTATCATTTCATTAATTGTACTAAGGTAAAACTCTGCTTCAAAAATATAAATGAATTAAAATTCAACAAATAGTTATTGAGGATCTATTGTATAGAAGGCTGTGTGTTAAGGATTAAGTACTAGAGGTCTCTGCCACATAGGAACTTGCATGTCCATGTTTAAATCACTAATAATAAATGCCATAATTTATTGTGAGCATTCTACATAAAGTTATTATCTCTTATACTTATTATTATAAGTATATTTCACCTCTTCAAGTCTCATAACAACGGGAGTAAGTCATATCATCATTTGAAGATGAGGAAGTTGAAGCTTGGGGAGGTTAGATGACTTGCCCAAAGTTACATAACTACAAAATGATGAAGCCAGGATTTGTGTCTAGGTCTGTGACTCTGAGGCTTTAAAGTTATCACTAATTTATGGTGTAGCACAGTACCAGGGATGAAATGATGGCTTAAAACCGAGTCAGCAAATTTTTTCTGTAAAGGGCCAGATAGTAAATATTTTCAGCTTTTAGGCTATATAATCGGTTTTGCAATTACTCAGCTGTGCTGTTGTTGCACAAAAGTAGCCATAGATAATAGGTAAATGAAGGACTGAGGCTGTGTTCCAGCAAAACTTTATTTACAAAAATTTGGCCTGAGGATCTTATTTGCAGACTCGTAGTTTAAAACAGTGAACATTTTCCTGGTGCAAAACTGGGGAAATATGAATCTAGGTGTGAGGGCATATTTAGGCCATGTGTATTAAGTGCTTTGAGAGACTCATACAGGTATCTGGATAGACACAGTGTAAAGAAGTTTTTTCATTAATCTTTGGAGACTTACTAAGTTAAAAAAAAAAAAAAGGAAAAGGACTGAACTAGGTGCCATTAGGGAGGCACGGAATGTTCCTTCAGTGAGGGAGGCTTGTGAATAGATACAGCTTAAAATATAACCCAGATCCTTTTTATATTTCAATAACAGCTTAAAAACAGTAAACCACATTGGTGGTAATACTTCCTGATGCACACATAGGCATATGTGCTTTTAAGGGGGCATTAGATCTTTGATTTCATATTGGTACATGTAGACAAGAAAGAGGAACACATGGCTCCTCTGAAATTAATTTTTTTTAATAATGGTTTTTTTTTTTAAAAATTATTTTTAGCTGTGTAGGGTCCTCATTGCTGCATGAGAGCTTTCTCTAGTTGCGGCGAACGGGGGCTGCTCTTCGTTGCGGTGCGTAGGCTTTTCATTGGAGTGGCTTCTCTTGTTGCAGAGCATGGGCTCTGGGCGCGGGCTTCAGTAGTTGTGGAACGCAGGCCCTAGAGTACAGGTTGTGGTGCACAGGCTTAGTTGCTCCGCGGCATGTGGGACCTTTGCGGACTAGGGGTCAAACCTGTGTCCCCTGCATTGGTAGGTGGATTCTTAACCACTGCGCCACCAGGGAAGTCCCTGAAATTAATTTTTATAGAGATTAAATGAAGGCACAAATAGATAGGAAAATCACTCTCCTTCTGGTGTTTATAATACTTTGCTTGGAATGTAAACTATATTAACATAGAGTAAAAAGCAGGCTTCACACTTTAATTAAATTGAAACAAACAATAGTTTGGTGAAGGATCTGGAAAATATTTTTTAAAGCATTTTTATTAAGACAGATATTCCCATCTTAAGAAGGTGTAGCTTATTTTCTGTTTCTTTAAGGTCTGATTCTTTTTTTTAGGCCCTTTGTTGATACATAGAATTAAAAATGACATTTTGGTTTGGGCAAATGCGCTTGGATCAGCTTTACATTGATGATTGTTTACTGGAGACTGTTACTTAGGATTTCCTTCATACTAAATGTTAGTTCTTATGCCTAGGATAATGTTGTTTGTCTGTCTCCAAAACTGGCACAAAGCCTGGGAAACATGAACCAGATTTGTGTGTGTATTCGAGTAACCAGCGTCATCCATCTCATAGATCCAAATACCCTACAAGGTAAGTTTTCGAAGCTATTTGCCTTGACAGTTCTCTCCAGCAAGCAGTAATAATTTGTTAATGTTGTTAATTTTATCAAGCATTCTTAGTAACATTGTTCAAAAAAGTACTATACAGTGGTTAAAATTTTTACCATACAGTGTTTTAAAATACTGGAATTTTTAAAGCTTTTAATAAGTTATCCTTGTATTTTTTTGTTTGAAGAAAGATTTCTGTGAACTTTTAAATTTTTATTAGTTGTATTCCATTTAGAGTATAATTGCTTTACAATGGTGTGTTAGTTTCTGCTTTATAACAAACTGAATCAGCTATACATATACATATATCCCCGTGTCTCCTCCCTCTTGCATCTCCCTCACACCCTCCCTATCCCACCCCTCTATGTGGTCACAAAGCACCGAGCTGATATCCCTGTGCTATGCGGCTGCTTCCCACTAGCTATCTATTTTACATTTGGTAGTGTATGTATGTCCATGGCACTCTCTCACTTCGTCCCAGCTTACCATCCCCCTCCCCGTGTCCTCAAGTCCATTTTTTATGTCTGCATCTTTATTCCTGTCCTGCTCCTAGGTTCTTCAGGACCATTTTTTTTTTAGATTCCATATATATGTGTTAGCATATGGTGTTTGTTTTTCTCTTTCTGACTTAACTTCACTCTGTATGAGAGTCTCTAGGTCCATCCACCTCACTACAAATAACTATTTCGTTTCTTTTTATGGCTGAGTAATATTCCATTGTATATATGTGCCACATCTTTATCCATTCATCTGTTGATGGACACTAAGATTGCTCTCATGTCCTGGCTATTGTAAAGAGTGCTGAAATGAACACTGTGGTACATGACTCTTTTTGAATTATGGTTTTCTCAGGGTATATGCCCAGTAGTGGGATTGCTGGGTCAAATGTAGTTCTATTTTTAGTTTTTTAAGGAACCTCCATACTGTTCTCCATAGTGGCTTTATCAATTTACATTCCAAGCAACAGTGCAAGAGGGTTCCCTTTTCTCCACACCCTCTCCAGCATTTATTGTTTGTAGATGTTTTGATGATGGCCATTCTGACCGGTGTGAAATGATACCTCATTGTAGTTTTGGTTTGCATTTCTCTAATGATTAGTGATGTTGAGCATCCTTTCATTTGTTGGCAATCTGTATATCTTCTTTGGAGAAATGTCTATTTAGGTCTTCTGCCCATTTCTGGATTGGGTTGTTTTTTTTTTGATATTGAGCTGCATGAGCTGCATGTATATTTTAGAGATTCATCCTTTGTCAGTTGCTTTGTTGGCAAATACTCCCATTCTGAGGGTTATCTTTTGGTCTTGTTTATGGTTTCCTTTGCTGTGCAAAAGCTTTTAAGTTTAATTAGGTCCCATTTGTTTATTTTTGTTGTTATTTCCCTTTCTGTAGGAGGTGGGTCAAGAAGGATCTTGCTGTGATTTATGTCATAGAGTGTTCTGCCTATGTTTTCCTCTAAGAGTTTGATAGTGTCCGGCCTTAAATTTAGGTCTTTAATCCATTTTGAGTTTATTTTTGTGTATGGTGTTAGGCAGTGTTCTAATTTCATATTTTTACATATACCTGTCCAGTTTTCCCAGCACCACTTATTAAAGATGATGTCTTTTCTCCATTGTATATTCTTGCCACCTTTACCAAAGATAAGGTGACCATATGTGCGTGGGTTTATCTCTGGGCTTCCTATCCTGTTCCATTGATCTATATTTCTGTTTTTGTGCCAGTAACATGCTGTCTTGATTACTGTAGCTTTGTAGTATAGTCTGAAGTCAGGGAGCCTGATTACTCCAGCTCCATTTTTCTTTCTCAAGATTGCTTTGGCTATTCAGGGTCGTTTGCATTTCCATACAAATTGTGAAATTTTTTGTTCTAGTTCTGTGAAAAATTCCAGTGATAGTTTGATAGGGATTGCATTGAATCTGTAGGTTGCTTTGGGTAGTAGAGTCATTTTCACAATGTTGATTCTTCCAATCCAAGAACATGGTATATCTCTCCATCTATTTGTATCATCTTTAATTTCTTTCATCAGTGTCTTATAATTTTCTGCATACAGGTCTTTTGTCTCCTTTGGTAGGTTTATTCCTAGATATTTTATTCTTTTTGTTGCAGTGGTAAATGGGAGTGTTTTCTTAATTTCACTTTCAGATTTTTTGTCATTAGTGTATTGGAATGCCAGAGATTTCTGTGCATTAATTTTGTGTCCTGCTACTTTACCAAATTCATTGATTAGCTCTAGTAGTTTTCTGGTAGCATCTTTAGGATTCTGTATGTATAGTATCATGTCATCTGCAAAGAGTGACAACTTTACTTCTTCTTTCCTTTTTGGATTCCTTTTGTTTCTTTTTCTTCCTTGATTGCTATGGCTAAAACTTCCAAAACTATGTTGAATAATAGTGGTGAGAGTGGGCAACCTTGTCTTGTTCCTGATATTAGTGGAAATGCTTTCAGTTTTTCACCATTGAGCACGGTGTTGGCTGTGGGTTTGTCATATATGGCCTTTATTATGTTGAGGAAAGTTCCCTCTATGCCTACTTTCTGCAGGGTTTTTATCATAAATGGGTGTTGAATTTTGTTGAAAGCTTTCTCTGTATTGATTGAGATGATCATATGGTTTTTATCCTTCAGTTTGTTAATATGGTGTATCACATTGATTGGTCTGCGTATACTGAAGAATCCTTGCATTCCTGGGATAAACCCCACTTGATCATGGTGTATGATCCTTTCAATGTGCTGTTGGGTTCTGTTTGCTAGTATTTTGTTGAAGATTTCTGCATCTGTGTTCATCAGTGATATCGGCCTCTAGTTTTCTTCTTTTGTGACACCTTTGTCTGGTTTTGGTATCAGGGTGATGTTGGCCTCGTAGAATGAGTTTGGGTGTGTTCCTCCCTGTGCTATATTTTGGAAGAGTTTGAGAAGGATGGGCGTTAGCCCTTCTCTATATGTTTGATAGAATTCGCCTGTGAAGCCATCTGGTCCTAGGCTTTTGTTTGTTGGAAGATTTTTAATCAAGTTTCAATTTCAGTGCTTGTGATTGGTCTGTTCATATTTTCTATTTCTTCCTGGTTCAGTCTTGGAAGGTTGTGCATTTCTAAGAATTTGTCCATTTCTTCCAGGTTGTCCATTTTATTGGCATATAGTTGCTTGTAGTAATCTCTCATGATCCTTTGCATTTCTGCAGTGTCAGTTGTTACTTCTCCTTTTTCATTTCTAATTCTGTTGTTTGAGTCTTCTTCCTTTTTTTCTTGATGTGTCTGGGTAATGGTTTATCAGTTTTCTTTATCTCTTCAAAGAACCAGCTGATGTTTGCTATCGTTTCCTTCATTTCTTTTTCATTTATTTCTCATGTGATCTTTATGATTTCGTTCCTTCTGCTAACTTTATGGTTTTTTTGTTCTTCTTTCTCTAATTGCTTTAAGTGTAATGTTAGTTTGTTTGAGATGTTTCTTGTTTTTTAACGTAGGATTGTATTGCTGTAAACTTCCCTGTTAGAACTTCTTTTGCTGCATCCTATAGGTTTTGGGTTGTCATGTTTTAATTCTCATTTGTTTGTAGGTATTTTTTGATTTCCTCTTTGATTTCTTCAGTGATCTCTTGGTTATTAAGTAGTGTATTGTCTAGCTTCCATGTGTTTGTATTTTTTACAGATTTTTTCCTGTAATTGACATCTAGTCTCATAGCATTGTGGTCAGAAAAGATACTTGATATAATTTCAATTTTCTTAAATTTACCAAGGCTTGATTTGTGACCCAAGGTATGATCTATCCTGGAGAATGTTCTGTGAGCACTTGAGACGAATGTGTATTCAGTTGTTTTGGATGGAATGTCCTATAAATATCAATTAAATCCATCTTGTTTAATGTATTATTTAAAGCTTGTGTCTCCTTATTTATTTTTATTTTGCGTGTGCTGTCCATTGGTGAAAGCGAGGTTTTAAAGTCACCTACTGTGATTGTGTTACTGTCGATTTCCCCTTTTATGGCTGTTAGCATTTGCCTTATGTATTGCGGTGCTCCTTCATTGGGTTCATAAATGTTTACAATTGTTATATCTTCTTCTTGGATTGATCCCCTGATCATTATGTAGTGTCCTTCTTTGTCTCTTGTAATAGTCTTTATTTTAAAGTCTATTTTGTGTGATATAAGAATTGCTACTTCAGCTTTCTTTTGGTTTCCCATTTGCATGGAATATCTTTTTCCATCCTCTCACTTTCAGTCTGTATGTGTCCCTAGGTCTGAAGTGGGTCTCTTGTAGACAGCATATATATTGGTCTTGTTTTTGTATCCATTCAGCAAGTGTATGTCTTTTGGTTGGAGCATTTAATCCGTTTACATTTAAGTTAATTATTGATATGTATGTTCCTTTGCCATTTTCTTAATTGTTTTGGGTTTGTTATTGAAGGTCTTTTCATTCTCTTGTGTTCCTGTGCAGAGAAGTTCCTTAGCGTTTTTTGTAAAGCTGGTTTGGTGGTGCTGAATTCTCTTAGCTTTTGCTTGTCTGTAAAGGTTTTAATTTCTGCATGGAATCTGAGATCCTTCCTGGGTATAGTAATCTTGGTTGTAGGTTTTTCCCTTTCATCACTTAAAATATGTCCTGCCACTCCCTTCTGGCTTGCAGAGTTTCTGCTGAAAGATCAGCTATTAACCTTATGAGGATTTTGAATGTTATTTGTTGTTTTTCCCTTGGTGCTTTTAATGTTTTTTCTTTGTATTTAATTTTTGATAGTTTGATTAATATGTGTCTTGGCATGTCTCTCCTTGGATTTATCCTGTATGGGACCCTCTGCATTTCCTGGACTTGATTAACTATTTCTTTTCCCATATTAGGGAAGTTTTCAACTATAATCTCTTCAAATATTTTCTCAGTTGCTTTCTTTTTCTCTTCTTCTTCTGGAACCCTTATAATTCGAATGTTGGTGTGTTTAATGTTGTCCCAGAGGTCTCTGAGCCTGTCCTCAATTCTTTTCATTCTTTTTTCTTTATTCTGCTCTGCAGTAGTTATTTTCACTATTTTATCTTCCAGGTCACTTATCTGTTCTTATGCCTCAGTTTTTCTGCTATTGATGCCTTGTAGAGAATTTTTAATTTCATTTATTGTGTTGTTCATCATTGTTTGTTTGCTCTTTAGTTCTTCTAGGTCCTTGTTAAACATTTCTTGTATTTTCTTCATTCTGTTTCCAAGATTTTGGATCATCTTTACTATCATTATTCTGAATTTTTTATTCAGGTAGACTGCCTATTTCGTCTTCATTTGTTTGATCTGGTGGGTTTTTATCTTGCTCCTTCATCTGCTGTGTGCTTCTCTGTCTTCTCATTTTGCTTAACTTACTGTGTTTGGGGTCTCCTTTTCGCAAGCTGCAGGTTTGTAGTTCCCGGTTTTTGGTGTCTGCCCCCAGTGGCTGAGGTTGGTCCAGTGGGTTGTGTAGGCTTCCTGGTGCAGGGCACTGGTGCCTGTGTTCTGGTGGACAAGGCTGGGTATTGTCCTTCTGGTGGGCAGTACTGCGTGTGGGGTGTGTTTTGGGGTGCCTGTTACCTTATTATGGTTTTAGGCAGCCTCTCTGCTAATGGGTGGGGTTGTGTTCCTGTCTTGCTAGTTGTTTGGCATAGGGTGTCCAGCACTGTAGCTTGCTGGTCGTTGAGTTGAGCTGGGTCTTAGCGTTGAGATGGAGACCTCTGGGAGAGTTTTCAAAGCCTTTTGATATTACGTGGAGTTGGGAGGTTTCTGCTGGACCAATGTCCTGAACCTGGCTCTCCTACCTCAGAGTCACAGACCTGACACCTGGCCAGAGCACCAAGACTCTGTCAGCCATATGGCTTTTGGGGCCGCCATTGTAGATGAAAGTATAGGTGGAGTCTGAGTGTCTGAAATCTGCCTGCTGGGTTGCTGCTGCTGAAACCCTGGAGGCGGGCTTGGACGCTCTGGTCGTTCACCCGGGACTGCATTTAATGGCTTTTGAAATGCTTCAGTTCTTTTGTTCTTTAATGTTCTTTGTTTATTCTTAGTTGCAGATATTGATGGCAACACTTTTTGGAGTCACCCTTTCAATAGTTTATGCCATCCCAAACAGCTAGAGGAGTTTATTGTTATGGAATGCAGCATAGTCCGAGATCTAAAACGCAATGCAGGTGCTGGAATGATATCAAAAAAGGTAAGTTCCATCCTGCTTACCTCCCCCTAGCCCCCAACTTACTGTTTTAGTTTCATACTCTCTCTCTTTTTTTTTTGTATCTTTGTTTTTAAAAATTTGTTGGTAATTCCAAAATGTGGTTCCAAATAAGCTAACAGCACATTCAGTTAAAAATGCATTGTGTGTTTGTGTAACATTTGCTTTTAACATGTGGTCATTGTGGTGAAAACTGTCAGACTTACACTATCTAGTAAGTTAACTTTTCCTTTTTAATATTGGAAAAATTAAAAAAATATTATTATGAAAAAGCATTTTCTTTCCTTTTGTACAGAAGGACCAAATGACAAGCTTAACCCTCTTTTGCTTTTTAAAAAATTTCAAACATGTTGAATTAAATATATATATATATATATATAATCACTAATTACTGAATACTTCAATAATCATCTCTAAAACATAGAAACATTTTCTGTATAATCAAAGTACTATCATACATATAAACTGCATAGTTTTCCAGATTTCCTTATTTGTCCCAAAGTGCCTTTTATGGTTCATTCAAACCAGTGTCTAGTTGGGGACTGTATATTGAATGTGAATATTGTACCTTTTAAATATTTAATAACAGCCCCCCCCTTTTTTTCTCATTCTTTTTTTATGATACCAACTTCCTAATGCAACTAGGGCATTTATTTATCTTGTGGATCTAGTGTTATTGTTTCCTCATGATGTCTTTTTTAAAAAATATTTATTTATTTATTTTTGGCTGTGTTGGGTCTTCGTTTCTGTGCGAGGGCTTTCTCCAGTTGCGGCGAGCGGGGGCCACTCTTCATCGTGGTGTGCGGGCCTCTCACTGCCGCGGCCTCTCTCATTGCAGAGCACAAGCTCCAGACGCGCAGCCTCAGTAGTTGTGGCTCACGGGCCCAGTTGTTCCGCGGCATGTGGGATCCTCCCAGACCAGGGCTTGAACCCATGTCCCCTGCATTAGCAGGCAGATTTTCAACCACTGCGCCCCCAGGGAAGCCCCTCATGATGTCATTTAACTTGATTCGTAATCTCTTATATTTCCTTTAAACTGGAAAATGGATCTAAAGTCCTATTTAAGTTTAGGTTAATTTTTTTTTGGCAGAACATTTCAGAGGTGATGCTATGTACCTTTTATGATATATCAAGAGGCAAGTAATGTTTGGCTGTTTATCTGATAGCCAGGTGTCTCCATTGTAATTTAAGAATTTTCTCCCTTTGCTACTACCCTGCCTCCCTCCTCCCTCCCTCCCTCCTCCCTCCCTCCCTCCCTCCCTCTCAGATGGCCTCAAATGTAGCCAGTAGGAGCCCCTTCAGAATAGTTTCTATTTCCTTCAAAAAAATATTTTTTAATGACTTACTTTTTTTAGAGCACTTTTAGGTTTGCAGCAAAATTAAGAGGAGGTAAAAGATTTCCTGTATACTCCTTGCCTCCACACACGCATAGCCTCCACCATTATCAAATGCCCTTCTCCTGCCAAAAGAGTGGTACATTTGTTACAATTGATGAATCTACATTGACACATTATAATCACCCATTGTCCATATTTTACATTAGGATTCCCTCTTGGTATTGTACTTTCTATGGGTTTGGACAAATGTATAGTGGCATGTATCCATCATTGTAGTATCATGCCGGATATTTTCACTGCCCTTAAAATCCTCCGTGCTCTGCCTTTTCGTCCTTCCCTCACTCCTAACCCCTGGCAATCACTGATTTTTTTTTTTTTTTTTAATACTGTCTGTATAGTTTTGCCTTTTCCAGAATGTCATATAATTGGACTCATACAGTCTTTTCATATTGGCTTCTTTCACTTAGTAATGTGCATTTAAATTTTCTCCATGTATTTTCATGGCTTAATAGCTCTTTTTTTTTTACGTGCCAAATAATATTGTTTTGATGTACCACAGTTTACTCATTCACCTACTGAAGAACATATTGGTTGCTTCCAAGTTTTGGCAGTTATCAATAAAGTTGCTATAAACATTCTTTTGCATGTTTTTGTGTGGACATGAGCTTTCAGCTTCTTTGTGTAAATACCAAGGAGCATGTTTGTTGGATCATTTGGTAAGAGTATGTTTAGTTTTATAAGAAACTGCCAAACTGTCTTCCATAGTGGTGGTATCATCTTGCATTCCCACCAGTAATGTATGAGAGTTCCTGTTGCTCCACATCTTCACCAACATTTGATGTCAGGATTTTGGATTTGTCAGTGTTTAGGGCCTTCCTAATAGGTATATAGTAGTATCTCGTTGTCATTTTAATTTGTATTTCCCTGATGACACATGATGAGGAGTATTTTCTCATGCTTATTTGCCATCTGTATGTCTTTTTTGGTGAGGTGTCTGTTAAGGTCTTTGGTCCATTTTTTAATCAGGTTGTTTGTTTTCTTATTTTTGAGTTATTTGTGTATTTTGGTTAAAAGTCCTTTGTTAGATATGTTTTTTGCAAATATTTTCTCCCAGTGTGGTTTATCATCTTATTCTCTTGACATTGTCTTTCATAAAGCAGAAGTTTCTAATTTTAATGAAGTCCAGGTTATCAACTATTCTTTCATGGATCCTGCCTTTGTTATTGTATTGAAAAAGTCATTGCCAAACCCAAGGTCAGCTAGATTTTCTCCTTTGTTATCTTCTAGGATTCTCATAGTTGTGTGTTGTACACTAAGGTCTATGATCCATTTTGAGTTAATTTTTGTGAAGGGTGTAAGGTTTGTGTCCAGATTGACTTTTTTTTTGCATGTCAATGTCCAATTATTCTAGCACCATTAGTTGAAAAGACTGTCTTTGTTCCATTGTCAAAGATCAGTTGACTGTATTTATTTGGGTCCCTTGTCAAAGATCAGTTGACTGTATTTATTTGGGTATATTTCTGGGCTCTCTTATTTTGTTCCACTGATGTATAATATTTGTTTATTCTTTTGTCAGTACCACACTGTCATGATTACTGTAGCATTATAGTAAGTCTTCAAGTTGGGTAGTGTCAGTCCTACAACTTTGTTCTTCTCCTTTAAAATTGTGTTGACTGTTCAGGATCTTTTGTCTTGGTATAACTTTAAAAGCAGTTGTCGATATCCACAAAATACCTTATTGGAAATTTTTTTTAATTGAAACATAGTTGACATACAACAGTATGTTATTTTCAGGTGTACTACACAAGTGATTTGATATTTTCATGCATTATGAAATGATCACCATGATAAGTCTAGTTACCATCTGTCTCCATACAAAGTTACTACAGTATTACTGACCATATTCCTTATGCTGTATATTATGCCTCTGTGGCTAAACTTGTTGGGATTTTGATTGGAATTGCATGAATCTGTAGGTCAAGTTGGGCAGAACTTACATCTTGACAATATTGAGTTTTCCTGTCCATGAACATGGAACATCTCTCTGTTTTAGTTCTTTGATTTTGTTCATCAGAGTTTTGTAGTTTTCCTCATACAGATCTTATACATATTTTGTTAATGAAATACACCTAAGTATTTCATTTTGGGGGGGGTGCTAATGTAAACGGTATTTTTAAAATTCAAATTCCACTTTTTTATGTTGGTATATAGGAAAGTGACTTTCGTTCATAACCTTGTATCCTATAACCTTGCTATATTCCTGGAGCTCTTTGGTCCGTTTACATTTTGTATGTAGATGACCATGTCATCTGCAAAGATAAGTTTATTTTTACCTTTCCAATTTATATATACCTTTCATTTCCTTTTCTTATCTTTTGTATTAGCTAGGGTTTCCAGTAGGATATTGAAAATGAGTAGTGAGAGGGAACATTCTTGCCTTGTACCTGATCTTAGTGGGAAAGCTGCAAGTTTCTCACCATTAAGTATAATGTTAGGTTTAAGGTTTTTTTTAATAGATATGCTTTATCAGGTAGCAGAAGTTCCCCTCTATTTCTAGTTTACTGAGAGGTTTTCTTTATCGTGAATAGGTGTTGGATTTTGTCAAATGCTTTTTCTTTATTGATATCATCATGTGATTTTTTTTCCTTTTTAACCTGTTGATTTGATTAATGGGCTACATTAATTTGATTTTCACATGTTGAACCAGCCTTGCATACATGGGTTAAATCCCACTTGGTAATGGTGTACAGTTCTTTTATGTTTTGTTGAGGAGTTTTGAATCTGTGTTCATGAGAGATTGGTCTGTAGATTGCTTTCCTTGTAATGTCTTTGTCTGGTATTGGTTATAAGGTAATGTTGATCTTGTAAATGAGTTAGGAAGTATTCCCTCTGTTTCTGCCTTTGGGAAAAGATTCTAGAGGAATGGTATAATTTCTACCTTAAATGTTTGCTAGAATTCACCAGTGCCATCAGGGCCTGGTGCTTTCTATTTTGGAAGATTACTAATTATTGACTCAATTTCTTTAATAGATATAGGTCTATTCCTTTGTCCTTTTGACATGACTTTCCTAGTCTTTGAAAGCATCCTTACTTGGTGGGACAACACCACAACATTTCGGTGTTCCAAAATCACAAAATCACATAATTCCTACCCCATATCTGAAATCAGGTGTTTCTTCAAGGATGTAAGTCTGATTTCTTCTACTATAAAATAGTATTTAGAGGCCCCCCAAACTGTATAGTAGCAGTGCTCATTTCTATTGAGTGCTATTTCTATTGAGGTAATATTGTGTCTTGAGACAAAAATAACTTCCAGTAACTTGAGAAAATCAATGGGAATGGAAGAATTACTTTTCATATTTTTAAAATAAAAAATTTGATGATATGATTAAGAACAAACGTTTAAGGTTTCCCTGGTGGCACAGTGGTTAAAAATCTGCCTGCCAATGCAGGGGACACGGGTTCGAGCCCTGGCCCAGGAAGATCCCACATGCTGCGGAGCAACTGAGCCTGCGCTCTAGAGCCTGTGCTCTGCAACAAGAGAAGCCAAGACAATGAGAAGCCCGTGCACCGCAACAAAGAGTAGCGGACTAGAGAAAGCCCATGAGCAGCAACAAAGACCCAATACAGCCAAAAGTAAAAACAAATTAATAAAGTTATAAAAAAAAAAAAGAAATGTTTATCATTTAAGCACCACCACTTCCCCTCAGGCATATATAAAACTACTATCTTGGGCTTCCCTGGTGGCACAGTGGTTGAGAGTCCGCCTGCCGATGCAGGGGACGCGGGTTCGTGCCCTGGTCCAGGAAGATCCCACATGCCGCGGAGCAGCTGGGCCCGTGAGCCATGGCCGCTGGGCCTGCGCATCCGGAGCCTGTGCTCCGCAACGGGAGAGGCCACAACAGTGAGAGGCCTGTGTACCGCAAAAAAAAAACCCCAAAAACAAGCTACTTTCTTTGCTTTCAAAAAATGCATTTAGCTAGAATTTAGTGTTTCCCTGGTAATTCGATTTTTTTTTCCAGTTTTTTCCTAAATCTGGGACCTGTCTGTTATTTCAGTTTCTTCCCCTCTCTCTACCTCTTCTTTTCACCTCTTTGAGATTTCTTAATTCTATCTATAGTTCTTAGTATTTTGCTCTTGATCCCATTTTACTTGGTTCTGTTTTTGTTAGTAAAAGGTATTGGCATGTGCTATACTTCATTCAGCCGGGAAGTTGGAAATGTCAGTTACAATTGCTTGTAAAATTCCATGTTGGAAAGGGACATTAATGGTTTTCTGCTTTAAAAGTTCAAACTTGAGATGATGTTTCCATGGTAAATAGTTAAAAAAAAAAGTTATACCTCAAAATAGTAGACATTCAAAAAACTGATGAAGATTTGGGTTCTGTTGTGGTGGTAGTGGTGCTGCTGGGATTGCTAGATTATTTTCTCTGAAGGCTGTTTTTTTTAACCTTATGTGTAAAACAAGGGGTTGCTTAAGATATTTTCTGGATTTAAGATTCCCCTACTTTTTTAGTTATTCTTTTTGCTCAGTCTGTGTTGGCCCATCTCCCTGTGAGAACATTTCTTTTGAAAATTCTACATATGTGTCTGTTTTTAGGTGACAATGTTAATGTTTTATAAAAGCCTTGAATAAAATCTTAACAAAAATATTTATTTTATGAATTATTTATGAGTCTTTTTCTGTACTCATAATTCAGTAATCTGTTAATTTTGACAGTGTTTCAGAGATCTGGAAAATAAAACAATTTCTGTCTTTAAAACAAAAATCAGAAAACCAAAATCAACATTGTATTTAACTATTCTATGAGATGCTTTTTAAGTTATGCCTAGATTATTGAAGAGTTCATTTTCTTTCCTGTTAAGCATACCCTCGGGGAAGTCTGGGTACAGAAAACATCTGAAATGAATACAGATAAACAGTATTTTTGTCGCACTCATTTGGGACATCTTCTAAATCCTGGAGACCTGGTGTTGGGGTTTGTATGATTTTATATTATTTTAAACTGCCGACTAGCATTGCAGATTTTCTCTGGGAGCCAGCAAAGCTATCTAAAATAAAGTTGTTTATCTTAAAAAGAATTTAAGAGTTCTTAGGAGCCATATAGCTCACTTTATTATTGATAACTAAATGAAATTATTGATTGGACAGAAACCCATAGTTATTCCATGATTTTGAGTAATTGAACCCTGAAGTAGTATGATTAGATTATGTTTGTAGTTTTTGGGGGGAGCAGGTAGTTTTTTATTATGCATATGCTGTTGTTAAAATATTTCACTTTTAAAATATGGCAGCTATATATGTAAAGGGTCTTTATAGGCATAGGATAGTCCATTCTGATGCAGAGCTTATAAGCATGCCTTAAACGTTATTTTTGCTCTTACGGTTTCAGTTCCTTTTACTAGAGAATGAGGGGTGTTTTGTTTTTGTTGTCTATAAACTGAATGGAACCATGTAACTGAATCCTAATGTTAGACTGATATATAAGTCTGTTTTGCTTCTTTTACAAGAGTATAGTAAGGTGGACAATAATGGATGACATGTGAAACTGAGAGATAGAGTGCATTATTATCTTTACCAGGTCTGTAGAAGCCTGTTCACTGTATAGTACACTGCAAAACTTCTAAAGTGGGAAAGCGTATTAAATGTTTGATCTTAGGAGGAACTGTTAGGTGATCATCTATAAAATAAAAAGTTACATGGAAAGAGTAAGTGTTTTTGTCATTAAGTGTTTCATTGTTTTCACTTCAGGTTTGATTTGGCCAACTGTAACTTAAATGATGAGCATGTCAACAAAATGAAATCAGATAGAGTCCCAGATGTGGTAAGGCTTTAGATTTTCCTCTTTTTCATGTGTTGAAGACGATTGATGTAACTCTTATGAGTAAGATGCATGAGTTCACATTTTTGAAAGTAATCAATTTAGAGGTTTCTTTTGAAATCGCAGTTAAGGTATAATAGCAAAACCTTCATTTAAGATAATTATTCTTAGTGGATAAAATCCAAGATTTATTGAGTTTTTTGGTTGCTCTTATAATCAAATTTTCATTCTGTCAAAATACTTGATAGCATCTTTAGAGTAAAAATAAATTTGCAGCTAAAAATTATGACCTTTAGAATTTATCCCTGTTCATTCTTTTAGGCTCAGCTTATTCCATGTATTGTTAAGAAGGCATTTAGAGTTAAAACCATCATTCAGTTTTGAATATAATTGTAGTTGAAAATAATCTTCACAGTGTTAGGTCTTAGAGAAAGAATGTTACTTCTGAAAAAAATCTGTTAAATTCTAACATGAGTTTATCAGAATCCTGAGTAACAGTGAATGTGAAATGTGAAAAACCCTATCTCCTGTTTGCTTTACTTAATCTTTTAAAATAAACATTGATCTCTTTAGCTGTGGGCAAAAATAAAGTCATGGTATAAGAAAGGCTCCCCTCCTCACCACCCAGTTGTGCTTTTATTAATTAATAAATTAGGAAATAGGAGCATGGTTTTGGTGTAATTCTAAATAGGTATTTTTCAAAAAGGTCATAAGAGAAGATCAAATGGTCTTACATAGATTTTGTATTATAAAGTTATTTTCATTTATTCCACACTTTATTAAATTGTTCTAGGATATACAGTTGTGAAAATATATATATATAATTCTGTAAGTGCTTATTAGTAGGAATGAAAGGGAGAAAAATGTCTGCCTGTAATAATGTTTCAGAGTGATTTATGTGAATGGTAGATGAAAACGGAACTTTGGTGTAAAGGAAGAAAAAAACCCGCCAGAAACGAAATTTTTGGTATAAAAAATTTTAATTTTCAGTCACTGGAAAATTTCAGTTAGTAAATTTTAGCAGTTATACAAATAATGGCTAAATGAATTCTCATAAAATATTAAGTACATTAATAAAAATGTTAAAAGTTCTCTTGACACCACTTCTTGATCCCTACTCCTTTCCCTTAAGGTATAACCACTGTCATTAGTTTAGTGTCTTCCTGGCATTCCCATAAGCTTTCATTTTAAAAATTTTGTTGGATTTTGAGGTCCTGTTACCTAGTTCCCATTTTTTGTAACTTTGCAAATATTTCTCTTACTTTTAGGTGTTAATCAAGAAGAGCTATGACCGTACCAAACGTCAGCGTCGTAGAAACTGGAAACTGAAAGAGCTCGCAAGAGATAGAGAAAACATGGATACAGATGATGAAAGGTCCCACTTTCTTTATATTTTATATGTTGTCTCAAAGGAAATTCTTATGATAAATCTTTATGGGTTTTTTTTTATCATAAAGAAATAGTCACCACACACTTGCTCCTTGCACTCAATATTAATTTTCTGTTCTTATCAATATGTTGTTTGGATCAGTATGAACAGATGTAATGACATTTAACACAGATTTAGTTATTATTTCCTGGGTTATGACCTGACAATTGCAGTGTTATTATTGATGATTTATTTGAAAATATAATGAGCAATTACCTTGTGGATATCACAAATAGCAAAGTATTACTTATGATTTAGTATAAAAAGAAAATACCACATTGATATCAAATATGCTGTTTTTCATACAACTTAAGGAGAAATGAAGATACTGTGTTCTAGAAAAGTTTATTGGATGATTGGAAAAGTGGCCTTAATGATGACATTAAGTTTAAATAAAAGTTGTGTCATGAAATGTGAGTGGGAAACAGCAATATTTCTAAAATATAATCTCATAGTATAATTTAAAATACGTATATATAAGTATATAATGTTAAGTAGATATTGTAAGTACATATTTGACTATTTCATCTATAGTCTTAAAGTGTGTGTATTTCAACTTGGCCATACATTTTTTTGGGGGGAGGGTAAAGTATGAAGGGGTCTTGTTATTGTCTTATATTTAATGTCACCTATATTCAGGTGTGTATTTTTTTTAATAATGTAATTTTGAAAGAAAACTTTTAAAAACCTGTTAGTATTTAATTAACATCCATACTTGACCTTCAGTTACTATTTTTAAAGATTTTAATACTTGGAACACACTTATAATGCTGAAGATGAAGAAAACATTAACTTCATACTTTCTTGGTAAAGGTGAAATACTTAAATGTTTCTTTACCCTTCTATAGGCAATACCAAGATTTCCTTGAAGATCTTGAAGAAGATGAGGCAATTAGAAAAAATGTGAACATTTATAGAGGTTGGTGAATTAGGAGTATTTGATTTAAGTTGTAGCTTCTGTAAATAAATATATTAACCCAGTATGAGTATTTTGGTATCTTAAACTCTGATTCCATAAATGACTTTTGTCATGTGTCTTTAAAACTACTGTAAACATTTACCCCCTCCAAAAAAAATCCCAAACTTGCACAACAGTAAAACTTATTAAAATGTTGTTTACTATACCACATTTGATATCATTTGCATCCTAGCATGATCCCTTCCTTAATTTGCTGACCCCTATACAAATATATTTGTATATTTCCATAGTTGTATTTGAAATCCTCTTTGTTTTTTTTCTTAGATTCAACTATTCCTGTGGAAGGTGACACAGATGATGAAGGAGCACCTCGAATTAGTCTGGCTGAGATGCTTGAAGACCTTCACATTTCCCAAGATGCTACTGGTGAAGAAGGTGAATCGATGATGACATAATGAGATCATGTTGTAGATGGTTTCCACATCCGTAGGCTCAGGATGTTGGACAAAATAATTTTTACTGTCTATTCTGTCTATGCCTTCATATTGAGAGAAGAGAAATTTAGTTTTAAACCTGAATATGACTATTTTGATTGTTCACTTGAAGCACTGATAAAGGTTGATGGCTTTGAAGTTTTAGATAAAAAAATGCAGAATGTAATTATTACTGATATTTAGGCCATTTTACATATGGAATTTTATTGGTTTGCTTTTTTATCAGACACTAGTATTTTCACATACTATAGCTCTGGGTTTAAAAGCTCACAAGTTCTGATTCCTTGGAGGTTACCTAAATCTTCAAGCAGAAAACAAGCTTTCATATTCTTTTTATATTGATTGCTTTAGTAGAAGAGCATATGAAGAATCATTTTTAATAAGAACTTGCCATGCACTTAGTCCACTTTAGATCATTTTTGTCTTTGGGATAGAAAACTTGGGGTTCAGTTTATTGTTGGACATTCAGTAGGAGAGCTGTCTTTTTTATTTGTAATATTTACATCTTCAGAAGCTGTTAAGCTGGAGATTATCTTAATTTTCATTGAAGAAGAAAGTATATTTAAAATATTTGTAGATTTGTAGCAAACAGTATTTAAAGGTTAAATAACAATTTGTACCTTTGTTGTTTTGGCTTGTGCCAGCAGCTTAGTGAAGTAGCTACTTATGTCATAAAAATGTCTTCCTATCACTTCAGGGATTTTACTTTTAAAATTTTGGTTTACAAATTGGGAAGGAATTCTCTTTTTATAAGTTTCTATCACTGAACACATCACTATCAAAAAGAATATTAGAATCCAGCATATAGTTGATGAAGTAATGAAAATGATCTTCATGCTTTATAAAACCACGAATCAGATTTGAATGAGGAATGCCTTCCACATCCTTGAAGGATAAACATTGGCTTGGGTTTTAAAGTGTTCTGAAAATGAAGTATTAAGATCCTATTTCTATAAGCAAGATCAGACTTACTAAGCGCTAATTCATAAATTCTATACATACCACTATATAAGGAAATTGAGTAAGTGCTGAATGGAGCATTTTCCTTTTTTTAAGATCAGACTCCCTAATTCTGAAGTTTTGAATAAAGGCCTGTGCTTTCTAAAGTGGCTTCTGTCTGCATATTTAAAGTTTTTACCCGTGGTCTGTGTTTACCTCTTCTATGTCAAGACTTTAAAAAGCATGAAAATAAAAACGTTCTCCGCCTTTTTTGTGTCCTTGAAGTGATTATGTGGGTGTCATATTTAAATTTCATGCAGGTTTATGAAGTAGAATTAATGTTATTTAAGTATTGTCATATGACTTTCCCACTGAAAAATGTAATTTCTCACTAACCTTATTTAGTCTTTCTTGTTTTCATGTTGTGTCTTTATGAGTAATGAAATCTGTTGATTGAAAGAAGGCTGTGACAAGATGAGGGAGTATAGCTAAAAGAAAAGCTGTTAGCCAAGAGTGCACACAGTTATATAGCCTTGATAAATCTACCATTTTAGAGGATAATTTCCAGGCTTATGCCCCAGAGTTGATACAACTTGAGGATGCTGGTATTAATCAGAATAACAGGAACCTGATTTATAACCCAATTTATAAATATTCTAAGTCAGTATGATTGATTATTTTTTTGTGGCCAAATCTGCATTTGAAGCTGCTGTTTTATTGGCAAGAGGCACTTGATGAGCAAGGAAACAATTGAGGGGAGAGAGTTGCTTGTGTGGTTAGATGTTTAACAGCATCAAGCTAATTCCTTGCCACAGTGGAACCCAGAATTCCAGACTTTGTGCTAGAGCACCCTTCTCTGATCAGTTCTGAGTAAGTGCCAGGAGCTTTCCCATGACTCTTAAAATTTTAGTAAATGTGTTCATGTTGAGTCCCATCCTTTATTTTTTTTAAAATAAGTTTATTTATTTATTTTACTTATTTTTGGCTGCGTTGGGTTCATTGCTGCACGCGGGCTTTCTCTAGTGGCGGCGAGCGGGGGCTGCTCTTCGTTGCGGTGCGTGGGCTTCTCGTTGCGATGGCTTCTCTTGTTGTGGAGCACGGGCTCTATATGCACGGGCTCAGTAATTGTGGCTTCCGGGCTCTAGAGCTCAGGCTCAGTAGTTGTGGCGCACGGGCTTAGCTGCTCTGCAACATGTGGGATCTTCCCGGACCAGGGATCAAACCTGGCAGGTGGATTCTTCTCTGGATGCCACCAGAGAAGTCCGATTCCCATCCTTTAGATAACTTGATCTGTTATTTTTAGCCCAGAGGACGTTTACTTTAAAAAGTAATTTATTTTTAATTTTGACATAATTTCAGACAAAAGTTGCAAGATAGTACGGAGAATTCCTTGATACCCTTTGCTCGGATTTGCCAAACGTGAACATAACCTTATATTCTTTCTTCCTTTTTTTAATTATTTTTTTCCTGAGCCATTTAAGAGTAACCCCCCCTAAATATTTGGTTTTTCCCCTCCAAAACAAGGAATTTTCTTACATAATCACAGTGTAATGATCAAAATCAGAAAATTAACATTGACACAATACTGTTATCCAATTGATGGACCACATTGAGATTTTGTCAGTTATCCCAACCATAAAGTCTTTTATGGAAAAAATAAATATCTAAGATTGTATGTTGCATTGGGTTCTCTTATGTCTTTAGACTTCTTTCATCTGGATCCATTCCTGATTTTTTTTAATGTAACTGACATTTTTTTTTTTTTTTTTTTTTAACCGTACGCGGGCCTCTCACTGTTGTGGCCTCTCCCACTGCGGAGCACAGGCTCCGGACGCACAGGCTCAGCGGCCATGGCTCACGGGCCCAGCCGCTATACGGCATGTGGGATCTTCCTGGACCGGGGCACAAACCCGTGTCCCCTGCATCGGCAGGCGAACTCTCAACCACTGCGCCACCAAGGAAGCCCGTAATTGACATTTTTGAAGAGTCCAAACCAGTTGTTTTATAGAGTGACCTCAGCTTAGGCTTGTCTGACTTTCCTCTTGATTAAATTTATGTTAAGCCCTTTTAGCAGGACTTCCCCAGACGTAATGCTAAATTCTCAATGCATTGCATCAGGAGACGTATGCTGTCGATTAGTCCAGATGTTCCCAAATGTTTTTGGGTTATATTAGTTGGTTTTCTGTTTGAAGGGATTAAAGGATTTAATCCTTTGCAATTGTTATTTTAACTTGATTTTTCTTTTTAAATTCATTAACTTATAGATGGTGAAGCTTATGCTTTGATTTACAGTTCTTTGAATTTTAACATGTGTATATTCATGTAATCACCACTACAATTAAAATACAAAAAAATTCTATCATCCTCCCCAGTCCCCCTAAATTCCCTTTGTTTTCAAACCCTTCACCCATCCTTAACTCCTGCCAACTTCCAATCTGTTTTCTAACCTCATGGTTTGCTTTTTCCAAAATATGTAAATGCAGTCATACAGTATGTGACCATTTGAGTGTGGTTTTTTTCACTTAGCGTGGTACACTTGAGATTCATCTAAGGTGTGGTATATATCAAGAGTTTGTTACTTTTTATTTTGAATAATATTGCATTGTATGGATGTACCACATTTTATTCATTCCTCTGGCGAGGCACATTTGAATTTCCAGGTTTTGATGATTAGGAGTAAAGCTGCTTTGAATATTTGTATACAGGTTTCATTTTATTTGGATAAATAACTAGGGATGCGATTGTTGGATCCTTATAGTATTTGTATATTTAACTGTTTTCCAAGTGGTTCGTGCCTTTTTGCTTTCCCACCAGAAGTGTATCAGCATCTCAGTAACTGTGCATCCTTACCACCACTTGATGTTGTCATTTTTTAAAAACCATCCTAATAGGTGGTTGGTTGTGTCCTTTGTGGTTTTAATTTACATTTCCCTAATGGCTTATCATGTTGAGCATCTTTTCATATGCTTACTTGTTATCCGTATATCTTCACTGGTAAAATGGCCGTTCAAAATCTTTGCCTACTTTTAAAAATCAGATTGTTTGTTTTCTTTTCGTTAATCTTTTCTTTTGTTGCTCACATTATCCCAGAATTGGCTAGTGGGTGCCCCATCAGTGTGGCTCCTGTGTCCTTTTGTCAGGTTCTTCTCCATATATTTGAGTTTATTCATGGATGCTGATAATGTAACTCTTTGAGTAGGTTTTGGATTTCCCTTGTTCAGGACATGTGTGCAGTCTCCTCTTGGCTTATTTTCATGATGGGACCAATTTTCCTAAAAATAGACCAATTTTCTTAAAAATAAGCCAGCCTTAGTTGAGTCAGCCTGTGAATTAAGAATCATGAAATAGCATCATAAGAAACACAGATATAGGCTATTCATTCTCAGTTTATCAATTCTGTCACATGTTAAAATAGCTTGAGCAGTAGGGTGGTGAGCCTTGATGAAGGCAAGAAATCAGTCTCAATATCTCTTTGAACTTAACAGTAGTGTAAGGAGAATAATTGATTTGATACATTTTGAAAGAACCACCTTATTGCCTAGGAAAGAGGCATGCTTGAGGATGCCTCCTGGTAAAACAAGATCTAAATATTTTAAAGCTATTAGAAGTAGGTTTGGCAGTCACTGTGTTTCTGTAGCAGTGCTGCTTGTACAGTTGCTCACTGACTTACGATAGTTCAATTTAGGATTTTTCACCTTTACCATGGTGTGAAAATGACATGCATTCAATAGAAACCATACTTCGAATTTTTATCTTTTTTTTTTTCTCTCTCTTTTTTCCTCTTTCTTTTTTTCCTCCTTTGGCCGTGCTACGCGGCAAGCAGGATCTTAGTTCCCCGACCAGGGATTGAACCCACGCTCCCTGCAGTGCAAACACGGGGTCTTAACCACTGGACCACCAGGGCAGTCCTTGAATTTTGATCTTTTCCCAGGCTAGGAATATGCAGTACGATACTCTCTTGTGATGTTGGTCAGTGGCAGAGAGCATAGCTCCCAGTGCCATTAGGGAGTAAACAGTAAAGGTACTTACGGTCATTCTGTACACATATAACCGTTCTGTTTTTCACTTTCAGTACAGTGTTCATTAAATTACATGAGATGTTCAACACTTTATTATAAAATAGGCTTTGTGTTAGATGATTTTGTCCATAATTAAGTATTATGAACATTAAGGTAGGCTAGGCTAATCTGTGATGTTTGATAGGTTAGGTGTATTTAAATGCATTTTCAACTTAATGATATTTTCAATTTATGATGGGTTTATCAGGACCTAAACCCATTGTTTTATCTGATGGAGGTTTTGTTTTGTTTTTGGTGGAGTCGGCACTGCAATGGTGCCTGTCACATTTTTCTTCTAACACAGTTTCACATAAATACGGTTATTTAAAACTGACTTCATAGTGTTGTTGTGAAGTACTTTAAGATAATATATGGCACTAGTGAATGAGTAATTCTAGGGAAGCTATATTATCTAAAAATAAAAGCATGTTTGAAGTCAGCTTATCTGCCATCTGTGGCCTAAAATTTCTGAACCTCTAGTTCCTTATCTTTTAAAAAGGCACAGTGGTGTTCTTTTAAAACGGAATAGTAGTGTTCACGGAGTATTGATAAAATTCTTAGCAGGGCTTCCCTGGTGGCACAGTGGTTGAGATTCCGCCTGCCAATGCAGGGGACACGGGTTCGTGCCCCGGTCTGGGAAGATCCCACATGCCGTGGAGTGGCTGGGCCCGTTAGCCATGGCCGCTGAGCCTGTGCGTCCGGAGCCTGTGCTCCGCAGCGGGAGAGGCCACAACAGTGAGAGGCCCGCGTCCTGCAAAAAAAAAAAAAAAAAAAAATTCTTAGCACAATCAGTATGCAACAAGTTGTAATTATTCAATAAATAGTATCTGCTTTTAAAATTTATAATCACAGTTCTAGTGTTTAGTATTTAAGTTGAGCAAACAAATCTTGTATGCTTATATGTTTTAGAGCAACATAGAGCTTATTCTAGAAAATGTGTATGGCACAGAGAACTATAAAGACAAATCATAAATTGCCCATATTTCCAGTAGAGAGAGATCTATCATTTAACACTTGGCTGTTTTTTCTTTTTTAATAGACTTTAATTTTTAATAGTTTCAGATCTTCAGAAAAAGTGAGAAGATAGTACTGAGTATATCAAACCCAGCTTCTCCTGTTTTTAACATTTTACATTTTAACATTTTATATACTTTGTTACGCTTAATAAGCCAATATTGATATATTGTTATTAGCTAAGTCCATAGTTGATTTGATTTTCTTAGTTCTTATGTAATGTACTTGTTGTTTTCTGAAATCCTGTCCAGGATACCATGTTACATTTGGTTGTCCTGTTTCCTTAGGCTCCTCTTGGCAGGGGCAATTTCTCTGAATTTCTTTTTTTTGATGAACTTAACAGTTTTGAGGAGTACTGGGCACAGATTTTGTAGGATGCCCCACTATTGAGGTTTGTCTGATGTTTTTCTCATGATAAGAATGGGATTATGGGTTATTGGGAGGAAGACCACATGCAAGGTGGTATTTCCATGACATTATATCAAGGGTATATACTGTTAGCATGATTTATCACTGTTGATGTTGGTCATGGTCACCTGACTGAGATAGTGTTTGTCAGGTTTCTCCACTGTAGAGTTACTCTTATTTTTCCCCTTTGCATAAGGTACACTTTGGAAGGAAGTCACTATGCACACTCCACACCTACGAAGTAGTGAGTCATGCTGCTTTTTCTTGAGGGTGGGATATCTACATAAATTATTTTGAATTCCTGTATATGGGAGATGTGTCTCTTTTTTCCCATTTGCAGTCATCCCTCCATATCTTTGGGTTCTGCATCCACTGATTTAACCAACCTCAGATTAAAAATATTTGGGGAAAAAAAGAGTGTATATACGTGTATAATTGAATCAGTTGCTGTACAATAGAAATTAACATTGTAAATCAACTATACTTCAATTTAAAAAAAGTATTTGGGGCAAAAGTTCCAGTAAGTTCCAAAAAAAGCAAAACTTGAATTTGCCAAATGCCAGCAACTATTTACATTGTATTTGCAACTATTTACATAGCATTTATATTAGGTATTTTAAGTAATCTAGAGATGATTTGAAGTATATAGTGGGGTGTGTCCAATATGCAAATACTGTGCCCTTTTACATAAGGGGCTTGAGCATCCTCAGATTTTGGTACTTATGGAGGGTCCTGGAACTAATCCCCTGCAGACTCTGAGGGACAGCTGTACTAGTTTGTTCAATCATTTATTTAAAGCAACATGGACTCGTGAGTACTTATTTTATATTTTGGGTTATTAGCTAATACTATTTTACTTTGCTCTTTGAATTGTTCTAGCTTTGGTCACTTGGAGCTCTTTTGGTTGGCTCCTGTGCTCCTTTGACATAACCCTATTGGGCTTGTGCATGTAGATTTTCTTTTTTCTTTTCCTCCCCTTCCTCTTCTTCCTCCTCCTCCTTCCCTCTCCTCTCTTACCCTTCCCTCTTCCCTACACCCCTCCTCTCCCCTTGTCTCCCTCTCTCTTCACATTCACCTTTGCATTTCCTTATTCTCTGCCACCATAATTATGGCACTACAGAGTCATTTTGTATATTTACTACCTTAGAATCAGCCATTTTGCCAAGAAATTCTGCTTCCATTTATTGGAGAATGGTTTTAGAAACCAATGTCTAGGCACAAGGAATGCTTGTTGCTCCTGTGTGTCATTTCTTTTAGGCCCTCTTAGCTGACAGGCTGAAAGAAATGCTTTTATACTAACCTATGTATTTACACATATTTATAAGTATTTCTATATGTAACCATCTCTAGCTACATTAAGCTAAACATGAGTTCATACTGTCTCCAACTGTTAATTCATTACATCATGGGTCAGTCTAACTTCCCTCGTTCATCTGTAAACTCCCACTCCAATAGTAAAATAAATAAATAAATAAATAAATAAATAAATAGAAACCCTGGTCCCTGTCATCTGCCATTCATTTACTTAATTATTCAATTCTGGTATACATGTATAGCTGTATCAGAATTGTTAACCTCTGCCCATTACAACATTATTTATTACAGTAGGTGCTTATGTGCAGTTCCTTTTGCCTTTAGTCTTACAGACTGCAGTCATTTCCAGAGTTATTTAGTGACCTAAATAAACCCGCCCCACCTCCTTCAGTGAGGTTGTTTTCATATATTTGTAATACAGTTAGAATTTCTTGTCACAGTCTGCATTTAATCCCCTAACCTCCTAAATGATTTTTTTTAATTTGCATGGATTAGGTTAAGGTTCATTTTGTGCTATAAAGTTACATGGGTTTTGACAAATGCATCATGTCTTGTATTCACCATTACAGTATCATACAGAAGTTTTACTGTCCTAAAAGTCCCCTGTACTTCACCTATTCATCATGAACCCCATACCCTTGGCAACCACTAATCGTTTTACTATCTCTATAGTTTAGTCTTTTCCAGTGTCATACATGTGATATACATATCATATATACATATCATATATACATATTATATGATATGTAACCTTTCATACTGCCTTCTTTCACTTAGCAATATGCCTTTAATGTTATTCTATCTTTTGTGGCTTGTTAGTGCATTTATTTTTATTGTTGAGTAATATTCCATGGTATAGGTGTACCATACTTTGTTTATTCGTTCACGTGTCAAAACATATCTTGGTTATTTCAAGCTTTTGGTGATGATTAATAAATCTGTTATAAACTTCCATATGCAGGTTTTTGTGTTGATAAAGGTTTTCACATCAATTGCTTGAATACCTAGGGACATATTGATGGCTCTTATGGTAACACTATGTTTAGCTTTGGAAGAGACTATCAAACTGTCTTCCAAAGTGGCTGTGCCATTCTACATTCCCACCAGCAATGTGTAAGAGTTCCTGTTGCTTTGTATTGTTAGCTTTTTTGATTTTAGCTATTCTAATAGGTGCATAGTGGTATTTCATTGTTGTAATTTGTAATCCCTGTTGACAAAGGATGATTAGCATCTTTTCATATACTTAATTGCCATCTGTATATGTTCTATAATGAGGTGTCCAGATTTTTTTTTTTTTTTTTTTTTTTGCGGTACGTGGGCCTCTCACTGTTGTGGCCTCTCCCGTTGCGGAGCACAGGCTTCCGACGCGCAGGCTCAGCAGCCATGGCTCACTGGCCCAGCTGCTCCGCGGCATGTGGGATCTTCCCGGACCAGGGCACGAACCTGTGTCCCCTGCATCAGCAGGCGGACTCTCAACCACTGCGCCACCAGGGAAGCCCTGTTCAGATCTTTGGCCTTTTTTTTTTTAATTGAAGTATAGTTGATTTACAATGTTGTGTTAGTTTCAGGTGTACAGCAAAGTGATTCAGTTACACATACACATATACCTATGTTTTTCAGATTATTTTCCCTTATAGGTTATTACAAAATACTGAGTATAGTTCCCTGTGCTATACGGTAGATCCTTGTTGGTTATCTATTTTATATATAGTAGTGTGTGTATATGTTAATAACAAACTCCTATTTTATGCCCTCCCCTTTCCCTTTGGTAACCATGTTTGTTTTCTGTGTCTGTGGGTCTATTTCTATTTTGTATATAAGTTCACTTGTATCATTTTTGTTTTGGATTCTACATATAAAGGATATCATATGATATTTGTCTTTGGCAGCCCATTTTAATTTTTTTTATTATCATTTTAAAATTAATTAATTATTTTTGGCTGCATTGGGTCTTTGTTGCTGTCTGTGGCTTTCTCTAGTTGCGGGGAGTGGGGGCTACTCTTCGTTGCGGTGCGCGGGCTTCTTATTGCGGTGGCTTCTCTTGTTGCGGAGCTTCGGCTCTAGGTGCGCGGGCTTCAGTAGTTGTGGCTTGTGGACTCTAGAGCGCAGGCTCAGTAGTTGTGGCGCACGGGCTGTTACTCCGCGGCATGTGGGATCTTCCTGGACCAGGGCTCGAACCCGTGTCCCCTGCATTGGCAGGCAGATTCTTAACCACTGCACCACCAGGGAAGCCCTGGTGACCCATTTTTAAATTGAGTTTTTTTTCTTTCAGTTTTACTGAGATATAATTGACATGCAGCACCATATATATTTAAGGTATAAAACATAATGATATACATCATGAAATGATTATCACAGTAAGTTTATTGAACACCGATTATCTCATATAGATACAGAATTAAAGAAATAGAAAAAAAATATTTTTCCTTGTGATGAGAACTCTTAGGATTTACTCTTAACAACTTTCATATATAACATACAGCAGTGTTAATTATATCTTTATTGAGTTTTAAGAGTTCTTTGTGTATTTTGGATACAGGTCCTTTATCAGATACCTGTTTTGAAAATATATTCTTTATTTGTGGCTTGCCTTTAAAAATATATATGAAGATAATATATGTATATGAATTATTTATATATAATATATGTAATTTACTTATATATGATTATGTAGAGGTGAGATCATACTGCCTGTTTATTTTTGTACCTTCTTTTCTCTTTAACATTATTTTATAAACCTTTTCTAAACCGTTAAATTTTTTAAAAGGTATTTAATAATAAAACAATATTCCACTGGTAGATTGCAGAAATAGCCCCAATTCTTTACTCTTCACTGTGTCCATTCCCTTTACTGTAATTTTACGATAAGACTAAATAATAAACATTTAAGGATTTTCAGGTTATATGGTCTCTGTCACAACTGTTATGCTGTTGTAGCCTGAAAGATCCATAGAAAATATGTAAATGAAAGGAAGTGTCTATATTCTAATAAAACTTTATTTAAAAAAAAAGGCAGGGGCTTCCCTGGTGGCACAGTGGTTGAGAGTCTGCCTGCCGATGCAGGGGACACGGGTTTGGGACACGGGTTCATGCCCCGGTCCGGGAAGATCCCACATGCCACGGAGCGGCTGGGCCTGTGAGCCACGGCCGCTGAGCCTGCGCGTCCGGGGCCTGTGCTCCGCAACGAGAGAGGCCACAACGGTGAGGCCCGCGTACCGCAAAAAAAAAAAAAAAAAGCAGTAGGTCACATTTTGCCTGTAGCCTATAGTTTGTTGACCCCAGATGTAACTTTGTAGTGCCCTTATACTCTTCTCTGGGTTTTGGTGATTAGAATGAGGTGGAAGTTCTGAGTGTAAGGCTCAGGAGGACTTGCACCTCTGTCTTAACTGTGAAAACATGCCTGGTTGAGTGTTGGAGGAAGAGATACAGGTGGCACAGACCAAGTTGCCCCATTGCCCTGTATGAAGCCATTGCCCTGTATGAAGCCAGCCAACCCTCAGACATTGAGCAAGCCCAGCTAAGATCAGCAGAACTGCTGAGCTGACCCCTGACTAACCCGACACGTGAGTAGTAAACTTATATGCCCCTGAAGGTTTGTGTTCACCTCATAGCATTGTTGTGGCATTAGACAATTGGTAGACTGATGTGCCAGCATTTAATTATCCAATTTCTAAAGTTGGTCGTTGCCAGGTGTTTTTCATTTTTTTCCTTTTCTTATAAAAATCTGTCCATTTTGCTCATTATTTTCTTAGGAGTGAAATTACCGTCAAAGAGCATGTATGAATCTCAGGACACATTACAAAAATCCTTTCGAGAAAGATGCTTTCCATGTGGCAGAATTTTCAGGAGTGTCTCTTTTACAGTCTTACCATTCTTGATATTGACATGTTTCTCTTTTCACTTAATATTTTCTGCTTAAGTAGGTGAGGCCCAGTCCACAGTGATCTGTTTGCTGAACTTCTGTAGCAGTTACTGTCTGTTCTACTTGGTTAGTTTTTATATGCCTCCTGAGTTATCATTACTATTTTTATGTGTATTTGTCTTTCTCTCTAACTAGACTGCATTTCCTTAAGGCAACACAAATATAATGCATAAGTCCTCAAATATATAGGTAGTAGTATGATTTGACTGAAGTCAATATTTTGAAAAATGGGTATGGTTTTGTTTTAAATAATTCCTTACGAGTCTGGCATGAAATAAGAAATCAAGCAGATCTTACTGGCGTTAGAGAGGCAGTAAGTGGGATTTGTAGGGAGAGTTGTTCATGTTGGTCAAAACTTCATTTTACTTAATAGAAACAAAACCTGCATCTAATTCTAAGCTTGGTAAATTTTATGTGAGTAGTGCTAATTATAATTAATTAACCACAGAAGTCGTATGTTGTAGTATTAACACCAACTGTTCAGTGTAACACACAGTAAATAGTTTTCTTACTTTAGGGTACTTTATTGTATATAATAGCACAAATGATATTTGTAAATGATCATGTGGACAGAGAAGTACAAATGACCTATGCAAGGACGGTAGCTTGTAATCAGAACGATAAACTCTTGGGAAGTATTCAAGAAGTATGAAATATGTCTGGTAGTTTTCCTGTGTTTATGCATTTGGATCAGAATAATGTTGATGTGCTGACTACTTGACAGAGGCTGAGATAAATCAGTGTTCATTTGGGTTGTAGAGTGTCAGCATAAACAAATGCTATAGAAGTCTCCACGGAATGTTGAGAGACTGGGTTGGTGACACTCTGAATAGTCTGGAATGTGGAATTCTGTGTTTCTGAGAGGATCTTAAAAATATCTGTGTTCTGATTGTAGAGTTCCATTTTGGCATTTTTCCTTTTTATTTTTATTGGAGAATAGTTGGTTTACAATGCTGTGTTAGTTTCTGCTGTACAGCAAAGTGAATCAGTTATACATATACACATATCCACTCTTTTTTAGATTCTTTTCATATATATATATATATATATGTATATATATATATATATGCCATTAGAGTATTGAGTAGAGTTCCCTGTGCTATACAGTAGGTCCTTATTAGTTATCTGTTTTATATATAGTAGTGTGTATATGTCAGTCCCAATTTCCTAATTTATCCCCCCCAAACACCCAGCCTTCCCTCCTGGTAACCATAAGTTTGTTTTCTACATCTGTGACTATTTCTGTGGCATTTTGCCTTTTATTTTGTGAGAATAGATAGACTCTGATCCTAGGTAAATTTGTAATTTGCAGAAAGTTTGGGGTTGTTCCCCCAGTCTGTTACTCTGCCTTCCCTAGTCATGTTTGCGTTTTCTTCTTTTCATAGGAAATGGTTTGATATTCATAGTAAGGGATAGAATAAATAGTTATGGAGTAAAGTGTTACTCCTGAGAGTATTTTCATTTTTGTTAGGGACTTAAGCAAAGGCACATTCAAATGGAGGAAATATATTTTGGGAGATAGCAAATCTTCTGAGTGTGGTAGATTGAATTGTTGGTCACAATTCTTAATTCCTCTGTAAGTAATCAATAGCCTTATATTGCCCCAGTCCTTATGGTGGTGGAGTGTATTTCTTTGTCCGTTAACTTTGGATTTGGGTGTGTGACTTGCTTTGGCAGTGGGGTGTTAGTGGATATGGTAAGAAGATTAAAATGCCTTTGCTTATTTGCATTTGTGTTCCTGTCTTTCTGCCTTCACCACGAGAAGAAATGTCCTGGATAGTCACTGCCTCATCTGGGCTCAGAATGGAACATTTGAAGCAGTGTCACTCTAAACAACCCCGAGTATAAGAATAAATGATTAGTTGTTAAGCCTTTGAGTTTTGGGGTGGTTTCTTATGTAGTATCATTGGCAATAGCTAACTGATAGTCTCTTCATCTTTAAAATTCATTAAGTAGTTGTCAGTGGATACCTTCTCTGATTGTAGAAATAGCCAATCTCCCTTCCCCCATTCATTGGATAGGGTTAAAGTTAAGATGATAGTGGATATACTCCTGTAGAGTCCCTTAAAGCAGCCTGGCGTTTACTGCTGCTTTCACTGTTATGAACAAGTACAAAAATTTTATTGGGTTCATTCCCATGCATTCTCCTTTCTGTCTGTATTATAGGCTTTACTGGTTTAAATAATGGTACCTTGGGCAGATGGGGGAGGCCAAGAAGACCTAGCTCCATTTGTTCCCAACTCTGCTTCAGGCAAGCAGCTTCACTTTTATTTAGGTATTTGGTTTTCATGTAAGATTTTGTTAGGAAAAAAGTATTTTTTAGAAAATTTAAAAATTGCTTATAAACAAACTTGTACATTCATACCATGGGATATTATTCATCAAAAAGGAATGAACTCTTGATACACATAACTTGGATGAATCTCAAGGGAATTATGCTGAGTGAAAAGAGTCAATCTCAAAAGGTTATATATTGTGTCATTCCATTTATATAACATTCTTGAAACAACAAATTTATAGATAGAAAATGGCTTAGTGATTGCCAGGGTTTAGGGATGGGTGTGTGTGTGGAGGTTGGGTGTGGCTATAACCGGGTAGCACAAGGGAGGTTTTCGAGGATGGAACAGTTCTGAGGTTTGACTGTGGTGATGATCACATGAAACTACACAGGTGATAAAATTGCACAGACAGGCAGACAGATACACATACACATGCTTGTAAAACTAATAAGATCTGAATAAGCTCTGTGGATTGTCTCAGCATCAGTTTCCTGGTTTGGTCCTGTATTCTAGTTATGCAAGATGTTACCCTGGTGGGAGGATAGGTGGAGAATACACAGGACCTCCCTGTACATTTTTTTTGTTGTTATTTCAGAATTAAAAGGGGAATTAAAGGCATTGCCATGTGTAAGAGCTAATATTAGAGGAAAAAATTTTTCCTTTAATAAATCAAATAATCATAATAAAAAATAAATGATTTATTTGAAAGAAATTTAAGTGAATATTGATACATTTTATTGGCAAGTTATTCATTTCTGATAATCTAAGATGTTCCTTAGAGAAAAGTTAATGTGACAGAAGAGAGGGTGTATGTGTGTGTGTTTATTCAGTTCTGTCAAGTGGAATTTATAGGAGTCCCACAAAAGGACCCATTGTTATTGCTGATATTAGCAAAAGGAAAGAGGAGGATATTAAGTAAGGGAAAAGAGAAGAGAGGGTCTACATTTTATGAGGCAGAAGGCAACTGACAGAGGACTAGCAATTTTCAGTTTTGGCAATCCAGGGAGACCTTTGTGTTAGGAAACTAAAAGCAGTTTTCTTTCCATTAGGAATGTTCAAAGCTGTAAATGTTCACAGTAACATGACCCCTTTCTGTCACATATTTGGGACTAAACTGAAGTTCACAGGAGTTGGATTGAGGCTTACTGGTTTGAGAATAAAATCATCTAACAGCCCCTAGCTTTGGACTCTAATCTAATTCAGTGATGTTAACATCACCAATGTCCTATACAAATTTCCCCATTGTTCTGTGATTTGAGAATTTCCAGTGCAAGCAAAAAAATAGAAATGCTTTTTTTAAAAAAGAATTTTAAAGATTGTGATATGATTTGTCTTAGTACTTCTTTTAGTTATTTTAAAAAAATAGTTTATGATGCAAAACAATCTAACATGAGTTACGGGTCTGATAATATGTTTACCCAGTCTGGTGCTTCCCACTGACTAAACCATGGAAAGTTGAGCATCAGACCTGTAGTATGAAATATGGAACCATATTTACCCCAAGCATATGAATGAATGTATCAAGAAGGAAGGGAGGTCAGTCATATCCTTTATTGTATAACTGCTTTTTCATATTTTCCTTTTTCTAAGGTATGAGGATACAAAATAAAAGGCGCACAGGTGGTACTCAGCTGTCTTTACCGTACAGTCACATTTTCTTTTTTTATATGACATCATATGGTAATACAGTTTTACTCTACTTATATGTGTGTGAAAGGAAGTGCAGAATATAGTTAAGTGCATAGGCTCAAGAGCCAAATGTCCTGAGTTCAGATCTCAGCTGTGATCCTCAGGCAAGTACTTCCCTTCTTTGACTCAATCTACTTATCTGTAAAATGGGAATTCTGTTGTTTAAAATTGTGGTGTCCTATTATTGTGAGGGTAATAGAAATGCAGTATTTTTCAGATGGTCTGTACTGTCTCTACTCACATAAAGGGGCTGGAAGTGCAAAAAGGAAAACAAGTGGGCCTGGAGCAGTAAAAAGGAAGATGAAGGGATGATACCCAGAGATAGAAGTGCAGATGCTGCTGCCCTTGTGTTGACCTGCTGCTGTACTCTTGAAGGCACAGAGGCAGGCCTGGATCTGCTGAAGAGGTGTCACTTAACCAAAGGCTGCTGCTTCTGCCCTGGCTGCTCATCTGGAATCCATCTCCATAGCAGCAAGAGTGTCTGCCAGCAACGGTCACACATTGGGAGCCAGGGCCTTTCTCTTTCTTCAGCTTCCTCAGTTCCCTTCAGTGTCTAACAGGAAGCTACCTGGCAAGAGAACTTAGAAGTATAGTTTGATGTTTCCCAGCCCCAGATGTTCAGAGTAGCATATAGAAGGGTAGGTGGGATGAAATATAACAGGTAACTAACCTCTGCAAAGACTATGTGTATGCACATATCTTCTATAATCAGTAACTGTGTCTCTAGGAAGGAGAACTTGGGGGCTTGAACACAGCAGTTGGAGGGATGCATTCATTTTATTCCTTGTCTTTGGGGCTTTGTTTTTAATGCCTTTAGATCTACAGAATTAAGTTGATTTTATTCATTTCATAGCATGTTGATTTTTGTTCATGCAATGCATCATGCCATTCCTTTTTCCCATTGTCACTTATGCCATGTATGTCTACCTCCCATACTTTTATATAGATATATTGAAATTCTTGAAAGAGATTGGGCTGGTGAAAAGATTCATTAGGTTTTTTCTGTAAGATGGCTCTAGTAGCACTTTGTCTTTAACTTCTTTCAAAACAATTTTGTTAGATTGTATGCGACAGCTGTCATCATTAGCGTGCCTTTAAAAAAAAAGACCAAAATTGGTGAATTTTTGTGTAGCCATTTTAATACTGAAGATGGATAAAAGCAACATTTTTGGCATATTATGCTTTATTATTTCAAGAAAGGTAAAAGTGCAGCTGAAACGCAAAAAAAGATTTCTGTAGTGTACGGAGACAGTGCTGTGACTGATCGAACATGTCAAATGTGGTTTGCCAGGTTCCGTGCTGGAGATTTCCCGCTGGATGATGCTCCATGGTCGGGTAGACCAGTTGAAGTTGATAGCGATCAAATCGAGACATTAATTGAGAACAATCAGTGTTATACCACGCGGGAGATAGCCGACATACTCAAAATATCCAAATCAAGCGTTGAAAATCATTTGCACCAGCTTGGTTATGTTCATCACTTTGATGTTTGGGTTCCACGTAAGTTAAGCAAAGAAAACATCCTTGACCGTATTTCTGCATGTGGTTCTCTACTTAAACGTAATGAAAACGTTCTGTTTTTAAAATAGTGACGGGCAATGAAAAGTGGATACTGTACAATAATGTGGAATGGAAGAGATCGTGGGGCAAGCGAAATGAACCACCACCAACCACACCAAAGGCCGGTCTTCATCCCAAGAAGGTGATGTTGTGTATATGATAGGGTTGGAAGGCAGTCCTCTATTGCGAGCTCCTTCCAGAAAATCAAACAATTAATTCCAACAAGTACTGCTCCCAATTAGACCAACTGAAAGCAGCACTCAATGAAAAGCGTCCGGAATTAGTCAACGGGAAACGCATATTCTTCCATCAAGATAACGCAAGACCACATGTTTCTTTGATGACCAGGCAAAAACTGTTACAGCTTGGCTGGGAAGTTGATTCATCCACCGTATTCACCAGACATTGCACCTTCGGATTTCCATTTATTTCGGTCTTTACAAAATTCTCTTAATGGAAAGAATGTCAATTCCCTGGAAGACTGTAAAAGGCACCTGGAAGAGTTCTTTGCTCAAAAAGATAAAAAGTTTTGGGAAGGGAATTATGAAGTTGCCTGAAAAACGGCAGAAGGTAGTGGAACAAAAGGGTGAATACGTTGTTCAATGAAGTTCTTGGTGAAAATGAAAAATGTGTCTTTTATTTTTACTTAAAAACCAAAGGCACTTTTTGGCCCACCCAATATGTAATGTTATTCATGGGTTAAATTTAAATAAATGCTGTTGTGCTAAAATTTTTATTCTTTATTACTTTTTTACACTTAGCATTAGGTTTCTGAAATGGATCCATGTTGCTGTATATAAATTTGGTTCACTATTTTTTGTTGCATGATATTCTACCATATACATTTATCACCCTTTCTCTTCTCATCTGTTTTCCCATAGATGGGCATTTAAGTTGCCTGCAGTTATCTTGCATACAATACTGCAATGAGCAGCTTCATCCCTGTTTTATTTACTTTATATTGATCTGTTGAGAGTTTCTGCGGTGTACATCCAGTGTGGCAGGCAGCCTCAAAAATAGCTCCCAATGATCCCTGCCTTCTAATATTCACACCTTGTTTAATCTCCTTCCCTTTCATGTGGACTGACCCTAGCAATTCTCTTCTAGTGAATAGCATCTGGCAATTGTGATGAGATGTCACTTCCAAGATTAGATTTTTAAAGACCTGTGACTTCTGTCTTACTTGCCATTTCTCATTCTCTCTTCTTTGGGGGAAGCAAGTTGCTATGTTAGGAACCACCCTGTGGAGAGGTCCATGTAGCAGGGAACTTAAGTCTCTGACCAACAGCCAACAAGCCTCTGAGATCTGGCAACAGCTTTGTGAGTGAGCTTGGAAGCAGATGCTTCCCAAGTTACCCTTGAGGTAACTGCGGCCCCAGCTGACTCTTGATTGTGACCTTTTGAGAGACCCTACTCAGGCACCTGACTAAACCACATCTGGATTCCTGACCCACAGAAACTTTGAGATAATAATCTTGGGTAATTTGTTGCACAGCAATAGGTAACTAATATACCCAGAAATGTGATTGTTGGGCTGTGGGATATATGCATACTTAAGTACTGTCAGATTTCTTTCTTGTCAGCAATACTTGAGGCTTTTGTTTCCTCACACTTTTCACTAGCACTTACTTGCTAGTATCAGGTGTTTCTAAATAATTTTTTGCAAACCTGATAGGTGTAAAGTGATATCTCATTTTAATTATATTTATTTGATAACATGCTGAATATCCAGTCATATCCCTTTTGGTCAGTGCTTATTTATATTCTTCTTTCTTTGATTTTTCTGTCTTGTGTTGATTTGATGAAATGTCTTATAATAGCACTTACTGGTTTCAGAAATTGCAAATATCTTCACTCATTTTATTAGTTGTTAAATTTGCAAATAATATCCTTCATTAAACAGAAGTATTTAACTTTGATGTAGTTATAACAAGAAATTCTTTCTCAAGGTTTGTGCTTCTCTGGATCTTGTTCAAGCAGGACCACTGATATCTATAATTTAGATTTTCTGAATAAATAAAAGTCTTCTCACTAAAAACTGTTGGATGAATTGAAGCAAGTTTAAAGATATGGACAAACGCTATGCTCTGCTGTTGCCCATTTCATCTGAATTTGCTTTGCAACATCACTGCAAGTACTTATCTTACATATAATGTGGTAACTTAACCCATTCATAAATCTGGATAAAGATGAGATGTGGCTGTGTTGCAAGTGACCTGAATTAGGTTAATAGAACCTCGTGGGAGTGAATTAATGCATTGGTCCCCAAGTTATAGAAACTATAAGATAAAGTATGTTGCAAAATAATAAAAGGTATTTTTCTACTTTCTTTTTATTTAAGTTAGAGGAGAAAGCCCCAAACTCTTTTAAATAATACTTTTAGCTTTAGTTTTAAAATGTCCACCAGATGGCACCAGTGCATGATAAGCACTTAATGAAAATCAGAAGCATTATTCTCACACTTATCTTAAAATCTGTTGAAATAAGAATGTATTGACGGTGTAATTATGGAGATAATTTTGGCTCCCTATTAATTAGTATTCAGGAAACCCTTTCTGAGGCTCTAGGTTGGGTGAGGTATCTTTCTTCTGTAATTATTTACTAGAGTCTTTCTTTCACTTGAGGTAGAGATCAGGACATTCTTAGCCTCACTAGGCCATGAATAGTGGGACTTTTATTTTTCTAGTAATCATTAGATTATGAGTTAAAGCCAGGTTTGGGAGAAGTGAAACCTAAAATATAGACTTTCTAATTTAAACATATCTTTCAACGTGTATAAAACCTGCAGGTTGGGAAAATCATGGAAGTAAACATTGCATTACTTTAATTTTATATAATGAATTGATAATGAAAAAATTAGGCAAGATTATCCACCTCATTCACTGGACTGATCTACAAGTACCATTTCCTTTTGGGAAGTAAGCATAGAGAAATTTGTAGACTTTGAAAAATAAATATTAGTTAATATATCCAAGGACCATAAGAGTAACTTCCAAGCAACAACCTGTACTCCAAGTATAAAACTTTCATACCATTTATTCTGAATGATACTGATGACTCAGGCTCTGTGCCTGGTTCCAAACATCCTAGAAAAGTTTCTATGAGCTCCCTCTCTCTTGTCTTTTGGAGACATGATATCTTTTCTGTGTTACTGATACATTGAGAGGCCCAGCTAAGCATCAGGCTTTCCATCCCTGATATCTCCAGAACCTTCTTACTGCTGTTCACTTGCGGCAGGTACTCAGTATGTTTTCACTATTGAATTCACTTCTAAAAAATGATCAATGCCAGTATTTCCCAAAGTGTGATTAGTGAAACGATAATCTTTCCAGAAGCTACTTGGAAGGTGTTCTGTGGTTAAGCAAACTTTTTCTCAGCACTGCTCACATTATCATGTTAAAGATTCTCTGAAGCCTTTTAGCCATGATTCTCAGTAGAGTGGTACTGCCCCCTAGGAGACATTTTATAAATTATAAATTTGTGGGAGTGTTCTTGTCACACCAGTTGGCCCAGATGTCATGGACAGTAGATAGTGTGCAGTGCACAGTCTGTCCTGTAAAAACAAGAGTTCTCCCTCACCCCCTGGGACTTACTTTTGTCCTTGTAGCTTTAAAATCTGTTTATAATTAAGCGTAGGACCTAACTCTGATAGGCATTCTCATTCTGTAAATGAAACAGAAGAAGAAAGAATTCAGGTGACTCATCGTAGGTCACTCAGAGGCCTGTGCCAGAGCTAGGATGAGAGGCCTGATTCCCAGATCCATGCCCTTTCTTCTGTATCTTACAGCTCTGGAAGTTTGCCAATCCTAGCACAGACTTCTCTCCATTCCTCTGTGCTTCTATAACCAGGGAGTAAGTAGGCAGGGAAGAGGTTGAACCCTGCGACAGAGCAGCGTTGGGTCAGGTGAAGCATTCCCCTAGTAAGGGGCTGTCTGTCCAGTCTGAAATGCACCAGTTTCTTATTTCCCCATTCCTACTTCTTGTTGCTTGCCTTTCAAGTTCATCACCCTTCTTGTATCTCTAGATCAAAAGGGTGATCAAGGGAAGGGAAAGAAAATGAGATCGCAGCTCACTAGTTAAAACTACCAGATGGAGTGTGGAATCTGTGATTTAGCACTGCTTTGTATTACTTTGTTTTCCCATTATCTTTTGTTCTTCCTGGGGCTTGTGGTTGGCATTTGCATAACCAACTCTAGTTGTGATTAGAGACCTATAGAATGTCTTTATTCTTAGGAAGAAATAATAATAGCAAACAGTGTGTACTACAAGTCAGACATTGTTTTAAGTGCCTTATGTAAATACATTAATTCATGTAGTCCTTACAAAAACTTTATGAGGTAGGTAATAATGTTATCTTTATTCAGATGAGGAAACTGAGGCAAAAGAAGGTGAAATTGTGTACTCAAGGTTACACAGCTAGTAAGTGGTGGAGAAGGGACAGTATTTTGCCCCAAGTCATACAGTGGCAGAACCCAGATTTGAACCTGGGGAGTCTGGCTTCAGAGAAAAGCTTATAAGATTACCAAAGAGAAACAGGCTAGGGTATACTCAGAACAAGACAGGTGGAATCTTGTGGTTCTCTTTTAGGATGAGTATTGCAAGAACTTCTGTTGAAGACTTAGTTGGCTGAAGGAAAACGTACAACTCAAAAGTTGCGACTTATGTTTTATTCAGGGAGCTTACTGAGGACTGTAGCCCGGGAGACAGCCCTCAGATAGCTCTGAAGAACTATTCCAAAGAGGTAAGGGAGGAGCCAGGATATATAGGAGTTTTTGCTGGGGAAAGAAAAAAGTGTAGTCAAACATCAAAAGATTACTGCTAATCACAAAAAATAGACATCTCAAGTTAATGGTTTTAGTGCTTTCCTATGTATGGGAAGGTGCATGAGTCTGGGCTCACTGAAGTTATTCCTTAGATATGCATCTTATCTAGGATCTGTGTCCTGTTTTTCTCTATCCTGAATTCCCTCTCAGGGAACACCAGTGGGGGTGGCTGCTGTGGATGAGGGCTTGATGGCGGGCAATATTTACTGGAATGGCAGGCAACGTTTTTTGTCTGCAACTCATTACCAAGTTTGAGCTTTGTTTTGAAATCTAAAAGGGTGTCATGGTATAAGAAGTCTTAGAAGGAACTTCCTACCTCTAAATCTCTCCATTCAGTTGTCATAGTCTCTTAAATTCTATCCATAAAGTGTCAGACCTTTGAGTTTTCTTTGGGTCCAACTGTTAGAAAGATATATTCTTAAAAGAGTAACATATTAAACTAATTGACAGACAAGTATCAGTTACTTAGTAGTTTTGAGCAAAGCTGCAAAGAGGTGAGGCTAGAGCCTCCTGTCCATCTTTCTTCTTTCTTTCTTCCTTCCTTCCTTCCTTCCTTTCTTTCTTTCTTTCTTTCTTTCTTTCTTTCTTTCTCTCTCTCTTTCTTTCTTTCTTTCTTTCTTTCTTTTTCTTTCTTTCCTTTCTTCCTTCCCTCCCTCCCTCCCTCCCTCCCTCCCTCCCTCCCTCCCTCCCTCCCTCCCTTCCTTCCTTCCTTCCTTCCTTCCTTCCTTCCTTCCTTCCTGCCCTGTTTCCTTCCTCTGTCCTTTGGCTTTGTTTATAGCTGCAATCTGAGTAATATCAACAGCAAATATCAGCAAAAATAGATTTAAAATGAGGAGCAGGACATTTTTATTTGATGCTTGCTGTCAAGTTTTATTAAGCTTTTTTACTGGACTGTCTATTTGTCCCTCTGTGAGTTTGGTGTAAATGCATTACCCATCCAACATGTGGGCCAATGCTCTTTTTCAAGCTTGTGCTAATTAATAAGAGAGACCAGAGCTGGAACTCAGACAAGGCAAATCTACAAGTGGAACACTGGATGGGGAAGCAGGTGCATATCCTGTCTTGAGGTGGTGGTGAGCATGTGGGTGACTAGAGGTGAGGTGCAGTGGACCAGCCTGGGAAAGACGGGGGACCAGTGGGTGTGCACCGAGGGAGTGCCTGCTTGCTCAGGGTTGGGCCCGGGGCACTTTCCATACAATGGCAAACAGGTAAAAGACTTCACTGGCATCCTTCCTGGTTCCTGAATTCAGAGTTTAAAATAAGGGAGGGGCTTCCCTGGTGGCGCAGTGGTTAAGAATCCACCTGCCAATGCAGGGGACACGGGTTCAAGACCTGGTCTGGGAAGATCCCACATGCCGGGGAGCAGTGACGCCTGTGCGCCACAACTACTGAGCCTGAGCTGTGGAGCCTGCTAGCCACAACTACTGAAGCCCACATGCCTAGAACCCATGCTCCGCAACAAGAGAAGCTACTGCAGTGAGAAGCCCACGCACCACAACGAAGAGTAACCCCCGCTCGCCGCAACTAGAGAAAGCGTGCATGCAGCAACAGAGAGCCGATGCAGTCATAAATAATTATTAATTAAAAACAAAATAAAGGGAATATGTGGAGACTTTAAAGTCTCAGTTGTGATGAAATTTTCCTCAGAACTTAGCAGCACATCTTATCTACCTTAAAATAGTTATCCAAATTGTGATTTTAGATATTTAAAAGCCTGATATAAAGCTAGTTTTACATTCCTTTTACTACATGCCAAAGGTAACATGCATCATAAAGAAAAGATAGATGAGAATTATTTTGTTTCAAACACTACTATGAACACTTTTCGTAAAGTATGTAATAGGTATTAAGAACTAAGGTGCTTTGAATGCTGAACAGTCAGCTACAGAGCAATTCGTCACCTGAGCAACTCACATGGAAAGCATCTGACAGATGAAATCTGGAAATGGCTAAACAATATGAGTGGATCACAGTGGTATTCCTGGTGGCCATATTTGGCCAGGATTAGGAAACCACAGAATTGGGAATTAGCCGCATTGGGCTTGCCTCCTGTTTTACTGTGGAACCATGGGAGGTGCAGTTAACCTCTCTGTTAGTGTCTTACCTGCCTACTTCATCAGGGATTATTAGCACCATATACAATGATGAGTGGGAAAGTATCTTAAAAACTGAAACTCTGTACCAATTAAGATATTGTCATTACTCGTTAATCTAGTTCATAATGCAAATAATTTCAATGAGGCTCATTTTTCCTTAGCAAATATATTCTTTTCTGTTATAACATTCTATTGATAACACTTATTTAAGTAACAGAAATATCAGGCAAACAATAAGTAGCAGTGCTGCAGCTGGAGCCCTGATGACGTTTGAGGGGAATATGTGAATATCCTGATTCATCCTGGGGTGTTTCTTTAGGGTCTTTAGGTCACCTGCATTCAGTGCTACTAGGGGTCTCACTTCTTCTAATTTCGTGTAACTAGCTTCTTGCTCAGTGAAGTTGCTATTTTGTCTTCTAAATAGTCAAGAGAGACAAACTTCTGGTTTTAATACATCCCCACATCATTTTTACGGATCATGGACTTTTTCTTCCCGCATGGGCTTCAGTATCTGGGCTCCAGCCTATTTCCTACGGTTGACTGCAGGTAAAAGGGTATCCCCCATTTTATGTCTACACCCATATGTTCAGACTAGTCTGAGTCTTCAGGGAGGCTCTGTGTTTTGATGACCTCAGGAGCTGGGGAAATTGCACAGGAGATTCCTGCTGGGGGTGAGCACAGAAAGCTAGCTATACTCTTAGGGGCTCGAGTGGTTCCAGGTTGTCTCTTGAGTCCCAGACTTCTCCATCTTGGCTCTGACCCACCTCGTCAGACTTGGATCTGCAGGGCCTGCCCAGAAGAACCCAGAAACCCTCTGAGGGAGCCTTAGAACTGACCAGAGTCCTGAGGCATTTTCCAGGCTGAGCTGCATGGACCACTGGCTGATCTTGGTGGAGAGCTGTGGTTGTCATAAGTTCCCAATATATGTCCTCAGGGTTCTTCTAGGACATCTCCAGTACGTCCTAGGCTTCCTATGGTAGAGACTTCTGTCAGTTAGCTCTGTCTGCCAGAGGGGCACTAGCAGCCCTGAACTCACTCTGGTCTCAGGCTGGGCTGTTCTTCACAGAGTTCTCACTGTGTGGTCAATTTCGTTTTTGTCATTATAAGTTCCCCTGAGATACTGCTTCCTATTTCAAGGCCCAGCTCAAATGTCACTTTTTTTCCCCCGTAGGCTTCCAACTTTAACAGAATAAATTACTCCATAAAGTGCTATCTGTGCTCGTAGTTATTTATCTGTAACTCTAGTGAAACAACACACAGGCGTCTAAAATGCGTCTGCCTTTATGCTTAAAGGGAGCTGTAAACTTCTTGAGAGAAAAGATTACATGTAACTCATTTCATCTATTCATATATTTGCAAGGCCTTGCACCGTGATTGGAACAATACATGTTTATTGACTTAAATTCCTTTAAAGGACAATAAGATGGAGATCAAAGACAGTACCACTCTTTTCCTAATTAATTATTTCAACAAATTTGTTGAGAACCTACTCACATATTAGACGCTGGCATGCCCTGAAGAGGCAATTATGAATAAGACACATAATTCTTACCTCTAGGGAGCTTATAGTCTTCTCTACTTTCATGCCTTGGTCTCTCAGTTTAGTGATAAATCAGTTGTTGCTTCTGGTGGTGGTGAGCTGAGCCAGACCACTCCTTCTCACACACCTAGGACATGGAAAAGTGCTGCTGCTGGTGGTGGTAGAAGAAGCAGACAGCATGGCAGAATTGTGCCCTCCTGACTATACTCATGATTATTGTAGCATGTCCAACCATCACATACTGTTTCCTACTTCTTCCCAAGCAGATGTCAGATAAGCATCTGGATAATGACTAGTTTGGTCTGGGAGCCTAGGCTTGATCTCCTGGAGTAGATACTCAGGATGGATGAGCCAGGAAATAAGGAGGGGGTCAAATCAGAGAAGCCAAGTCCATTTCAGATCCAAAGGACAAGCATGGGATGGACAGTGGGGGACAATGTTCAAAGTTTAGAGGCAATATTGGACAGGAATAAATCTGGGAATTATAGGAATGGAGCTGGAGGTTAAGAGTTAGGTAGTTGATGGATCCAAGAATTTTGTGGTAAATAAAGCTGGGATGTCCACATTTTTCCATTCATGAATTTCTCAGTTTGCTGAAAGATACAGGGCTGAGCTGTTTGGGGAGTGATGTCAGCCATATGGCTGAATAAGACCACTCATTTGTGGCCTTCCCCCAATAACAACAATTTGGCATCCATCCAGGGACAAAAGTGCCTTTGTGGGAGCTGTGGGATCCAGCCCCATAGGTCAAGGGGTCCAGGAAGAGTCTTGCCCACTCGTGTGACAGATAATAGGCAACTGGACCTTGGTCCTGGCTCTGGACCCTGCAATGACCTGTGAACCGGCTCCAGTCCCTCTTGGCTACAGTCCAGGAGCCCCTGGAAAACACTGTCTTAGTCATCCATGAGCAAGAGAGCCTTTGGGGAAGTCAAAAGTTCCAGTGGAAAAATCCTAGCACACCACTGAAACAAAAACATATGAGTTTGGATGCAATGAAGTGGGTAAGAGGAACAATTTGACTACCTGCATCACCCCATCCCCAAGACGGCACTTCTTAGGGCCAAGACAGATCTTCTCAGCCTGTGATTTCTCCAGTGGGGGAAATGAGAGTGTGTGAATGAGCACCTGGATTCCCCATTGTGTGGGACACTCTCAAAGAGGCTCGTTTCTCTCACCCATCCAGGGTACTGAGTTGTGAGCTGCATGACTGGGCAGGTGCAGGGGAAGACTGGGAGGGCACCAGATTGGACTCTTGGAGGGCGTCAAAGGGACACAGATTCTCCTGTGTCACAGACTCCATCAAGAAGCTTGCCCATGAGCTGCTGGGGGCACCTTGCCAGCAGATCCCCCCAACTGGCCTATGGGTACCCCCAGTGTTCTGTGTGCTTCATCCCCCCCCCCACCCCCGGCCTACTGTGGTGGCTCCCTGTGCATGCTCCCACTGGTGGCAGCAAGAGTGAGCTTTGGCAAATGGCTAGTGAGCATGTACAGAAAATCGACCTGAATCTGCAGACCAGGGAGAACCTACAAGCTTGAGTTTTAGTGCTACTTCTGTAAAAACAAAAAGGAGGCCATCAGTACTCAGCCTGGTTTGTTGCAAAATCAAGAGAAGGTATACAGGCATATCTTTTTTTTTTAAACATCTTTATTGGAGTGTAATTGCTTTACAATGGTGTGTTAGTTTCTGCTTTATAACAAAGTGAGTCAGCTATACATATACACATATCCCCATATCTCCTCCCTCTTGCGTCTCCCTCCCACCCTCCCTACCCCACCCCTCTAGGTGGACACAAAGCACTGAGCTGATCTCCCTGTGCTATGCGGCTGCTTCCCACTAGCTATCTATTTTACGTTTGGTAGTGTATATATATCTTATTTTATTGTGCATGGCTTTACTGCAATTTGCAGGTTATTGTGTTCTTTATAAATTGAAGGTTTGTGGCAACCCTGTGTTGAGCAAGTCTATTGGTGCCATTTTTCCAACCACATTTGCTCACTTTGTGTCTCTGTGTCACATTTTGGTAATTCTCACAATATTTCAAACTTTTTCATTATAATTATATTTGTCATGGTGATCTATGATCAGTGATCTTTGATGTTACTATTGTAATTGTTTTGGGGTGCCACAAACTGTGCCCATATAAAATAGTGAACTTAATCGATTGTTGAAACGACAACAAAGGATTTAGAATATTACATATATTACATAGACTTAGTTGATAAAGCAACGGCAGGGTTTGAGAGGATTGATTCCAATTTTAGAAAAAGTTCTATTGTGGGTAAAATGCTATCAAACAGCATTGTGTGCTACAGAGAATCATTTGTAAAAGCAGGAATTGATGTGGCAAACTTCATTCCTGTCTTATTTTAGGAAATCGCCACAGCCACCCCACACTTCAGCAGCCACCTGCCTGACGAGTCAGCAGCCATCAACATCAAGGCAAGACCCTCCACCAGCAAAAAAAATTGCAACTTGCTGAAGCCTCAGATGATGGTTAGTATTTTTTGGCAACAAAGTATTTTTTAATTAAGATATGTACATTTTTTAGACATAATGCTATTGGACACTTACTAGACTACAGTATAGTGTAGACATAACTTTTATATGCATTGGGAAACCAAAAACATCATGTGACTTTATTGCGGTATTCACTTTATTGTGGTGGTTTAGAACTGAACCTGCGATATCTTCAATGTATGCCTATAAATTAGGATTTCTTCCACAAGAGGGAGCAAGAAGCATGGAGCAGGTAGAAAGCCTCAGAATCACTAGCAGGGCTGGTGGAAGGTATTTCTTTCTCAAAGGAGGTTAATAAAGACTAAAGGAAGAGACTGTTACTTCAAATGAGAAGATGGCAACACAAAACTTCAAGGACATGAAAAAATCTAGGAAACAGGACATCACCAAAGGATTATAATTATTTTCCAGTAACTGATCTCAAAGACATGAAAATCTGTACTTTACATGATAAAGATTTCAAAATAGTTGTTTTAAGGAAACTTAATGAGCTACAAGAAAATACAGCTCAAAAAAATCAGGAAAACAATACATAAACAAAATGAAAAGTTTAACAAAGAGACAGAAATCATAAAGAAGTGAATAAAAATTCTGGAGCTGAAGAATACAAGGAATGAAATGAAAAATGAAATGGAGAGCATCAACATCAGAATGGATCAAGCCAAAGGAAAAATCTGTGAGTTAGAAGATAGGAACTTTGAAGGTATCCAGTCAGAGAACAAAGGAAAAAGAATGAAAAAGAATGAAGGAAGCCTATGTGATTTATGGGATACCATGAAAAAAAATACTTTGTGAATTATTGGAGTTCCAATAGCAAGAGAGGAAGAGAAAGGGGCAGAAAGCTTATTTAAGGAAATAACAGCCTAGAACTTCTCAAATTTGGACAGAGATTTGGATATCCAAGTTTATGGATCTCATAGGTCACCAAACAAACTCAGCTTTAAGAAATACTCTTCAAGACACATTATACTAAAACTGTTAAAATTTAAAGACAAAGGGAGAATCTTAAAAGCAGTAAGAGAAAAGAAGCTTGGAAATTACAAGGGAACCCCTATAAGGCTACCAGTGGATTTCTCAGTGTAAACCTTACATCAGAAGAGAGTGGGATGATATGTTCAAAGTGCTAAGAGAAAAAACACTGCCAACCAAGAATACTGTATCTGGCAAAGTTATATTTTAGAAATGAAGGAGAGATAATGACTTTCCCAGAAAAGCAAAAACTGAGAGAGTTCAACACTACTAAAAATACCTTACAAGAAATGCTGAAAGGAGTTCTTCCAGCAGAAATGTAAGGATGCTAATTAGTAACCTAAAAAATATACAACACACTCTTAAATGATATAAAAAATAAACTCAGAATAGATTAAATACTTAAATGTAAGACCTGAAACCAAAAATCCTAGAAGAAAACAAAGGCAATAAGCTCTTTGACGTCAGTTTTAGCAATTTTTTTTTTTTTTGCATGTCTCCACAGGCAAGTGTAAGAACAGCAAAAATAAACAAGTGGGACTACATCAAGCTAAAAAGCTTTTGCACAGTGAAGGAAACCATCAATAAAATGAAAAGGCAGCTGACTGAATGGGAGAAGATACTTGCAAATGATGTATCTGGTAAGGGGTTGATATCCAAAATATATAAAGAGCTCAGATAGCTCAATATCTAAAAAAGAAACAACCTGATTAAAAAATGGGCAGAGGAGCCGAAGAGATATTTTTCCAAAGAAGACATACAGATGGTTAACAAACACATAAAAAGATGCTCAACATTACTAATCATCAGGGAAATGCAAATCAAAACCGCAGTGAGAACTCCCAACAAAAAAAAGTCCAGGACTAGATTGCTTCACGGGTGAATTCTACCAAACATTTAAAAAAGAGTTAACATCTATCCTTCTCAAATTATTCCAAAAACTTGCAGAGGAAGGAATGCTTCCAGACTTATTTTACAAGACCAGCATCACCCAGATACCAAAACTAGACAAAGACACTATAAAAAAATAAAATTACAGGTCAATATCACTGATGGTCATAGATGCAAAAATTCTCAACAAAATACTAGCAAACTGAAGTTGACCATACATTAAAAGGATCATAAACCATGATCAAGTGGGGTTTATCCCAGAGATGCAAGGATGGTTTAATATCTACAAATCAATAAATATGATACACCACATTAACAAACTGAAGAATAAAACCTTATGATTATCTCAATAGATGCAGAAAAAGCTTCTGACAAAATTCAACATCCATTTATGATAAAAACTTTGAACAAAGTGGGTATAGAGAGAACATACCTCAACATAATAAAGGCCATATCTGACAAACCCACAGCTAACATCATACTCAAAGGTGAAAAGCTGAAAGCATTTCTTCTAAAATCAGGAACAAGGCAAAGATTCCACTCTAGCCGCTTTTATTCAACATAGTATTGGAAGTCCTAGTCACAGCAATCAGATGAGAAAAAGAAAGAAAGGGCATCCAAATTGGAAAGGAATAAATAAAACTGTCACTGCTTGCAGATGACATGATACTATACATAGAAAATCCTAAAGATGCCATCACAAAGATATTAGAACTCATCAAGGTATTCAGTAAAGTTGTAAGATATGAAATTAATATACAGAAATCTGTTGCATTTCTATGCACTAACAACACTATCAGAAAGAGAAATTAAGAGAACAATCCCATTTACAATTGCATCAAAAAGAATAAAATACCTAGTAATAAATCTAACCAAGGAGATAAAAGGCCTATACTCAAAAAAACTGTAAGACACTGATGAAAGAAATTGAAGATGACACAAACAAAGGGACAGATAACCCATGCTCCTGGATTGGAAGAATTAATATTGTTAAAATTACCATACTACCCAAGGCAATCTACAGATTCAGTGTAATCCCTATCAAAATACCAGTGGCACTTTTCACAGAATTAGAACAAACAATTCTAAAATTTATATGGAAACATGAAAGGCCCTGAACAGACAAATATATCTTGAGGAAGAACAAAGCTGGAGGTATCACCCTCCTTGATTTCAAACTATACTACAAAGCTACAGTAATAGTAAGGAAACTATCAACAAAATGAAAAGGCAACCTATGGAATGGGAGAAGATACTAGCAAATGATGTATTTGATATGTATCTGAAATATATAAAAAACTCAACATCAAAAAAACAGACAATACAATTTTAAAAATGGGCAGAGGATCTGAATAAACATTTTTCCAAAGAAGACATGCAGATGGCCAACAAACACATTTGGTGCAGCCGCTATGGGAAACTGTATGGAGATTCCTCAAAAAATTCATACCATACAATATGCCTGCTACCATACAATCCAGCAATTCTACTCCTGGGTATTTATCTGCAGAAAATGAAAACAGTAATTTAAAAAATTATATAAACTTCTATGTTCATTATGGCATTATTTACAACAGCCTAGACATGGAAGCAACCTAAACTCTCACTGATAGATGAATGGAAAAAGAAGATGTGGTATATATATATCCATATGTCTATTAATGAGCAATATTCATATATAGGTATATACCTATCTATATATACTCTGCCATAAAAAAGAATGAAATCTTGCCATTTGTGACAACATGGTTGGACCTAGAGGGTATTATGCTAAGTGAAGTAAGACAAAGACAAATACCATATAATTTCACTCATATGTAGAATTTAAAAAACAACACAAATGAACAAACAAAGCAAAACAAAAAAGACTCATAGAGGGAGTTCCCTGGTGGCCTAGTGGTTAGGATTCTGGGCTTTCACTGCTGTGGCCCGGGTGCAATCCCTGGTTGGGGAACTGAGATGCTGCAAGCCATGTGGCATAGCCAAAAAAAAAAAAAAGACTCATAGATACAGAGAACAAACTGATGGCTGCCAGAGGGAAGCGGGTGGGGAAGAGGAGTGAAGTAAGTGAAGGAGATTAATAGGTACAAACTTCCAGCTAGAAAATAAATAAATCATAGGGATATAATATACAACATAGAGAATATAGTCAATAATATTATAATAACTCTGTATGGTGACAGATGGTAACTAGGCTTACCATGGTAATCATTTAAACATCAAATCACTATGTTGTACACCTGAAACTAACATAATATTGTATGTCAATTATAATTCAATAAAAAAAAGTATAGAATATACTGGTAAAGGTAAGTTTATAGTTAAATTCAGAATACTCTAATACCTGTAATATGATGGTGTGTTAGCCACTTAAGTGTAGTGTAAAAGTTAAAGAACAAGAGTATTAAAAATAACTATAGGTACCTTAATTTGTTAACAAATACACAATACAAAAAGAGGTAATTGTGACATCAAAAACAAAAAAGGGGGAGGAGTAAAAGGGTGGAGCTTTTACATGTGATTGGAGTTAAGTTGCTATCAACTTAAAATGGACTGTTTTAGCTATAAGATGTTTTATGTAAGCCTCATGGTAACCCCAAAAGCAAAAACCTTTAGTAGATTCACAAAAAATAAAGAGAGGGGAATCAGAGTATACACCATGGAAAATCACCAATTCACAAAGTTAGGCAGAAAGAGAGGAAAAAGGGAACAATGGAACTACAAAACATCCAGAAAGCAATTAATAAGATGACATTAGTATGTCCTTAATTGTCAATAATTACTCTAAATGTAAATGGATTGAATTCAACAATCAAAAGGCAGAGGGGCTGGATAGATTAAAAAACAAGACCCAACTATATGCTGCCTATAAGAGACTCACTTCAGCCTTAAGGACACACATAGGCTCAAAGTGAAGAGATGGAAAAAAACATTTCATGCAAGTGGAAAAGAAAAGAGAGCAGGGGTATATTATACTTATATCAGACAAAATAGACTTTAAACCAAAAAGGGTAACAAGAGACAAGCACAGCCTCATTCACAGCCAGCAATCCATGCCACACAGTTCTCTCAGTTGGGAACCTCAGTGAGATCTGTGTTCAGGCTACAATTTCCATGACAACAGGTAAGGACAACAACAGAATGGCCAGAATTGCAGCCTAGTCAATCAACTTTATTTTTCTGAAAACCTTACGAAGAATATCTCATGGAAGTATTCCTGGCTCTCGTACTTCAGCCATCGGAAAGTTAAGAGTACCCCCAAACTCTTTTGTTTGACCAAAGAGTGGTGTATAGAAATGGCTGCTCCTTTGAGGTTGGCTTTCTACCACATGTGGATGACATGGATCAATCTGCCTTTGGGACTGGGAGAGTTTCCCAGCTTCACCTGGAGCTTGACTCATCTTGTTGCCTTCTGTTGCCCTTTCTGTGGCATGTTTTCCGTTCTGCTAGATTGCCCTTCAGTGACTGAAAGACGGCCAGTCACCACTTAGGCCTGTTCAGTCATGTAAGTCTTAGTACTAAGTGGGAGCCCCATATGTCTTGATGTCTCTCTCCAAGTTCTGCACTCAACACTTGCCTTTGTCTTAGGAAATTCAGAATTTTGAGTTCCTCTGAGGCATGAAATAAGATGTCTCATTAATAACCAGCTTTCCTGTCCTTGCTTTGCTGTCAGGAGAGAACTGGATAGTAAAACCTATGATTTATTTGGACTGGCTCCATTAAGAACTGACAGAGTGATGACTTAATTCCAGTAATGCTTTATTCTTACTCTGCATTTTGACAATCCCCTCTAGCTGTTCCTCTGCTGGAAGTGACTCTTAGTCACTAATTCTAAACTCACTCCAAGAGTATAAAACAGTACACATCACCTAAAATTTCAGTGGAGTAACCTTTGTCACTATAAAATTTTGTAAGCCTTTCAAAGTCTTTCTCAAATTATTATCAGAAGATTGAAAAGTCCAGACAATTTACAGGTTCTCTTTTTGACTGACTGACTTGCCCTTACAGGTGTTTCAAAAGGACCCTGCAGTTGTACAATGATGAATGTGTTGGTTAGTTCGTTCATCATGGGTTTATTGGGTGTCTGTTCTCTGTCATGCTCTGTTGTAGGTGTTGGTAATTGTTCAGTGAATAAAACAGAAACCTGCCCTCATTTAGTGATGGAAGATAGACAAAAAACAGAGGAAATGAAGTAATTGGTTATCTGAGCATGAGAAGAGCTCATGAGAAGGAGAGAATTGAATTGGGGAAGGAGATGTAGCTTGCTGGTTTGATGGAGACAAGTAGGGAAAGCATTTCAGTTTTAAATAGTGTTGTCTGGAAAGGCCTCACTGAGAAAGTGACATTAGAGCAAAGGTTTGAAGGAGAGAAAGGAGTGAGCCATCTGTATAATGGGGGCAAAATTTGTCCCAGGCAGAGGGAGCAGTGAGGATAGGGGTCCTGAGGTAGGAAGTGTCTATTATATTCCAAACCAGGCTGATGATAACAGCACACAGACATAGTGCTTCCTGCATGTTCCACACTGTTCTGAAGGCTTTATATCCATTATCTCATTCAGTCTTCCATATTTCCCCAGTCCCGATTTATAGATGAAGAAACTGAGGCACAAACAGCTTAAATAACTTGCCCAAGATTAGTCAGCTAGAAAGTGGTGGAACCCAGGCAGTCTGGCTCCAGAGTCTGTGTGCTCAACCACTGCGCTTTGCTGCCTGGTGTTTAATCATTTGGAGATGCAGAGGGCACTGCTCATCACACTGCACTGTGCCCCTTTGCTTTCAGGAGGAAATACTTTACTGATCTTAATATTGGCATTAGTTGTGCTTGTCTTGAGCCACTGGTTTATTTCAATCTACCGAACACTGTGATCTGTGATGATTACTGATCATGATTTTATGTTGGCCATTGAATACTTACCACTCATTTCTTTTTCTTTCTTACTTCATGTTGTTATATTTTGTCTATCATTGTAAACTCCCTTATATCCCTTTAGATATAGGGAATGATGAATGAATAGAAGTACATTTAAAAAGAAGACTCAGAGTCCTTAGAAGTTTGGAACTAGGTGGTTCTGGGAAGAGCCACCCTCCAGCTTGGCCTTGTGTGACTAGGATTCCCATTTCTCCATTCTCCTGGCTATGGCCCTTCTCCTTTTGCTCATACTCGGGGCTCCCGCAGGAACTGACAGGAAGGGACAGAAGCAGGCTTCTCTTTGAAACTCCAGCCTGACTACTGCAGTTCATGTGGCAGTTAGGAGCATGGACTGAGATGGGACAAACAATTCATACCCTGACCACCACCTATCTGGGGTCTGAGACCTCACATCTTCATCTGTAAAATGAAGGTAAAAATAGTGCCTACCTCCTAGAGTTGTGAGGATTAAGTAGGATAATGTTCACAAACAAAGTACACAGCACAGAGCTGATGCATATAAACACTATGGAAATCTTAGCTGTTATTATCATTAGTTACTCTTCTTTAACAACAAACAGAACAAACTACTGTCTTTAAAAACAAACCACTGGGGCTTCCCTGGTGGCGCAGTGGTTGAGAGTCCGCCTGCCGATGCAGGGGACACGGGTTCGTGCCCCGGTCTGGGAGGATCCCACATGCCGCGGAGCGGCTGCGCCTGTGAGCCATGGCCGCTGAGCCTGCGCGTCCGGAGCCTGTGCCCCACAACAGGAGAGGCCACAACAGTCAGAGGCCCGCGTATCGAAAAAAAACAAACAAACAAACAAAAAAAACCACTGTCTTTAAAAACAAACAAAAACCCCTGGGCTTGGTTGAAGTCTGGCTCTCCACATTATCCTGCCAGATGCCCTGTGGGGCTTCTCTGTGGTACTGATCCCTCCCATCTTGGCTCCCAAAATGGATATGGCCTATTGGAAACAGAATAAAACAGGTATGAAGAGTGAATAAAACCAACGAGCACAGCCAGGTTCCAACTTACTAAAAGACTCAGTCACGCTAAAGATAGGGTTTCTCAGAGATGCTGTGAGAGAGAGGACAAGTACCTCTGCTTTGTCAGCCTGTCCTCCTTCCCGCAGCACCTTCTAATTGCTCAAGAATAGTCTAGGCTTCTTACAGAATTGGCATTGACTTTTTAAGGATTACTTCAAGTTATGCAAGAAGAAAATGATCCTGCAAAAGAAGCTCACAAAGTTCAGTTAAATATATTTTAATGAATTGTGGTAGAATGAAAGAAAGGCTTTTTCAAAAAGCTTATATGTTTAATAATTTTTTTTTCGTCCTGTAAGAATGTTGAACCCTGACCTTGGAGTGGAATGGCCCGGTACTGTGGAAAAAACATGTGTGTTGAACCCAACTCTCGGCTCTGCATTTGGAGGCTGTAGGAAGTTCCATCAAGGCCACCGCGTCCTCATCTGTACAATGGGAATAACACCTACCTCACAAGGCTGTTGAGAGGATTAAGTGGCATGGCTCTAGGAACTTTCCTGGCAGGTAACAGATTTTCAATGATGTTCATCTGATTTTTTGAAGCTTTTTCTTCAATTATTTTACTTTCTGCCACATCATTAAAACTGCTTAATTATTCAGGATTTTTTACATCCAGTTTATGGATTATCAAAGCCCTTTGCTAATAAGTCTGTCTCCTGCTGACATTTATTTATTTTTAACATCTTTATTGGAGTATAATTGCTTTACAATGGTGCGTTAGTTTCTGCTGTATAACAAAGAGAATGAGCTATACATAAACATATATCCCCATGTCTCCCCGGTCTTGCGTCTCCCTCCCACCCTCCCTATCCCACCCCTCTAGGTGGACACAAAGCACTGAGCTAATCTCCCTGTGCTATGTGGCTGCTTCCCACTAGCTATCTATTTTACATTTGGTAGTGTATATATGTCCATGCCACTCTCTCATTTCGTCCCAGCTTACCCTTCCCCCTCCCTGTGTCCTCAAGTCAATTCTCTACGTCTGCATCTTTATTCCTCCTGCTGACTTTTAAAATTGCAGTGTAACTGCCTATCAGCCTGTCAGTTATGAGAAATAGCAGATGATTCAACATCAATATTGCTGAATGCCTTGGTAAAATGATTTTATGAAAAAGTTTGAAGCTATAGTTAAAAGGGAGCTTTATTTATTTGTTTATCTATGGACAGATTTTACAAGTTGATAGTTTTCTCATTTTTAAGATTTATTTTTTCTATTTTGTGCAATTATCACAAAAATGTGAAGGTCAGAATAAAATCACTCATTATTCTATTGCCCAGAAATAACCACTATTAACTTTTAATTTTTTTCCTTTTTATATTCATAGTTCTTTTTATGACTTTTTCCACCTAAAAGTCTATCATAAGTACTCTACCATATTGCTAACATTTGAATTACTTTCATACTGGTTATACTGCGACCTACATGATCATTTTTCCTAATTTAGACATTAACATTCTTTGAAACTTCTCTGCAAGAAATGTTTGGGTGTAAGCCTTTGTCTGCATTCCTGATTAGTGCCTGAGGATACATTTCTAGAAGCAAAATTATTGGATCAATATCAGGTCAATATTCTGTGTAACATGTCCTCCAAACTTAAAACCTAGTCACTTAAAACTTAAAACAGCAATCATTCATTTGCTTGCAATTTGGGGACAATTTGTCTTTGCTCCACGTGTTAGCTGGCTGGAGTGGCTTGGCTGGGGCTAGAGGATCCACTTCCGAGGTAACTTTTACATGACTGACAAGTTGGTGCTGTCTGTTGGCTGGGGCCTCAGTTCCCCTCCAAGGTGGGTGTCTCCACTGGGTTCAGAGAGGGAGGAGGTGGAAGCTGCCAGTCCTCTTAAAGGTTAGGCCTGGAAGTGGCACAGAGTCTTTTCCACCATGCGCTCTCCGTCAAAGTAGTCACAGGTCAGATTCCAGAGGCGGGGGAAGTGACAAGGAATTTGTGGCCATATTTAATCTACCATAGTCAAAGAGCATATTGGGGACTTCCCTGGTGGCGCCGTGGTTAAGAATCTGCCTGCCAACGCAGGGGACACGGGTTCCAGCCCTAGTCCGGGAAGATCCCACATGCCACGGAGCAACTAAGCCCATGCGCCACAACTCCTGAGCCTGTGCTGTAGAGCCGACATGCCACAACTACTGAAGCCCGCGCACCTAGAGCCCGTGCTCTGCAACAAGAGAAGCCACTGCAATGAGAAGCCCGCTCACCGCAGCAAAAGAGTAGCCCCCACTCGCCGCAACTAGAGAAAACCACACACAGCAACAAAGACCCAACGCAGCCAAAAATAAAAAAAAAAAATTAAAATAATTTTAAAAAAAAGAGCATATTGTTGAAGGATCTTTATACACATTACCAAGTCATTTTCCAGAAAGGTGCTGATATGCAGTTCTACCAGCAGTTCATGAGAATGCACACTTACCAACATTAAATATTAAAAAGTTAAAAATCTCTACTTATTCAACATATGAAATGTGGGATATCATTGTTTTACTTTGAATTTACTTCATTATTCGTGAGCTTCCATATGTTTGATAAAAATTTATATTTCTTCCTTTGTGAACTGTCTGCTCATTTTGGGGGCAATTTGTTTCTGTGTTAAACAGACTTATAGAATTACATGAGTTTATTACTGACATTGAGAATGGGCCATATTTGTTGTAAATATTCCTTTCATTTCTCTCAGTTAAAAATCAAAAGCCTTTCCCTGTTATTTGAGAAAAAAGTTAGACAAAACTACTTTCTATTAAATTCACATGATTTTTATAAGAGTCTGGCAGCCATACATTGGTCTCAAAATATTGATATATATTATAATAAAATATTTTGGATAAGTGTCAGTTTTACTCACCTAACATGTCAAGAGAAACCCAGGAGATAATTTGATTTATTAATTATCTTCATTTTAGAGGGACTGAACCAAAAAAGAGTTTAGATATCTTTACTGGAACAGAAATGGAGGAACAAAATTGTGTCAGTATACCTTAATTTTCTCTTTATCCCTTTAGCTCTCTGGTAGGCAAGCCCATTAACCTCTCTGAGCCTCAACTTTCTTAACTGTAAAATGCAGATAATAGCAGGTATGCTCTGAGGCTTAGAGAAGATGTTTTTAAGGGGCCTAGCACAGGCAGGGGCCTGGTCTGTGGCGGGCACCATCAATTGTTTGCCTCTTATGTTCTGCCTTGTGAATCAAGAAAGACTTTACTAGGCCTGAATCTCAGAGTAAGTTCTCTGAATGGCTTTCCAGGCCAGGACTTGGATTGTGTGGATGACATTATTCAGCTCACCTCTGTCCATTAGTCAACACACTGGGTAGGTGTTACTACACAGTGCGTTGCACTGTGGTGCAAATCAGGTGCTTTGTTCCAAATAGCACATCACGATTGTCAGGCCACAGCTGGAGCAAATGTCTGTGTTGTCATATGGTATACTCCTTGAGAATGACCCTTGGAGGAGCTTCTCAGAGCAATCTGGTGTCCAATCTTAACACTCTGAGAGTTCCATGCTAGTATTATGACTAATAATACCTTTTACTTGTATGGCACTAGATAGTTTTCACAGGACTTTCATGTGTTTTGTCTCCTTTGATCTTCATAGCCATCCTGGGAGGCCTGCAGGTCAAGGAGTATTATTTCCCTTATATGCGTACGAAAGTCAAGGCTTGGAGGCATTATGACTTGCCTAAAGTTATAAAGCTAGTAGGTGCCAGACCCAGTACCAGAGGGCTCCCACAGGCCCCATCCAGAATTTTTCTATTGGATCATATGCTGCCTAACTCCACCACCAAGGACATTACAGCAGGTGACCCTAGGATGAGGAGATGTATAGGATGGATTTTTTTTTTCTGTCTTCCATTAAAATGGGTGGGTGAGTGTAGTGGTCAGTATGGACTCTGGAGTCATTATCTACATTTGTCCTGGTTCCATCTCTTGTTAGTTGTGTTCCATCTCTTGTTAGTTGTGTGTCCTTGAGGAAATTTTTTAACCTCTCTGTACCTCAGTTTCTTCATATATACAATGAGAATACTGGTACCTAACTTATTAGACTGTTGGGGGTTTAAATGAGACCATCTATGAGAAACACTAGCACAATGCCTGGCATCTCAGTAAACACTAACTAAAGCCCCTGTTCTTACTTGGTGTGATCTGAGAAACTGAAAGCTTACTTCCCTTTAAAACGTCTGCACTGCAAGCCTTCCGCTGAGCCTTGGACTTCAGGCACTGGTTTCAGGAAGCCTCTGTTTGTAAGAGAGCCATCGTCCCTGGGAGAGGCAGCTGTCCGCACTATTCTGCACTGCACTGAGTGTCCTCCACCACTTATCACAGTTTATCAGATTGGCCCTGAGGGGATGGAGCACAGGACAGGTAAACATTGATTGTTTAAAAAAAATAAAAAGCACCCATTTACCACAGTTAACATTTTGGTGTATTCCTTGCCCACCTTATACAACCTTTAAAAATTTTGAATTGAAGGAAAGTAGAATATGCTACCCTCAAATATGCCATTTTGTTGTATCAATTACTTTGGATTAAAGTTACCTAAGAAACAGCTGGTGCAAGAACACTCTGACCCTCCTTTGTACCCCTGAAAGCAGCAAATAAATATCCTATGTGAAAGGAACCCTCCTGGTACCAGGAGGCTAGAAGGCATCCTTATCACCAGAGACAGGGAATTTAGGGCTGAGACGGCTATATAAACAAACCTTGTTACTTCTTTGCTAATTTACTACTCCAGGCCCAAACTCCTTTGTCTTGTCAATTCTTTACAAATTTATTGTTTCCTTGTCAAGCAGGTATAAAACCTGCCTGCTTTGGTCACTTCTTTGAGTCTTACATATTTTATTGGGCTCCTGTACTTATGAAATTAAATTTGTTTTTCTCCTGTTAATCTATCTTATGTCAATTTAATTATTAGGCCAGGCAAAGAAACTGGAAGGGAAGAAGGGAAAAGTTTTCTGCCCCTGCAGAATCATATTGTATAAAGACATTTTGTGATTTGCTTTCTTCACTTCATATTTACATTGTCTTTCCATCTCCTTAGTAATCCTGAAAAACCAGCTTGCATTGTTGCATTGGATTCCATAGGTGGAGACACTGTTATTACCAATTTGGTATGTGAGATAGTTAGTTTTATTTTTATATTATAAATAATGCTACAGTAAACATCCTTTTATGCATATTTTTGAGATCTTCTCTGATTATATCCTTAAAATAAATTCCTAGAAGTGGGATTATTAAATCAAAGGTTATATGCATTTTGAGAAATACTGCCAAACTGCTCACTAGAAAGTTGTATAAATTTACTACTCCCACCAACAGTGTATCAGGGATGAAATCATTCAAGGCCTTCCACATTTTTCCTGACTTTTCTTTCCACCTAAATTATTCCAAATATATTCCTGTATAAAGCCTTTACTTCAGATCTGCCCTCAGTTACTGCTACACTGTTTTGATTTCAAACATCCTTCCATGGGTACCATCTCAGGGCCTTTCGCATACCTTCCTGGAAATGTCTTCATCCTCTTCATCCATCTCTGAATCATATGTCCTTAACTCAAATCCCTAGCCATCTGCAAAGCCTTTCCTGATTGTCGAATTTAGTAAACTACCCTTCCTTCTCTGAAGTCCTTCCATCCTCTATTGTCTGTGCCACCTGTATGTCAGTTGTCACATGCTGCCTAACCTTGTGAATTGTTTTTTTTTTTTTTTTTTTTTTTTTGTGGTACGCGGGCCTCTCACTGTTGTGGCCTCTCCCATTGCGGAGCACAGGCTCCGGACGCGCAGGCTCAGCGGCCATGGCTCACGGACCCAGCCGCTCCGCGGCATGTGGGATCTTCCCGGACCGGGGCACGAACCCATGTCCCCTGCATCGTTAGGCGGACTCTCAACCACTGCACCACCAGGGAAGCCCCGTGAATTGTTTTTTTATGTATGCTTATACTGTTTCCTGAAAGGCTCGTATAGTACAAAATTACACTTTAAAATGCTTTATATTACCCATTACATACACAAATGTAGCTTTGTATATGTAATTATATTGTAATCCGTATATGTATATAATAATATATAGTATAAAACTCCAGTGAGGGATCATAGTGAAAACTTAAGTCACCTTTTGGGTAACTGTCCCACCAGATCAAATCCTCCCCATTGTTTTAGTCACCAACAAAAAACAGGTATCCCTGTCGGGCCTGTCCCAGACATCCGGGAGGCTCGGACCCCAGCCTCTTTGAATTTAAACTTCCTTTGAACTATGCTTATCTAAATTAAAAATGATAGGAGCTCTTTTAAATCATAAAGTTATGAAAAGAACAATCTGTTTAATGTCTAGAATCAGGAATTAAAGTCAATTTGACAAAGGATATATGCATATTGCAACAAAAAACCTTTAATCTGAATGATATAGGAAGTCTAGATACTGTTAGTGGTCAGAAATGATAGCTCTTTTAAGAAATACTAAGATTGAAAACATCTTAATTAAGTCACATTATATAAATAGTTACATAATGCGAACATACTACAAGAATCTGAAAATTCTATAATTTCATGTTGCATTTAGATATAATGAGTGCTTCTTCATCATAACTAGATCATCATAACTAGATCACTAATGATCTAGTTAACTTTCCTGGCAATCTTAGAAGACAAGGTATATGAGAAAATAGTTAAAAGTGATATTCGTAATACTTTATAGAGTCCATCATCCTGCTGGAGTAGCATGACGATACTTTCAGAGAGGCATTAATTGTACAAATGAAGAATCGGAGAACTGAGGAGATTAAAACCTTGGTTAAAGCCATACAACCATAAGTGAGGTTCCCAGGTCTCACACCCAGGTCTGCCTGCTCTTAGTCTAGTTTACACTCAAGAATTTCTTTGCCTTTTAATTTGCTTTATTTTCCTCAAAGCACTTCCCAGCCTCTGATAATATTATATGTTTACTTGCTAACACTCACATGTAAGCTCTGCAAGGACAGGAGTAAAAATTCCTAATAAAAATTGCTCTGGGGGACTTCCCTGGTGGCGCGGTGGTTAAGAATCCGCCTGCCAATGCAGGGGACACAGATTCGATCCCTGGTCTGGGAAGATCCCACATGCTGCGGAGCAACTAAGCCCGTGCACCATAACTACTGAGCCTGTGCTCTAGAGCCCACGAGCCACAACTACTGAGCCCACGTGCCACAACTACTGAAACCCGTGTGCCTGCAGCCCGTGCTCAGAAACAAAGAGAAGCCACCGCAATGACAAGCCTGCACACCGCAACGAAGAGTAGCCCCCAATCACCGCAACTAGAGAAAAGTCCGCAAGCAGGAACGAAGACCCAATGCAGCCAAAACTAACTAACTAACTAAATAATTGCTCTGTTCCCTGCTGTATCCCAGACCTAGAGCAATGGCTGATATCTAGAAGACAATCAATAAATATTTGTAAAATGTATACAAATTAAAAAATAAATCCATGTAATTTCAAGTTTGAATTGATAGCAGTAAGATTGGCTTCTATGGCAGCAGTTTGAATGGCCTGATTCCTAGATCCGAGTTCTTCATTCATTCACGCATTCACTCTGCTTTGATTTTCTTCACATACCTTATCACATATGAAACTTTAATATACACTTATTTATTGTCTCCTTCCTTTATTTTAATATAAGCTCCAAGAAAGAAGGGGTTTTGCCTGCCTTGTAAAGTGCTATATCTCCACGTAGAAAACAGTATCTGGCACATAACAGGTGTTTGAGAAATATCCCTTATCATGAATTAAATAAGTGTATTCATGTAAGAAACATTTGTTGAGCGCCTACTACACGGCTGGAACAATTTATCTTTAGTCTCATGAGGGAGTAAGACAAGTCAACAGAGAATTTTTTTTTTTTTACATCTTTATTGGAGTATAATTGCTTTACAATGGTGTGTTAGTTTCTGCTTTATAACAAAGTGAATCAGTTATACATATACATATGTGCCCATATCTCTTCCCTCTTGCGTCTCCCTCCCTCCCACCCTCCCTATCCCACCCCTCCAGGCGGCCGAGCTGATCTCCCTGTGCTATGCAGCTGCTTCCCACTAGCTATCTACCTTACGTTTGGTAGTGTATATATGTCCATGCCTCTCTCTCGCTTTGTCATAGCTTACCCTTCCCCCTCCCCATATCAAGTCCATCCTCTAGTAGGTCTGTGTCTTTATTCCTGTCTTACCCCTAGGTTCTTCATGACAATTTTTTTCTTAAATTCCATATATATGTGTTAGCATACGGTATTTGTCTTTCTCTTTCTGACTTACTTCACTATGTATGACAGACTCTAGGTCTATCCACCTCATTACAAATAGCTCAATTTCATTTCTTTTTATGGCTGAGTAATATTCTGTTGTATATATGTGCCACATCTTCTTTATCCATTCATCTGTTGATGGACACTTAGGTTGTTTCCATCTCTGGGCTATTGTAAGTAGAGCTGCAATGAACATTTTGGTACATGACTCTTTTTGAATTATGGTTTTCTCAGGGTATATGCCCAGTAGTGGGATTGCTGGGTCATATGGTAGTTCTATTTGTAGTTTTCTAAGGAACCTCCATACTGTTCTCCACAATGGCTGTATCAATTGACATTCCCACCAACAGTGCAAGAGGGTTCCCTTTTCTCCACACCCTCTCCAGCATTTATTGTTTCTAGAGTTTTTGATGATGGCCATTCTGACTGGTGTGAGATGATATCTCATTGTAGTTTTGATTTGCATTTCTCTAATGATTAATGAAGTTGAGCACTCTTTCATGTGTTTGTTGGCAGTCTGTATATCTTCTTTGGAGAAATGTCTATTTAGGTCTTCGGCCCATTTTTGGATTGGGTTGTTGGTTTTTTTGTTATTGAGCTGCATAAGCTGCTTATAAATTTTGGAGATTAATCCTTTGTCAGTTGCTTCATTTGCAAATATTTTCTCCCATTCTGAGGGCTGTCTTTTGGTCTTGTTTATGGTTTCCTTTACTGTGCAAAAGCTTTGAAGTTTCATTAGGTCCCGTTTGTTTATTTTTGTTTTTATTTCCATTTCTCTAGGAGGTGGGTCAAAAAGGATCTTGCTGTGATTTATGTCATAGAGTGTTCTGCCTATGTTTTCCTCTAAGAGTTTGATAGTTTCTGGCCTTACATTTAGGTCTTTAATCCATTTTGAGCTTATTTTTGTGTATGGTGTTAGGGAGTGATCTAATCTCATACTTTTACATGTACCTGTCCAGTTTTCGCAGCACCACTTATTGAAAAGGCTGTCCTTTCTCCACTGTACATTCCTGCCTCCTTTATCAAAGATAAGGTGACCATATGTGCATGGGTTTATCTCTGGGCTTTCTATCCTGTTCCATTGATCTATCTTTCTTTTTTGTTTTTTTTTCTACGGTATGCGGGTCTCTCACTGTTGTGGCCTCTCCCGTTGCGGAGCACAGGCCCCAGACGCGCAGGCTCAGCGGCCATGGCTCATGGGCCCAGCCGCTCTGCGGCATGTGGGATCTTCCCAGACTGGGGCATGAACCCGTGTCCCCTGCATCAGCAGGTGGACTCTCAACCACTGTGCCACCAGGGAAGCCCTATCTTTCTGTTTTTGTGCCAGTACCATATTGTCTTGATCACTGTAGCTTTGTAGTATAGTCTGAAGTCAGGGAACCTGATACCTCCAGCTCCCTTTTTCGTTCTCAAGATTGCTTTGGCTATTCAGGGTCTTTTGTGTTTCCATACAAATTGTGAAATTTTTTGTTCTAGTTTTGTGAAAAATACCAGTGGTAGTTTAATAGGGATGGCACTGAATCTGTACATTGCTTTGGGTAGTAGAGTCATTTTCACAATGTTGATTCTTCCAATCCAAGAACATGGTATATCTCTCCATCTATTTGTATCATCTTTAATTTCTTTCATCATTGTCTTATAATTTTCTGCATACAGGTCTTTTGTCTCCTTAGGTAGGTTTATTCCTAGATATTTTATTCTTTTTGTTGCAATGGTAAATGGGAGTGTTTTCATGATTTCACTTTCAGATTTTTCATCATTAGTGTATAGGAATGCCAGAGATTTCTGTGCATTAATTTTGTATCCTGCAACTTTACCAAATTCATTGATTAGCTCTAGTAGTTTTCTGGTAGCATCTTTAGGATTCTCTATGTATAGTATCATGTCATCTGCAAACAGTGATAGCTTTTCTTCTTCTTTTCCGATTTGGATTCCTTTTATTTCCTTTTCTTCTCTGATTGCTGTGGCTAAAACTTCCAAAACTATGTTGAATAAGAGTGGTGAGTGTGGGCAACCTTGTCTTATTCCTGATCTTAGTGGAAATGCTTTCAGTTTTTCACCATTGAGGATGATGTTGGCTGTGCGTTTGTCATATATTGTCCTTTATTATGTTGAGGAAAGTTCCCTCTATGCCTACTTTCTGCAAGGTTTTTATCATAAATGGGTGATGAATTTTGTTGAAAGCTTTCTCTGCATCTATTGAGATGATCATATGGTTTTTCTCCTTCAGCTTGTTAATATGGTTTATCACTTTGATTGTTTTGCATATATTGAAGAATCGTTGCATTCCTGGAATAAACCCCATGTGATCATGGTGTATGATCCTTTTAATGTGCTGTTGGATTTTGTTTGCTAGTATTTGGTTGAGGATTTTTGCATCTATGTTCATCAGTGATATTGGCCTGTAGTTTTCTTTCTTTGTGACATCCTTGTCTGGTTTTGGTATCAAGGTGATGGTGGCCTCGGAGAATGAGTTTGGGAGTGTTTCTCCCTCTGCTATATTTTGGAAGAGTTTTAGAAGGACAGGTGTTAGCTCTTCTCTAAACGTTTGATAGAATCTCCTGTGAAGCCATCTGGTCCTGGGCTTTTGTTTGTTAGAAGCTTTTTTTTTTTTTTTTTGCAATACGTGGGTCTCTCACTGCTGCGGCCTTTCCTGTTGCGGACCACAGGCTCCGGATGCGCAGGCTCAGCGGCCATGGCTCATGGGCCCAGCCACTCCGTAGCATGTGGGATCTTCCTGGACCGGGGCATGAACCCGTGTCCCCTGCATCCGCAGGCAGACTCTCAACCACTGCGCCACCAGGGAAGCCCTTGTTGGAAGATTTTGAATCACAGTTTCAATTTCAGTGCTTGTGATTGGTCTGTTCATATTTTCTCTTTCTTCCGGATTCAGTATTGGCAGGTGGTGCATTTCTAAGAATTTGTCCATTTCTTCCATGTTGTCCATTTTATTGGCATAGAGTTGCTTGTAGTAAACTCTCATGATCGTTTGTATTTCTGCAGTGTCAGTTGTTACTTCTCCTTTTTCATTTCTAATTCTATTGATTTGAGTCTTCTCCCTTTTTTTCTTGATGAGTCTGGCTAATGGTTTATCAATTTTGTTTATCTTCTCAAAGAACCAGCTTTTAATTTTATTGATCTTTGCTATCATTTCCTTCATTTCTTTTTCATTTATTTCTGATATGATCTTTATGATTTCTTTCCTACTGCTAACTTTGGGGTTTTTTTGTTCTTGTTTCTCTAATTGCTTTAGGTGCAAGGTTAGTTGTTTATTCGAGATGTTTCCTGTTTCTTAAGGTAGGATTGTATTGGTATAAACTTCCCTCTTAGAACTGCTTTTGCTGCGTCCCACAGATTTTGGGTTGTTGTGTCTCCATTGTCATTTATTTCTAGGTATTTTTCGATTTCCTCTTTGATTTCTTCAGTGATCACTTCGTTATTAAGTAGTGTATTGTTTAGCCTCCATGTGTTTGTATTTTTTACAGATCTTTTCCTGTAATTGATATCTAGTCTCATAGCGTGTGGTCGGAAAAGATACTTGATACAATCTCAATTTTATTAAATTTACCAAGGCTTGAATTGTGACCCAAGATATGATCTATCCTGGACAATGTTCCATGAGCACTTGAGAAAAATGTGTATTCTGTTGTTTTTGTATGGAATGTTCTATAAATATCAATTAGGTCCATCTTGTTTAATGTATCATTTAAAGCTTGTGTTTCCTTATTTATTTTCATTTTGGATGATTTGTCCATTGGTGAAAGTGGGGTGTTAAAGTCCCCTACTATGAATGTGTTACTGTCGATTTCCCCTTTTATGGCTGGTAGTATTTGCCTTATGTAGTGAGGTGGTCCTATGTTGGGTGCATAAATATTTACAATTGCTATATCTTCTTCTTGGATTGATCCCTTGATCATTATGTAGTGTCCTTCTTTGTCTCTTCTAATAGTCATTATTTTAAAGTCTATTTTGTCTGATATGAGAATTGCTACTCCAGCTTTCTTTTGGTTTCCATTTGCATGAAATATCTTTTTCCATCCCCTTACTTTCAGTCTGTATGTGTCTCTAGGTCTGAAGTGGGTCTCTTGTAGACAGCAAATATATGGGTCTTGTTTGTGTATCCATTCAGCCAATCAGTGTCTTTTTGTGGGAGCATTTAGTCCATTTACATTTAAGGTAATTATCAATATGTATGTTCCTATTCACATTTTCTTAATTTTTTTCGGTTCGTTATTGTAGGTCTTTTCCTTCACTTGTGCTTCCTGCCTAGAGAATTTCCTTTAGCAGTTGTTGTAAAGCTGGTTTGGTGGTGCTGAACTGTCTCAGCTTTTGCTTGTCTGTAAAGGTTTTAATTTCTCCATCAAATCTGAATGAGATCCTTGCTGAGTAGAGTAATCTTGGTTGCAGGTTTTTCTCCTTCATCACTTTAAATATGTCCTTCCAGTCACTTCTGGCTTGCAGAATTTCTGCTGAAAAATCAGCTGTTAACCTTATGGGGATTCCCTTGTGTATTATTTGTTGTTTTCCCCTTGCTTTTAATATGTTTTCTTTGTATTTAATTTTTGACAGTTTGATTAATATGTTTCTTGGCATATTTCTCCTTGGATTTATCCTGTATGGGACTCTCTGTGCTTCCTGGACTTGATTAACTATTTCCTTTCCCATATTAGGGAAGTTTTCAACTATAATCTTTTCAAATATCTTCTCAGTCCCTTTCTTTTTCTCTTCTTCTTCTGCAACCCCTATAATTCGAATGTTGGTGCGTTTAATGTTGTCCCAGAGGTCTCTGAGACTGTCCGCAGTTCTTTTCATTCTTTTTTCTTTATTCTGCTCTGCAGTAGTTATTTCCACTATTTTATCTTCCAGGTCACTTATCTGTTCTTCTGCCTCAGTTATTCTGCTATTGATCCCATGTAGAGTATTTTTAATTTCATTTATTGTGTTGTTCATCATTGTTTTTTTCATCTTTAGTTCTTCTACATCCTTGTTAAATGTTTCTTGCATTTGGTCCATTCTATTTCCAAGATTTTGGATCATCTTTACTATCATTATTCTGAATTCTTTTTCAGGTAGACTGCCTATTTCCTCTTCATTTGTTCGGTCTGGTGGGTTTTTACCTTGGTCCTTCATCTGCTGTGTGTTTTTCTGTCTTCTCATTTTGCTTATCTTACTGTGTTTGGGGTCTCCTTTTTGCTGGCTGCAGGCTTGTAGTTCCCGTTGTTTTTGGTGTCTGTCCCCAGTGGCTAAGGTTGGTTCAGTGGGTTGTGTAGGCTTCCTGGTGGAGGGGACTAGTGCCTGTGTTCTGGTGGATGAGGCTGGATCTTGTCTTTCTGGTGGGCAGGTCCACATCTGTTGGTGTGTTTTGGGGTGTCTGTGGACTTATTATGATTTTAGGCAGCCTCTCTGCTAATGGGTGGGGTTGTGTTCCTGTCTTGCTAGTTGTTTGGCAATGGGTGTCCAGCACTGTAGCTTGCTGGTCGTTGAGTGAAGCTGGGTGTTGGTGTTGAGATGGAGATCTCTGGGAGATTTTCACCGTTTGATATTATGTGGAGCTGGGAGGTCTCTTGTGGACCAGTGTCCTGAAGTTGGCTCTTCCACCTCAGAGGCACAGCAGTGACTCCTGGCTGCAGCACCAAGAGCCTTTCATCCACACGGCTCAGAATAAAAGGGAGAAAAAGTAGAAAAAAGGAATTAGTAGAAGTAGAAAGAAAGAAAGAAAGAAAGGAGAGAGGGAGAGAGAGAGGGAGGAAGGATGGAAGGAAGGAGGGAAGGAAGGAAAAAAGAAAGAAAGAAAGAAGATAAAGTAAAATAAAATAAAGTAAGATAAAATATAATAAAGTTATTAAAATAAAAAAATAAGTATTAAGAAAAAAAATGAAAAAAGAAGAAAAGAAAAACAAAACGAACAAACAAACAAAAAAACGGACAGATAGAACCCTAGGACAAATGGTGGAAGCAAAGCTATACAGCATAAATCTTTCTCTCAAAGTCCACCTCCTCAATTTGGGATGATTCGTTGTCTATTCATGTATTCCACAGACATCAAGTTGATTGTGGAGCTTTAATCCGCTGCTTCTGAGGCTGCTGGGAGAGATTTCCCATTTTCTTCTTTGTTGTCACAGCTCCCAGGGGCTCAGCTTTGGATTTGCCTCGCCTCTGCGTGTAGGTCGCCGGAGGGTGTCTGTTCTTCGCTCAGACAGGACGGGGTTAAAGGAGCCGCTGATTCAGGGGCTCTGCCTCACTCAGGCCGGGGCGAGGGAGGGGCACGGAGTGTGGGGCGGGCCTGCGGCGGCAGAGGCCAGCATGACGTTGCACCATACTGAGGCGCGCCGTGCGTCCTCCCGGGTAAGTTGTCCCTGGATCCCGGGACCTTGGCAGTGGCGGTCTGGACAGGCTCCCCGGAAGGAGGGGTGTGGATAGTAACCTGTGCTCACACACAGGCTTCTTGGTGGCGGCAGCAGCAGCTTTAGCGTCTCGCGCCCGTCTCTGGAGCTTCTTTAAGCAGCGCTCTTAATCGCCTCTCCTCGCGCACCAGGAAACAAAGAGGGAAGAAAAAGTCTCTTGCCTTTTCGGCAGGTCCAGACTTTTCCCCGGACTCCCTCCCGGCTAGCCGTGGTGCACTAACCCCTTCAGGCTGTGTTCACGCCACCAACTCCAGTCCTTTCCCGGCGCTCCGACCGAAGCCAGAGCCTCAACTCCCAGCCCCGCCCGCCCCGGCGGATGAGCAGACAAGCCTCTCGGGCTGGTGAGTGCTGGTCGACACCGATCCTCTGTGCGGGAATGTCTCTGCTTTGCCCTCCACACCCCTGTGGCTGCGCTCTCCTTCGCGGCTCCGAAGCTCTCCCCCTCTGCCACCTACAGTCTCCGCCCGCGAAGGAAGGGGCTTCCTAGTGTGTGGAAACCTTTCCTCCTTCACAGCTCCCTCCCCCTGGTGCAGGTCCCATCCCTATCCTTTTGTCTCTGTTTATTCTTTTTTCTTTTGCCCTACCCAGGTACCTGGGGGGGTTTCTTGCCTTTGGGGAGGTCTGAGTTCTTCTGCCAGCGTTCAGTAGGTGTTCTGTAGGAGTTGTTCCACGTGTAGATGTATTTCTGGTGTATCTGTGGGGAGGAAGGTGATCTCCGCGTCTTACTCTTCCGCCATCTTCCCGGAAGCCCCCCAGCAGAGAATTTTGACACAGGTAAGATTTAACTGTAGAAGAAGGAAACACAGAGAGACCCCTAACCTGACTATGATGGGTCACAGAGAACTTTCCAGGTAGGATTTGTCCTGAGTCAAGCTTGAAGGGCGACAGCATATGCAAAGGCACTTGCCCAGTGCCAAGTGAGAATATGGCAAAGTGTTGGGCGTGCAAATATTTTGATATGAGACTGGGAGTTAGGGTTGGAGAAGGGGCCAGAGAAAGCTGGAAAGCCAAGGAGCTTCTGTGATATGCTGGGATGTTGGACTTTATTCTGAGGTCAATGGAAGATTTTAAGCAGGAATTTGATGTGAACAGATTCTCTTTATTATTTCACTGTAAGCTTGAGAGGAAGGACAAGGCAGCAAAATCGATCCTCATATCAGCTCCACAAAGTCATCAAGTTGTAGGTTTGACACGACAACTGAGCTCTTCAGTTTGTCAAGCACAGGCATGAGATGGAACTGTACAGCCCAATTAGCCTCCTGCCTGGTTGGTGAAGAAAGCTGGTTATGGGCTCAGCCTTTCATGAGTGGGAGGCTGGGGTGTGCCATGGCTCCATGAAGATGGTCTAATTCCAGTACAGCTCCTGGTGACAGTTTATGGGTATTTTTGAAATGCCTGCCAGGAGATTTCTCACTAGTGTAAAACTTAGAATTAAGTAAAAATCTAAATATCTAAAAATCTTGATAAGCTAGTAATTAATACTCTAACTCTAGAGTGCCAGTGCCCTAAGACCTCAGCTTTTATCAGAACCTCATGCCAGCCCAGGAAATCACACTGTTGTCCTGTCTGTCCTGTAGCTTGGAGCAGGGCGGGAGTTGACCACTAACCCTGGTTCCCCATACCATGAGATCAAAAAGTCATCTCCGCATTTGAAAGAGATGTGGAGTGTGTTCATGGGGGTAGTGGCTCAGCAAATCAGGTTTACTGGAGTCATGGGGCAGGTGGAGCAGGCTGGTCTCACCTCCTTCCCAACTTACCACTGATGTACCAGCCCACCGGCTCTCGTGGGTAAGCTCTCGACAGCCACCCAGCATATGCCATAGTCCTACACTCTTGCCTTCCCCCATCCATGTCATGTGAAAGGACTCTTTTTAATAAATGAGCAAGTGTCCTAAGCGACATTATCCAGAGATTGTCCTTTCCATCTTCAAATCCTGTGACTGGGATCACTCAACAGCACTGTGATGTATTATTTTCAATGAGGTGCCTTTCTTAACTGTCCAAATGCTGCCTGTTTTGCCCCTAAATCAATAAAGTGTGTTGAATGTTTGTTAAAAAAAAAAAAAAAAGTTGGTGACCTGTGGCCTTTTGGAAAGGCCACAGGTCACCAACTCCATGAAGTAGCGAATTGGTCCTTGTTTTGGAAAATCCTCCAGGTATTTATCCAGAAATATATGTTCATGAAATTCTGAAACATCATCATCAAAACCTGCTTCATTGTTAATTGGGAACTCCCACAATTTCCTCTCTTTTGTCCGCTGGATCATCTCTTCAAAACCATTCTGAAAGTGTTGTTCATTGACTGCTGCTAACTGCTTAGCAAATTTTTTTTTTTTCATTTTGAAAAAGCTATTTACTTTTTTCCAAATATTATTCCGAATACATGTTTTACAGGCCACTATGGGTCAGAAACATTCTATAAAAGAAAGCATTTTGATAGACATTGGAAATAATTTTAATAGAAGAAAAAGCTCGTATTTATCTAGATGTGGCTATGTTACACAGGAAGATTTCAGCATCCAAAGTGCAAAGACAAAATGACTACGGCTTTTCTTGCCACTCAAAATATAGACAATCTTCCCTTATAACCTACTCTTAATTGTTAGTTGGGTGCCAAAGAGACGGTACACTGACCTTTAGAAGTAGGGCTTCTAAATGGACAAGGGGGTGGGGGGTGTCAAGCATCAGAATGAATTCAACTTAGGAACAACCTGGCTTTGACCCCAACCAAACCCAAAGTCCAGCCAGAGGCCCATTAGAAATAAATATAAATCTTAGTATCACTTTTACAGGGTTGTGCCACTTAACACTATTAAACCTAATCAATTCAAATTAAAGCTAAGCACACTCCCATTATTAGTTCAGTCCTTACCGTATAGGAAGATAAAAACTCTCCTTTCCCCACTTTAATCATGCATACAATTTTAAGTAATAATACAAATATTACATTTAATACTTGGAGATTTTTTAAAATAATAAGGTGGGTAAGCAGAAGGTCAAAGTGATAATATGAATTAACTTTGAATCTCCAGTTTCTTGAGACCCTATGCCAATCTGTATCAGCAAAGCCTACTTCCACCTGTGTGTAATAGGGAGATAGATAATAGGGGGCCTGTGAATGTATGTTGGGATAGAGGGATCTGTGTCTCTGGGGGAAAACTCCCAGCCTAGTGAGAGAAAATGCTTGGTGAGGAGAGTGTCTGTTTACCCAGCTCACCTGTAGTTAGCCCTATGTATGAAAATTATGATGTTAACTATATACCTATAGTAATCAAGGCTGAATGGTATTAAACACACCCACATAAATATGTCCAACTTTTTAAAAAAAAAATTGAGGTCAAATTCCTATAACATAAAATTAACATTTTAAAGTGACATTTAGTGCATTCACAATGTTTTGCAACCACTGTCTCTATCTAGTTCCAAAACATTTTTATCACCCCAGGGGAAACCCTGTACCTATTAGGCAGTTGCTCTCAATTTCTCCTCTCCCCTGCTCCTGGGCACTACCAGTCTGCATTCCCACTCTATGAATTTACCTTTTCAGGGTATTTCTTATAAATGGAATCACACAATATGTGACCTCTTGTGTCTGCCTTCTTTCACTTATATAATGTTTAGAGGTTCATCCACCTTGTAGCATGTATCAGTACTTCATTCCTTTATATGGCTAAATAATATTCCATTATATATATGTATGTGTGTATATATATATATATATATATATATATATATATATATGTATACATGCTGAAAGTAGTGATAATACCAAATGCCAGAGAGAATGCCGAGAAACTGGATTCCTCATATATCGCTATTGGGAATGGCATAGCCACTCTGGAAAGATAGCTTGGCAGTTTTTTTTAAAACTGAACATGCACTTACCATATGACCCAGCAATTGTATTCTTGGGCATTTATCCCAGATAAAGGAAAACTTACGTTCACACAAACATCTATACATGAATGTTTATAGCAGCTTTATTTGTAATACCTCCAAACTGGAAACAAACTCTGGTACATTCATACCTTGGAATACTACTCAGCAATAAAAATTAATGAACTATTGATACACACAACAACCTGGATGGATCTCAAGGGCATTATGCTGAAAAAAGTCAACATCAAGAGGTTTTATACTTTAAAATCTTTAAAGGTTTTATACACATTTTATAATTTCATTTGCATAACATTCTCAAAATGGTAAACTATAGTTGGAGAACAGATTACTGGTTGCCATGGGGCAGGGATAGATGTCGGGGGGATGTGAAGATAAATGGAGAGTATGAGCAGGATCCTTTGTGATGATGGAACAGATCTGTATCTTGACTGTGGCTACATAAATGTATATACATGGGATTGCATATGCATATAGTGCATAGAAACACATACAAATGAGTGCATGTAAAAATTGATGAACATTGAACACTGTCTGTAGTCTAGTTAAGAGTATTGTACCAATGTCAGTTTCCTGTTTTGATCTTGTGTTCAACATGTTGCCACTGGGGGAAGCTGCATAAAGGGCATTATAAATGTTTTAAAATAAAAAGTTAAAAAATTCCCCTAGATAGTGAGTAAAAATGCTTATAAAAACATAGAAGTATCTGTATTTTATTAATAACTTGAAAAAAAAGGCAATAATGACTTTGAACATAAGAATAGAAGTGTGATTTTAGGCCTTGCTGAACATTCTAGGTGAGTTAGAGGGAGTCCTTGCCCTCTAGGTGCTTACAGGCAGTGGGGAAGATAATTCAGTGAATGGCACATTGTCTGCTGGGAGGTGAGCATGTAAACAACCATATATAATCTCTGAGTCAAATAAATTGAATAATTACAAGCAAAGTGTGGCAGGAATTGAGAGGAAGGAGATTTTAAAGTGGTCTGAGGAGCTGGGGGGAAATTTATTGGAGGAGGCGATTTCTGAAGTGAAGCTTGAAGGATGGATCTGATTCTGAAGTTACAGAAGAGAGTAAGGAAGTTTTTTTTTTATGTATATCCTAGACTTTTTGGTTATTATTTTCTTATTCAAACTTCTACTTTTTCTCCAAACATATTCTTTCATGCCTTTAGCCTATGAAATTAGATGTGTTTATATATGGTAAAAATTCACCATGGGGACTAGCTTGAGATGTTCTTTTTTTGAAGCCCAAAGGGCATTTAGAGTGACTCTGTGGTTCTTCAAAGAGAAATATTTTGAGAGAGAACTTGAAGTCCTGGGTTCTATTGCCATTTGCCTGGAGGTACCAACCTGCAGTCATGTAGCTGGGAACCCTGCTAGAATAAAAGAGTATTTCTTCCGCCCTCATAGCTTTTTCTTTTTTTTTTTTAGATCAGGAAGAACTTGAAAAATGAATTGAAATTGAAAACTAAGTACTGCTGACAATAAAGAATATTGCCCCAGATAGGAACACAACAAATCATTGCAGTTAATAGAGTTTTGATTTTATATATACATATATATATGTGTGTGTATATATATATATATATATATATATATATATATAGAGTGTGTGTGTGTGTGTGTGTGTGTGTGTGTTTACTTAAATTCAAGCTCCAGCCCAGAGGAGCCAAATTCCAAAGGAAAGCTAAATGCCAGATATAAATAGACCTGGAGCACAGGCAGTTTATTTCATCATTTATTGAAATGAGAGATTTACATTTTACTTGGGTTGACCTTATCTTATTGGCAAGTGTTAACTGTATTATTTACCTAGTGAAGTTTTACTCTATTTTGGCAGACACGAATTTTTACTTTAGGAGAAGATTGAAAGAGCCCTTTAAACTATCTGTAGAGAAAAGATGCCCTTACAGAGCCAACCATTAGAGTGCACGTGCAATTATAGAAAGAACCTTGGATGTTTGGCTGAAATGAGCCCTGAAGATCACCTTATTCAATAGCTTTATTTCACAGGTGAGGAAACTGAGACCAGAAGAAAATGCTCCTTCTTCTTCAGAGAATAACTGGTTTTCAAGGTATTCATTCATTCGTTTGTTTGCTCAGTACCTTCTGAGCACCTAAGAGCCACATACTGTTCTGGATGTTGGGGATATAGAGACCTGCACCAGGGAGCTTACCTAAGTGTGTTGGTGAAGGAGGGACTAGATAATTTTTAAAAAGTAAACAAATGAACTGCCCATTTCATCACAGAGTTAGGTGTTGTAAAGAAAAGAATTCCAAGGAGAGGGACTTTCTAATGGGGGTGGGAGGAGCTCAGGGAGGGCCTTTTTGAGGAGATGACATTTAAGCTGAGGCTTGAATGATGAGAAGGAGCCATCTGTGTTAAGGCACTGTGGGAGATTGTTACAGGTTAGAGGAATTGCCTAGGCCCTGAGGCAGGAAGGCAGGTTCAAAGAGTCTAAAGCAGACCAGTGTATAGGGAAGGAGATGTGCTGTTAGGTGAAGAGCTTGAGGGCTGGACCCTTCAGGCCTTGTGGGTCTAGGGGGAGACTTTTGAGGCCATTGAGGGTTTAAACACAGGAGTTGTGGGAGCTGATTTATATTTTAAAAATATTTTGTTGAGTGTGATGTGGAATGGTAGAGAGGCAAGAGCAGAGGTAGGGAGGCTAGCACTGCAGGTCAGACCAGGCAAGAAAGTTCTGGCCCAACTAGATGGTGGTGGCAGAGGCGAGCAAGAGAAGTGAATGGATTTAGGATATATATTTGGAGACAGAACCCTTCGGACTGCAGTTCCTTTGGATGTGGGTTTGAGGACAAATGAGAAGGACTCAGAAGAACTGAGGTTTTTGGCTTAAGCGATTGGGTAGGACTGTCTCCTGAGATGGGCAGGTCTGGAGAGGAGCAGGTTGGGAACAGTGCCGGTGGGGTGAGAAATTATTTATCAGAAAAAAATCAGTAGGTATTGAGATCGAGAAAAACAGGAGTAGATCCATTTTGGCAGAGCAGTTAATAAAGGCCTCACTCAGAAGTTGACATTTAAGGCGAGATATGAAAGGTACGAAGAGCCAGAGAGAACATTCCAGATAGAGGGAACCATAGGTGCACAGGCACAAAGGGAGGAAACAGCAAGTCAGAGGTAAGCAACAGGAACTATTGTGGCTTCAGGGTGGGGAGTGAGGTAATCAGAAGAGTGGTTTCTGTTTTTCATATTGCTCAGGGACAGGTTTAACACTGTAACTTAGATGTGCAAAAAGAAATATTGCTTTTTCTCTCTGTAGAGCTGACCTGAATTTTCTCACAGCTGCCACCCTGAATGAGAGTTGAGACTGAAAGAAGGGACCAGAAATTTAAACCTGCCAGTTTGTGATATATTCATCACTTTCAGGTGACTCCATTGTCTTTGCAAGGTGGCAGGGAAGAGAGGCCCCAGGTCCACACACCAGTTTTCTGCTGCCCTCTGGCTCCTCCTGTCTCCATCTTGACAGGTGGAGCCAGAGCTCTGGTCTTGCCCTTGTCCATCCAGTCAGGTGATGGGGTTGGGGGCACTTTGCTTACCTGTCTCTGGAGAACTCTCAGTCTATTCTCTGGGCTCAGTTGGTCCAGAAGTCTTTCCTGCAGACTCACCCTACTTCCATTTTCTCTGATGCCACAGTTTCTTCTCCCTATGGTCTGAGGATGCCTGTGATTCCCAATTTAAAGCACTTCAGAGTGACCTCATCATTGCTCTGTGGTACCTTTGCCATCAGCAACATCATCTTCTCACATCCTTCATGGGATAGGCAGAAACCTCTAAATTTCTTCTGTGCCACAAGGAAGGCTCTGGGTAATTGATGCTCTCATTACCTAACCGGGCTGGGCTGCCATTTTCACTTTGTTGCATCATTCATTGTTGGGACCTTATGTGGTGACATCTTCCCAGAATTGTGAATGGGAGGTGGTTGAGGCTTCTCTACTTTTGGCTTTCTTCTTGACTCTTTACTGTCTGATACCAGCCGCTCAGATCTTATGGTCTGGGGAGGTGTGGTGGTGATCCCTAGCACATATGCATCTGACAATTTGCTTCCCCTACCTCTCTTCTCTTTCAAGTAAATTCTCTGAGCTGGAAGGAGTAGGTGTCCTTCTTCCTTATGGTGGTTGTGAAACGTGTCTGCAAATTCCTTGATGCTCTTTTCATCAAGAGGTGGAGTCTATGTCACTTCTTGTGAACCTAGATGGACATTTGTGACTTGCTTAATGAAAAGAATATGACAGAAGCGATGCAGTATGACACGAGGCTAGATTAGAAAAGGCCATGCCATTTCTGCCAGTTTCTCTTGGGACTTGCTCTGGGAGGCTTCAGCCCCCACGTGAGAAGTCCAGCTATCCTGAGGCAACCATTTGGGGAGAGCATGTGGAGATGGGAGAAAGAGTTAGAGAGGGAGGAAGGGAGGGAGCTGGGCGGGAAGAGAGAGAGATCTGAGGAGCTTGAGCTGTTAGCTGTTCAAGTGTGCCCAACCCAGGTGCTGACATGCAAGTTAAGGAGGCTTCAAGATGGTATCAGTTTCAATCACTGTCTGACTGCAACCTCAAGAGACACCCTGAGCAAGAAACACCCAGCTAAGCCCATTCAATGCTCAGATTCACGAGCAAAAGAAATGACTGCTCATATTTTAAGTCACTCTTTTGGGGTGGTTTGTTCATAGATGACTGAAGCACTCACTCCTTCTGGAGCTCACATTCTTACCAGTCTTTCTCTTCTATCTTAAATAACCTCTACACTATGGCTCATAACTAAACTGTAGGTCCAGACTCTAAGTGGAGAGACTGATTACCCTGATTTGGGACTGAGGGGGTTCCCGGGGTATGGGACTCTCAGTGCTAAAACTGGGAACATCCTGGGCAAATCAAGATGCGTTGGTCAAGGTTTGCTTTTGTTATATAAAGGAAGCTGAAAGAATTTAGAGATTTTAAAATTGGTGATTACTATTTTTTTTTAATAAGAATTTTAATAAGCAGTTTTGGACATGGATGCTGACCCTTTGTTACAGATGGTATCTGCCCTCCCAAAGGAATGGATGCTTCAGAGTCAAAGAGTGGACCACCATAGGCAAGGATAATTGTAGGATATGAAAGTACTTAAAAAATGTCTCATAATATACAGATAGGGAAACTAAATCCAGACCAGGTCACTGACTTTCCCAAGGGCTAATCGTGACTAGGTCGTGATTGGGATGCAGATAGCTGAACTTCAGCCCAGGGCTCTTACCCCCATATTATGTCATTTCCAATCCTTATCAGTATTTACCACGTGAGTATGGTATAATAGTGAACCCTGGAAAATAATTAGGCTGAGGGAGAGGTGTCTTTACCAGTAAGATGGCTCACATCTTCAGCTCTAGGCAGCACTGATTAGACTAAAATCTAATCTCAGCCATACCTGGACAAATAAGAACCAGAAAATACATCCGGCTTTAAAACAAAACCCTAAGCCAACTTCACATCTGTTTTGAAATGAAGTGTTTAACAATCTCATTAAATGTTAGTGAAAAATTGTTGGCTCCGGTGCTGCTGTCCCAGAAGAAGCCAGGTTAACTTTGGGCTCTGATTTTAGGGCCCAAACGTGAAGTATGGGAGGCTTCCAGCTGGCAGCACAGCCAGTGGAACTGGGTATGGGCTGATGAGCCTTCCTGAGTGTATCTTTTGGCAAAGAAACCCAGACTGCTTACACTAATAAATAGGAGGCTAGTAACTGTCTGCACTGCCTAGAGCTGAAGATGGCAAACTAGGTGGGAGGGAGGGTGGAGGAGGACAGCATTACTGACTCAGCAGGAAACGGACATCATGGTGCTTGCCCCACCTCTGTTTAGAAAGTATACGTAGTGTGCTTGGGTGTGGGCTCTGTGTGTACCTAACAATCAGAGTAGAGCTTTTATCAAAGAAGGCAAATTGCTCATTGATATGACTCCAATGACTTGGCTACCAAGAGCCAGCCTCATCCTGTCCAAGGGAACCAGGAGGAAACTGTTCTGACGAGCAAGGCAACGGTAACTCGGCCATGAATCACAGAGAGATTAGATTCAGCTGTTGTGAGCAGGCCTGAGTGCATTTCATGTAATGATTACAAGAAAGAGCCCTATAATTTTGCACAACCCTTGGACTCATTCATGAGAAACTAAAAGTTAAAAAAAAATGAGTTAAAGCTCTTGGGATGGGATACTATTTTGAGATTTTTAAACTTTGCTTTTCTTCTGTGTTTCCTCCTTTCTCTTCCTTCCGTTGAAGCCGAGTAAAGTCTGTTCTTTGCTTCTGTGGAGGGATATGGTTGGGAGAAAATGAAGCATAGTCTACATGTTTTCCTGGCCCTGTGGGCAGAGGTGGAGATGGTATGGGTCAGAAACAACATATTGGCCAGACACCCCCAAAAATAAAAACTTCTCTGATGCTAGAGAGAGATTTTCCAGGGCTGGAGAGAGGGAACATAAGGAAAGCAGAGAGCTCTGAAGTCCTGGGACAAAGAAGGAACATGCACTGAGTCTTCCAACATTCATTCATTCTTTAACTTCTTTAACTTCTGTATACACCATGCACCGGTCTAAGAGCAGTGAACAAATACACAAAGATCCTTGCCCTCATGGAGATTACATTTTAGTGAATATCAAAACGTGTGGGATTCTGGTATGCCAGACACTATTCTAAGTGCATGGCATGTATTTACTTCTTACAACCTGTTGAGTTAGATACTATTGATATATTCCCAGCTGACAAATGAAGAAATTGAGACATAGAGAGGTTACATAATTTGCTGATCTCATAGCTAGTAGGTATCAGAGCTGAATATTGAACCCAGAAAGCTGGTTTTGTTTTTCTTAACTGCTTGCTTAATTTCTAGGCAGGGCTTTGGGAGGGTGGAAAGACTCTAGAGTTGAGAAAGCTGCTTGGGGCAGTTTCATGGAGACTCCCAGGCCTCAGCTAGGTTACGCAGCAGTGGGAAAACTCTGAAATTCCAGGGACTGCTGCCTCTATGTTGGATGTCTCCAAGTCTGTCTTTCCCTGACTGCCTTCCACTGCCCAAGATTCTGGGACGCCAGCATGACCAGAGGGGAGGAACCACGGCTTGAGGCTGGGTTTCCTCCCTGCCCAGCATGATGGGAACCCAAAACAGAAATTAAGCTGAATTAAAAGAATAAAGAATAAAATAGAAAGAATGAGGGAATTCCCTGGCAGTCCAGTAGTTATGCCTCCATGCTCTCACTGCCAAGGGCCCGGGTTCAGTCCCTGGTCAGGGAACTAAGATCCCACAAGCCTCTCGGCGCAGCCAAAAAAAAGAAAAGAAAAGAAAGGAATGACAAAAATAATAAGAATAAATATTTTTTTGTAATCCTGAGTTTGTGGGCTAAGATCCAGCTCCAATATTCTGGGAAGCGTGGAATTAGAAAGAACTAAGCGCAGCCAGTGGGAGGAGTTAAAAATCTGAATCTCCATCTCACATTTACCTCCTAATATTAGGGCCTTGTAAAAGGAGGAACTAGGATTTCATGATTGCTAAAGATGGAGACCTAATCAAGTCAGAATATTCACTCATTTTTTCAGAGTGGGTGTGGTCTACTCTGTGTGTCTATCAACATTCCATTAAGAAAATAAATGAACAATATGCAATATAATTATTCTATAATCAGTACAAATACATTAGATTATTTAGTTTTCTCACAAAACACAAACCAGGATCTGTAGTAAAGTTTGGGAATGAACCCTCTGTAATCAGTGCCCTCAGCTTCCCACACTGGGAAAAGATTTTCAAATCTACCCTACTTGTTATAATCCAGAGACATAAAGAGATACAGGTCCTGTCCACATAGGGGAAGCGTGTTCAATTTCTCTCTGTTTAAAAAATAAATTAGAAGTCACTGCTAATGCATTGGTTTTTAAAGCCAACTTTTCTTAAGGTATGAGGCCATATCCCTTGAATAACTTTTGGTAATTCATTCAGGTGGCCTAAACTCTCTACATTATTATTATTTTTTTTTATCAAGTTGGATTACTGCAGATAATATATTCTGACTCAATTTGTCTTGCTCCTACAAAACTTGCTGTCCCTGGGCTGTAATTGAAGAGTATGCTCTTGTTTTCTTGAGGTTTTAAGAATGCCTCTATAAAACTGCTGCTTGAAGACATTATCTGTTTTGTTATAAATTTCCCTTTATATAAGAATCCAGTGCTTTGTTCTTTCTAGAATTTATGGACAGACAAATTTGTTTCCTTTTACGACAAGCAGTATGAACTCATGGTCCACACTCACTGGCTGTCTGATTTCCTCATCTCCTGACTGTGAATCAGCCCTCTAAAAGTAGGCTTTCTGCTCAGTACTCGCCCCACTCAGAGGACCAGTGACTTTCAATTTTCTGTATTCCTCCTTCAACTCTTATCACACATGCTGAGTGGCTGTGTTGCTCTTCCTCATGTGTGCTCATGCAGAAACTTGCATCACACTGCCTTGTCTGTTCCTAAATGAACCTAAGGCATAAGGTGGTCTGCAGTGTCAAAGGGGAAAGAGAACAAAGATGTTTGTATTAGTTTCCTATTGCCGTTATAACGAATTACCACAAACTGAGTGCGTTAAAACAGCAAAACTCTGTCTTGCACAGTTCTGGAGGTCAGAAGTCCCAAATCAGTTTCATCGGGCTAAAGTCAAGGTGTTGGCAGGGCTGGTTCCTTCTGGCACCTCTTTGGGGAGAATCCATTTCCTTGCTTCTTTCAGTTTCTATGGTCACCTTCCTTGGCTTTCTTGCCTTGTGGCCCCTCCCTCATCTTAAAGTTCATCACTACAAACTCTGTTTCTGATATCACATTACCTTCTCTCTGACTCTGACCTCTCCTGCCTCCTGCCTCCTTATAAGGACCATTGTGATTATATCGGGCCAAACTGGATAATACAGGATTATCTCCTTACTTCAAGATCCTTAATCACATCTGTAAAGCCCCTTTTGCATGTAAGGTAATGTATTCACAGGGTCTGGGGATTAGCATATGGATATATTTGGGGGACCATTATTCAGCCTACCACAAAAGGTTGGTAGTGAACCTGCCAAACTGGGGGTCCCTCCAGCCCCCATTACATCCAAGTCTGGGAGGTTCAGCAGCCCTGCCTCAGTGAGAACACTGCTCAGTGTTGTTCGGGAACTCCCAGCAGCTCTACTGCCCACTGTGATCTGTGATGCAACAACAGCTCAACACACCTGGTCACCCTGTCTTCCCTTCAGGATTGAGCAGTGCTGCCCCCTGCTGCTGCTTCCTCTGTGTGTGTCCACCTTTTGTTCTATTCAGACCTTCAATGGGCTGGATGATGCTCACCCATATTGGGGAGGGCAATCTACTTTACTGAGTCCACTGATTCAAATGCTCATCTCATCTGGAAACACCTTCAAAGATACACCTAGAAATAATGTTTAATCTGGGCACCCGTGGCCAGTCAAATTGACACATAAAATTAACCATCACATTGGTTAATGTGAGGCTGTGCCTGCATGGACTTGCCACCATCCATTATGAAGCGCCCCTACTGGGCATGGCTGAGTTCTTATTGATCAAATTCCCTTTAGGTTGAATTGACCCAAATGTCAATTAGTGATGCACAGTCTTAAAACTGCAGGTTGTGTGAACTGCTCTTGAATAAAGCTGCATGGCCCATGTTTTATATTTTATATAGCCCAGAATATGTTTTTATTTTTCTAGGTACATATCCAGCCATTTTGAATTGAATGGATTTTGAACTTGAGACACCGCAAATACATGTCACTTCCCAAAGAGGAAACAATTAAAACTTTACACAGATTGATTGTGTTTATTACTACAAACTACACTTGTTTTCTCACCTGAAATCCCAAGTATTCTTTTGTATGTGTTATCCTCTAGTTAGGGCATCTAGTGCATGGAAACCCCTGTTTGTGAATTCAGTCTTAGGTAGTCACCTGCTTCTCCTTCAGGAGAGGGAATACTCCTGACTCCAGAAAGTGCTCCTGTAACATCCTGTACATATTTCAATTGCTAAATTTAATTCATTCCATTGTCATCATTATGTCTGTCTACGCTACTGGATGCTGGGCTCTTCAGGTCATTGTTATATCGTCTATCTTTATATCCGCACAGGGAGCATGATATCTGAGGCATTGTGAGTACTCCACAAATATTTGTTAAGTGGATTTGTTTATTGAAGGAAGAACTCATGTACTTTATTTGATTACCTGATGGGAGCTTTGCATCATTTTCTGGTTTTCTTTTCCCTTGCATGACAGAAAACTTCAAGCCAGATTTTATGCTCTGCTGTGATAATAGCTACCTTATCCCAATTCTAAAAGACTTCTGCTTATTTTTCTTTAAGTTAGCCTGACTACATATTTTTATTATAAGTGATGTCAAATGCATTTTAGAACTACAAATAACATAAATTATAAAGGTATTTGGCAAATTTTGGCTCATCTCTGATTCATGTTTAAGGAAAATTAATGCCTTTCGCCATAGTGAACTTAATCGCTGTGATGGTAACATTAAGAAAAATCAAGGAGCAATAACTATTAGATAAACATGGGAAGGTGGTATGTATTATGCTTATAAATAGGAAGGAAAAATGAGGATCATTCCAAGAATTGACTTCTGATGTATAAACTATAAATACATACATTTATATGGAGAGAGTTGCTGAAGTTGACTTGGTGTGGATGGATATTATGTAGCTGGAAGAACCATGTGTTGAAAAAGTATTTTACCTTTAGCTATTTAATCGTTTTTATTTTTTTTTATATCTAAGAGGAGAAAAGGACATAGAAAATCCAAAGAATTTCTCAGAGGAAAAGGAATATTATAAACCTGGTGAGAAAGCTGCACAGTGGTCCAATTACGAGAAAGGCAGATATAAGATATATGTACTAAGGTCAGACAGCACAGTCTGAAAGGTGTACTTCTATCCCAATGAGAGAAAAACAGTATTAGATTTGAGATTGGGGAATGGTTGCCTTGGCTAGTTACAGTGACATAAATCAACAAGAATATTACTTTGTGAAGCGAGGAGGATAGTCTTTGTCAAATTACTCTTGGTTTTGTTATAGGCTAACCAAAAGGCCTAGAGCCAGAGTGAAATGGGAAAACAAGAAACAATAGGAGAGAAAAGAAAAATCAAAATGCTTGATGACAAGCCAGAGCTTTATTTATTAAAGTTTTACTTTGGAAAATTTGAGGAAGTAAAGTAGTCCAGCATTTTCTTGAGCTGAAAACAGACCATTGGTCCTACTTCTAAAGCAAACAACACTTTCTAAATGAAAACAAATAAGTGAAAGAATCAACAAAGAAGCAGTCATCTCACCACGAAATGAGTCAATATTTGCTCTTTATGGTAACCAGAAATATCTGGTTTTGTTTTTTAAACCTGATGCTATAACATTTTTGAAATTCTTACTAAAGTTTAAAAAAGGTACATAGTCCAACCTTTAGTAAAAAATTGGAAAGAACTTTCTAACAGTAGGAGAGGTTTGCTCTTACAAATGAACTCCAGTTTTAGAATAAAAAATGTACTCATTTAAAGTGTTTTTGTTTGTCAAAGTTGACAGAAATGTCTAGACATTGGGAGGTGGGAAAGTAACATGCCTGTGGAAAGTGCTGGGGTGGGAAAGAAAGCCCGAGGGTGTTGGCTGAGCTTGGCCTGTAGTGAGAGCTCTCATCCTTGACAGTTGCTCTCAAAGGGCACAAAACATTTAGGCCTCATTATATTTGAAATTTCCTATATTCATTATTAACATTTAATCATGAAATTTCACATGCAAATCCACATTTCTGATTTCTCTTGAAAAATCTGATAGCATTCCACAATAGTAGCTCTCACTGAATAAGACTGAATAGTGGCTGCTCATTTGGGACAGAGCCAGTTCCCCATTGTCCATTCCCCTCTCACCCTTTTATTTTCTCCAGACGTGGAGGCTGAATGTCAGTTGTAATCCATCCATCCATGTGATGGTTATTTGTCTGATGGTAGAATTAACAGAATATTAGAATATGTCTGATAACCTCATTTGTATCAAAAAGCATGATGCAGACCAAGATGCCACATGATTCAAGAACAATGAGAGAAAGCATATTTCCTTGTGGAAGTGAGAGTATCCTAGGGATTCATATGCATTTAAATAGATCTCTGCAGAAATCACCTGCATGTTTTGCTCATTTACTCACTTATAGACTTTGTGTTTAAGATACCCAGTTTAGCTTTTGTACCTGTGATCTTATCTTCAGGCACGGATCATCCCTGAGGCTGAAATAATATGTTTATTATTCCAAGAGACATTCCCCTTTTCTTCCTTTTCAATGAAACTCTGAGATTTTTTATGGTGGCAAGGTGTGTATAGCTGGGTCTATGCCTAAATTTTTAATCACATTCCTGTATTTCTCAGCTTCTCTTGTTTCTAGCCATGTAACCCAGTTCTAACCAATGAGATGTAGGCAGAGGATGCTGATGAGCCGGGGAATATTTTTTTTCTCTACAAAAGATGACAGGCACAGTTGGTTTGGCCCTTTGACCATTCCCGCTTTCTTCCTGCTTTGAAATGAACAAGTTCTCTGGAGATGCAAAATCTACCTTGTTCCCATGGGGATAGCCATGGGAGCAAAAGCCAATCTGTGAAGAGTACTGAGCAGAAATAAAGCAAGAGTCTTGGCCCTTGGGTGCGACTGAGTAGCTAAACCAATTGCCAGTACCTGTTTAGTTTTGGTTATACGAGAAAACTAAATTCTTCACTGTTTAATTCATGGTTGTTCAGCTTTTCTGTTACTTGCAGACAAAGGCATTCCTAGTCGATACATTCCTTTTCCCTCTCCTCCACTCATATATGCACAATGCTTCCCACCATTCCTGTACATCCCACATTTGCCAAATTATGCCAACACCCCAATTCAGTTCCTACTGGACAATATTTGCAAGGCATGGCACTTGGAGTGAGGGTTCTACGAAGATAAGACAAATTATTTGTCTTTAAATAGCTTGTTATCTAGAAGGGAAAATTAGATACATGCACACATAATTGCAACACAAAGTAGAATAGGACAGTGTTATGGAAGTGCAGGTTGTTGTGGCATGTTCGGGGTGGGGGGTGACATAAGTGCAATTTTTGGTTCACAGCCTCCTTGGGAGCTTCCTGGGTGTAATCTGAAACTGGCTCCCATACACAGGGGGCAGCAAGAGACTCAAGAAAGAGGCAACTCACTCTACACATTGGTAGGTGGCAAATTAAATAAGGGAGGGAACAAACCTACAATGCTTGTTTTGGGCGGCCACAAGATGAGTAGATTTCCACACCCGCTCACCAGAGTCTTAAAATGGAGGGCAGCTTTTATTATTAGAGACCTTTCAGTGTTCACTAAAGATAGGCCTTGCTGGCTTTCACTGAATGCTTGCTGGGTGAATTTAGTAAGGGCTTCTATGTATGCTGTAAGAATTTAGTAAGGGCTTCTATGTGTGCTATAATGTCCTCCAGGCCAACAGAGGGAACAAATGGTGACCAAATGATTGTACCAGTGGAAAACAGAACATGCCCCCCTGGCCTTCAAGAGAGGGAGGTTGGCAGCTTTAGGAAACTGACCTGGCTGTGCACACCATACATACCGGCTGGGGAGGCAGCAATCTCAGGCACGAGGAGACGGACTGGGGGTGAGATATACCAGACCAGGACCCCCACCTTCTCCCCTCTTTCAATGGTGTGTGTTCCATTTCAAGTATAATGTGTTTCAACAGGTCCAGCTTGCAGCAGGACAGTGGGACCCCTGAGGAGATTGCATAGTTTCCTTTCACCCAAGGGTGCAAAGTCTCCGATCTGGATGAGATGTCCTATTGCGAATTCCAGGAGACAACTCCCAGGTGTGACGGGGCCCAGTGTTCTCAACAGCATAGCAGGTTGATCCATGGTGAGAGTTGGGACAATGGCTTTTTCCTGCCATTTCCACACCTCTACAGTACTGGGTGCCTTGGCAGAGGTCCCTGGTCTTGCATGTGGGACAACAGGCCATACTGGTTGATCATTCAAATGTATTAAAGCCTAAGACAGTACTTTAGTTCACCCTGCCAAGGTGATTTCACTTGATAGTAATTTAATCTGCTGTCTTAATATTCCATGTTTCCTTCCTACCAGCCCTTTGCTTGCAGATTGTAGGGGAGATGGAACCTCTATTTAATGTCATGTTCTTTTGCCCAGTCTTGCACATCATGACCTTTGTAATGTGATCACTGATCACTATCACTGATACTCAAAAAGAGTATCCATACATGATACTCAGCTTCTCTAATCCCCTAACAGTGGTAGCCTGGTTTGTGTGGCTTAGGTTAAACCAGACCCAGTGTCCACACAAACCAAGACATGTTTAAACCCTCACTTGCAGGGAAGGGGCCAATATAATCAATTTGCCAGTCCCTCCCCAGTTGGGAACTACAGTGGATGGGTCCAATCATCCGTAACGTTGCCTTGTGCATTGCTTAGAACACACAGGACATGTTGTACTGCCATTAACCAAGTCACTGTATTTCAAGGGCAATTTGACATCCTTGGCAATATGCCATCCTACCCAAGCATTGTGGTGGCTGCTCCTTTTATACACCCAAATCTGCTGTATCTACTAAAGGGTCAGTTGCTAGGGCTTGTATCTGAACTGGAGCATCAGCTTCCTGATTGCCAGGGGGTGTCAGTGCCTTACTAGCTGGGATGTGGAAAAGAATGAGGATTGCCTCAGGCTCTTGGAGGCAAACCCAAATGTCCCTCCACACATCCTGACCAACAAGGACCCACTCATGAATCATATGCCATTGTTTCCCATTGTCCAGAGCTGGGACCAAAATCTGAGGGGCACTCTCCCCTCTGTTGTCTCTGTCACAGTGCCTGACCCATATCTTCTGGAGGCACAGACACCTCTAACCCAAATGCTAGTTCTGCTTGGTAGATGTGCAGAGCTTTCATCTGCTTCTCTAGTATTTTTGCCTTCTCAAAGGAGGCTTGCTGCTCTGATCCCCAGTCCCAAATGTGCCCTTTCTTTACCAGGTGGAGACAATGTGCTGGGTAGGGAATAAAAGTTCTCCAAAACCCTAAAATCCCTACAAAGGCTGGCATCTCTTTCACATTCTTAGGAGTTGGATAGGCTTTGCATCTTAAACACAGCTTTTGGGACAGCACATGTCTTACCTGACCGAACGACTCCCCCAAAAGCTTTGCAGTGGTGCCTGGGCCTTGACTTTTCTGTAAGTTCACTGCACATCTCCCTTGCAGATGTTCTAGCAAAGCCTGCAGAGTGACCTGCAGCAGAGGCAATCATCAGTGTAATGGGCCATTTTACTAATGTGGGGAAGGGGAACAGGGACAGGTCTTGGCTACCATCCCATGACATATTGTGGGGCTGTGCAGGTAGACTTGGGGAAGCACTTGAAAGGTCCATTATTGCCCCTCCTATATGAAGGCAAGTTGATCTTAGTTATCAGAAACCTGTACTTGTCAAAATCTTTTCCATGAATCTCCTCGAAGATAAAGCACTTTTTCAGTAACAGTTTGTCGAAGCATCAGAGTAAAACAATAACTGCTTGCAAATGACAAAAGACAAAAAGTAGCCATGGTTAAAGATCTGATTAGAGTTCATTATAATGCAGTTGTCAAGAGAATTTGGTTATTTTTGTGACATACATTTTAAAATTATGACTGATAACATTATACCAAGGCATATCAGGTTTTTAGGAATTTCATACAAGTATACCCTAAAGAAAGTGTACCACTTCTTAAATTTGACAATGCTTCCCATGAAATTTAACATATACAAAAAGTTATATGGTTGTAAAACACTTAGTTTCTTTAATAGAGAAGGCTCAGGTTTCTTAAGTAATCAAGGACCTGATAAAAGACAAAACACAAAATCTTTGTTTTCTAGACAGATTACATTAAAGGCAAAGAAAAACCTTTATTTATAATTTCTTACTAGAGCAAGCCAATAATCTAAGAAAACTTTGTCCTTTTAACAGAGAGAAAACCAAATTCTAATTTTGCAGTGTACTTTTGATATTAAAACTCTCCGTTTTTTCTTTTTAACTTAAATCTATTTCAACTTTAGCTTGACTACACATAACATTTCTTTCTCAACATTTTTTCCTGCGAAACTGCAACTTTCTATATCCATTCAGCTTTTGTCCTTTTTTTTTTTCCAATCTTGGAACAATCATTTTACTTCAGGACAAAATTGCTTTCTTTTTTTCTTTACCAAAACAAATAATGTCCTTTATCTAAAAAAAAACACGTTCTATTTTTTTTACCTACTTTTCTTATACAGTCATTTTCTTTCACCCTTATTATTTCTAATAGATTTGTAAAATACCTTATCTCTTTTACAAATAAATTTTGGTAATACCCTCTGCAGGTAGAAAAACATCACACATTCACAATACACATCTATAGACATATTACATAAACATACAGACAGACACAAACGGAAACTCCATGGCTTTCATTCCAAAACTTAAGCCATGAATCAGGTACCCACTCACATGGCTAAAGCTTTTTACTGATATTTGTGATCTTATGGAGGCTGTGGACTAGATTTTTGGGCAAAGGAACTTCTACAGCAGTCTAGTTTAAAAAAGCCTCTTTCCCTGCCTTTTAAATTAAAAAAAATTTTTTTTTACAGTCTCTGTGGGCAATGTTTTGGTTATCTCCAGGGTGTTTATATTTCAAACACATGATAAGATTTACAACCTCAGAAGACAGAGAAAGAATGTAAGTTTTCTCCTAGGGGTTTTGAGGTCATTACTATTTAAAATTTTCCTTTGTAATAGGAGGCACAGGGTGTTTCACCTGCTTCCTCATCAATCACCATAACATTATCCTCTTTATTCTCATCACATTCCCAGGGATTCCACCCCTTAGTGTCTCAGTCAGGCTTTGTCACAAGCACTTGGAGCTTAATCCACAGCAATTTGCACCCTTCTCGCTCTGCAAAATGGTACACTAAGGTCTCCAACTTATTATCCTGCTCTCCCACCTTGTCTGGCAGCCCTGAAGCTAGCAGAGTAGTGGACAACTGCATGTCTTTCTCTGACCTCAGCTTTTCTTCTAACTCTCTAACTCAAGCTCCAGCCTCCAGTTGGGCACTGATATCCAGCTGAACTGCCCACAGTAGAGTACAGCCCATTGCAAGAGCCCTTCATTTCCCTTTGCTGCAGTGTGCTATGTGCAGTTTCTCAAGCAAAAAATAACAGCTGCCATTTTTGGGACATCCCCATACTCATGGAGCAGTCCACAAGCATCTAACATATGGGCCACCCTTCCCCACATGAAGTTTTTTTTTTTTAACATCTTTATTGGAGTATAATTGCTTTACAATGTTGTGTTAGTTTCTGCTTTATAACAAAGTGAATCAGCTATATGTATACATATATCCCCATATCCCCTCCCTCTTGCGTCTCCCTCCCACCCTCCCTATCCCACCCCTCTAGGTGGTCACAAAGCACCGAGCTGATCAGCCTGTGCTATGTGGCTGCTTCCCACTAGCTATCTGTTTTACATTTGGTAGTGTATATATGTCCACCCACCTGAAGATTGATGGCTAACTCAGGATTTCCCCTGTGGATGCCTCTTTCCCAAGGCTAGGGAATTTAAGAGGCTTGTATGGGCCACCCCTCCCCACACAGAGGTCCATGGCCACCTCAGGATTTCCCCCATGGATGCCTTTTTCCCAAAGCTCATTTCTTTGGTCTCCTGCCTGGCTTGCCAATTATAGGTTTGCAGTCTCCTCAGGAGCTTCCTGGGTGTAATCTGAAGCTGACCCCCATACACAGAGGGCTGGGAGAGACCCAAGAAAGAGGTAAATCACTCCAGATTGGAGGGTGGCAGGTTTAATAAGCAAGGGAACTTACTTACAAGGCTTGTCTTTGCTCAGCCGCGTAGATTTCTGCACCCACCTGACAGAATCTGAAAAGTTTATATAGAGGCCTAAACTGGGTTCAGTCACATACACTGTCCAGATGGTCTCAGGAATACCTTGCTTTCTCTGTGTCCTTGGAACAGCTCCCACTGTGGGAATGGTAGGTAGAGTGTACATTCCAAGGACAGGGGAGGGGGTAAGAAGGTTTCAGCTCAACGGTCATGTCTTTTCGATGACCTTCCCCAACACTACTGCACCTAGTTCCTGGCTGGAGTTGTCAAGAGAGATTTCCTAAAGAAGTTGGGATTTGAGATGAGTCTTGAATGTTGGATAAAATTTTAGAGACTGGCAGGAGGAAAGTCATAGAGGCAGGAACATGTGGATCATCCTGGGGAGCGTGGGTTCTGCAGCTCCCTGTTCCCACACTCCAGGCCCACTGGCCTCTGTTGTTCTTCCAGTGAGCAAGCCTGTCCCAGCTCTGTGTCCTCACACGTGCTCTTCCTCCTGCTTGTGGGTCTCCCTTCTCCTCCAGTCTGCTGGCCATCCTGAGAATAATGTTTCCTTAGGGAGAACGTCTCTGAGTACCCAAACAAGTAAGTCCCAACTGCTTTCTCTCTCTTGTACTGTATTCTTTGCCTTTACAAAGTTTATATGCTCACTTATTTAGCAATTGTTAATATTTATTGAAGACCTGTTGCATTCCAGGCACTGGACTCCTTTAGTAGCTACATTAGTGAATAAAAAAGTCAAGTCCCATGCTTGTACCTTCAGATAGAGGGACAGACGATAAACAAGCAAGCACACAAAATTGTTACCTATTGTGTTAAATGCTAGGAAGGAAATAAGTGTAATCTGCTTGGGAGAAACCTGGGTGCTGTTTATTAACTCTGCTAATAATAGGACCTATTCAAATGACTTTGTAATGATAATAAAGATAATATCCATAAAGAGCTAAATAGAATGACTGACACATAACACTAAAGTTAGTAATTACAAATTTGTGTGTGTTTCTAAGTAAACATTTTATTGAAATACATATACAGGAGAGAACACAAAAGTGTGTGCTTCAAGAATTTTTATAAGTGAAACACACGTATGTAACCAGGCCCAGATCAAAAAACAGAGTATGACTGACTCAAAGCCCCATCATGTTTCCTTCTAGTCACTTTTCAACCTGAAGGGTAATTACTATTTTGACCTCCAATGGTATAGAATGATTTTGCCAGCTTTTTGAACTTTACGTAAATAAATTTAAGAGGTATGTATCCCTTAGTGCTTGTTTCTTTTTCCCTCTTAATAAATGATGTATTTAAGAGTGTGGGAATTTTAAAAAATTATATAAATTTCAGGTGTACAGCATTATAATTTGACATCTATATACACTATAAAGTGATCACCACCACCACTCTGGCCATCCTGGGAAAAATAATGTTTTCTTAGAGAGAAGGAGACATATAGTTGACCCCCTTTGACTGTTTTGCCCACCTTCCAAACCCCTTCCCCTCTGATAACCACTAATCTGTTCTCAATATTTATTTATTTATTTATTTTAAAATCTGTTTGTCGTGTTTGCTTTTTTAGATTCCACATATGAGTGAAATTACATATTTGTCTTTTGCTGTCTGGCGTATTTTATTTGCTATACTACTTTCAAGGTTCATTCATTTTGTCCCAAATGGCAGGATTTCACTCTTTTTTTCACTGTTTTATATATATATGTGTATGTATATATATATGGTTGGCCCAAAAGTTCGTTCGAGTTTCCGTAAGATGTTACGGCAAAACCCGAACAAACTTTTTGGCCAACTATATATATATATATATATATATGTACACACATATATGTGTATATTTATATACATAGAAATATACACATATACCACTTCTTCTTTATCCATTCATCCATTGATGGACCCTCTAGGTTATTTCCATGTCTATTGTAAATAGCACTGCAATGAACACAGGGGTGTATATATCTTTTCAAGTTAGTGTTTTTGTGTTCTTTGGATAAATACCCAGAAGTGGAATAGCTGGGTCATATGGTAGTTCTTTTCTTAAATTTTTGAAGATCCTCCATACTGTTTTCCATAATGACCACCAACTTACAGTCCCACCAACAGTGCACAAGGGTTCCCTTCCCTCCCCATTCTCTCCAACACTTGTTATTTCTTGTCTTTTCCATAATAGCCACTCTAACAGGTGTGAGGTGATATCTCATTGTGCTTTTGATTTGCATTTCCCTGATGATTAGTGATGCTGAACATCTTTTCATGTGTCTGTTGGTCATCTGTATGTCTTCTTTGGAAAAATGTCTATTCATATCCTCTGCCTATTTTTTAATCAGGTTGATTTTTTGTTGTTGAGTTGTGTGATTTCTTTATATATTTTGGATATTAATCCCTTATCAGATATATGATTTGCAAATATCTTCTTCCATTCAGTAGTTTGCCTTTTCATTTGGTTGATTGTTTCCTTCAGTATGCAGAAGCTTTTTAGTTTGGTGTAGTCCCATTTGTTTATTTTTGGTTTTGGTTCCCTTGCCTGAGGAGACATATTCAAAAAAATATTGCTAAAATTGATGTCAAAGAACATACTGCCTATGTATTCTTGTAGCAATTTTACAATTTCAGGTCTTACATTTAAGTCTTTAATCCATTTTGAGTTTATTTTTGTACATGGTGTGAGAAAGTAATCCAGTTTGATTCTCTTGTATGTAACTGTCCAGTTTTCCCAACACCATTTATTGAAGAGGCTTTCTTCCATTGTATGTTCTTGCCTCCTTTATTAGATTAATTGCCCATATAAGTGTGGGTTCCTTTCTGGGCTCTCTATTCTGTTTCCATTGATCTGTGTGTCTGTTTTTGTGTCAGTGCTGTAATGTTTTTGATTACTATAGCTTTGTAGTATAGTTTGAAATCAGGGAGTGTGATACTTCCAGCTCTGTTCTTCTTTCTCAAGACTTTTTTGGCTATTCAAGGTTTTTGTGGTTCCATACAAATTTTAGAATTATTTGTTCTAGTTCTGTGAAATATGCCATTGGAATTTTGATAGGTATTACATTGAATCGGTAGACTGCTTTAGATAGAATGGACATTTTAGCAATTAATTATTCTAATCCATGAACACAGAATATTGTTCCATTTATTTGTATCATCTTCAGTTTCTTTCATCAGTGTCTTATAGTTTTCAGTGTTTAGGTCTTTCACCTCCTTGGTTAAATTTATTCCTAGGTATTTCATTATTTTTTGACACAGTTATAAATGGAATTGCTTTCTTAATTTCTCTTTCTGATAGTTGTTTTATTTTGTTTTGTTTTAATATTTATTTACTTATTTGGTTGTGCTGGGTCTTAGTTGCAGCAGGCGGGCTCCTTAGTTGCAGCTCACAGGCTCCTTAGTTGCGGCTCATGGGCTCCTTAGTTGTGACATGCATGTGGGATCTAGTTCCCTGACCAGGATTGAACCTGGGGCTCCCTGCATTGGGAGCACGGAGTCTTAACCACTGCACCACCAGGAAATGTGGGATCTTTCGTTGCAGCATGCTGACTTCTTGTGGCATGCAGGCTTCTCTCTAGTTGTGTCGTGTGGGCTCCATAGCACATGGGCTCTGTAGTTTGTGGCATGCAGGCTCTCTAGCTGAGGTGCACAGGCTCAGTAGTTGTGGTGTGTGGACTTGGTTACCCCATGGCATGTGGTATCTTAGTTCCCCAACCAGGGATCGAATCCATGTCCCCTGCACTGGAAGTTGGATTCTTTACCACTGGACCACCAGGGAAGTACCTCTGATAGTTTGTTTTTAGTGTATAGAAAAGCCACAGATTTCTGTTTGTTGGTTTTGTATGCTGACACTTTACTGAATTCATTTATTAGTTCTAATACTTCTTTTAGTGAAGTTTTCAGGGTTTTCTATATATAATATCATGTCTATATATAATAATAAATAGTGACAGTTTTACTTCTTCCTTCCCAATTTGGATGCCCTTTCTTTCTTCTTCTTCTTCTTTTTTTTGCCTAATTTCTGCTGCTAGGACTTCCAATATTATGTGGGATAAAAGTGGTGAGAGTGGGCATCCTTGTCTTGTTCCTGATCTTAAAGGGAAAGCTTTCAGCTTTTTACTGTATGGTGTTAGCTGTGGGTTTGTCATATATGGCCTTTATTATGTTGAGGTATATTACCTCTATACCGACTTTGTTGAGGGTTTTTATCATAAGTGGATGTTGAATTTTGTCAAGAGATTTTTTTGCATCTATTGAGATGATCAAATGGTTTTTATTACTCAGTTTGTTAATGTGGTGTATCACACTGATTGATTTGCAGATACTGAACCATCCTTGCGTCCCTAGAATAAATCCCACTTGATCATGGTGTATTATCTTTTTAACGTATTGTTGAATTCAGTTTGCTATTATTTTGTTGAGATTTTTTGCACCTATGATCATCAGAGTTATTGGCCTGCAATTTTCTTTTTGTGTGTGATGTCTTGTCTAGTTTTGGTATCTGGGTGATGCTGGCCTCATAGAATGAGTTTGGAAGTGTTTCTTCCTCTGCAATTTTTAGAATAGTTTGAGAATGGTAGGTGTTAACTGTTCCCTAAATGTTTGATAGAATTCACCTGTGAATCCATCTGGTTCTGGACTTTTTTGGGAGTTCTCATTGTGGTTTTGATTTGCATTTCCCCGATATTTAGTGATGTTGAGCATATTTTCATGTGTCTATTGGCCATCTGTATGTCTTCTTTGGAAAAATGTCTATTCAAATCCTCTGTTCACCTTTTAATTGGGTTGTTTATGTTTTTGACACTGAGTTGTACAAATTCTTTATACATATTTGGATATCAACCCCTTATTGAATATATCATTTGCATATATATCTCTCATTCAGTAGGTTGCCTTGTCACTTTCTTAATGGTTTCCTTTGCTGTGCAAAAACTTTTTAGTTTGGTGTAGTCCCATTTGCTTATTTTTGCTATTGTTGCCCTTGCCTGAGGAGATATATCCAAAAAAATATTGTTAAAACTGATATCAAAGAGCTAACTGCCTATGTTTCTTTCTAGAATTTTTATGGTTTCAATCTTAATTTAAGTCTTTAATCCAGTTTATTTTTGTACATAGTTTAAGAGTGTGTTGTACATTTTCATGTTACTAATTAGCATCCTCTTATTTCAGCTGGAAGAACTCCTTTCAGTATGTCTTACTACCATTTCAGTAAGGTAGGTCTACTGGTGATGAACTCCCTCAGCTTTCATTTGTCTGGGAAAGTCTTTATCCTCCTTCATTTCTGATGGATAACTTTGACAAATACAGTATTCTCGGTTGGCAGTATTTTTCTTTCAGCATTTTGAATATATCATCCTACTGTCTCCTGGACTTTAAGGTTTATGCTGAGAACTCCACTGATAGCCTTATGGGGAGTTCCCTAACAAGTTGTTTTCTCTTGTTGCTTTTAGGATTCTCTCTTTATCCTTAACTTTTACCATATTAATTATAGTGTGTCTCTGGGCTTATCTTATTCAGAACTCTCTGGGCTTCCTAGACCTGGATGTCTGTTTCCTTCTCCAGATTAGAGAAGTTTTCAGCCAGTATTTCTTCAAGTAATTTTTCTGGCCCTTTTTTGTTCTCTTCTCCTGGGATCCCTATAATGTAAATGTTATTCCACTTGATTTTGTCTCAAAATCCCTTGAGGTATCTTCACTTTTTAAAATTCTTTTTTTCATTTTCCTGCACTGTGTGGGTGAGTTCAATTGTTTTGTCTTCCAGCTTGCTGATTTATTTTTCTACCTCATCCAGTCTGCTGTCGAACCCCTGTAGCATATTTTTCAGTTTGATACTTTCTTGTATTTTCTATCTCTTTGTTGAAGTTCTCACTGTGTTCATCCATTCTTCTTCTGAGTTTGGTCAACATCTTTATGACCATTACTTTGAACTCTTTATCAAGGAGATTGCTTATCTCCATTTTGTTTAGTTCTTTTTCTGAGGTTTTATCTTGTTCTTTCAGCTGGAACATATTCCTCTGTCTCCTCATTTTGCCTAATTTCTTGTGCTTATTTCTATGTTTTAGGTAAATCAGCTATCTCTCCTAGTCTTGAAGGAGTGACCTTATTTAGGAGATGTCCCGTGGGGCTCAGAAGTGCAATCCCACCTGTCCACCAGAGCCAGGAGCTCAAGGGGTGTTCCCTGTGTGGCCTATGTGCACCTTCCTGTTGTGGTGGGACCACAGCTGCTGCGGTGTGCTGATGGGCTGGGCTATTGCCCCACTCCCCCAACTGTGAGGCCCAGCTGAGGTGTAGGGATGGGCAGGGCTCTCAATGGCCATGCCCACTGGTGCTAAAAGGTTAGAGGGAGAATTCCAAAACGGCGCCCTCCAGTGCTGGCATTAGTAAGGTAGCCTGAGATCACAAAAATGGTTGCCATCAATGTCTCAGTCCCTGGAGAGTGTCCCAACTGGTTCCTGCCTCTCCAGCAAATGCATTAAGATTAGTAAGTCCCCTTCACCTATGGTCCATGTGCTTTTCAGTCTGGTGTTTTTGTGCTGGATTTTGGGTCAAGTTAGCCTGCACATGAGCTCTATGAGAGTGGATTTTCTGTTACCTGCAGTTCTGTAGTTTTCCTGGGTATATTTTCCATTGGTTTTCAAAGTCAAATATTTTGGGGGTTCATTTCTCTTGTGCAGGATCTAGGGGCTGGGGTGCCTGATGTGGAGCTCAGATCTCTCATTCCTCAGGGAAAAGATCCATACCTTTGTGATTCCTCTTAATAGTGGATCACTGTGGCTGGAATGTGCATTTTTTCTTGGTGAGACAGTATCTCTGCCTCTCCTCCGTGTCTTGATGTGGTCCTTTTACCATTTGTTGTGGAACTCTGTTCATCCAGTTTTCAGGTTCCTTTCCAAGGGAATTATTCTATATGTAGTCATAGGTATGTTGTGTTTGTGGGAGGAGGTGAGTCAGGATCTTCCTGTGCTGCCATCTTGAGCACATCCCCATGTGGGATTTTTTTTAATGTTTATATTCTGTTGAAAATATTGATATTCAAAAAAGTGGTTTTGGATATATTCTAAAAATTTAGATGTCACCAATTAAAATCAGAAGTGTTGGTTTTATTGTTAAAAGAAATATTCATTCTTATAAGACTTAACTGAGACTTAATTTCTACCTGAATGATTGCTTGCTAAACAAAGTATCAAATATGAATTGTAGTGTAGCAAGAAAATACATGGGCATAAATAATTATTTACACAGCAAAGGAAACAATCAACAAAGTGAAGAGATAACCTACAGAATGGGAAAAAATATTTGCAAACCGTATATCCAAGAGGATGGTTAATATACAAAATATATAAAAAACTCATTCAACTCAATAGAAAACCAAACAAATAATCCAACTTTAAAAATGGGCAAAAAACCCGAATAGACATTTTTTTCAAAGAAGGTATAGGAATGACCAACAGGTACATGAAAAGATGCTCAACTTTATTAGTCATTAAGGAAATGCAAATCAAAACCACAGTGAGATACTACCTCACACCTGTTAGAATGGCCATCATCAAAAAGAGAAGAGATAACAAATGCTTGTGAGGATCTGGAGAAATGGGAACCCTTGTGCACTACTGTTGATGGGATTTTAAACTGGTACAGCCACGATGGAAAACAGTATGGAAGATCCTCAAAAAATTAAAAATAGAACTACCATATGATCCAACAATTCTACTTCTGGGAATATATCAAAAGAAAACAAAAACACCAACTGGAAAAGGTATCTTCACCCCTATTTTCATAGCAGCATTATTTACAATATTCAAGTCAGGGAAACAACCTAAGTGTTCATCAGTGGATGAATAGATAAAGAAGTTATGATATACAAGTAATAGAATATTATTCAGCCATTCCTGCTATTTGCAGCAACTTGGATGGACCTTGAGGCATTATCCTAAGTGAAACAAGTCAGATGGAGATAGACAAATACCATATTATTTTAGTCATATGTGGAATCTTAAAACAAAACAAAACAAACTCAGAAAAAGAGATCATATTTTGGTTACCGGAGGTGGGGTGGGGGGAGGTAGAATTGGAAGAAGGTGGTCAAAAGGTACAAACTTCTAGTAATAAGTAAGTACTAGGGATGTAATGTATAATATGATGACTGTAGTTAACAGTGCTGTCTGATATATATGAAAATTATTAACGGAGTAAATCCTAAAAGTTCTCATCACCAGAAAAACATTTTTTTCTTTTTTGGTTTTTTAAAAAATTGTGTCTATATGCGACGGTGGATACTACATAAATTTATTGTGGTCATCATTTCACAGTATATGTAAATCAAACCATTATGCTGTACACCTTAAACTTATACATGTATCAATTACATCTCAATAAAACCGGAAAAAAAGGGCTTCCCTGGTGGCGCAGTGGTTGAGAGTCCGCCTGCCGATGCAGGAGACACGGGTTCGTGCTCCGGTCCGGGAGGATCCCACATGCCGCGGAGCGGCTGGGCCCGTGAGCCATGGCCGCTGAGCCTGCGCGTCCGCTCCGCAACGGGAGAGGCCACAGCAGTGAGAAGCCCATGTACCGTAAAAAAAAAAAAAAAAAAAAAAAAACTGGAAAAAAAGAAAAAAGAATTAACCAGTAGCAATAATCCAGACTACCATTTCATGAATTTTGGATACACAAAGAATGGGAAAATATTGTCATAAGATTTTGCAGCATACAAAAGCATTTGATCCTAATTCATCACTGTTAATACTCCTGTCTTCTTCAGTAGTGATGGACCTAAGTTATATACGTCTGCCGATTTATTTTATTTTTTGTTTATTTTATTTTTATTTTTTTTCAGGCCATGCCACCACGGCTTGCAGGATCTTAGTTCCCCTACCAGGGATCGAACCCGGGCCCTCGGCAGTGAGAGTGCAGAGTCCTAACCACTGGACAGCCAGGGAATTCCCTCATTAGGTTTATTACATGAGCCATAATGCAGGCATATGTGCAGGATAGGTCTTGAATGCCAACATCTTCCATAGGCTGCTTTAGTAAGAAACAGGACTTCACCATTGATTTCATTTACTAGGCATATCCTTTTCCTCTGAGATGTATCATGCTATCCTTCTGGTGTTTTTTTCTTCAGGAGGTATGAATGAGCTGTAAGGTAGACAAGTAATGCACTTAACTACTGAACAGGCAATAAGCAAAGCAAGGCAGAAGAGAAAGCCATTCTGACACTGTGAACTCTGAGGGGCTGGGATGGCTCAGGATACACTGGAAGCAGCACCTTTCCCACTCAGGCCATGTTCTCTAGCACTTCTTCAGAGTACCTTTACCTTTAGTTGAAACTACCGGTTCTGCATCAGCATTGGTTGCCTCAGTCTTAGCTGGGCCATTCTGTTGCCTGTGGTTGTAGCTTGTTCATTTTCTTTGCTGTATAGCATTCCATCGTTTGAAACTGCCACAATTTATTTATCTATTTTAATATTGATAAATTCTTTCTTTTCCTTTTTTTTTTTTTTTTTTTGCGCGGGCCTCTCACTGTTGTGGCCTCTCCCATTGCAGAGCACAGGCTCCGGATGCGCAGGCTCAGTGGCCATGGCTCACGGGCCTAGCCGCTCCGTGGCATGTGGGATCTTCCCGGACTGGGGCACGAACCCACGTCCCCTGCAATGGCAGGCAGACTCTCAACCACTGTGCCACCAGGGAAGCCCGATAAATTCTTTCTTAACATCTGTCATTCCTCTCGGCCGCATGTCCGTACAGAGTTCAATAGATTTTTGTTGGATAAATGGCTACTAAGTAGGTGATGTGAAATAATACTGGAAAGCTATTTGGGGCCATAATGTAGAGAAACCTAGAAGTCTAGTAAGAAATGTGCACTAGTTTCTTGGACAAACAAGCTTCAGGGAGGAGAGGTTAAAACGATGGACTATGGAGCAGACTATTTGAATTTGACAGCCAGTTCTACTTACTAGCATTTACTGTCTATATAAATTGGGGCAACTTACCTAATATCTCTGTGCCTCAGTTTCCTTATCTAAAACAAATGGGTATCATAGGGTAATTGTAAAGATTAAATGAGTTAATATTTATAAATTGCTTAGACCAGTACCCAGCACTTAGTAAGTTTTACAGCAGCAATTGCTAAGTAAAATGGGCGTCCACTGTAGGTTTTTGAACAGGGAAGTGGCATTTTTGGTGCAGGGTGAAAGGGTAATAAAGGGAGGGCCAGCAGTCCAGTTACAGCTACTGTTTTTGTCAGGAGGCTGGCTCTCATTGACCCAAGGAATTTTGCCTGAATAAGAAACACTAGTGAGCAACTCACATGAAGAGAAAAAACTTGAAAATTAGAATGAGAAATTTACATTTCAAAGATTCCATCCTTTGCCTCCACAGACAAATTGTGAATGGGTGGTTTGGAATTATAACCTGTAATTAGAAAATTTTCATCTTTTATAACCATCAGTTAGTGAGCAAACTATAGTTGTTACAGCAGTGGAATTTCAGACCAGCGGGAGAGGGATTTCTTTCCATTTCACTGAAATGGCACAAAGTAAGAATTTCCCTCTTGCCTAAGCATCTGGCTGGTCTGGTGAGATTTGCAGAAATTTCCACTGGAAGTTTCCTGCAGTGAAGTTGTCTGTGTTGTGCTGGGTTATCTCATGGAGCCAAACTATGGAACAGTGAATATAACGGAGTCTGGGAAGAAACATGCTGCACTCCAACAGCATAATTTGAAAATAATTTAAGAAAAGGACCACTTATGGAGTTAGGAAAAACAACAAAGGATACTGCAGAATCTTAGACTAGAAACCCTGGGAAGACCTGACCACCCTAGGCTGAAGGGGAAGTGGGAGGAAGTGTTTACCAGAACCTGGAGAGGGCTGAGGACAGAAGCCGTGGGCTTTGGTTGAGGAGGCATCCAACCAATGGCTCCCTGATAAGGAGGGAGCTGCGAGAATGAACACGGGATAAATACCAGACTTTCCTCTTACCCCACCTCCCAGTCTCCTGCCAGCACACCCATTGGCTGAACCTGTCTGGAAGCTGGAAGGTGTGGGGTCCATTGATGCAGTTCATAAGGGTGAGGCTTCCTAAGGCTCAGAGCACGTGGAGAAGGCAGAGGCGTGGACCTGAAGGGGCAAATAACGAATGTCCAACGGAAACAGAGAACAATGGCATGGACCAGGTAGCCCATTTGGCTATTTCCAGAGTCAACCTAATCTCATAAAACAGCTGTAATTAATAGTAGTAATAACTGGTATAGTAAAAATGTGGCTTTTATCTATTGGGCGTACCCTATGGGCCATGCAGTGTACTCAGAAAGTTGCATACTTTATTTTATTTAATCCTCACAATATTCCCATAGCTAGTATCATTGCTATCTTGCAGAATAGAAAAACTGAGGTTTAGAGAAGTTGGGTGATTTGCCCCAAATCCCATAGCTCATAAGAAACAGGAAAATTAGTTTAGTCTCATGTTTTCTAATGCCAAAGTCCATGCCCTTTTTACCACTTCATTGGTAATCAGTAAAGTAATTTACTGATTACTTTTATTTGTGCATTCACTTAAAGTATTTTCTACTCAGTTAAGTGAACTTATTTGTATAAAAATAGAAGCAATGCAGAAATTATAGATTCAAAAGTTCAGTTTCATCTCTGTCCCTCAAAACATGTCCCTCCTCAGGAGTTTTCACTGTTAATGGTAGGTTATGTCTCCTTCTTCCAGAATCTTTTTTTCCTATGTATTTACAAATTTGTATATAGGTAAGCACCTACATAGCTATTCTATTTTACATAAGTAGGGTCATTTTGTTTATAATTTGTTCAACTTCTTACTCTGGCCTTTTTTTCCCCCCTCTTTGGACCCCTCCCTACCATAGTGACTTATGTTATTATCCTGTGGCTTAAATACATAGTTATATAATTAGGTATAAAATTCCTGATTTTGTGCTTCTAGGTAGTATACAACTATAAAACCCAAATAAAGAACCAACAAAATTTCAAAATAAAAAATTAAATTATCAATGTTAATGTAATGCAGTTTAATGTAATTGAAATTAAATTGTCAGTGGTTCAGTTTAGTAATAGGAAGATGTTTTATCTTTTACTTGTTGACTTTATCCTTTTGATTTTGAGCATGATGGGCCATTATTTATGGCATCATCATTATCATTTTATTATTTTTCCTTTTAAACAATAAACAATACACTCTCTTTTGATCCTGTGAGCAATTAATGTAATAGTGCATACCCAAATATACTGAAAAATTTTAAAAGGACCATTTAACAAAAACATTTTCCATGCATCTCTATAATTATGTGTTCTGGTAGTGAACTTTTGCAAGCTAATTAGATCAGAGGGAGATACATACAAAGAATCCACTTTCTTCCTAAATGGTATTAACAATTATACTGCTATATCTGGATTAATGTCTATAGTATGACACAACTCTCCAACAAATATTTCTCTCCTCAAACTATTGTTAAGCTTTTAGGTAGGACAAAATGAGGTAATTTTTGGCCTCCATTTGACTTAGGTGCCTTATTTCCATTCTAGTTCTGCCTCAATTCTTTCCTCATTAGACTGTTCCATTAGAGTATACTACTGAACACTGTCATTTTCATGATGTATAGCAAAATCCCAATTTATTAAGTTACTTAAGAAACTAAAGTTTTAGTACATGAAAATGTCTTTCAATTTTGAGTATCACTGCAAATCTCAGGATTTATCTTTATAATTGGTTAAAATAAATGACCTAAGTACAACAGCAGATATAGAATGTTGTCATTTGGATATTAGGACATGCCAGCTCAAATGCATTCAGTTATGCCTATTAGAACATAGAAGTTAAATGCTACCTCTTCAAATGATCAGTTGATAATAACCTGATTATAAACCACTGTGCAAAAATGAGAACATTGGAATTAGTATCTGTTTGTGGGTATTGAGTGGTCATCCTGATTGACCCAGAATATATCTATGTTATTTTTTTCCAAGAGTTTCAATCAATCATGTGAGAATAAAGAATTATAATAATCTCAGGGTATTTGTGGATACGGCTTCCCCCTCCCCCACCCCCGCCCTGGTGTAAGTGAGCGTTTCCCAGTTTGAGAATCACTGTGCACTATGTTCTACTTTCCTGCATGGGGTACAGAGGCCATCAGGATTGGTGGCAGTTACCACTCTGCTAGTTTGTACTGTGGCTTTGAGGCCCTTTTTTCCTCTTTCAAGATATACTCACTTACTCTAAAAGATAAGAGGGAAAGTCATAATGGTTATATTGGTATGTAATGACGTCAGAAATGTATTATCCTGCTGTGTAACTCATCCAGGTGGCATGACTGCCAGAAATGTGTTTTGTTTCTAGATCTTTCCTTAGTATTCAATATGGGAATATCTCATTGAAAAGAAAGTGTCCCCTTAAAATGCTACTTGTTTTCAAAGTTACTGATAGTTAAGAAAAAGACACAAAAGGTTAATTTTCCTTTTTTTCCCCCTCCCTCCCTCCTTTCCCTCTTTTCCTTTCTCCTCTCCTCCTCCTTCTTCTCCTCCTCTTACAACTTCTTTTTTTCTGAAAAATATACTTTAGGCTACCTCCTTTGCCTTGAAAGTATAAAACAGACATATTCCCAAGTTGATAAAGCTTGTTGGGGGCAGAACTGTTACTAGACTAGGCTCTCCAAGCCTCCCAGGACTGTGCTCTACATACTAGATATCTTCTGAGGAGCATAAATCAATAATATATTAAGAAACATGCAGCCTTACACAATTCCAATTAATAAATATAGTAGGAATGAGGGAACTATAAAACCACCATTAGGCAAATACCACAGTAGTAATTGTTGCAGGCAAGATCCACTGATGGATAAAATCAGTGGGTGAAAGATAGGGTAGAAATAGCATATTAGCAAAATCTCAAAAAAATCTGCCCCCCAGGGAAAATGATAACTTGTAATAGTAATTTGCAATGAAGAAACCCAACAGACGACATAATGACCAAGTGTTCAAGGTCAATGTCCCTGGTACTGAGACATATCAGTATCTCATACCTCTTGATATCATGCACTGAGAAGTACACAAGATCACTTTTGCAGTAATCTTGCCAGAAAAGGTACAAACTTCTCTTTAATCATGAGAAAACATCACATAAACCCAAATTGAGCAACATTCTACAAAATACCTGTCTACTACTCCTTAAAAGTATCAAGGCCATGAAAGACAAGGAAAGACTGAGGAATTGTCACAGATTAGAGGAGACTAAGGAGACAACCAAATGCAATGTGGGATCCTAAATTGATCCTGGAACACTAAAAGGACATTAAGAGAAATACTAGAGAAATTCAAATAAGATCTGTAGTTCGGTCAACAGTATTGACTGAATATTGGCATATTAATTTCCTGGTTTTGATACATGTTAACATTAGAAGAAGCTAAGTAAAGGGTATATGGAAACGCTTTGTACTGTTTTTGAAACTTTCAAATTATTTCAAAATAGAAAGTTTAAAAAAGTAAAGAAAAGGTAGAATTGGTTCAAGATGATCGGGGTAGAAGGACGTGTGCTCATTCCCTCTTGCAAGAGCACCAGAATCACAATAAACTACTGAACAGTCATGACAGGAAGACACTGGAGCACACCAAAAAAGATACCCCACATCCAATGACAAAGGAGAAGCTGCAGTGAGACGGTAGGAGAGGCGCAATCACAATGAAATCAAATCCCATAACCTCTGGGTGGGTGACTCACAAACTGGTGAACAGTTATACCACAGAAGTCCACCCACTGGAGTGAAGGTTCTGAGCCCCATGTCAGGCTTCCCAACCTGGGCGTCTGACAATGGGAGGAGGAATTCCCGGAGAATCAGACTTTGAAGGCAAGCGAGATTTGATTGCAGGATTTTAACAGGACTGGGGAAAACAGAGACTCCACTCTTGGAGGGCACACACAAAGTAGTGTGTGCATCAGGACCCAGGGTGAAGGAGCAGTGACCCCATAGGAGACTGAACCAGGCCTACCTGCTAGTGTTGGAGGGTCTCCTGCAGAGGCTGGGGGAGCTGTGGCTCACCACAGGGACAAGGACACTGGCAGCAGAAGTTCTGGGAAGTACTCCTTGACATGAGCCCTCCCAAGTCCGCCATTAGCCCCACCAAAGAGTCTGTAGGCTCCAGTGCTGGGTTGCCTCAGGCCAAACTACCAACAGGGAGGGAACTCAGCCCCACCCATCAACAGACAAGTGGATTAAAGTTTTACTGAGCTCTGCTCACCAGAGCAACACCTAGCTATACCCACCACAAATCCCTCCCATCAGGAAGATTGCACAAACCTCTTAGATAGCCTCATCCATCAAAGGGCAGACAGCAGAAGCAAGAAGAACTACAATCCTGCAGCCTGTGGAAGGAAAACCACATTCACAGAAAGATAGACAAAATGAAAAGGCAGAGGACTATGTACCAGATGAAGGAAGAAGATAAGACTACAGAAAACACTCTGAGACACATAGTAATCAAATTGACAAAAATTAAAGGCAAAGAAAAATTATTAAAGGAAACAAGGGAAAAACGACAAAGAACATACAAGGGAACTCCCATAAGGTTGACAGCTTATTTCTCAGCAGAAATTCTACAAGCCATAAAGGAGAGGCACGATATATTTAAAGAGATAAAAGGGAAGAACCTACAACCAAGATTACTCTACTTGGCAAAGATCTCATTCAGACTGGAAGGAGAAATCAAAAGCTTTACAGACAAGCAAAAGCTAAGAGAATTCAGCATCACCAAACCAGCTCTACAGCAAATGCTAAAGGAACTTCTCTAAGTGGGAAACACAAGAGAAGAAAAGGACCTACAAAAACAAACCCAAAGCAATTAAGAAAATGGTAATAGGAACATACATATCGATAATTACCTTACATGCGAATGGATTAAATGCTCCAAGCAAAAGACACAGCCTTGCTGAATGGATACAAAAAAAGACCCATATATATGCTGTCTATAAGAGACCCACTTCAGACCTAGGGGCACATACAAACTGAAAGTGAGGGGATGGAAAAAGATATTCCATGCAAATGGAAATCAAAAGAAAGCTGGAGTAGCAATACTCATTTCAGATAAAATAGACTTTAAAATAAAGAATGTTACAAGAGACAAGGAAGGACACTACATAATGATCAAGGGATCAATCCAAGAAGAAGATATAACAGTTAAAAATATATATGCACCCAACATAGGAGCACCTCAATATATAAGGCAAATGCTAACAGCTATAAAAGAGGAAATTGACAGTAACACAATAATAGTGGGGGATGTTAACACCTCACTTACACCAATGGACAGATCATCCAGACAGAAAATTAATAGGAAACATGAGCTTTAAATGACACAATATACCAGATAGATTTAACTGATATTTGTAGGACTTTCCATCCAAAAACACCAGATTACACTTTCTTCTCAAGTGCGCATGGAACATTCTCCAGGATAGATCACATCTTGGGTCACAAATCAAGCTTTGGTAAATTTAAGAAAATTGAAATCATATGAAGCATCTTTTCTGACTACTACGCTATGAGATCAGAAGTCAATTACAGGGAAAAAACCGTAAAAAACACAAACACACGGAGGCTAAACAATACGTTACTAAATAATCAAGAGCTCACTGAAGAAATCAAAGAGGAAATCGGAAAATACATAGAGACAAATGACAACGAAAACATGATGATCCAAAAATGGAATGCAGCAAAAGCAGTTTTAAGAGGGAAGTTTATAGCAATACAATCCTACCTCAAGAAACAAGACAAGTCTCAAGTAAACAATCTAACCTTACACCTAAAGGAGCTAGAGAAAGAAGAAAAAACAAGACCTAAAGTTAGTAGAAGGAAAGAAGTCATAAAGATCAGAGCAGAAATAAATGAAATAGAAAACAAAGAAAATAGCAAAGATCAATACAACTAAATGCTGGTTCTTTGAGAAGATAAACAAAATTGATAAACCATTAGCCAGACTCATCAAGAAAAAGAGGGAGAGGACTCAAATCAATAAAATTAGAAATGAAAATGGAGAATTTACAATGGACACTGCAGAAATACAAAGCATCGCAAGAGACTACTACAAGCAACTCTATGCCAAAAACTGACAACCTGGAAGAAATGGACAAATTCTTAGAAAGCTATAACCTTCGAAGACTGAACCAGGAAGAAACAGAAAATATGAACAGACCAATCACAAGTAATGAAATTGAAATTGTGATTAAAAATCTTCCAACAAACCAAAGTCCAGGGCCAGATGGGTTCACAAGTGAATTCTATGAAACATTTAGAGAGGAGCTAACACCCATCCTTCTCAAACTCTTCCAAAAAATTGCAGAGGAAGGAACACTCCCAAACTCATTCTACAAGGCCACCATCACCCTGATGCCAAAACCAGACAAAGATACTACATAAAAAGAAAATTACAGACCAAAATCACTGATGAATATAGATGCAAAAATCCTTAACAAAATACTAGCAAACAGAATCCAACAACACATTAAAAGGATCATACACCATGATCAAGTGGATTTATCCCAGGGATGCAAGGATTCTTCAATATACACAAATCAATCAATGTGATAAACCATATTAACAAATTGAAGAATAAAAACCATATGACCATCTCAGTAGATGCAGAAACAGCTTTTGACAAAATTCAACAGCCATTTATGATAAAAAGTCTCCAGAAAGTGGGCATAGAGGGAACCTACCTCAACATAATAAAGGCCATATGTGACAAAGCCACAGCAAACATCATTCTCAACGGTGAAAAACTGAAAGCATTTCCTCTATCTAAGATCAGGATCAAGACAAGGATGTCCACTCTTGTTGCTGTTATTCAACATAGATTACGAAGTCCTAGCCATGGCAATCAGAGAAGAAAAAGAAATAAAAAGAATACAAATTGGAAAAGAAGAAGTAAAACTGTCACTGTTTGCAGATGACATGATACTATACATAGAGAATCCTAAAGATGCCACCAGAAAACTACTAGAGGTAATTAATGAATTTGGTAAAGTTGCAGGATACAAAATTAATGCACAGGATACAAAATGCAGGATACAAAATTTTGCACATTAATGCAAAATTAATGCACAAATCTCTTGCATTCCTATACACTAACAACAAAAGATCAGAAAGAGAAATTAAGGAAACAATCCCATTCACCATTGCAACAAAAAGAATAAAATACCTAGGAATAAACCTACCTAAGGAGGTAAAAGACCTGTACTCAGAAAACTATAAGACACTGATGAAAGAAATCACAGTTGACACAAACAGATGGAAAGATATACCATGTTCGTGGATTGGAAGAATGAATATTGTGAAAATGACTATGCTACCCAAAGCAATCTTCAGATTCATCACAATCTGTATTACATTACCAATGGCAATTTTTCCAGAACTAGAACAAAAAAATCTTAAAATTTTTATGGAGACACAGAAGACCCCAAATAGCCAAAGCAATCTTGAGGGAGAAAAATGGAGCTGGTGGAATCAGACTCCCTGACTTCAGACTATACTACAAAGCTACAGTAATCAAGACAATATGGTACTGGCACAAAACCAGAAATATAGATCAATGGAACAGGATAGAAAGCCCAGAGATAAACCCATGAACCTATGGTCAACTAATCTATGATGAAGGAGGCAAAGATATACAATGGAGAAAGGACAGTCTCTTCAATAAGTGGTGCTGAGAAAACTGGACAGCTACATGTAAAAGAATGAAATTAGAACACTCCCTAACACCATACACAAAAATAAACTCCAGATGAATCAAAGACCTAAATGTAAGGCCAGACACTATAAAACTCTTAGAGGGAAACATAGGAAGAACACTCTCTTGACATAAATCACAGCAAGATCTTTTTTGATCCACTTCCTAGAGTAATGGAAATAAAAACAAAAATAAACAAATGGTACCTAATGAAACTTCAAAGCTTTTCCACAGCAAAGGAAACAATACGAAAAGACAACCCTCAGAATGGGAGAAAATATTTGCAAATGAATCAACAGACCAAGGATTAATCTCCAAAATATACAAACAGCTCATGTAGCTCAATATTAAAAAAACAAACAACCCAATCAAAAATGGGCAGAGGACCTAAATAGACATTTCTCCAAAGAAGACATACAGGTGGCCAAGAAGCACATGAAAAGCTGCTCAACATCACTAATTATTGGAGAAATGCAAATCAAAACTACAATGAGGTATTACCTCATACTGGTTAGAATGGGCATCATCAGAAAATCTGCAAACAATGAATGCTGAAGAGGGTATGGAGAAAAGGGAACCCTCTTGCACTGTTGGTGGGAATGTAAATTGATACAGCCACTATGGAGAACAGTATGGAGGTTCCTTAAAAGACTAAAAATAGAATTACCATATGACCCAGCAATCCCACTACTGGACATATACCCAGAGAAAACCACAATTCAAAAAGACCCATGCACCCTAATGTTCATTGCAGCCCTATAGGTTATGGAAGCAACCAAAATGCCCATCAACAGATGAATGGATAAAGAAGATGTGGTACATATATGCAATGGAATATTACTCAGCTGTAAAAAGGAACGAAATTGGGTCATTTCTACACATATGGGTGGACCAAGAGAGTGTCATAGAGAGTGAAGTAAGTCAGAAAGAGAAAAACAAATATCATATATTAGCACATATATGTGGAATCTAGAAAAATCGTACAGATGAACTGGTTTTCAAGGCAGAAATAGAGACACAGATGTAGAGAACAAATATGTGGACACCAAGGAGGGAAAGCGGAGATGGGGTGGGGAGGGTGGGATGAAATGGGAGATTGGGATTGACATATATACACTAATATGTATAAAATAGATAACTAATAAGAACCTGCTGTATAAAAAATTAAATAAAATTAAATTAAAAAAAGATTTGAAAGGTAAAAATAAATAAATAAATCTAAAAAAAAAAGGTAAAGAAAATAATATTCAGGACAGAGATTCTCTCCTCTTGAGAAGGGAAGAAAAGTTTGAAATTTTTAAGACCATCTTTAGAGGGTCAGTCAAGTTGACAGGATAAAGTTCTTTGAGAACACTTATATACTGTAGTTTGCCTGAGGAATTCATTTTTTTTAACTTTTAAGAATATATGTTTATTTATTTGGCTGCATCGGGTCTTAGTTGTGGCATGTGGAATCTTCGTTGCAGCATGCGGGTTTCTCTCTAGTTGTGGCGCGTGGACTCCAGAGCACGCGGGCTCAGTAGTTGTGGGCTTAGTTGCCCTGCGGCATGTGGGATCTAAATTCCCCGACCAGGGATCAAATCTGCGTCCCCTGCATTGGAAGGCAGATTCTTAACCACTGGACCACCAGAGAAGTCCCATGAGGAATTTTATTGATTTCATTTTGTCTTCCCTTTCCTATTCTCCACCAGAATATCTTGCTATTCCTTAACAAGTGTGATTTGAAAATTGTGTTGTATATTAAATGTTATTTTATAAAATTCTGACCACACAAATTTTTCCTGTTGAGAACTCATTTCCAACTTTACAGGGAGATGAAATGAGTTTTGGTTCCCCCAGTTATCTGCGGTAGTCTGCTTTTACGGACTGTATCTCATCTTTTAAATGAGTCACAGTTGTATCTAAATCTGATAAAGTTAACCAATCAGCAAGTGTCTACTTACCACTTGCTGAGAACCCAGAACATAGCCACAGTCCTCAATAAGCTCACAATGTCTTTGAAGAAAGAAGATGAACACAGAGAAATCAGGGCAAAACCCTTAATGAAGTCCTGAATGAGGTCCTGGTGTAGAATTTAAGCACTGTTGGAGGAAAGGGGTTAGGAACTATAATGGTCAATGTAAGTTTCCTTCATAAAAAATTATTTGTGTCAATACATCAAGTTGTACCTCTTAAATAAATACAATTTTTATATGTCAAAGATAATCTCAATAAAGCTGTTAAATAAGAAATTATTTGATCTAAGTCTTGAATTGTGGGCAGAAGTCCATAGATGGTGGAGAAGGAAAGGATTTCAGATAGAGAACAAGTCATCACTGGAGTGGTCAATGGCAGGAACAGGCTGCCTAGATGTTGTGGCAGTGGATGTTGACCTGAGGTTGGATCAATAGTCAGTGGTAGGGGAAGAGGGGAGACTGGATTATGGAGATTCCTGAAAACCAAGTCAAGGATATTAGAGTACAAGCCTGCTGCAGACAATAGACAGCCTTTGCACGTTTGGGAATAAGGAGGCTGTTGTAATAATCCAGATGGGACCTGAGACCATGCTAGGTTGGCATGTTGATAGTGGGGATGAAGAATGGATATGACTTAGAATACCATAGGAAACATTAAGATTTGATGAATATGAGGGAAATGGAAAGGAGTGACAGAGGACTTGAAGATTTTAGGCTCAGATAGGTGGATGCCAGTACCACTGACAGGAAATTCAGGAGGCAAAGAAATTTAGGGAAAAAGGATATCATTCTGGTGTAAAGTTTGAGAAATTGCAAGAGGTTCAAATGAAAATGTTTTAATAGTTTTATAAACTCATTCATTCAACAAACGATCACTTGTTTTGTGCTGGAATTTAATGCTAGGTGCTGAGGATAAAAAAAACCTATGATATGGGGCTTATCCTAAGGGAGTCTGGTAGAGACAAACATACAGGCTATGGTTGTAGGGAGGATGAAAAGGTTCTAGGAGCACAAAGGAAAGACAATTTCCCCAAGGTTTTGGGAGTATGGGATTATAGGTCAGGCAAAATATGAAAGACCTGAAACATGTTGAGTCATTAGCAAGAAGTAGGAAGCGGTATCTTAGATTGGCTAAGTCCAATTTTTTAAAAATTAATTATTTATTTTTGGCTGAGTTGGGTCTTTGTTGCTGCACACAGGCTTTCTCTAGTTGCAGTGAGTGGGGGCTACTCTTCATTGTGGTGCACCGGCTTCTCATTGCGGTGGCTTCTTTTGTTGCGGAGCACGGGCTCTAGGTGTGTGGGCTTCAGTAGTTGTGGCACGCGGGCTCCATAGTTGTAGCTCATGGGCTCTAGAGCACAGGCTCAGTAGTTGTGGCACACGGGCTTAGTTGCTCCGCGGCATGTGGGATCTTCCTGGACTAGGGCTTGAACCTGTGTCCTCTGCATTGGCAGGCGGATTCTTAACCACTCCGCCACTAGGGAAGCCTGCTAAGTCCAATTTTAATGAAAGAAAAAAAGGCAGACAATCAAGGTGTGAGTCCTGCTGATACTCTTACTGAGAGAACAGGAGAAAGTTGAGAGTCAGTGATAGAAACGGAGAAAGTACTGGAAAAGTTGCAGGAGAATTTGTAGTGGTGCCACAGACACTGAGTTTCAAGGAGGAGAGAGTTTGCCAATTGTTTGGATTTGAAACAGCTTTGAGGGGATTATTTCAGTGAAGTGGAAAGGGCAGAAGTTGGAGAGTAACTAGAGAGGAAATAAAAGCATTGAGCACTCATTTGAAAAGTATGTAATAAAAGAAAGCCGTAGGGCTTCCCTGGTGGCGCAGTGGTTAAGAATCTGCCTGCCGATGCAGGGGACATGGGTTCGAGCCCTGGTCTGGGAAGATCCCACATGCCGCGGAACAACTAGGCCCGTGAACCACAACTACTGAGCCTGAGCGTCTGGAGCCTGTGCTCCGCAACGGGAGAGGCCGTGACAGTGAGAGGCCCGTGCACCATGATGAAGAGTGGCCTCCGCTCGCCACAACTGGAGAAAGCCCTCGCACAGAAACGAAGACCCAACACAGCCAAAAATAAGTAAATAAATTTATAAAAAAAAAAAGAAAGAAAGCTGTAAAATAGGAAGGTAACCAGAGGGGCACCAAGAGCGAGTGCAGTAAAATCTTCTCCACTCATTCACTCTACTCAAAAAATGTTGAGTCATTTGCCAGACACCGGGATGGGTACTTCACATATATTTTCTCTTTTAGACCTCACAGTTTTTTGAGTGGGTATTATCTCTTCAGCAAATATTTATTGAGGGCTCCTTGGTGCCAGATAGTATTTCAGGTGATGAGGATACAACAGTGGACAAAAATAGTCACAGTTCCTGCCCTCTTGGTGCTTATTGTCTAAAGGGAGAATTGACGTTAGATAAATCATGTCACACATTAAGAAAAATTGCAACAGGAAGAAAGTATACTATTATGGGATAGTGATCATTCAAATAGGGCGGTGCTCCAGTTCACCTTTGTCTGTGACCAAAAGTTTTGCTCAACAAGTTAATAGAGGAAAGGTCATGACATCTTTATGAAAAATGTTCCAACTTGCAGAGAAGTGTGCAAATGGGCACACTGGGTTTGCTGTGACTTTTAGGGCCACTATGATTGTGGGCACTGATGTTAGATGACTTCAAGTGGAGACCTGTTCTGCTGCCCTCCTGAATCTTTTGACTCATCAAAGGTGCCTTTTCAAAGTCAAGCATGGTTCCAAGATTGTGCTCCGAAAGTGGTGGAGTTCGTGTTTAAATTCTGAACCTGGGAAGCTGGTTCAGGTTGACCAAATGTCCTCTTCTCCCCAACCATTCTGGAATTTAGAACCTCCAGACAGCCCACCCAGAGGTGGGAACCATGGAGTTTCTGGGCAGCATTCCTACTCCAGCCTCTGGAGTTTCTCATTTGGTCTTGACTCCCTATTTCTGTTCTCGTAGTTCCTGATTATTTTCCTTTTTGCCCAGATGCTGATCTCAGTTTTTAACTCCTGCCTGGTAAATTGAAATCACCTCTGACTGGTTTCTTGTTTGTAAGTTGGTTTCTGTCTCTGGAAGAGTTGTGCTCCCATCTCCTGATAGGTTTCATCATTGTTTCCCCTTCCCCGTCATCTGGGAGGCAGGCAACTTCAAGTTTCCAGGATATATGATCATCTTGAAAGCAGATCGACTTTTGAGCTTCGTTTAGTGTCCTATTATGGTGATTAACCCAGAGTCATCCTGGTGTGGCTTTGAAGAAGTGAAATGCATCCTCCCTGCATTCTTCTCTGAGCTTCTTAGTGCTTTCAGGTCTTACAGGTAAATGTGTCTTACAAGGCTTGTATCTTTGTGTGTCTGTGGAACAAGTTACCATCGTGAGCAGGTTGAAAATTATTGTAATAAATTTGAAAAATAAGACTGTTAAATAAATTCATGATCACCAAACCAGAAACAAAAGTAAGGCTCAAACCTGGTCCCTTTTTATTCTCTCCCTTAGCAGCATGCTTTCCTGTTAGCCCAATCCTCCCTAAACTAGGTCTCAGAGTGTAAAAGTGGAACCAATTTTTGTTTGTCTGGAACTCACCAAAATGTAGCATCTTTTCCCTCACATCCTCATGGAGTTACCAGCTCATTATGTTTGATTTACTGGAGAGTCTGAAGCTCTTGACCGTAAGAAGAAATGATTTCCCACACTCTCTTGTGCCCTGAAGTATTTTCTTCTTTCCTCATCAAGAGTTTTATTAAATCTTTCCCTCCCTTTCTAACGACACAAGAACATGACCTGGAAGTGACCTTTTAAAGCTTTTCATATGTAGAGCAATTTACCATAATTACAATAGGACTGAACTTTTTTCTTGAGTTTGAGGAAAATTTAATATGAATCCATTCATTTTATTTATTTTATGTATTTTTAATTTTTATTTTTAAAAATAAGTTTATTTATTTAATTTTGGCTGTGTTGGGTCTTTGTTGCTGCACACGGGCTTTCTCTAGTTGCGGTAAGCTGGGGTTACTCTTTGTTGTGGTGCGCGGGCTTCACATTGCTGTGGCTTCTCTTGTTGTGGAGCACAGGCTCTAGGCGTGTGGGCTTAGATAGTTGTGGTGCGAGGGCTCAGTAGTCGTGGCTCGAGGGCTCTAGAGTACAGGCTCAGTAGTTGTGGTGCACGGGTTTAGTTGCTCCACGGCACGTGGGATCTTCCCGAACCAGGGCTCAATCCCGTGTCCCCTGCATTGGCAGGTGGGTTCTTAACCACCGCGCCACCAGGGAAGTCCAGAATCCATTCATTTTATATTTAAGTTCGTGAGTCACACCCACATTATGTCCCTGATAAAAATTCTGAAAGGCCACAGCAAGAAGCAGAAAAGGGCCACCTCCATAAGAGTGTCTGTCTATGAGCCCATGTTTGCTTTCCAACCCTAAACAGAAACGCCTGACTCAGCACTGTCTGGGGAAATCAGCCTTTGATTCAAAAAGATGTTGTTCAGTGATGGTATCACAGTCCCAGCCATAGCATCAGCCCACCAGGAAGTCTGAGGAAGAGAGGCAGGCAGCCAGAAGGACAGAACTTTCTTCTCACCAGGAAGTACCTACCTCTAAGCGAGAGATGGATCACTTGGTGCCACCAGGGGAAAGATAATTTAGCCATTGTGTTCACGATTAAGAAGCATTCCTCTTTACTCATGGAAGAGTTTCAGTGTCACTCCCGCCTGGAACCAAATGAAATCCTCCCAAGCCATGGTTGGGATCGAGAATTAACCACAGAACATGGTCACAGTGAGTTTGTGGCCTGGGCTGGGCACTCTGTAATTGAGCTTGGGTCGAGACCAATCTTCTCCACAGTCGCGGTGGCCCTGTGCCATTAGTATGGTGCCCATGAGTGGAGGAGGCTGCAGCTCACTGAAGGTGCCAGCCGTGAAAATGGCTCAGAAGAGACGGCGCAAACAAGCTGCTGTGCTCAGGCTCGGGTCCATGCTGTTGGTGGCCAAGCAGGACAAGTCAAGGTCGTAGAACTGAGATAGGTTGGGACCTGGGACCCTTTATGGAGTGCTTGCCCTTGCACCCGGACAAACGTCTCCTCGAGCAACAGAATGCAAAGCACCTATAAGGGACTGAAAATCACTGCACGCATGCACCAACTACCATTTCTGAGGTGCTGAGAGCAAAAGCAGGGTATTATGCATGGTCCCTGCACATAGCACCACCAAGGGGGCGGGCAGACCCCCTAAGCCACCCCTCCGGCCCAACCCACTGATATGCCCCCACCCTCATCCCATTTAAGGGACCATCCTGCCCTCCTCGTAGAGCGAGCGAGGGCACCTGTTACTTGTTTTCTCTCCCTTGTGCAGCAGCGCAAGTCCCAGTAAAATGTTGCCTGAATTCCTCATCAATTTCTATTGATTAAAGAGTCCAAGGACCCGGGTCAGTAACAGAACAACTTGGGACTTAGGGCATTGCCCCCAATGAGCATCAGCACTTGGGGTTCTAGTGACCAGGCGAAGAGACCCTCCAGGTGTCTGAGCACACCCTCCAGTTCTGCCAGGGCATGTTGGCATTTCTGCTGCTCGCCTCAGCAGTGGCCAGAGGTTTCTTCTTCTCCCTGTCCTCTGCCAGGGACTGCACTTCCAGCTCTGGAGCTGCCATCACGACCCCCAGGACTGAACTTTATTCTTGCAGGTAATTTAATGTTTTCTTTGAGTTTGGGGGAGGGATAGTCAACTCTGTTTATAAAAGGATGTATCCTGGGGTCCAAGCAATATAACCAATTTGCAAGGGAGAATGTTTGTATTAGAGAACAAACAGACCCTAACTGCCGATTTTAACGTGGTTGATTGGTATTTATTCTTTAATAACTCATAACTCAGGCGTCACTTCATGTAGGAAGCCTATTCTGAATTTCCCCACCCTCATCCAAAGACACTGAGTCAGCAAACCAGGATGTATGGTCACCCTCTATAAAGTTATGTCTGAATCTCAAAGTACTTACCGCACTAATCAATCTTCTGTAATCACACAATCAGAAAATGATAGAATGCAAAAAACAAAGTATGGTGTAGGGGATGGTTGATTTGGATATTCAGAAATGTGTTTACCATTGGATATTTCATCCAATGGTAAACACATTTCTCTAGAGCAGACTGCCTCGGTTCAAATTTAAGCTGTCTCACTGACTGTGTAATATTGAGCAAGTCACTTAATCTGCGCCTCGGCTTTCCCCATCTGTAGAATAGAAATAATAATAGTATCTACCTAACAGGGTTGCTGTGAAGATTAAATGAGTTACTTGTGCAAGATCCTTACAACAGTGCCTGAAGCGTAGTAAATGCTACCTAAATATTACCAATTATTATTATGGCATGTGGTTGGTCCAGTAGAAGAGGTAGAATTTGAAAGGGAGCTGAAGGATAAGTGTGCTAGGTAAAGACAGCTTTTTACCAGTATGCAGGGACACACTTTTTTAAGGCTGTAAAGGTTAGCAGCTAAGGTGATGTAAATAGTTGTTTTCATTTTATTTCTACTGGTCTCCATTCACTGCTTTGGTTTGGGAACGTAATTCTCTGGTTTTTGGCCCAGTGGAACTTAAACTCCACTTCCCTTCTCCTGAGCTCATGACAGACACTGATATGTTGATAATGGTATTTTTTCCAGTGAGCAGATGAAGCCTCAGAATGCTTCTCACCATGGCCCTCCAGAAAGGTCCTGCCAGTGCGACTGAAAAGACAAGAACACATATGCCATTCCCAGATGAGTCCCTCGTTTCACAGCAGAGGGACCTGGAGCCTAGAGAAGTGAAGTGACTTGCCCAAGGCCACACAGCCAGCCAGAGCAAGAACTGGAACTTGGGTTTTTCCCCTCTTTGGTTGGTATTTGTCTTGCCATCATGTATGGTGGTATTTATTTTCCTAACATATCACTTGGTTAGCTTAGTTTCTGGTTAGAATGGCCCCTGCCACCAATTACATTGATGTAGCTTTAGATGGTTAAATATACATATATATAAAATATACGTGTGTGTGTATGTATGTGTGTATATGTATTGTCAAAAGTTCATAAATAACAGAAGTAAAACCAATGAATCATTGAAGTAGTAATCAGTAAAAGTTTATTGTGCACATACAACAAAGACAGTTTATGAATCAAAACATGGAATGAGGCTCAAGGTGTACTGTTAAAAAACAAATTATATACTGGGAAGGCAGTGACTGTTTATTCTTCACCATGATTGGTTATAATATTAGAATAAATGATAGGGAATTGGTTAGTGGCCACCGCATATCAGTTTGGAGAAACAGTTTAAGTTTTGCTTATGATTTTCAGAGGCATAAGCAAGAAATGACCCAGGTCAAGTTAGTCTTGCAAAATGAGCTAAATTAAGCTTTGCTTGTATGATTAAACTGATTTTGTCTGCTCAGGGACTTTTCCAGGCTGGCCTCTTTGGTTTTGATTTTAACAATATCACATCGTATATTTATTACATTAAAGACATATGGCTGCAAATAATTAAAAACAAAAGGAAGCAAGGTACAATCATTCATCCACGAGATGCCCTACAACACTGTAGTGAAATTCATAAGCCTTGCTTGCTCTGCAGCAGTGCTGATGGCACTATCTATCTGGCTTAACCAAATTACTGTGGCATGATCTTGTAGTCAGGTTGCAAATGAAGGACTCCAGGCTAATCAACAGCAGACTGAGTGTACTTAGAGCTTCGTGCCTATAAGCATAAATTGTGATATTTTACTGCTTTTAAATGATGCATGATGAAATGATTGAAGACATCATTACATGGAACAATATCCAACAGGGAATGTGATATTCTTAATGATTTAGCACTTCTAGCTCTTATGGGAGTGTTAAGTACTTTTACTGAAGAGCTGTAGGGAAGTGGTGTGTTTTAAGATTAAGACTGGATCTAGACAGACAGTGGAGTCTTGACCATATCACAGACATGTTCAGGGAACCTGGCAAGTGGGTGAAAGTGGAGGGTCTAGCTCTAAGCTGGATCTGAGTGATTTAATTAGCATTGCTGAAACCCTAGTAAAATGGTTCTCAATCTTGGCTGAATATTAGAATCACCTGGGGAGCTTTTAAACCTCCCATGCTGGGGCCCCCTCCAGGGATTGTGAGTTAATTTTCTGGGTGGGGCCAGGTATTGATGTTTCTAAAGCTCCCAGATGATTCTAATGTATAGGCACAGAGGTAAACCAATGGTGTGGTCCTTGAGGAGCAAATACATCAGCCTTTTTTGGATCCTCCTCCTTTTTAACAACACTGGTGTAGGGATTGCTGTGAGAATAAATGCAGGAGCAGAGAGAAGGCGAAACAGGTAGGAGAATACAGGGGAGGGTCAGCAATTTCTCAAAACCTTCACCTACTTGTTCAGAGTTTTAAAACTCTCCTCATAGGTGAATCATTCGATACAATTTCTAAGGACAAATCATGTCTGGAATATGATCCTATGCCTCCTAACCTCGAATTGCAAAAAGGACTTAATGTATCCATCAATCTGTTCACTTAATGAGCTTTTACAAGAATACCTGGGGCCAAAAAACAGTATGTGCTCTCCAGAAGCAACACCTACATAACTTTTTGGAAATTGACACAGGAGAGGCACAGAATATGCATATATGGGCAATGGACTTTTCTTCTTCCCTCTCCTTCTTTGGAGCCAGTTACTGTCTCTGGTTCACGAAAACGTAACTCAGGACTGGGAGGACGGTATTGCCTTTGCATAATAAGGTGCAAGAGATAAAACTACCAGAAGGGCATATTCGACAGCTGATGTTTTTGGACACTTTGCCTGTTGGCTACACCAGGACATGAACCCCTTCCCTTTTTTTTTTTTTTTTTAATATCTTTACTGGAGTATAATTGCTTTACAGTGTTGTGTTATTTTCTGCCATATAACAAAGTGAATCAGCCATATGCATATGTATATCCCCTCCCTCTTGAGTCTCCCTCCCACCCTCTCTATCCCACCCTTCTAGGTAGTTGCAAAGCACAAAGCACCGAGCTGATCTCCCTGTGTCGTGCAGCTGCTGCCCACTAGCTATCTATTTTACATTTGGGAGTGGATATATGTCCGTGCCCCTCTCTCACTTCGTCCCAGTTTACCCTTGCCCCTCCCCATGTCCTCAAGTCCATTCTCTACATCTGCGTCTTTATTCCTGTCCTGCCCCTAGGTTCTTCAGAACCATTTTTTTTGGATTCCATATATATGTGTTAGCATATAGTATTTGGAGGTTCCTTAAAAAACTAAAAATAGAACTACCATATGACCCAGCAATCCCACTACTGGGCATATACCCTGAGAAAACCATAATTCAAAAAGAGTCATGTACCACAGTGTGCATTGCAGCACTATTTACAATAGCCAGGACATGGAAGCAAACTTCCCTCTTTTTTGATACTACTTGGAGCCGTACTTCCTCAGCCCTGATCTCTCACGTTCCTCCCATCCAGTGGTGAAAATTGAGGTTGCAGAGAATGACAGTAGACCCTCCCTGGGGCTGCATGTAAGAGTTGACAGGGTGAGGGCCATGAGGAGGTTGAAAGGACTGAGGGGCTATGGGGGATTGGGCGGAGGGGGTATGGAGTAGGGGTAGCTACTGAAATGCAAGCCGAACCCCGCAGGGAAGCCTATCCCATAAGCCCACTAACTACTGAATGAATAGATTTTCTCACCTCAATCTCAGGTACAAGACTGATTGATTGTTCTTTGGGATTTTGTATATTTGTTTGCTCTTTTGTTTTTATTTATAGACTATATTATATTACCTTTCACAACAATGATGGTTAGTGCTGGGGTAATAAAGGCCATAGAATTTCAGAGAAAGGTCAGGCTCCAGTCAATAACCAAAGCTTCAGGAAGCTGAAATGCTGAAAGTCACTAGAATTTCATAGACTATAGACTTTTTAATTGGAAAAATCACTGGAGAGACTTCACTCCACTCACTAATTTTCTAATGAAGTGACCTAACTTCTAGAAATAGTGAGGGAGTGGGGTCGAGATGAGGTGAGACAGAGGGAACCTTATAAGCCACGCTGTAAGAGGAGGGAAGACATAACACCCACTGGAGGATGGAGAAATCGGCCGCCTGGTTATTCAGGTTTGCTTTAACCTTGGGCAAAAGTGAATTATTTTAACAAAAGAGACTGAAATATTAATATGAACAAGATGTAAAGCACTTAGATATGGCTCATGTTAGGAAAAAATATGAGATCAGGGAAGTTCTGTGAGGGATAAGGCAGAGGAGAAGCATTGCAATTTACTTGGAAGTGAGACCTTCCTGTATAAACTTAGAAAACAAAAGGGTGACGCTTCTTCCTTTTCCTTTTTTCCTCTTCGCTGCTCTCCCCCATTCTCTCTCTCTCCTCTTCCCCCCTCATCGCTTTCTCCAGTCCAGTGTCATCACTGAGTGGGAATCCATGTTGAGTGACATGAGGCTCTCCTCAGTCAGTGCTTCCCTAGTGATCAAGACCGTGCCATCCAGGGAATTAACCTGCCATGTGTGTGGGGGTGGCTGTGCAGGCAGAGGCTGGGAAGGTAGGGCATAGGGAGCTCTCACCTATATTTAGCAGTCTCCCTCTGTCCCACACTCAGACATTTGGGTTGAGTGCTACCTCTGTTAGAAATAAAAATACAATAATAAAAAGGAGCAATTTGAATTCTGAATTTCATATGGAAATGATTAGAAGTGTGAATATTGTCAATGGAATATGTCATCATTGCTACAGAAATAGGCTTTGTCATTACAGTAAAGGCAACTGTAATTTTATTTTGGAACTCCTTCTGCCTCCTCTTTCCTTATAATCTCCAAGAAAATAATTGAAATTAAAAATTGGTCCACTCTGCCCTGCTAACCCCACCATTAAATCTTCTCAATACTATTATGTTCATGATTCTCAACATCATAATTCAGGAATGAATCAAAGAGAACCCAAACACTGAAGTTTTCTCTCAAGGCCTTTACAAGCTCCAGAATTACTGTTGGGGTAATTTAATCCCTAGGAACAAGCAGGCTACTGATATTTTGGTTAGTCAACTTTGACGATGCAATGTATCAATACCTAGAGAATAACGGTCTGTGTCATGGTAGAAAATTGGAGTCCTTACTTCCAATCAGAAGTATATGGACTCTTGATGAGATACAGTGAAGCTTCAAAACCTGGAAAAAGTGGGTAAAAATATATAAGGTTTGTTTCCTTCAACATATCGAAAAGGTTCTATCCTTTTTTTTTTTTTAAGTTTACTCCCAGGTATTTTATTCTTTTTGATGTGATTTTTTTAACATCTTAATTGGAGTATAATTGCTTTACAATGGTGTGTTAGTTTCTGCTTTATAACAAAGTGAATCAGCTATACATATACATATATCCCCATATCTCCTCCCTCTTGTGTCTCCCTCCCACCCTCCTTATCCCACCCCTCTAGCTGGTCACAAAGCACCGGGCTGATCTCCCTGTGCTATGAGGCTGCTTCCCACTAGCTATCTATTTTACATTTGGTAGTATATATAAGTCCATGCCACTCTCTCACTTCGTCCCAGCTTACCCTTTCCCCTCCCCGTGTCCTCAAGTCCATTCTCTACATCTGTGTCTTTATTCCTGTACTGCCCCTAGGTTCTTCAGAACCTTTTTTTTTAGATTCCATATATATGTGTTAGCATACGGTATTTGTTTTTCTCTTTGACTTACTTCACTCTGTATGACACACTCTACACCTCACTACAAATAACTCAATTTCATTCCTTTTTATGACTGAGTACTATTGCATTGTATATATGTGCCACATCTTCTTTATCCATTCATCTGTCGATGGACACTTAGGTTGCTTCCATGTCCTGGAAATTGTAAACAGAGCTGCAATGAACATTGTGGTACATGACTCCTTTTGAATTATGGTTTTCTCACGGTATATGCCCACGGTATTGCTGGGTCATATGGTAGTTCTATCTGTAGTTTTTTAAGGAACCTCCATACTGTTCTCCACAGTGGCGGTATCAATTTACATTCCCACCAACAGTGCAAGAGGGTTCCCTTTTCTCCATACCCACTCCAGCATTTGTTGTTTGTAGATTTTTTGATGATGGCCGTTCTGACTGGTGTGAGGTGATACCTCATTGTAGTTTTTTTTTTTTTTTTTTGCGGGACGCGGGCCTCTCACTGTTGTGATCTCTCCCGTTGTGGAGCACAGGCTCCGGACGCACAGGCTCAGCGGCCATGGCTCACGGGCCCAGCCGCTTCCCGGCATGTGGGATTCCCCCGGACCGGGGCACGAACCTGTGTCCCCTGCATCGGCAGGCGGACTCTCAACCACTGCGCCACCAGGGAAGCCCCTCATTGTAGTTTTGATCTGCATTTCTCTAATGATTAGTGATGTTGAACATCCTTTCATGTGTATGTTGGCAATCTGTATATCTTTGGAGAAATGTCTATTTAGGTCTTCTGCCCATTTTTGGATTGAGTTATTTGTTTTTTTGATATTGAGCTGCAAGAGCTGCTTGTAAATTTCGGAGATTAATCCTTTGTCAGTTGTTTCATTTGCAAATAGTTTCTCCCATTCTGAGGGTTGTCTTTTTGTCTTGTTTATGGTTTCCTTTGCTGTGAAAAAGCTTTGAAGTTTCATTAGGTCCCATTTGTTTATTTTTGTTTTTATTTCCTTTTCTCTAGGAGGTGGGTCAAAAAGGATCTTGCTGTGATTTATGTCATAGAGTGTTCAGCCTATGTTTTCCTCTAAGAGTTTTATAGTGTCTGGCCTTACATTTAGGTCTTTAATCCATTTTGAGTTTATTTTTGTGTATGGTGTTAGGGAGTGTTCTAATTTCATTCTTTTACATGTAGCTGTCCAGTTTTCCCAGCACCACTTATTGAAGAAGGTGTCTTTTCTCCATTGTATATTCTTGCCTCCTTTATCAAAGATAAGGTGACCATATGTGCGTGGGTTTATCTCTGGGCTTTCTATCCTATTCCATTGATCTATCTTTCTGTTTTTGTGCCAGTACCATACTGGCTTGATTACTGTAGCTTTGTAGTATAGTCTGAAGTCTGGGAGCCTGATTTCTCCAGCTCCGTTTTTCATTCTCAAGATTGCTTTGGCTGTTTGGGCTCTTTGTGGTTCCATACAAATTGTGAAATTTTTTGTTCTAGTTCTGTGAAAAATGCCATTGGTAGTTTGTTAGGGATTGCATTGAATCTATAGATTGCTTTGGGTAGTATAATCATTTTCACTATGTTGATTCTTCCAATCCAAGCACATGGTATATCTCTCCATCTGTTTGTATCATCTTTAATTTCTTTCATCAGTGTCTTACAGTTTTCTGCATACAGGTCTGTTTTCTCCTTCGGTAGGTTTATTCCTAGGTATTTTATTCTTTTTGTTGCAATGCTAAATGGGAGTGTTTCCTTAATTTGTCTTTCAGATGTTTCATTATTAGTGTATAGGAATGGAAGAGATTTCTGTGCATTAATTTTGTATCCTGCTACTTTACCAAACTCATTGATTAGCCCTAGTAGTTTTCTGGTAGCATCTTTAGGATTCTCTCTATCATGTCATCTGCAAACAGTGACAGCTTTACTTCTTGTTTTCTGATTTGGATTCCTTTTATTTCTTTTTCTTCTCTGATTGCTGTGGCTAAAACTTCCAAAACTAACTTGAATAACAGTGGTGAGAATGGGCAGCCTTGTCTTGTACCTGATCTTAGTGGAAATGGTTTCAGTTTTTCACCATTGAGAACGAGGTTGGCTGTGGGTTTGTCATATATGGCATTTATTATGTTGAGGTAAGTTCCCTCTATGCCTACTTCCGGAGGGTTTTTACCATAAATTGGTGTTGAATTTTGTCGAAAGCTTTTTCTGCATCTATTGAGATGATATGTCATATATTTTTTCTCCTTCAGTTTGTTAATATGGTTTATCACATTGATTCATTTGTGTATATTGAAGAATCCTTGCATTCCTGGGATAAACCCCACTTGATCATGGCGTATGATCCTTTAAATGTGCTGTTAGATTCTGTTTGCTAGTATTTTGTTGAGGAGTTTTGCATTTATATTCATCAGTAATATTGGCCTGTAGTTTTCTTCCTTTATGACATCTTTGTCTGGTTTTGGTATCAGGGTGATGGTGGCCTTGTAGAATGAGTTTGGGAGTGTTTCTCCCTCTGCTACATTTTGGAAGAGTTTGAGAAGGATAGGTGTTAGCTCTTCTCTAAACGTTTGATGGAATTCGCCTGTGAAGCCGTCTGGTCCTGGGCGTTTGTTTGTTGAAAGATTTTTAATCACAGTCTCAATTTCAGTGCTTGTGATTGGTCTGTTTATATTTTCTATTTCTTCCTGGTTCAGTGATGGAAGGTTGTGCTTTTTAAGAATTTGTCTATTTCTTCCAGGTTGTCCATTTTATTGGCATATAGTTGCTTGTAGTAATCTCTCATGATTCTTTGTATTTCTGCAGTGTCAGTTGTTACTTCTCCTTTTTCATTACTGATTCTGTTGATTTGAGTCTTCTCCCTTTTATTCTTGATGAGTCTGGCTAATGGTTTATCAATTTAGTTTATCTTCACAAAGAACCAGGTTTTAGTTTTATCGATCTTTGCTATCGTTTTCTTCATTTATTTCTGTTCTGATCTTTATGATTTCTTTCCTTCTGCTAACTTTGGGGGTTTTTTTTTGTTCTTCTTTCTCTAATTGCTTTAGATGTAAGGTTAGGTTGTTTATTTGAGATATTTCTTGTTTCTTCAGGTAGGATTGTATTGCTATAAAATTCCCTCTTAAAACTGCTGTTGCTGCATCCCGTAGGTTTTGAGTCATCATGTTTACATTGTCATTTGTTTCTAGGTATTTTTTGATTTCCTCTTTGATTTTTTCAGTGATCTCTGTGTTATTAAGTAGTGTATTGTTTAGCCTCCATGTGTTTGTATTTTTCTTTATAGATTTTTTCCTGTAATTGATATCTAGTCTCATAGTGTTGTGTTCGGAAAAGGTACTTGATACGATTTCAATTTTCTTAAATTTACCAAGGCTTGATTTGTTACCCAAGATATGATGTATCCTGGAAAATGTTCCATGAGCACTTGAGAAGAAAGTGTATTCTGTTGTTTTTGGATGGAATGTCCTATAAATATCAATTATGTCCATCTTGTTTAATGTATCATTTAAAGCTTGTGTTTCCTTATTTATTTTCATTTTGCATGATCTGTCCATTGGTGAAAGTGAGGTGTTAAAGTCCCCCACTATTATTTTGTTACTGTCGATTTCCTCTTTTATAGCTGTTAGCAGTTGCCTTATGTATTGAGGTGCTCCTATGTTGGGTGCATAAATATTTACAATTGTTATGTCTTCTTCTTGGATTGACCCCTTGATCATTATGTCATGTCCTTCTTTGTCTCTTGTAATAGTCTTTATTTTAAAGTGTACGAGAATTGCTACTTCAGCTTTCTTTTGATTTCCATTTGCATGGAATATCTTTTTCCATTTCCTCACTTTCAGTCTGTATGTGTCTGAGGTGGGTCTGAAGTGGGTCTCTTATAGGCAGCATATATATGGGTCTTGTTTTTGTATCCATTCAGCCAGTCTATGTCTTTTGGTTGGAGCATTTAATCCATTTACATTTAAGGTAATTATCGATAGGTATGTTCCTATTACCATTTTCCTAACTCTTTTGGATTTGTTTTTGTAGGTCTTTTCCTTCTCTTGTGTTTCCTGCCTAGAGAAGTTCCTTTAGCATTTGTTGTAAAGCTGGTTTGGTGGTGCTGAATTCCCTTAGCTTTTGCTTGTCTGTAAAGGTTTTAATTTCTCCATCGAATCTGAATGAGATCCTTGCTGGGTAGAGTAATCTTAATTGTAGGTTTTTCCCTTTCATCACTTTAAATATGTCCTGCCACTCCCTTCTGGCTTGCAGAGTTTCTGCTGAAAGATCAGCTGTTAACCTTATGGGGATTCTGTTATGTTATTTGTTGTTTTTCCCTTGGTGCTTTTAGTATTTTTTCTTTGTATTTAATTTTTGATAGTTTGATTAATATGTGTCTTGGCGTGTCTCTCCTTAGATTTATCCTGTATGGGACTCTCTGCATTTCCTGGACTTGATTGACTATTTCCTTTCCCATATTAGGGAAGTTTTCAACTATAATCTCTTCAAATATTTTCTCAGTCCCTCTCTTTTTCTCTTCTTCTTCTGGGACCCCTATAATTCAAATGTTGATGCGTTTAATGTTGTCCCAGAAGTCTCTGAGACTGTCCTCAGTTCTTTTCATTCTTTTTTCTTTATTCTGCTCTGCAGTAGTTATTTCCACTATTTTATCTTCCAGGTCACTTATCCGTTCTTCTGCCTCAGTTATTCTACTATTGATGCCTTCTAGAGAATTTTTAATGTCATTTATTGTGTTGTTCATCATTGTTTGTTTGTTCTTTAGTTCTTCTAGGTCCTTGTTAAACGTTTCCTGTATTTTCTCCATTCTATTTCCAAGATTTTGGATCATCTTTACTATCATTACTCTGAATTCTTTTTCAGGTAGACTGTCTATTTCCTCTTCATTTGTTTGGTCTGGTGGGGTTTTACCTTGCTCCTTCATCTGCTGTGTGTTTCTCTGTCTTCTCATTTTGCTTAACTTACTGTGTTTAGGGTCCTCTTTTCTCAGGCTGCATGTCCATAGTTCCCTTTTTTTTTGGTGTCTGCCCCCAGTGGCTAAGGTTGGTTCAGTGGGTTGTGTAGGCTTCCTGGTGGAGGGGACTAGTGCCTATATTCTGCTGGATGAGGCTGGTACTTGTCTTTCTGGTGGGCAGGACCGCATCCAGTGGTGTGTTTTGGGGTGTCTGTGACCTTATTATGATTTAAGGCAGCCTCTCTGCTAATGGGTGGGGTTGTGTTCCTGTCTTGCTAGTTGTTTGGCATAGGGTGTCCAGCACTGTAGCTTGCTGGTCGTTGAGTGGAGCTGGGTCTTAGCTTTGAGATGGAGATCTCTGGGAGCGCTTTCACCATTTGATATTACATGGAGCTGGGAAGTCTCTTGTGGACCAATGTCCTGAACTCGGCTCTCCCACCTCAGAGGCACAGGCCTGACACCCAGCCGGAGCACACTCAGTCAGTGCCACGGCTGCTAGTGTTGGAGGGTCTCCTACAGAGGCGGGGGGTGGCTGTGGCTTACCGTGGGGACAAGAACACTGGCAGCAGAAGTTCTGGGAAGTGCTCCTTGGCATGAGCCCTCCCAGAGTCCGCCATTAGCCCCACCAAAACTCTATCCTTTCTTATGGGCAGCTGATTGGCTCTGGAAATAACTTTCCCCAAATGAGGAGGATGTTTCCTTTAGATGAGTTAGATGTTTTTTAAAAAATACGTTGTGTATTTAATGAAATTCCTCCTTTGATCCAACCCATAAGCAAGATTTGTTGACTTTCTAGCTCCAGAAATTATGTCACATCAGACCGTGTGTCTCTGTCTCTGATGCCACCATCTTAGTCTGGCTCTCATCTGCACTAGGTCCTCCTGCTCAGACTCATGCCCCATCCCATCCACTCTCACAGCAGCCAGTGTCCTCATCTTACATTGTACAGGACCCCACCCTCCACATCGCCCCCCTTCTTAGAGACCTGCAATGAGAGAAGTTTGAATTCCCCTAATGCAATGCCCCTTCTGTGCCCCACTGTCCCCCACCCGCTGTTACTTTCTCTCCAGCCCTCTGCTGTTTCTTTCATAAAACCTTATAACAATTTATAAATAGTTCATTTGCTTATTTTTTTCTTGTGTCATCTTGCCTACCAGATTGTATGATTCATAAATTCAGGGATGTTTCTCTTTCTGTCTTGTTCATCTTTGTTTCTTAGTGGCAAGCTTAATGACTAGCACATGGTGGACTTTTTCCCCAGCATTTTTTAAATAAAAAATTTCAAACATACAGCACAGAGAATTTTATAATGAACACCTAAATACCTAACCCCTAGTTTCTACTGTACTTTCTTCATCACATATCTATCCCTCTCTCTATTCCTGTATCTACCCTCAACACGTGGTTGACTTTTAATACATTTGTTGAATGAATGAGCAAATGAAGAATGTTACTCTTTTGGTCAATAGCCTGAAGCTATACATCCTGAGATTCCTTGTTTCTGAGTGGAAAGAGGGTATGGGGAACTACGTCATGTTTCATCGGATGTGTATCTGCTCAGCTCTGTACCAGGCATTGGGCCAGAAACTGAGGATGCAGAAATAAGGACAAATTTCCTGCCTTCCAGAGGCACAGCCTCCACTAGCGAGAAGACCCAAATATGTTAGTGATAGAAGAAATAAGCAGAAAATGTTGACTAGCGATTTTTTTTCGCTTGTGTGACTTGTTAATAAAGACTGACCAGTCCTATCTTGATGTTCAAACTGCCTGATTTCTTGGCCTTTTGTGTTTTTTGTTGCACAAGTAGACAAAAGCGATTGTTTACTTGGCCAATGCCAGTGAAGGAATATTTTATGATTCCTAGTTTAGTGAGTGACAAATGCAAGCCCATTTGAACCATGAAACTCTTAGCTTTATTTTTTTTTAAAGTTCTGTACATACCATTGAAATATACAAATAATAGAAGCAAAAGAAAAGCATATAAATGTTCCTAATCTAGGCTAACTATGGTCAAGGTAAAGAGCATCTCTGCTTAGTCTAGAAAATTGACAGAGCAGAGCAGGTAGAGCTTTCTTCCTTTCTGCATACAGATAGTTTTTTCTAAACTATGTTTGATTATATTTTTTGGACCCTGTGTTTATTATTTTGATCGCTCAGAGGAAATGCTTACCTTTGAAGTGACATCCTAGGGCAGTGCTTTGCAATATCCTTTATTAAGCTTTACTGTGTCTATTCACATTTATAATATTTTGATTCTTATTTTAGAAGGAGGATTTTTAGAAGGTCAGTGTAGTATCTTTGTGATTGAATTCCAAGAGTACTTAGCAGGGGTCCATGTATATAAGGGTGTTGAATCATTGTGAACTGGGAATGCATTCAAGTACAAGCTTAACTGAGAATCCTCTGTTAAATATTTAAAAGTGAAGCATTCTTTTAAAAGGGGCCTATGGGCCTGGACAGCATAGAAATGGGTGAACACAGCACCGCTAAGCCGCAGAAGCAGAGCTGGGACCTGAGCTTGTTCCTCCAACCTTGGCTGTCTCCTCAGCCCCTCACCCCTTTTATTGATGGCTTTCTGCTTTCTAACACGTTTGTGATCCCCAGCCTATTAACTTTCATTTGCTCACATTGTCCTTCCATGGGCTTCCATGTGGCAAATATTTCAGGGCCCAGTGTGGTCCTGACCTGGATTTGCTTCCTGGCTTTGCCACTAGTAGTTAAAGGACCTCGAACAAAAAATGTACTTTTTCCAAGTTCTAGGTCCCTTACCTGTAACTGGGAGACCTTAAAACCTACTTCAACATGTAAAACATGTCCACCATGGAGAAGACTCTTGATAAATATATAAATAGTTTTACCCTACCATCTTAAGATCAGTTACCACCTTGGATCACTAAGAAATGATGTTTGCAGAGAAATATGGATGTAAGCACCTAGATATTTAGTGCAATAGGAGAAAAAAGCAAATCTGAAGGTGGATATTTTATTTATAAAATTAAAGCTAATTTATTTTGCAAAAATCAACACATACATGTTCAGATCTGGTTTATCTTCAAAACACGTGTTTTTGTTTTTTTAACAAACATGCAAGCTAATTTGGCATGCCAAACATTTTTCTCTTTAGCTCTCCTTGGAAAAATTTTTTTTCATAACACAAACAAGGGTGCAAATATTGTCCAAAAACTATTTACATTTTTACCCTTCAGAATTACTAACATTAAGATTTATTGAGAGGAAAGAAAAACTGCAAGGTTTTGCCTTTGGCATTCACATTTGATTCATCAGTATAATTAAAAACTTGTATTTGTTTTTAAGATAAACACTTTGAAGGAAATTTAATAAATCTTGGTTTTGCTCTGCAAAGGAGCCACTGTATCAAAACATTTAACTGGAGCTGTCAAGTTCCTGCTGGTAGAATATTACTTCCAGCCTATTTATTAGCTTTTCTTCCTGTAGCCCAATATATGATTCCCCCCACCCCACCCCTCCACTGAGTGAAAGCACAGAAAGGATGCAATTTCTTGTCTCTTTTCCCCCAGCATCATGCAAGGCAAGGCAGCATCACAAGTCACAGTATCTGAATTTACTTTGATTGTATATTTTTTCTTACACTTAAAATGATTTTGTATTATAATACTTACTGGGTCATTTAAAATCAACATTGTTGATTTTAAACTGTTATAAAGCCATACTTTTAGAGACATTTGAAACAATTCATGAACCATGTCTGAAAGGAGATAATTACCTTCAACCTATTCTTTTGTGCTTGAAGTAAAAGAATTTTAGGTATCAGCAGGTTACTAGAAAATAAGACTTTAGGGGGTCTATATAATTTATTCAGATCTTTTTGTATATTGTAAACAAGGATAAGATACTTTTGACAGTAGTGTATGAACAATTTTTTAAAAAATATATCCTTATCCTTCACTATAGAATAGGTATCAAGAGAGCATTTTAAATATGATTCTGATAGGTCTCTTATGAGCCTACTTCCCAGAAAAAGTTGATATGAAATTTCCCAATTAAAAACAAAATCTAAAGTCATAAATTTAAGCTGAGAGAATATGGTATGAGAGGTAAGGTCATTGTGTTATCTATGGTCTGATGCACAATGTAGCACGTACAAAAGAACCTAAAGAGACATCTATCTCAAATTTCAGGCAGGATATAAGAGTGCATAGAGAGGAGAGAGCTTTTCAGGTGAGACAGTGAAAGAAGCTACAGTATTCACCTAAATTAATACATTGTAAGCAACGTACACATATGTAATGCCAGTTCACAGTATACAAACAAGATCAATTAGAAATTGTACTGTGATAGCCACACATTTTGGAGAAAAATTCCCAAGCCAGGCGAATGTGGATTGGGATAAAAACATAGGCGGTGTATACCACCATAGCAAAAATGGTTAGTAAGATGGTATTGAACATGGATCGCTCCCAGGGCTCCAAGACAGCACAGCAGCTAATGATTTGGTATTGATAGTAGAGCCAGGAGAAATAGTCCTTCACACGTTTGAAATCCATGGCTGGTTCCTTCAAGCTGCAGAAAGTCTGTCCTGTTAAAAAAGGTAACAGATTAGAAGAAAAAAAAAAATAAGGCACTAAACACAGAATCTTCTGATACTTTCATGATCTCAGCATGTCAAAAATTTTCAAAGAATGTTAATGATCATTGAGTGAATTACTAATAGGAATATTATATGGAAATAATAACAACATATTAATCATAGGAATTAATAATATTGCCATTACTACTAATAATTACTACTAGAATGAATAGCAATAATATTATTAACAGTGACATCTAAAAATAATTGTTAGTAATAACTCTAATGATAATAATATCTACAGTTGAGTCTAACCACATTTTCTTTAGCCCTGTACATTTAGAGAGATAAACGTGAGTTTTCTATTTCCTACAGCATATATTCTGGTAGAAGATTAAAGAATAGTGTGCAGAGAAGAGTTAATATAGCAAACCTGAGGCTGCTATTTTTAGAAGGGTCCTTGGCTGGCATCTGGGAACTTGGCTTTTGGAATGTTCTTTCTGTTCCCTAATGGATAAGGATGATTCACTATGCCTAGACTGTGCAAACACTGTAATTTATGGTGAATACCTGCTTTATTCTGGGAGTCTGGAATTTTTGTAATTGCCAGGCAAAGAGTGTCCATGTGAGCAGCCCCAATAAAAACCTTGGTGCTGAGTCTCTAATGGGCTTCCCTGAGCAGAAACGTTGACATGTATCACTGCACTTTTTGCTGGTAAAGAAAGAAGCACACTTGGTGTGTCCACTCATGGGAGGAAGAGAACATCTGAAGCCTATAAATGGATTTCTTCAGACTCCAACCGTGTCCGTCTTCCTGACTGATCCTGTTGTATATCTTTTTGCTATAATAAACCTTAGCTGTGAGTGCGAATATATGTTGAGTCCTATGAGTCTTTCTAGTGAGGCACTGGACATATAGATGGTCTTGGGGCCTCTGAAACAAAGGTGAAGCCCAAAGTGTACCTTTGGGTGGTCATTTGGTTTTTGGGTAGAGAACTTATGAAAACCATGTAAAAATGTTTTGTTGGCCCTCATATAGGATCACAGTTAAAACTATGTGGAAAACCTCCTAGAAGGAAGGGCATCTATCATTTCTTTTTTTTTTTGATATACCAATTTTTTTTTTTTTTTTTGCGGTACGCGGGCCTCTCACTGCTGTGGGCTCTCCTGTTGTGGAGCACAGGCTCTGGACGCGCAGGCTCAGTGGCCATGGCTCACGGGCCCAGCCGCTTCACGGCATGTGGGAACCCCCCAGACCGGGGCACGAACCCATGTCCCCTGCATCGGTAGGCGGACTCAACCACTGCACCACCAGGGAAGCCCGATATACCAGTTTTTATTTATTCATTCATTTCTTAAAGATTCTTGGGAAGATTTTGCAGACAGAGACATGGTGGGTGTCCTTGGGGAGACAAGCTGACCTGTACCTGTTGTGCTTACTCCTAGGAGTAACATGGTGCTACATCATCTAAGTCCACCTTGATAACTTTTATTATTCAAATCACAGTTAAATATTTTTGAAGATCATTCCTGTGTTCTGACCTGAATGTATCTCTCTTTTATTTGATTCTCTTTTGAGTAAAAGCAAGATGTTTTTGCTCCATAAGACCGTGGACTCAGGCTATGGGGAGACTCTCATGATCCTAATGCCTGGCACAAAGACTGTCATCAGTAAATACTTGCTGAACAAATGAGTAAATGAATGAATGACAAGTAACCAACTTAAAAAAATAATTATAGATGACTCACAGTCCCGACCTAAGTGGGATACGATAGGCTATTGCTGACTTTCAATAACTTGGCTTTGATAGTCAGGAACCCTTTCTGACAAGAAAAATTTCCACAAAAACTTAAAGTGGGAAAGTCTCTGCGTTTCCAGGTCATGATTATTTGTAATAATGGCCAGAGTAATCCAAATAAGTAGATAATACCTTTACTTAGTCTCCTAGAAGCCAGAGTGGAGATGAAGTAATTGGATTTGAATGGTTTGTCCTGGCAGGTGGACTTCAGTGAGAAGTTACCTCCAATGTTCTTTTTCACTCCTAACTCTGGTTGCAGAGAAAGAGCAAAGGTCAAAGGTTTAAGAGAAAATGAGTGACAGAAGAAGTGATAATTTCAGTGAACAATATTATCCAAGCAACCAAGACTTTCCACTGATAGGCTGAAAGAGAGAAATTAGGAGGTATCCCTATTTGAGCTTTTAGGCTGTCCCATGAGACAACTGTATATTTCAAACTAAATTTAATTTTTAAAAATCTCATTGATGGATACCCACACTTGCTCCTTTTCATTACCTAGACAGAGTTTGGGGTGGCGCCAGGTAACTGATCAGGAGTGCGAGAGTCCATTCACCAGGTATGAAGTTCCAGACTGTGCTGGGTGAAGGTGGGAGAATGATGGCTCAGACAGGCCCAGACCCACCTCTTAGAAAGCTTGGTCCAGTTGGGAAGACAGGTAGCAATCAAATAATGTATACAAATATATAATTATCTACTGTATTATGCCCTAAAGGGCAAGAGCAATGTATAAGGGGCTGTGGGAAACCTAATCCAGTCTGAGTATGTCTCTGGGGAAGAGATATTTGAGATAAAATCCAGGAGATGATTGTGAATCTAACAGATAAAATGAGTAGTCAGATGGGGAGAATGGACAAGACATAGGGATCAACTTGTGTTTGTGCAAAGGTTAGGGGTGGGAAGGAGCTTGATAGGCGGTCAAGGGAATGACCAGAGTGAGGCCAAGTGCCCTAGGGCCTTAGCTGAGTGGGCAAAGTATTTTGTCTTGATCCTATGAGTGAGGGGGCTCCAAAGGTTTTTAACAGGGGAATGCTGTGGTGGGTTTGAGAGGATGAGCCTTTAAGATCATATGGACATGTTGCCTTCCCTGCATTCTAAAGCCAAACTGAAATGATTTTGAATACCAATCATTTCAGTAAATCTATGCCTCTGCTGTCTCATGGGCGTTACTCATTCAGAATCAACCATATACTGAAAATCTGTTTAAAATATTCTTAATATTCTTTTTACTTTTATAAATGAGATAAATTACTCATTTAGAAACATCATTGACTTCTTCTCTCTATATTTTAGCTTTTAAAAATTCACTAATTAACTGCCTGCCTATTGCTTTCTCTTCAAAAATTAAATTTCTTGCTTGAGCAGCCCCAGTGGATACTTTGACTGCATCCTTGTGAGGGACCCTGAGCCAGAGACCCTAAGCTAAGTTGTGCCCAGATTTCTGAGCCGTAGAAACCGTGAGGTGGTCAGTGTTCACTGTGTTAAGCTGTACAAGTCAGTCAGTCAGTCAAGGAGATGACAGTTCTAAAGCAGACCAATATGCATTACACCAGAGCTGGATACCTGGTAAGAACTTGGTCACATATTGCTAACAATTTAAAGAATTAAGATTAAAAATTTTTTTTCTTGCCCATTTCTACAGTACGCTGGATCATTTCCCAGCCCTCTCAGTAGTCAGCTCTGACATGTAAAAAGTACTTTATTGTCACATCTCACTTCAGTCTCAAGTAAAAGAGTCAATAAAAAGCATTGATATCCCCCTCTTCTTTGATTCTTTTTCCCCTTATTAATGAAAAGCAATTTTAAAGATTACCTATTCATTGTTTCTCATGGAAAGGTGAGAAGAGAGCTGGTTATTATTGGTAAATCATCTGCTACAACCTATTGTTAGAATATGCACTATACTGAGGTTCTGGATTTGCTTCAGTTATATGTTTTACTTCCTTCTGAGTCCATTTTGAAGTCTCCTGTGGCAGGGGTCCCCAACCCCTGGGCCGTGGGCCACTACCGGTCTGTGGCCTTTTAGGAACCAGGCTGCACAGCAGGAGGTGAGCAGCAGGCAAGCGAGTGAAGCTTCATCTGCCGCTCCCCATTGCTCCCCAATGTCACATTACTGCCTGAACCATCCCCCACCCCACCCCCACCCCCGGGAAAAATTGTCTTCCATGAAACCGGTCCCTGGTGCCACAAAGGTTGGGGACTACTGTCCTATGGGACAACATGGAAGATTTAAGACAACCACTTTAGACAATTTAAGATGAGTAATGTGGGAAGGAGAATTCACTCATTCATTAAATAAGGGTATTTTGAGTACTACTATGTGGTTTTCTCTTAGTAGTAACAGCCTCAGAAGGAATCTGTTCCAAAATGGCATTGCAGACAGGAGATGCTCTTCTAGGCAGCAGCAAACTGGACCATGTAACAAACATGCAGTGACGAGGGGCCAGGAATTAGCACTAAATAGGGGGAAAGGGCATGGAAAAATGCTAAGGAGGAAGCTAGGAAAAGAGGCTGAATTTGAGAAATAAGATGACAAAAATGGCATGAAATTAATTATTCACAGGTAACCTAGAGCTAGATGACAGCAAACATCTTAATGTCTTAATCTTTCACAGTCAAATGTGAAATTAACTTGCCCTTAAAGACCTGATGGCATATCCCAGTAAAGCTAAACAAGAGACTTAAAATGCTTACTTTATTCAAGCACACCACACTTCTCCTTATTTTTAATTATATGTTTTTTAAAAGGTGATTTCCCGTATACGGAAAAGAGGGAGGAAGTAGTTTGTTTCTTCTCCTACTCCTCCTCCTCCTTCTTTTAATTTTTTCTCTAAACTTGGTGATTTTTAAAACCCTCTTAAATCTTTAATGAGGTTGTGCATTCAAAGTTGACACTGCCTAAGCACATTGTGGTATGTCTTCAGTGGTACAGTGGCCTGGATGGGCTTGACTCTTAACAGCTGAAGCTGTGTGGTGATGCCTTCAGGTGACTGGGGAGGGTTGTGAGCCCCTGTGGGACACAAAGCGGGTGAAGCTCTCTGTAAAAAGTGGGGGTGAGGCAAGGGCCAGCACTGTTACCTGGAAGGATGGATACTGAGGCCTGAGGAAAGGCTTTTTCTGGGTCATTGTTTGTCTGCTTGTTTGTTTTTTAATGTTCCTTTTGTTCTATTGATGTATAGTTAACTTACAATGTTGTGTTAGTTTCAGGTGTACAGCACAATGATTCAAGTTATATGTGTGTGTGTGTGTGTGTGTATTCTTTTTTAGATTCTTTTCTCTTATAGGTTATTACAAAATATTGAAAATATTGAATACTGTACTATACAGTAGGTCCTTGTCGGGTATCCATCTTACATATACAGCAGTGTGTATATGTTAATCCCAACCTCCTAATTTATCCCTCCCCATCCCCTTTCCCCTTTGGTAACCGTAAGTGTGGTGTATATATATATACCACAACCAAACTATATATACAATGGAATGTTACTCAGCCATAAAAAAGAATGAAATAATGCCATTTGCAGCAACATGGATGGACCTAGAGATCATCATACTAACTGAAGTAAGTCAGACAGACAAATATCATATGTCACTTATATGGAATCTAACAAAAGGATACAAATGAACTTATTTGCAAAACAGAAATAGACCCACAGACATGGGCCATTGTTTTAAAAACAGGATAACATCTCCTTCTTCAGGAGGATCCATGTAGTACCACATTCTAAGATGCTTAATGGACTTGATTTATCAGGGTTTCTCTTGTAATAAAAACAGAAACAATTTCTGTTTTCATAGGATTATCTGTAGCTTAGAAAGTGCTTTTTATTGCATTTTCATAATGGGTTTGGGACTAAGGACAGGCATTGGTTCAAGTTCTGACTTCTCCACTTGCTGAGTATGTGACCTTGGCCCAGTTACTTAAGTGTTCTGGGCCTCAAGTTCCTCATCTGTAAATGGAAATAATAATCCTTTATGTTTAAGGTTGCTGTGAGGATTAGCAAAAATGCAAGCAAAGCATCAATTAAAGGGATTTGTATATGGAGGAAATACATAGATAGGAAGATGGAATCTAACTGGTGAAAGGCTTTCCCTCTCCACCACTTCCTTTTATTTATTAAAAATAATTATTACCATGCTGGTAATCGCACCAGGAACTGGAGATACCATGGTGGCTGAGACAGTCAGGGCCATTGCCCCCAAGGATTATCATTCAGCTGGATATATTCCACAAATATATATTTTAGACAATATTTACCACATGTATTAGGTAGCTAAAGTGGAATCCTAGAATATTAGCAGCTGGATGGACTGTAGAATCCCCTAGACCCAATCACTCATTTTAAAGAAAAGTACCAAGACTATGAGGCTAACATTAAATTGATATTAAATTGGTTGACATCAAATTGGTTTGTCAAACTGAATTAAAGTGACTGGACTATTCCAGGTGGTGAATACCCTGTGTTTCGTGAATTGACTTTGGATGAAAGAAGCAAAAATTCCAATGGAGGTTTTCTGTGGTCTTCAAAGTTGATCAAGGACATTGAAATCAAGTGTGTAGGTATCTGGAAGACTTCAGCCTCACCCTCTCTCAGTTTCCCCAGGCTCTACTCTTCTCTTACTCAAGACTCTTTCCTGAAATCCCACTGTTCAGCTTCTCCTCTAGTAAAATGAAGGTCTGGCAAAGTCTTCATTTATTGCAAGTATTACTGGGAACTGGCAAAGGCTAAGGTTCTTGTTAGTAGTGTACAACTTAGCATGGATAAAAGACACGAATAAGAGTTTTGCCAGGTTGGAGAAACGGGAGAAGGAAGAGATTATTAGAGAAGGATTATGAGAGTCTTGGGAACCAGAAAGAGAGAGAGTGATTTCTAAAGGGAACCCAGTGAATGGATGGGGGACACTGATAGTAGAAAACAGTGAGGACTTGGAATTCTCCTAAGAAGTTATCTCATAATTGATTGGAGAGTAAGTGGCTATTTTTTATTTCTGAATGTCACTGAATGTATTTTTCTCTCACTAGATTTGTGTACAGAGGGGAAAAGTAAAGTTTAATCTCCTCTCTCACAATGAGAAGGTGAATTCCGGGTACTTGTGATCCACATTACTCAGGGGCAAGCCTTTCTTCTGGCCTGAACAGAGAAGAAGGTTAGAATAAATAGAGCAATAAAAAAACCCACATGCTCTCATGAACCCATGTATATGAGTCATGAAATGAGAACGCTGTAAAAGGGAACGTGCGGGGCGGTGGCGAAAGTAGAGACTGGGCTTGCTCAGGAGGCTTTTTGGTTTTGGTTCTCTCCATGGGAACAGGAGTGGTACAAGGTTAGGCAACCACAATGAAAGATGAGTAGCAGAGGATTTGTTAGGGTGGCGTTTTCCTTGGGAATACTGCAAACGACTTCATCCTGCAGCCCTCCTCTGCCTAAAGAAAGTACTCCAAATTATTGGATTTTCTAAGGAAGGGATTTCCCTTTCTAAACATTAGCTAAAAATGTACCTTCCCTCCGGAGGAGGGGAAAAAGACTTAACACATTTTGGTTTAAATTTCCTTCTAAAATGTCAGAATCCGGGGCTGAAGAGAAAAGTCAGAAGGATTTGCAACTGAATTTGGGTTAACTCCTTCTCAACTTATTTTGGAATTCTACGTCAATCACCCAGCTTTTTTTGTGCTTCGTATTTGGAACTTGAAAACCTGAGAAGGGGAAAAAGTATCCTGCCTGCTGCTGCAGAGAGAGATGCTGTATCTAAAAAGAGACTGTGTCTGTACTCGGAAGTAGCTTTCTTTGGAAAGAACTCAATAGATTTACTCAAGTTCAAGGCTTCCTTTAATTAAGTAATTCATTTAAAGAAGGAGCAGAGTGACGTCCTTCCAAAGAGTACAGTGTGAAAAAGGGTGATAAAAACGAGTAAATTTACAATGGAGGAGACTGATAAGCGCTACCTCAGCCAGCTAATCAGGGCCACTGTCAACAGTGATAACTCATGTTGGTAGTATGTATCCATGATATGATGGCATGAAAATGGCACTTTACTTCTTTGGTCTTCCTCCCCCAAACCCACAACCTCAGTCTAATAATGAGAAAAAACATCAGACAAATTTTAACAGAAGAGCATCTTAAAAAATACCTGACCTTAAATTCTCCTAGTACCTAAAACTCTCAAGATCATCAGAAACAAGCAAAGTATGAAAAATTGTCACAGCCCAAAGGAGCCTAAGGAAACATGACCATTAAATGTAATGTGTAATGGATGGAATCCTGAAACAGAAAAAGGATTTTAGGTAAAAACTAAGTAAATTTGAGTAATGTATTGGCTTTAATAATAGCATACCACCGTTGGCTCATTAACTGTAACATGTGTCATACTAATGTAAGATGTTAATAGCAGAAACTGGGTGCAGGGTATATGGTAATTTGCTGTATTATCACCTCAATTTTTTTATAAGTCTAAAAATGTCCTAAACAATAAAGTCTATTAAAATTTTTTGAAGGCAAAAAAATAATTAGGAAAGTCTTGAAAGGTCCAGAGTTACCCTCATTCCAAACTCCAATGAACTTTGCTTATGCTGTTCTGCCTTTCTGCAAAACTCTTCCTCATAACTTTGAACATAATTAAATAATAGTCTTCCATAAAGGACTGGCTTTCAAATATTTTCAAACACAATAGAGATGAAAAGTACATTTTACTTTTGATCCAGGGTACATACACATACACATACATATACCCATATAACTGAAATAAACATCTCTCACAATAATACTCTGCATGTTGATATCTCATTTCTTATTCCATTCAGTTTCATTCTGCTGTGTTCTATGTTATTGTCTTCATTCATTACAAAATACCAATCGTGAGCTACCATATCGATTTCTTAACCCACCAATTGCAACCTGCAGTTGGAAAAACCCTCCTTTAAGGCTTATCTCAACTGCTAGCTTCTCCAAGATGTCTCTGCATTGTCCAGTTTGGCAGACACTAGTCACATGTGGCAATTTAAATTTTTTGTGCTCATTAGCCACATGTGGCTTGTGGCTACCATATTGGACAGCACAGATATAGAATATTTCCATCTCTGCAGAAAATTTTATTGGGCAGTGCTGTGGACTCTCTCCATCTCTCACTTGGACTAATGAAATAGCCTACCAATTTATCTCCTTTTCACCTTACAATCTTCCATGCTGCTGTTGCAGTTAATTTTCTAAAATTATAGATTTATTTTTCTGCTTGAAATACTTCAGTGGCTCTCCATTTCCTATGAAATGAAACATTCATGTAAGGCCTTTCACAGTTTGATCCCTCCACCTCTCCTGCATCATCTCTGAACTCTCCTGCTAAATGCCATTCACTCTTAAGCTTCCATGTTTTAGTTCATCCTCTTTTCTTTTCTAGAAATATTTTTGTGCCCCTCTTCTTTTAGATAAAATCCTATTTATTTTCAAGATGTAGCTTCTATGTTCTCTTTTCTATGAAACATTCTCAGGTCAGGAAGACCACCCTTCCAAGGAATGTATATTGCTTTCTTTTATGGGTTACCATTGTAGCTTTTATACTGTATTATAATTAGCCATGTACAGTGTTTCCCCATTAGACTGTGGGGTCTTTGAATACTGGGAATATGCCATGGTCATCTCTATATCCCCAGTGCCTGGAATGTGGGATACTTATACACTGGCTGGTGGGCTGGTTGGCTGACTGAATTGTAAGGCTGTAGAAGGTAGGGACCACACTTGTACTTATTTAATATTCCCATAGCACAATGTGGGGTACATAAAAGGTACTTATGAATTCTCATTGTCTGCTTTCAGGCAATAAGTTTTAGACAGATTGTTTTCTAAGTACTGTCAAATTCAGTACAATCTGTTTTTTTATAGGATGAAAGGGAGCTGGTACTGATAGGAAAAATACTTTTAAAGTTTCCAATACTGTTGAAAGTTCATGGACTCTGTGGGGGAATTAAAAAGCACTTCTATAGTGGTTTTAAATCCCATTAAAATGGCTTTTTACAAGGGCTTACTCTAGGTGAGTAAAAATTTAAGATTGGTAGAAAAGTGGTTCTAATGGAAAAAAATCCCAGGATGAGAACATCTGGAGACCTGAATTCTATTACAGCTTTTTTTCCTCTTCATCTTTTCTTCTCTTCATCTTTTTTCTCTTTATTTCTCTTCATTCATTCATTCATTTTACTTTGTGTCCTTGGGCAAGTTCCAAAGTCTTTCTGGGTCACAGCTTCTCTGTGTAAAATGAAGATAATTGATAATTGCTTCTAAGTCTGTCTCAGTGATATGGTAAGGAATGTGGGGATAGTTTGTGAGCTCTTTAGAAATATTTGTAAGAGTCATAATGATAGTAATAGTAGTGTTTGTTGTTGTTCCTTGTGGATTGGTACAACTTTAAACTACTTGCAAGATTTTATTATAGAGTCAAAGAGTCTTCATAGAATATTCTATAACAGTTACCTCAACAATGGAGTGCTTTGGATATTTTACAGGGAAAAAAAACCCCTCAGCCCTTATTTGTTTGCTGAATGAACTCCCTGGTACATTGAGTAATAATAACAAAACAACACATGTATATAACCATTAACACAAGCCACTATTTGAAAGACATTGCAATCTTTACACAAATCTTTAAATGTGTGTTGGGCAGGGCCACCACATTCCATTGTGTGGGCTGTGCACTGCACAAACTTGTGTCATGGTTCTTGGAGACCTGATCACAAACTGCTTCTTTATGTAAACACAATTTGATTCACAAAGATACAAATTTGTATGATTAAAGGAAAAACCTCACATTGTGTCTATGTACAAATCAGACACAACAATAGTTTATTGGCTTCCCAGTTTCCAAATGTCTTGCTCTAAGTTTTCTGTGGGTGACTGTAATGTTTTCTGTGTCTCACAGAAGGTTCTATTCTTGCTTAACATTTTCCAGGGAATTTCCTTGTCATCTTAGAATACTCTCCAGTCACCCTTTGGCAAGCAATTCTTCATGCTGATACTGAGGTGAATATTGGAAGTCAGACCAGAAGTGATGGACATGAAGTCCAAGTCTTTAGAGGGAGCTAAAAGAACCAGCTTAAAGGTTTGTGATAAATCAAAGCCAGAGAAGCAAATCAAACAACCATAGGGCAATTAAGGAACTTTCTTTATACATTCATGAATTGCTTGCACAATTTATAGACTCCTCAGAGAGGAAAAAACAAACAGTTGTAAGTCAAAGCATGCTTCTGCTTTTAGGCAGCTGAGTTACTCAATGTTTTATAATCTTAGAAGTGAGTTACTGAAATAGTGTACTAAGAGGAAAAAGTCTCACCAACAATTTAGCCAAGTTGTTGGTATGGTGTTGGTTTGAGTAACACACAAGAATAGAGTGTTTTTGTGGAGATCTGAACCAACCTTTTGGCCTCCAATTTCCATTAACACCAACAAAAGCAGAACAGCAGAAAACATGTACTTCTAGTCCAACTATCAGCTGAGGTCGCTGGGCATCACAGTGTGCGTTGAGTAACTGTAATTTCAAAGCAGTCCTGGTTGTTTGGCATTTTATGACAGACTCTAGAGGGATTTATGAATGAAGGACTTCTGGCTGGGAAAGGAAACTTGGAATTTGACTTTAACAGAAAATTTCGTAATAGTTTAGGAAATACCAAATTCACGTTAGATCAATTTCAATGTTGTGTGGCTATCAAAAAGGAGATACATATAGTGAAATTAAAAATGAGAAGCACATAGGTTAATGCTGAGTAGATGTTATGAATAGGAAGAGAAACTTGTAATAGGAGAGGACATATCTTGCCTTTTTCCTGGTGTCCTGTCATTGACTCATATAGAAACAGGGCAAGGGGAATCCCCTGGTGGTCCAGTGGTTAGGACTCCGTGCTTTCACTGCCAAGGACACGGGTTTAATCCTTGGTCGGGGAACTAAGATCCTACAAGCCAGGCAGCCCAAAAAAAAAGAAACAGGAAAAGCATCCTTCTTTATTCCTGCCAATTTGGGAGTGGAGAGTAAGGCTTCCAGGTCAAGATTTTAACTGTAATGTCATTTCCTAGGATGAACCTCTTTATTACTATTTTATTTTTTTTAAAAAAAGAAAGAAAAGCCCCATTATCCTAAGGAAAGAGGAAAGAATATAGCTTCTGGGTGGCTTTTTCCTTCTGTAGATATTGTTCCCAAGGGCTGCCAGTTTGTTTTTAGAGGTAAAAAGTGAACAGAGTTGCAACACTAACAGTGGACTTAAAGATGTTAATAACTGTTTAAATAGGGGGATGTATGTATACATATAGCTGATTCACTTTGTTATACAGCAGAAACTAACACAACATTGTAAAGCAATTATACTCCAATAAAGATTAAAAAAAAATAGAAATGGAGAGAATAAAAGCAGACCAAAAGAAAAAGTCATTAAATGTATACACATGTTAAAGCGCATTATTCAAGATAGCCAAAAGCAACCCAAATGTCCATTGGCAGATGAATGTATAAACAAAATATAGTATATACATGCAATGGAACATTATTTATCTTTTAAAAGTAAGGAAATTCTGACATATGCTACAACATGGATGAACCTTGAGAATGTTATCCCAAGTGAAATAAGCCAGTCCTAAAAAGACAAATGCTGTATGATTTCACTTATCTGAGGTATCTGGAGTAGTCATCTCATAGAAACAAAGTAGAAGAGTGGTTACCAGGGGCTGGAGAAAGGGAGAAATTGGGAGTTGTTCATTGGATGTGAAATTTCAGTTTTGCAAGATGAAAACATTCTGGAGACTGGTCGCACAACAATGTGAATATGTTTAACACTACTGAGCTGTACACTTAAAAATGGCAAAGATGGTAAAATTTTTATGTTATGTGTATTTTACCACAATTTAAGAATTTTAAATGTCAGTGAATAACTCTAAAAATTAAGAAGGACTGAAATTTAAAAATACAATTTAAAAATAGTCTGAACAATACTTTTTAAAAGTCATTAAAAGTCATTGAGAGTCTCAGGACTTCCCTGGTGGCTCAGTGGTTAAGAATCCGCCTGCCAATGCAGGGGACACGGGTTCGAGCCCTGGCGCAGGAAGATCCCACATGCCGTGGAGCAACTAAGCCCATGTGCCACAACTATTGAGCCCACGTGCCACAACTACTGAAGCCCACGCATCTAGAGCCCATGCTCTCCACAAGAGAAGTCACTGCAATGAGAAGTCTGCTCACTGCAACGAAGAGTAGCCCCCGCTCGCCGCAACTAGAGAAAGCCCGCACGCACAGAAACGAAGACCCAACAAAGCCAAAAATAAATAAATTAATTAATTAAAAACAAAAAAAGTCATTGAGAGTCTCAATTTGTAGTGGGGCATTACTAGTCTAGCAAAATTGCTTGGATGTACCATCCAAAACTAAGTAAATGAATAACCCCAAAGGTCTTCAAATAATAATTGTGAGGTTCCAGTTGGGGTTCCCTTCTTCTTGGCTTTCATGACATAAGAGGAAAATTGGAAACTGATGAACTACAAAGAACTTTCTGAGAGGAGTGTTGACCTGTTTAGGTTGATTCTTGGCATCAGTGAAATTCTCATAATTTAATTCCCTGTAGTACTTGTGGGAATTAAAATTCTGTGATATGCTTACCTGTTTTTGACAAGGATGTGAAATAAAGAGCTCATAAGATCCCCAAACCCAGAGTATTTAAAAGGGAGTAAGAGTGGAAAAGTGGCCAAATCGTTCGACTGAAACTACTTTTCTACTGTCATTACAAACCCCTTTCCTGGCAACTATGTGCCACATACGTCATAACAGTTCTGCCTTTCTCTTTTCTTCCCCAGCTCTTTGCTTCCAAAACTACACTTTGGTAAAGGAAATACCTGCTTACTGTTTGTTCCTAAGGACTCAATTTTCTTAGAAGCTAGAAGCCTGAGCACAAAAAAATCAAGATTTTGTCTCATCCCTGCCTATTGTCATTATATTTCATATGTCTTCAGAAATAGAAGACTTTTTTTCCCAAGGAAGAGTTTGAGGGCAAGGAAGGTGAGTTACTGATTTACTAAGTAACTAAGTTACTAAGTTATCTAAGTTACTGATACAGGCAATACTGATTTGTCAGTTACTGCAATACTGATTTGTCTCATACCTGCTGAGCACTTGTTCCCAGTGTTCTGCCAAAAGAAATCCGGTTGCATAGGCAGCTGGTCAACCAGGACTCTTCCAATAGTATTTTCTAATACTAATTTTCTAGGTTGTGTTTTTTGCAGTTTTTTTTGGATAGCATTGAATAGATTTGCTCATAAAACTTTTTATTGTTTTTGTTTATTTTTCTGTTCTTCTTCCTCCTCCTCTTCCCCCTCTTCCTTCTCCTTCTCATTCTTCTGGCCTGTTCTTTATTTCTTATTACATTGTCTGGAAGGCTTCTGGTGATGAGTTCAGTGTTTTGGGTGACCAGCAACACTGAACTTTCATGGGTGTGATTTTTTTGTGACAATAGTAAGACAGCCTGTTGCTTTTTTACTGCCCTCAACTGACCTGCTTCTGTATCTCAGTTATTACTGCTTTTAGGAAAGTGAGTGGAGAGCTAGCCTGACTCCAAGGGTCATGGAGATAGACACAGCACTGTTGAGGTGTTCTCTCTGCCAACCCCCAGATCAAGGGACATTTCCCTACTGGATTGGTTAGCATTCTAGGTCAGCTAGTTTCTGAGATGGGGCAGAGGGAGGTGAGAAGGGAAAGGCAGGAGTGATAGAGCTATGTCAAGACATGTCATTGCTTTTAGACAGTTAAATTCATTAGATTTTGCAATCTTGTACTTAGAAATGAGTTACTTAAGTGAGATAACAAAAGAAAAAAGTCTCAATGACAATTTAGCCTAGTGGATTTCTCATTCTCCTGGTCAGAACGGCATTGACATATTATGCTGGCTTCATTCTCTTTCACCTGCTCCCAGGTACATGGGTACCTGCATGCTTCTAGTGAAAAGTGGAAAAGGGCTGAGCTCCAAGATTATTCTTTTAAATGAATAACAATTGTTCACTTCCTAAGAACTTTGTTGATTCTCAAGTAAATGTGGAGATGGCTAATGGCAACTGGGCATATTAAGAAAAATATTTTCAACCCATAGATTTGGAACCAATTCAACTATACACTCAAACTGGGTGAGATGAAATGTTCTTTTCCCTCTTTGAATAAATGTGGGTTTGTTTGTCAAGAATACCAGAGGGGGCTTCCCTGGTGGCGCAGTGGTTGAGAGTCCGCCTGCCGATGCAGGGGACATGGGTTCATGCCCCGGTCCGGGAAGATCCCACATGCCGTGGAGCGCCTGGGCCCGTGAGCCATGGCCGCTGAGCCTGCGTGTCCGGAGCCTGTGCTCCGCAATGAGAGACGCCACAACAGTGAGAGGCCCGTGTACCACAAAAAAAAAAAAAAAAAAAAAAGGAATACCAGAGGAAATCTGCCAAGACAGAAAAATATTTGGGTTAAGATATTGTAGTAGGTTGAATGGTGGCCCTCCAAAAGATACGTCTACATCCTGGAACCTGTGAATGTAACTTTATTTGGAAAAAGTGTCTTTGTGGAAGTAATTAAGTTACAGATCTCTGCAAAAGCTCATCCTGGATTACCCAGGTCAGTCCTAAATCCAATGACAAGTGTTCTCAGAAGAGAAGGCTAGTGAAGACAGAGGCAGAGATTGGAGTTATGTAGCCATAAGCCAAGAAGCCATCAGAAGCTGAAAGAAGGAAAGGAGAATTTTCCCCTAGAGTCTTTAGAGGGATTGCAGCCCTGCTGATATCGTGATTTCAGAATTCTAGCCTCCAAAACTATCAGAGAATAATTTTCTCTTGTTTTAAGCCACCAACATTGTGGTACATTGTTACAGCAGCCCTAGGAAATGAATTCAGATCTCTTCCTTAAAACCACTAGAATTGTATAATTTGGAATTCTCTTCAGGGGACAGAAACAGCATTTATTAAGTACCACTGTGGCAGGCAGTGGCTAAATGCTTAACTTAAATGATTCCAACTTTAAAGATGAAGAAACTGAGGCCCAGAGTCTCACGGTGACCACATGGGGAGCTGGGTGAGAATCCTCCCGAGAGGCAGTGTGGTGAGTAGTTACAAGCTCTGGCTCTGGATCCTGTCTGTGTTTGACCCTGGCTAAGTTGCTCAACCTCTCTGACTCAATTTCCTCTACTGGAAAAAAAGGAATGATAATAGAACTTCATTCATACAATTTCTGGGAAGATTAAAAGCTGTAAAGTATAAAGTATAAAGAATAAAACACAGGAAGAAGGGCTAAGTGAATGTTAACTGTTGTGATCATTATACACTACACTAATGTACTATTACTAAGCCTATGAATACCAGACAAAGAATAGAAGAGAATGAGATCGTTTTTAAGGCAGAATGTGTCAACTTTATCAGTTGTTAAGATCGAAGCCACTTTAAGAGAGATTATTCTTCAGAATGTTTACTCAGTTCTGGTGTGGCTATCACAGAGTAGATAAAAAAGTATATTGCCTCATTTCAAAGATGAGGAAACTGAGACTCATTACGTTTTTGTACTTCACTACTGTCAGAAGCCAAGGAGGAAACAACACTGAGACCCAGTCTTGGGATTCTCTCACTTCAAAGTGCTCTTTCTATCATGCAAATGACTTTATAAATGCTTTACAAATGCTAAGTGTCCAACAAGTATTATTTGAATTAGAAAAATCAAGCCTCATTATCAGTAACTTTAAAGTAATAGTGGAGCTTCCCAAACTATTCTGAACTAAAGAAATTGTTGCCAACTGTTTCAAAACCATAAATCTCTTAAAATATTGCAGCAAAAGAGAAGGATTAAGAAACAGAAGATAAATCTGTTTCTTTTTGTCCACACCCTCTACCTTTTCTTTTTTCCCCATTTACTATAGATTTAATAAAAGTGGGTAGGTGGCTAGTGGTAGTCTAGGTTTTTTCCACTCTATTTCCTTTTCTTTCTTTCTTAAAAATAAAATAAGCAGAAAGAAAGTGAATGTCCCATATGAACACTGATCAGGCTTACTTTCATTAACGTTTTTTAAGAAAATGTTTTCAGTGTATCATATTCCTCTCTTCATTTGTCCCATCTGGTTAGCTAAGTACTTTTTGAAACATTTACTCCTTTCTTGTATCAGAGGTCTTCCAGGATAAGATACTGCTCCATTTAAATAAAAAATGAAGGATGCCGAAACAGAAGCAGTTTTAACCAGCAAACCCATAAATAAGACAGTAGTTAGTGCTATGTAATCCTGACACTGGCACTTGTACTGATATTGGCCAGAGGTTCTTAACCAGGAGGCCAAGAACTTGGTTGGGGGGCTGGGTTGTGGAATCTGTGAACCCCTTGAAATGTTTGTGAATTTTGCATGAACATTTTTTGGTATACACTTCAAAGGAGCCTGTAATGTCTGTAAGCTAAGAACCACTGTTTCAAGGCCTCGTTACTAAAGCTAATTGCCACATTTCACTCCTTTGTATCATCTTAAATGCCATTATAATATCAAGTATATCATAAATGTTTCTTGGTTGCTTAAGCGAGAACCAGAAGCTTCATCTTGTTAAAGATGTCATCTTATAGGCAAAAGGGACAGATTTCTAAAAGCGGGACTCTATGATATAATCAATCAGAAGAATCTACCTGCCTAGAAGGGTCCAGGTCTGGGTTCTTGTCCTTGCTTTCCTGAGGAATGATTCTGTGTGTGTTACTTCTCCTCTCTGGGTTGCAGCTTCTTCATCTGTGAAATTAATATTTGAATTAAATAAACCCAGATGCCTTCAAACTTTAAAACAATTCTATTCTGTGTAAAAGATTATTAAACCTCTTAGAGAGATGATCTCCCACAAAATTTTAGAATGCGTTATAAAAACAAAGCATCACAAGCTAGGCTTATTTTAAAATTTATTTTTAGAGAAGTTTAGTTTGAGGACATGCCATCGGCTAGTGATTTCCCAATGTACTCTGAGGGCTATAAGGTGCCACATTACCATCTATGGCAGGGTTGAGGAGAGGCCCCAGATGGGACAAAGAGACAGAAGCTAAGAACCTCACATCTCACATCTCACTTCTATCAGAGTAGCCTGCTTTTAATCTGCTTTATACACTAGGTTTCCGGGTGAGATTCTGTTTGTAGAAAGTGTTTCATAATTTTAATTAGTCTCTGTTGATATCTATGTGGGGGAAAAAAAGGAAAAAGAGATTAGGTTAATCACTGTATTTAAACATCCATCTTTGAAAAGGCACTGGAAACAGCCAGAAGCCCTAAGCCTTGTTTCCTATTTTGTCATTTATTAGCTGTGTCACATCAGGCATGTTAGATAGTCTTTCTGAATCTTTGTTCTCAAATATGGAATGATGATAATATCTTTTCCACAGGATAATTGTAAGAATTAAATGAAATAATATTTATGAAAGAGTTTTGTAAATGGGGAAGCATTATAAAGATGGTGAGTGGGTCTTTAGTGGTGAGCTCCAGCGCTCTGCATTTTGTCCTGACCATTGTAGCATCTTTTTCCATCTGAATTATGTCATAGAAAGTAAGGGTGATCAAATTTGCAGATGAACCAAAGTTACGGGGTGGAGTTCTAAAAGACTTAGCAGATTACAGAGTCCCAAAAGTGACTGAGGGTAAAACTTTGGGAAAAATACAAAGTCTTGTTCTTCAGTTCAAAAAGTCAATTGTCCAAGAGTAAGATAGGGAAAAATGTGGCCCACGATCAGTTCAAATAAAAAAGACTAAGGAATTTTACTTGACTTCAAGTTCATTATGAGCCAATAGTGTTGTGAAATGGTTGACAAATAAGTGATCCAATTGTCTTAATCTGTTTGGACTGTTATAACAAAATACCACAGACTGGGTGACTTATAAACAACAGAAATTCATTTCTCACGGTTCTGGAGACTAGGAAGTCTAAGATCAAGGCGCCAGCACGGTTGCGGTCTGGTGAAGGTCCTCTTCCTGTTCCTAGCTGCCACCTTCTGGCTGTGTCCTCACATGGTCTAAGGGACAAGGGATCTCTCTGGAGCCCTAAGAACACTAATGTCATCATGAAGGTCCCATTCTCGCGACCTAAGCACCTCCCAAAGGACCCACCTCCTAATACCATTTCCTTTGGTGGTTAGGATTCAACATATGAATTTTGGGAGGACACATTCAGACCATAGCACTAATATTCTTATGTATTTATGGAAGTACTGTGCCACCAGCTCTTGGCTTTGATTAGCATCCTTCTAGCTGCTGCAAATAGTCACTCCAGCAAGTTGAGCACATCCTCAGGAAGCTAGATGGCGAAAATCTGGAAGGTTTCCAATGGGAAACATTGCAAGAAGATTTTGGCGGAGGGACATATCAAGGAGGTCGTAAAAGATCTAAGAGGTTTTAAATGGTGTTACAAGCTATTATGGAGGGAAAGGTTTGGAATTGTTTTATTGTTTTCACAGGTTAATCTCAGGAAAACCTGGGGAATTCCCTGGCGGTCCAGTGGTTAGGACTCGATGCTTTCACTGCGGTGGCCTGGGTTCAATCCTTGGTCGGGGAACTAAGATCCTGCAAGCTGTGTGGTGTGGCCAAAAACAAAAACAAAAACAAAAAACTCAGGAAAAGCTTTAAACAGTAAGAGTAATCTAAAGGGGAAAGTGTTGGCTGATTGAAGTAGTGAGAATTCCATTAGGGAACTGTTCAAACAGAGTCTAGACAGCACCTTCCGAGGGTTGCTACCCATCAGAAGGAAGGGTTTAAGAAGAGATTACTAAGCTTTCATCACATCTAAGGTACTACTTCTATAATAGCATTCAGTATCCCATTGGAGAATGATTTGCTTCATTAAATTTTTTTCCATAATAAAAGAATATGGATTTTGAAATTGGCAAACTGGAGTTTGCTATAGTGTGTTATTCTGGGTGTTGTTTAACCTCTGTAAACATCAGTTACAACATCACTAACACAGAGATGGTTAGTTATTTCTGTGTTGTTGTGAAGATTACACAACATTGGTAAAGGATGCTTAATGGTGCCTGGTTTTAGTAATGGCTCAAAGCTGGTAACTTTTATCACAATATTATTTGTTCCTCTTATTTTCTACATGCATTTTATTTCTTCTCCTAAGAGATTCCTTTCAGGTGACTCTATTGAACCCATAAGACACAAATGATGTTAAGTAGGTAAAATGGTGACTCACATGAGTCTCGGAGAAAAAATTTGCCCTGTAGGTCATGGGGGTGGGGAGAGGGTACCATATCATGTTTTGTGTTTGCATCAGGGTTTCCTCTTAAATGGAGGAAACCTGTGGAACAACATTTTTGTCCTGAAATATAACCTGATTTTCCTGCCCATCAAGACCAGAACTAGACCAACCTGACTGATTTTTTTCTTTGTTTAAAGTTTTAGACAATAAAATATCCTATTAAAAATTTAATGACTGGGACTTCCCTGGTGGTCCAGTGGGTAAGACTCTGAGCTCCCAATGCAGGGGGCCTGGGTTTGACCCCTGGTTGGTGAACTAGATCCCACATGCATGACACAACTAAGAGTTTGCACACTGCAACTAAGAAGTCCACATGCCACAACTAAGAGTCTGCATGCTGCAACTAAGAAGCAGTTTACTATTCTTAGAAGAAGATAAAAACATGAGATTCCCCCATGTTTGGGGAAGAGGCCAAGAGAATTCTCTTTAATAGCAGTAGAGGGAAGTATTAAAGTTACTAGTTTTCCATAGATGGTCACAGGTTAGCATTTCATCTTATTTAGAAGGTAATAGATAAACACTGCATGTGAGGAGGCACTAGGATAATTCTGACTAAAGATCTTATACAAAAAGAGGATTATCAAACTTTCAAAAGAAGCAAAAAAGACAATATAACACTCTTAGGTTTAGATAAGGCTTGACTTCGAATAAAATTTTTTTTCCATTTTTCTGTCTTCTTCTGCATCAGTGAACATTTATTGAGCATGACATTCTGTGAGGCACAAGTATGTTCCAGAACAGAGATGAACTGGCACTTTGGCTGGTGGGTGTGAGAGCAGTAGAGGTATTATTGCCCCAGAAAAATTGCTTTGGACGTGCCATCTTGAGCTTTTTTCCTTCTTTCTTTTTCTAGTCCTTCAAATTTTCTTGTTCAATATTCTACTTATATTCATTCCCAAATTCTCTTTATAATCTTTTCAGAGATCTTGAACCCAAAGTGATAACTTTAGTTTAGAATTCCTAATGGACATCCTTCGATCTTATAATAGAGCTGAAAGGGCAGGGATGCAATATTTGAGTAGCAAACGGTCACCCAGGAAACTGCCATTCTGTATCGGTAATAATAGCGGATATTTATTGAGCAACTTATGTCCCAGAACTTTATATGTATTACCTTAGACAGTTCACTTAACAACATTATAATAGAGGCACTATTTCTATACCCATTTTACAAATGAGGAAACTGAGGCATTGGGAAATTTCAGTATTAACCCAAAGTCTCGCAGTTAATGTAGAGCACACACTCTTAATTACTACTCCGCCAGGCTGCCTCTCTATGCAAAGACCTCTGGTTACAACCTGGCAAATCACCATGCATGCATGCATGCATCCATCCATCCATCTATCCATCCAATCAAATATTCAGTAAGCATGTACTAGGGATACAAACGATGAATAAGACTGACGTACTCACTCTCCTCAGGCCACTTTCTAGGGAAGAGAGACAATTACACAAGTGTCCTACACAGTGCGATAAGTGCTATGACGGGGAAGTGTAGGGTACTCTGGGGCATAGAAAGAGGCTCTAACCCAGCCTAGAAGGGGGTATCAGGACAGGCAGGTCAAAAAGATGAACCAGTTTGCAAGGCAGAAATAGAGACACAGACATAGAGAACAAACGTATGGACATCAAGGGGAGAAATGAGGGGTGGGATGAATTGGGAGATTGGGATTGACATATATAAACTAATATGTATAAAATAGATAACTAATGAGAACCTGCTGTGTAGCACAGGGAACTCCACTTCGCTGTACACTAGAAACTAACAACATTGTAAAACAGCTAAACCCCAATTAAAAAAAAAGTTCTGTCCTCATCATGGTGTGTGCTTTGACTATTTTGTAACAAAAAGCATATAAGGTAACCTCAAGAAAGAAAGGTCTTTGACCTTTCTCAGGAAAGAAAGGTCGGTGTTGTTCCCCCAGTACTTGGCACATAGTGGCTGCTCAATTAAAATCTGTTAACTAAATGAATGAGAATTCTAATGCTCCATAATAACTCCTTTATAACAGGGAGGTTTTTGACTTATTTCTAATTTGATTCAAATGCTTCTCCTCAAGCCTGAAATAAATGTTCCCTTTTGACTTAAAAAAAAAAAAAAATCAAGTCCTTGCTCCCTTTTAAGCCATTTTCTAAAAGTTCTATTTCAGGAGATCTGCCACACCCATTATGTTTTACTAGAACAATGTGTCCTCAGGTATCTTTTAAGCCAGGTGCCCTGAGGAGAGATTCTAGGACAGTCTGGGAAAGCAGAGGCTCTCTGGTTGCTTTTCTCCTTTTTTCCAGTTGATCTGTGGGGTTCCATGCTCTGTTATGTAGTTCTGAAAGATTTGTTCTCCTTTCACCTTTCCAGAGTGTCCTAGAAATTTTTCTTTCTCTCAAACTCTCCCACACCCTCTTCACTCTTTCAAAAGGTGTTAGCTTTGGAAAAGTGGTCCTTAATTATTTACCACACAATCCTCTGGCAGACTACACGAATCCAGGGCAAAGCAAGAGAGAAAGGCCACGAGAAAACTGAAAGCCCAGGCTAATGATTTCCCATAACAAGAATTTTTGTTGTCATAAGGCGGTGTTTTATTTAGGTTGTAGTTCTTTAGAAAAGACATGAAGTTATGTCTTCCTTGTGCTTGCTTGGAATGTTGGGGCTAATGTAGTATTTTCTTTGGTGAAACAGCAGTAAATCCAAGGTAGTAAAACAATGCTGACGGGAAGGGGAAACCAAAGCTCCTCGGGGGAGAAGTTAACTTGGAGCAGGTAATCCTTACAGCCCATCCCATACGTGACCTTTATATTATCTAATTACATAATTTTACTTCCTAGCATGATGCCACAGTTTAAAACTGTACCTCGTTCCCTTCCCTGCTTAGTTTTTCTCCAGAGCCCTTATCTCCTACTCATACACTGTATAATTCACTTAAAAATTATGTATTTATATGACAGCCCCTCTAGAATTTGAGCCCCTGAAGGGTAGGAATTTTTGTCTGTTTTGTTTATTACTCATCCAGGGCCTAGAATTGTCCTGGTGCAGGGTAGATGCACAATAAATATGTTGAATTAAAGCATTATTAATTCTAATCAAAGCAATATTAATAAGTAATAACTATGATCAGGTTTTTCCTACATGTACTTAATTTATAGACAACTGGTTGGACATTTAAAATTATTTTTTAGAAATCTGACAAGATATGACAATAGGATCTCTACAAAAGCTTTGATAGTCGAAAGCTGCGTGAAACCCATTTTCATCAGCATGGTATGCTCTTCTAAACTTGTGCATGGAAGGATAAACTTGGCCTGGAGAGAATGGAAAATCTTGAGGTTTCCTGATGCAGGTAGACTTATTTGAATCCCTAAAGCTAAAGGTATACTTTGGCTCAGTGTACTCATAACTGTTGCTGGCAACAAGTTCAGGTGTTGCTTATACCCCCCACGAAACTCAGACTCGCTAATTTTATATTCCCATTTATGGACAAAGCATTATCATACAGTTCCACAGTTCTTTACAGGATCAGGTAGTTTATGGGAACACAAAATATAGAAGATGAATAGAGGAGAATATTAATTATCTGGGAGCTTCTATATTTGAGATTATTATAATCACTGGAGATGCTTCCCAGCAGTGACATGTCAGTGTGTTCTGAGTACTACAGTGGCCGCTCCAGCTCTTCCTTTACCCCCAAGACTTCTACTTCCGGGCCAATCTAGTGCAAGTGAAACCGGGTTAGTCTTCGTGGCAGACAAGTACACTTTTGGCTGAGATTCAGGTACCCTCCCTCTCTCACCCATTGTGGCCTCTCTCAACAACTGGCCTAAAGAACTGATAAAGAACAAGACTTATCTAGAAACAGGAGGAACAGCTGGCCTCGCTGAGCTTGGATTCATATAATGAGTGGATGAGTCCAAAAAGTTAGGGCATTGCAAACAAATTCTCTATAGGACTGCATCAATGACATTTGACATTTCTAAACAGAGAAAAGCTTGGGCAGGTGTGTAAACATATACAAATCATATAATATGTATCCCCTGTGTCACTCAATTATTTCATCTATCTCATGTGGCCCTTAGGAAAGATCTTCACATAAACTATTGGTCTGGTGGTACATGAAGATTCATGAACTCCAAGTTCTAAACCCACATGTTCTTTTAACAGCCTTATTGAGATATAATTCAAACACCATACAATTCACCCAGAGCACACAATTCAGTGGTTTTTAGTATACTCAAAGTTATGCAACCATTACTAATCAATTTTAGACCATTTTTGTTATCCCCAAAAGATGCCTTGTACCCTTTAGCAGTGACTCCCTATTCCTGCTCATTGCCACTCCCATCCCCTCCAGCCATATGCAACCACTAATCTACTTTCTGTCTCTATAGGTTTGCCTATTGTGGATATGTTATATAAATGGAATCACACAATATATAGTCTTTCACTTAGCATAATCTTTTCGATGTTCATCCATGCCATAGTACATATCAGTACTTTATTCCTTTTTATTGCTGAATAATATTCCATCATTCCATTCCATATCTCATTTTATCTATCCATTCATCAGTCAATGGATGCTTGGGTTATCTTCACTTTTTGGCTATTATGAATAATGCTTCAGTGAACATTTGTGCACAAGTTCTTACAGGGACCTAGATTTTCAGTTCTCTTGGATAATACCTAGGAGTGGAATTATATGGGTTATACGGCTGGGTTGTATGGTAACTCTATGTTCAACTTTTTGAGGAACTACCAACTTATCTTCCACAGCAACTCACCCATTTTACATTCCCACCAGCAATATATGCTGGTTCTAATTTCTCCACCTTCTCTCCAACAATTGTTATTTTCTTTCTTTTTGATTATAGCCATTTTGGTTGGTGTGAAGTGGTATCTTGTGTTTTTGATATTCATTTCCCTAATGACTAAATGATAGTAAGAACCTCTTCGGTGATTGGCCGTTTGTACCTCTTCTTTAGAGAAATGTCTAAAATCCCTTGCCCATTTTTAAATGGGTTATTTGTCTTTTAGTTGTTGAGTTTTTCCTCTTTTGCATTAAGAATGCGGGATGGTTAGAAGGAGAGCCTCAGATCTTTCACATGCTCTTGCCTAGGGTAGAGCTTCTGCAACACTGGTGGTGGATGAGATGCTTGTGGCCTGCTTTCCCAGGGATATACCATAGCCCTATGCTGGGATCTAGGCTGAGAGGGAGTCCTGTGTTCTTGGCTGTACCCCCCCTCAGAGTGGAGCATCATCACATCCAGGTGGAATTGGCAGGGAAGTGAGTTGTGGTTCAAAATCCAAACTCTTGCTGTTCTTATGGAAATGTAGTGGATTGTCTTGAACAAAATTTTCTACATTTGTTGTATTTCCTCAGGACAATTTCTAGAGACTAAATAGTTGTGTACCTACAATCTTCAACTGTAATTTTAAAGTTATAGTATTGTTGTTTTGCTAAGGGGTGGGTTCACAGAGCTCCTCATACCACCATTCTGGAAGTTGAGTCCCATTTGGATAATTTTTAATGAAGATTTTGCATCTTGTATACTTGGTGGTGAAATAGTTTATACTGACATAGTAGATATAGAATTACAAAGGACAGTTTTTTACAAAAGTATTTGCAAATTTACACACAGTGGATTAAGAAAACCAGTTGAAGTTGAGAATTGGTTGACTTTCAACTTCATATCCACTAAATTTCTAGAATGCCCACCCATTTGGTTTGACGAACCACTGTTAGTTTATTGTTATTAAATAGTTGTATAGAAATCTTTGGGTAATGAGGGTGACAGTACATTTCATATGTTTGTTGTTGCTCTAGGAATCTATGTGCAAAACCATCACAGCCATTGAAACAGTCATCAGAATGATGCCTGTTTTAAAAAGCATAGAAATAATTTAGACGTGAAAATCAAATTATTCAAACCTCATTAGTTTTATGCACTAATCTAAAAAATTCACAAGCAAAACTGATCATGTATTTCTTAACTTTTGTTTAATTCAAAAGAACTACTGGGCCACAAAGTCTTGTAGAAAAACAATTTTCCCAACTTCCCTGGTGCATTTATTTGTAGTTTTAAGGCTAAGATTTACATTTAACAATTCTTCAAATTCTTTATTTGATCAAGGGCTGGGTTCATATGTTCATTGCCAACCAGTTGAATGTCATTTTAGTTGAAACAGATCTAGAATCTCTGCTCTTATCTAAACCCTTCTTTATTATACCACATCCCCACCCGCATGTCAAAGTTATCTATATGTACCTTTCTCCTTGGGCTTAGAAGTCTAGTTACTTATAAATGAACACAATCATCTTTAAGAAAATACATCCTGTGTAATAATCATGAAAAAATGTTAAAATGTATTCCTTGTTGGAAACTCTTCACATTTTGGTCAGTTGACTTGTGTGTATTATTGGCTCAAGTAGCTTATGGGCAAAAAATATAGTATAAGAGCATGAAACAAGATAAAGATGAATATTTAAGAATGAAATCAAGCACCTCCCAATGACATGTCTCTGAATAGTTATTACTGAACCACACAAAGATAAATAATGAAAGTAATTAACAAAGTAATTTTCTCTTCTTCTGGCTGGGAAAGTTTTAATAATAAAGTTTGACTTCTGTTGAGTGAAACATCTTAGTTTCTAACATAGTTAAAGGCAAATGGAAAAGCCCATTCAATTCTTAAAATTTTTAACGCAGTTAAATAATAAGCTGGTACATTGCATTATGGCTTGGTATTATTTTTTCCTTATAAAGACAGGAACTCTATCCTTCTAAAGCTACTTTACAGCTCAAGCAGATATTTGGAAGATGGAAGATGCTTACCTCCCAGTTGGGTGTATCTCCTTGCGGCTTAGGTGAGCACCAGTGCTTTGGCTTCTCCCCAACTGCTGCGAGCTTCCCACTGCGCTGGGCGCCTCGAGGCTCCAAGAGTTAGGTGTTCGGCCCCGCCCTCTGCACTATTGCTAAAACTCCAATTCTGCCAGACTGATTCCGGTGATTAATTATTGACAAAAGGAAAACACTCCCAGGCAAACTTGTGTCCAACCGCACTGCTCCCAACGACTCCTTCCAGAAGAGAATGCCGGCTGCACCACTCCCCTCCCCCCTTGCTCTATGGTCCCAACTTCCCACACGCTGCCACTCTCAGTCCTGGGCGACCAGGCTCGTCCTCGGAGGAATGCAGCCCAGCGACTTCTACATTTTTAAATTTGGTTTTCTGTAGCTCGTTAGCACTTCTCCGGGGAAGAGCCTCTCAGGAGGGGGTGCTTTCCGGATGCAGGGGAAGCCGGGGCTCTGAGAGCAACGGAGCAGGCTAAGGCGTCGCTGTCACCTCCGGCTGCTGCAGTAAAACCCCGAGTCGCGGCGGGGATGGGCAGGAGGGGGTGGGGAGGCGCCCTCCCCCTCGCTCGGATCGGAGCCCCGACGCTACCGGAGGGGCACGTACTTCGGTGGTAGTGGTGGGAGCGGGCAGATAAACAGGAGGCGAAGGTGGGAGCTTTGGGGCTTTAGCCTAAGCCAACGTCAACCCGCCCAGGGAAAGCCTGCGCCCAGCATCCATCGATCTGCAGACTTCGGCAAGGGGGTGAAGCCGGGCGGATGCTGAGGACTGCGGTCTGAAACTCGGCGGCAGGCTGCGAAGTGAGCCCAGGGCTCCGGGCCGGGGCGGCAGTCGGCCCAGCAGGCATCCCACCGCATTCGTCTGTCAAAAACGGAAGAAAACAAACCCTTTTAGCATTGGCAGTTAATTTTGGTGCCTTTGAACGTGCAAAACGCCTCTCCCCGCCCCACTCCCTCCATCCAGCACCTTCCCTCCTCCCCGTTGGCTGGGCGGTTAATCGTTGAAAGGCTGGACCCCCTCGGGGAAGCAGATGGAAGGATCGTGCCCAGCGAACTTGTGTGTGCTCACTCACAAGTGAAGAGAATTTGGGGCCGGACTGCGGCAGGAAGGCAAATTGGGGAGAGAGGGCTGGGAGGTTCGTTGCCTACACTCGCGGCGCAGGCTGCCGCGGCTCCCGGACCGGCGACCCCAGCGCTCGCGCTCGGCGCTCAATTATCTTCCCGGGGAGGCGCGGGACCGCGAAGAGCATCTTCCCTGAAAACCAGCGTCCAGAACACCATCGATTCCTTTTCTACCAAGGACACAGTGCTTCGATTGAACGCCGCGGCTGCTTGCTGAGAGCGCAGAGGACCTTGAGGCTCCTAGCCCCGATATCTCTGTAGCCGAGACTCTGCCCAAGACCTAGTGGGGTCCAGGGCGAAAGAGTCTTTTGATTAATGAGCATTCGGGCAACATCTGCCCATCAGCCCCCATCGCCTAAGGAGGACACGTTGCACACGCTCGGCCTCATTGTGTTGAAGCGCGAATTTTAGCTGCGGGCAGGTTCCCGTTCACTTCACAACGCGCTTCCAGCAGGTTCCAACCTGCCGGTGCAACGATGAGAGAGATTCATGTAACTGGGTGGGGGTTACTGCAAGCCGGGGGGAGGTGTTCCCAAAGGAAGCCGAAAGTGGTTGGGGCCAGGGAAGGGAACCAATGGAAACCGAGCACCTTGGAGCATCTGTGTTGGCCGTTTTACGCCGTTATCTTTTCTGTGTCTTGTATCTAAATAGTAGCAACCTCTGCTAATATTTTTTATTTACCACTTTATGTTGTTCGCATTCCTTATCTTCTGGCTTCTCCTGACAAACCTTGTCATGTTGGCAGCACAAGTATGACCACCCCCATTGGGAGATGAGGAAATAGAAACCCTGAGGAGTGACTTGTTCAGGTCGCCAAGCCCCTACTGCGGTGGTGTCAGTACTATTTACACTGGTTTTTAGGTCTCATTATTCATTATCTAGTTTTCTTATCAGATTGTGACATGCCTACCCCCATACTCCCCGTGATTGTACATTTGTGGGAGTATAGAAATAGGTCTCTTCCTGCCCAAAGTTTGTGAAATGGCTATGAGACCTTGCAATTATTTGAACTGTAGGTGGGGAAAAACTGCTATAGCTTGCAGAAGCATCTAGGCCATTAAAAATAATCTTAAATGACATATGTAATATAACCACACACAGATACACCTTTATGTATATCTTTGCACCCCCAAATGGAGAATAGGTTTTTTTTTTTTTTTTTAATAAATTTATTTATTTATTTATTTTTGGCTGTGTTGGGTCTTCGTTTCTGTGCGAGGGTTTTCTCTAGTTGTGGCAAGCAGGGGCCACTCTTCATCGCGGTGCGCGGGCCTCTCACTGTCGCGGCCTCTCTTGTTGCGGAGCACAGGCTCCAGATGCGCAGGCTCAGTAGTTGTGGCTCACGGGCCCAGTTGCTCTGCGGCATGTGGGGTCTTCCCAGACCAGGGCTCGAACCCATATCCCCTGCATTGGCAGGCAGCTTCTCAACCACTGTGCCACCAGGGAAGCCCCGGTGTGTTTTTTTTTTATTACAAACAGAACATTCTCAAAACTTAACTAGATCACAAAATAAAGATGGACACTTTTTTTTTATTAGATAGACACATTTTAAGTGGCAGAAATCATACACAGCTCATTTCCCCCGATTGACATAGCACAATTGGAAATTTAAGAATACTTTAAACGTAGGTTAAAGGGAAACACAAATGGGAAGCTACATTAGAAACAGAAGAAAAACAAAAATCCTACATAAAATCAGGAGAGTATAGAAAAGCCATACAACGTTCAATGTATTTATTGCAAAACAAGGTACAAACCAAGAAGCTCAGAAGAAATTACAAAAAATTGTGTTAACTCATGTTAAAAATAAAAGCAGAGGGCTTCCCTGGTGGCGCAGTGGCTGAGAGTCCGCCTGACGATGCAGGGGACACGGGTTCGTGCCCCGGTCCGGGAAGATCCTACATGCTGCGGAGCGGCTGGGCCCGTGAGCCATGACCCCTGAGCCTGCGCGTCCGGAGCCTGTGCTCCACAACGGGAGAGGCCACAACAGTGAGAGGCCCGCGTACTGCAAAAAATAAAAATAAAATAAATAAAAGCAGAAATTAATGAAATAGAAAAATAAAAAACAAGGAGAACTGATCAATGAAATAAAACACTTATTTATTGCAAAGAACAAGAAAAAATCAAGAAACAAAGGTACAAGCAACATTAGAAAAGTGGTATATAGCCACAGATGAGTTGGATATTAAAAACAAAACAAAGAAAAGATAATATTATTTTTCCTACAGAGAGGATCCTCCCTTTGTGCTGATAACTAGAAATAGTGAGATAACAAATGGTTAAGACATACCACAGCTTATAGAAAAGGGAATAAGATTTGAAGAAGCAGGCAAAATTTTTTAGAATGTAAGAATGTTAAGAATATAAAGTAATTCTAATTGTATCAACTGAACATTTGGAACCAGGCCTTTCATCATCATTATCATAAAGCAGCTGTTGAAGAACTAAAGGACACATGCTTGCTGGAGTAGAAAACTTTATAAAGTAATCAAAGTTAAAAGTAATAAAAGACTATATGCTCTCAAGGTAACCTGGGAGGTTTGAGGACAGATATTACAGGGAAAAGAATAAAATCACTTTGTAAAATCTGTATTTATGACCCAGAAAGTTTGTTTGGAATATCTCTGGAGTTCAGAACACCGAGAAGGAGAAAGGACATGATGTGAGAATCCACTGAAAATGACCAGCCTGAAAATGGTCTTACCTCCAGGGGACCAAAATTAATAGCCTGAAATGTGAGTTTTCTCAAGCTCCAAACCTGCCCAGGGTGGCATGGTAGAAAGAGTATGTACTTTGGGGCAAAGTCTGGTTCTACTAACATCTTTTCTACTAAGAAACTGTAGTCTGAGACAACTTGTCTAGTATTTCTGTACCTTAGTTTTCTCATCTATGAAGTGGAAATAATATTGCCTCCATGGGGTTCTTCTGAAAAATTAAAAGAGCCACTGTTTACAAAGTAATTGTATAGTTCTCTATCTCCCCCACTCCCTACTCCTCCCCTCCCTCCCCCAATTCCTCCTTCTCTAAACACCATCTTTCAGGATCTCCTCTTCTGTCCATTGACATCTCTCCTACTTTGTTAGTAAGACTCTACCTTCCTTCCCTTCCTTTCAGTGACCCAGCTACCTCCTCCATGACTTTTTAGCAATTACGAATCCAAACATCATGACCGAGTACCTTTGGAATGCTTTGGAGAGACACCCCTGAATCTAAAAATACTCAGCCCCTCTCTTATAAAGTGAATGGCAAAAGCAGGATTGCCCTTCCTCCCTCCCTCCCTTCCCCCTCCCTCCCTCCCTCCCTCTCTTCCTTCCTTCCTTCCTTCTTTCCTAATTCATATATTTTTTGAGTTCCTATGTGGCTGTGTTCTAGCAGAATGAGTGTCATTGCTCCAAATCACTGATTATAATTTAACAGAGATGCAGTGCTTAGGCTGAAGTCTTTAATGGAAAGACCCTAACATTTAACCATTCTTACTTTTAATATTAGAATAAAGATCATAATAGTAATGAGAGTCAGTAGTTTATTCTAAAAATTGGAAAAGCAGTATTTCATTAAGGGACTAATTGTCTGTCCCATTAATCATTAACAAACATATGAGATGTATCATAATAGGCACAATTCTTAACCTTAAAAGCTGTTCTTAGCAATAAAGAGACCCCAAGAGAACAACACAGAAATTCCCAGAGCAGCAGTAAGACCAGTTTGACAAAGGTTTTCTGAAGAATTTATTCTAAAGCAGCCTCAAATGCTGCCTTTTTATACAATGTCCAAAGTGTATCTACATCTATTTGGACAAGACAGAGAAGACAATGGAATATCAGAGGAATCAAGAGAAAAGAAACTAACTATATCAGCAATATCTCCCTTTATGTATTAACTCTTATTCTCTTCTATTGATCTTATTATCAGAAGGGGGGAAAGAAAGAAAAGCAGTAACAGATGTGAGTATTTAAAAGCAAGAACAGAAATTTGAAGCAAATTTTATTTCTTTCTGGTTTGCTTTCACTACGTGCAGATTAATCTTCCTTATTTTTTTTAAACATTGTTAGATTAGCACTACTTATTTTTATGATAGCGTGACAAAAAAAGTGATGCCTTTCATTTCAGTAAACAATGTTGCCCTCCATCAGCCACTGGAGCTGCCCCACTGATGTGCCCTGAGGGGAATTCAGGATGGAGAAAAACAGGATACTGGCTCTAGATAATTAAGATGCATATTAAAGAAATAATTTCAGTGAGCCCAGACTCCTGCATCTTCCTGTACATAGAAAAGCACTAGAATCATTAACTTGAGAAGTCTGGGGGGTTTTTGTCTTTTTTTTCTTTTTGATTAGCAGTAACTTTTGATGTTCTACTACTTGTTTTTTCCCAGCAAAAACTCCTATATATCCTGGCTCCTCACTTACCTCTTTGGAACATTTCTTCAGAGCTATCTGAGAGGTTGTCTACCCAGGCTATGGTCCTCAGTACAGTCACTGAATAAAACATAACTTGCAAATTTTAGGTTGTGTGTTTCTTTTTTTTTTTTTTTTCCTGTCGACAGTGGCATAAAATGTTATTATTCTCCCAGAGTAGAACTCTTCATAACACTCAATAGATTTGTAAAGATATTTGAAAAGATTGTCATATGTTAGTGAAACTTACGTATTTTGGTCTTCGCTGAGTCACCAACTAGCGGTATACCTTTGGCTAAGTCCCTTTAGTAATTTTATATTTATTTATTTCAGAAAAAATGGATAATTCTGCTTTCCTGTAAAATGGAAAACATTTTTTTCCCTTCCTGGCTATGTTGTTGTAAAGATGTACCAGATATCCTTCATTATCCTATCAATTCTTTTGTTTCAGTTTCCCTCTATTAACATAGAATTTTATTTTCTTCATTAATTAGGCCTGTTCGTTTAGAAACAAACAAACAAACAAAATAGGAAAGTTGTATGGCTGGGGTCTTTGAGCTCTCTGCCAAACTTCAAAAGAAGAATAATGATGATAATGACTATCATTTATTGAACTACAACCACCAACGTTTTCCATAATCATCTCTTTTTCTTGCTACAAGTTTGCAAGGTAGGAGCTTTTATTTTATTTTTATAGACAGTAAACCAAGAATCAGAGAGGTGGTAACTTTTTTTAGGTGACACTTAACCTGCTGTATTGTGCAGGTTAAGAGAACAGATGTTGGAGCCAAACCTCCCATATTTAAATCCCAACGTGACCACTTTCATGAATGAGGAGAGCTAACTTAAATCTCTCTAAAGCCTCAGTTTCCTCATCTGCCATAAAGGATAATAACCATATTGAATTATTTATGTTAATATGCAAAAAGCATGTAGAAGAGAAAATGTCCTATAAGTGTTCACTACTATTGTCTGGAGAGTTCAATGAGATTATAATTCATGTAAATCAGTGCAGTGTCTGGCCCTTAGACAATGCTAAATATGACGATTTCACTTTTAAAATACTTTATTTTTATAACGTGTATAGTTTTAAACTAGTCTGTCAGGAATATGATTAGTCCCTCCCTCCTTCCTTTTACCCCTCCCTTCCCCCACGATTCTTCCTCCCTATCTTCTCCTCGTCCTCCCTTTTTGTGCCCATAACTATGACTCACTCAACTGTATTGTCTATGAGCTATTTTTTTTTTCAGAGAGACCCATTGTTTACCCTCATGTTTCAGACTAACATAAAACATACTTTAATTCAGTATCACATATTCATGAACAGAACTCTTTACTTCCCCCATCTTTTTAAAAGAATTTTGCTAAAACAGTAGTTGATAAAAAAATAAGAATGTTCAGGTTTAGAAAGTAGAAATTAGCTTAGAGATGAAAACTTCCTATTTTTGAGAAAGATTGATGGATTAAATATAATAACGAGAACTCCCACTATCTGAGATACGGATTGGTCTAAAGTGGCTGTATTAGCCAGGGTTTTCCAAGAAACAGAACCAATTATCTATCTATCTATCTATCTACATATCTATTGAGATATTTATTATAAGAAATTGGCTTACTCATGACTGTGGATACTGAGGAGTCCCCATATCTAAGGTTGGCAAGCTGGAGACCCAGGAGAGCTGATGGTGTAAATTCCTGTCCAAAAGCTGGCAGCCTTGAGACTCCAAAAGAGTTGAATTTCAATTCAAGTCTGAAGGCAGGAAAAGATCAATCTGCAGCTCAAGCTGTCAGGTAGGAGGAGTTTTAACTCTTACTCAGACTTTTTGTTCTATTGGGTCTTCAACTGATTGGATGGGTCTTCAACTGATTGGATGAGCCTTCAAAAGAATCCACTATAGGGAGGGCAATCTGCTTTACTCAGTCTATAGATTCTAAGGTTAATCTCACCCTGAAACACCCTCACTCATAGACACACTCATAATAATGTTTGAACAAATTTCTGGGCATCCCATGGTGAAGCCAAGTTGATACATAAAATTGATCATCACATTGGCCAAAAATTTTGATTGATCCAACCATTTTGCTTTGGATTTTGACATGTGACTGCATCTCTCCCAGAACAAACTTACTTCACCCTTCCTTTGCTAAGGGGTTTATTGCTTCTTTTAAGGCTTTTGATTTGGCTTCTTTTCTTATCCTTAATCAGTTTGAGTAAGACTCTTCAGCTACAATGAATAGTTATGTAATTAGAAAGGGAGGACTCCGGCCCCATCACTGCCTGCCCGCATTGAGTGAGTTGTCTCCCATCTTCAACAAAACCTCTTTCTCTGACTCAAATTCATAGCTGCTGTAATGTTGTGACATTTTTCTGTGGAGAATTTGGCATTCATTGTGAAGTTATTTTTAATTACTATGAAATTAAATTTTGGGGCCAGGATTGTATTAGGGATAAAAAGAACAAATCCAGAGTGAAAATAAGTCAACAAGAAAATGCAGATGTCAAGAGTAAACAACAGGAAAAGAAGCTCATGGAAACACAATGGCAACTGGAAATGAAGCCGTGGTCCCTTTTGGGTCATCTGTCCCAGTCTCTAATATCTAATCTAGTGACCTGTATTTGAAATTTGTATGACAGCTTTATGCGAGGCACCAGGAGAATTTGGTGAAGCATCTCACGAACCATGTATTAATCAACCAAGAAATTCTTCCCAGCAGGACTAGACTTTTAAATATCAGGCAGATACAGCATGCCATTACCTGTGTAAATTAAAACAGAATCTCACCATAACTAGCCACTAAAAGTTTATATTGACCACTTCATCTTTTTATTTTTAAAATGGCTGTCATTTTCTTCTACCTATTATTTTTTTTAAAAACAGCATTATTGAGATATAATTCACATACATTTAATTCACTCATTTATAAGATGCAATTCAGTGGTTTTTAGTGTGTCCACAGAGCTGTGAAACCATCATCACTACCTAATTCCAGAATATTTTCATGACCCCAAGAAGAAATTTCATATTTATTAGCAGTCATGTCCCATTTTCTCACCCCCACCTCCAGCCCTAGGCAGCTACTACTCAACTTTCTGTCTCTATAGGTTTGCCTATTCTGGACGTTTCATATAAGTGGAATCATACAATATGTGGTCTTTTGTGAATGATTACTTTTATTTGGCATAACATTTTTAAGGTTCACTTATGTTGTAGCATTGTTACTGAGTCTAAGCTGATACTGCTCATGGCACGACAGGCTAATAATTGAGAGACGAGTTGCTGGGGCAAGGAATAATGGTTTTATTCGGAAAGCCAGCTAACCAAGAAGATGGTAGGCTCGTGCCCCAAAGAACCATATTGCCTGAGTTAGAATTCAGGCTCCTTTTATACTAAAAGGGGAGGGAGTAAAGTCAAACACTTCCTGGTTCCCATCAGCCTCCAAAGGGGATGTGTTCATTTCTTCCTCCCTGCAGTCATTCACAGCTGGACCTGGTCAGGATGTTTCCTGTGAGCTAAACAAAGGTATTTTAGCTTAATGCTCATTACAGAGGAAGCAGGGTTCCCAGCAATGGACCCTTATGTATAATTTAAGCTTATAGGCAACATCCCTTTAGTGATTAACTTGTAATAGAATACAAAATGTTCTTCCCTATTACAGCATGTATTAGTTATCCATTCATTTTTATTGCTGAATAATATTCTATTGTGTGACTATACCACATTTGATTTATCCATTCATCATTTGATGGGCATTTGAGTTGTTTCTACTTTTGAGGTATTGTGAAGGTTTTTGTACACATTTTTTGGTGGATGTATGTTTTTATTTCTCTTTTGTATAAACCTAGGAGTGGAATGACTGAGCCATAACTCAGTTTAACTTTTTGAAGGGTCATAACTCTGTTTAACTTTTTGAAGTACTGCAAAACTATTTTCTAAGGTGGGTGCACAATTTTACATTCCCACGAGTAATGTATGAAGGTTCCAATTTTTTTCACATCCTGGCCAACACTTGTTATTGTTTGTCTTTGTGATTATAGCCATTCTGGTGGGTGTGAAGTGGCATCTCATTGTGGTTTTGATTTGCATTTCCTTAATGAATCATGATACTAAGCAATTTTTCATAAATTAATTCATTATTTGACATCTTTAGACAAATGTATATTCAATTTTTTGCCCATTTTAAAAATTTGGTTATTTAATTGTATCTTTTTATTGTTGAGTTGGATATAAGTCCTTTGTCCGTATATAATTTGAAAACATTTTCTCCCATTCAGTGGGTTGTCTTTTCACTTTCTTTTTTCTTATTTTATTCTATTTATTTTATTTTGTTAACATCTTTATTGGAGTGTAATTGCTTTACAATGTTGTGTTAGTTTCTGCTGTATAACAAAGTGAGTCAGCTATATGTATACATATCTCTCCATATCCCCTCCCTCTTGCGTCTTCCTCCCACCCTCCCTATCCCACCCCTCTAGGTGGTCACAAAGCACCTTCACTTTCTTAATGCTGTTCTTTGAAGCATAAAAGTTTTTTAATAATTTGATAAAGTCTAATTTATCTTTTTTTCTTTGATCTCTTGTTCTTTTGGTGTTGTATGTAAGAAACCATTGCTAACCCAAGGTCATGAATATTTACTCTTATGTTTTCTTTTTGGATTTTTAGAATTTTAGATTTTACATTTAGGTGTATGATCCATTTTGAATTAATTTTTGTGCATGGTGTGAGGTAGGTATCCAAATTCATTCTTTTGCATGTGGATATCAAGTTGTCCCAGCACCGTTTGTTGAAAAGACTGTCTTTTCTCCATTGAATTGTCTTAGCACCCTTGCCAAAATCAACTGACCATTTGTATGGACTGAATGTTTGTGTCCCCCAACATTCATACTGTGAAATCTAATCCCCAGTGTGATAGTATTTTGAATTAGGGACTTTGGGAGGTGATTAGGGCAAGAGGTAGCTCCCTCATGAATGGGATTAGTGCCCTTATAAAAAGAGACCAGAGAGCTAGATAGCTGTTTTTTCATTCTGTGAGAACACAGTAAGAAGTCAGCAGTCTGCAATCTGGAAGAGGGCCCTTTTAAGAACTCAACCATAGCAATACTCTGATATTGGACGTCAGCCTCCAGAACAGTGAGAAATAAATTTCTGTTGTTTATAGGCCACCTAGTTTATGATATTTTTGTTATAGCAGCCCAAACTGACAACATAAATGTAAGGGATTATTACTGGACACTCAGTTCTATTCTGTTGATCAATATATATAGCCTTATGCAATATCATACTGTTTTGATTACTGTAGGTTTACTGTAAAAGGTTTTAAAATTGGAAAGTATTGGTTTTCCTGTTCTGTTCTTCTCTTATTCTGGATCCCTTGCATTTTCATATGAATTTTAGAAGCAGATTGTCAATTTCTGTGAAAAAGGCAGCTAAAATTTTGATAGGGATTTTATATCCCTTTCTACGGATTGAATCTATATGTCAATTTGGGGAGTAAGCCATCTTAACAATATTAAGACTTCCTATCCATGAACATGAGCTGTCTTTCCATTTATTTAGATCTTCTTTAATTTTTTCCAACAGTGTCTTGTAATCTTCAGTTTACACGTCTTGCACTTCTTTTATTAAACTCTTATTCTAAACCCCAAATATGAATAAAGCTTAGTAATGTCCAGGAATTATGTCTTGGTTAACCCAGCATCCTTCCTACCTGGCTTAGTGTCTTGCATTATGGTTGTCAATCCCTGTGCTTATTGAAGTAAATTGAGAAAATACATTTTATACTTATAGAAAATTCACAATATTTTTCCTTTTTATTACAGCATCCCATTAAGAAAACAGAACAAGTGTAACCCCATTTAATAAGAAAGTTAACTGATGGACATATTAAGGCCAAGGAGGTTAATTGGCATGGCCAAAGATACTCGGTCCATGTCAAATATAAAATTAAAGCACAATTCAACATTTTCCTCTAGTATTGTATTAATTCTGAAAGCTTTTAGACCAAGAAGCATATTGAGAAGTTCAGGGGAAAATGGGGGATGGCACTAAGTGATTTTTATTGAATTACATTAAAAATGTATATTGTCATATCATCCAGCTCCTTTAGGGCTAAAATAAGGTTTCACTCTGGGGTGTATTTCTTTCTTGAACTTTTTAATTTAATTTAATTTAATTTTTGCTGTACGCGGGCCTCTCACTGCCGTGGTCTCTCCCGCCGCGGAGCACAGGCTCCAGACGCGCAGGCCCAGCGGCCATGGCCCATGGGTCCAGCCGCTCTGCGGCACATGGGATCCTCCCGGACCGGGGCATGAACCTGTGTCCCCTGCATCGGCAGGCGGACTCTCAACCACTGCGCCACCAGGGAAGCCCCTTCTTGAACTTTTAAATTAGCAAAGTGTTTGCAAAAAGTCTTACAGTTATTTTCATGCCACATTTCAGTGACTCACTGATGTGACGATACAAAAACCTTGACTTAATGAAAGTTAAAGTCTAACTACCATAGATGGAATTAAAGATGTGGCAAACCTTGTAGACTCTCTCTTCTACTTGTATTTCAAAGGTACAGATCTCTTTTACGAGTTGACACCTCCTAGAATGGTCTCTGATTCGGGCTTTAGAATTGAGCATCCAGTTAAGTGTATGGTTGATCATCTGATAAAGAAGCTTCTGATGGGATGAAACAGGTATTAAATTACTGTGATTGAAATGAGAGCAGTGTATGGGTATCTAGCATTTATTGGGAACACTTGCCAATCAGGAAGACATTGTCAAGGTCAGGCAAATGGACCAAGAGAAGGGTACTAGCCTTGGCTACATGTTACTAATGTCACAACTCTCATTAGAGAGGGGAAAAAAGGCCCGCTGAGAGTTTCTTGGTGATGAAAACAGGAGGTGCATTAAGAGGAATGCCTGTTATCAAGAGTATCAGACGTTGTGACCTAGAAGAAACCATTGAGATTGACTGATGCTTTTCAGGTCTGAACTGGATGGATAATGATGGCTGTCTGGACCCCAAATGAAGAAATTTTAATTATAAATGGTTAAAAAAGAAATGACTTTATATTCCAGGAAGTATTCCCCGAGGTAGTCAGTAAAAATAATAGGATTTTTCTTCTCTGTAGGAAAATGTAAGTAGAGGGACAGGGGGGTTCTGAAATGGGAGTTAAACACAAAAGAACTTGTAGATGAAGAGGTGAGTTGAGTTGCTCTTAACCACATACCTGTTATCTATCAATTGTTTAAGAGTCAAACCAGTGAATATAAAGGAAAGGTAAGCATTTAATGAAGGCCATGAAATAGACCCTAGGCAGATGTGGATGTAACATTTTTAATTCTACTATGTTCAGATCATTCTAGCGGTCCATGAAATTTGCAATTTTGCTGAGCCACAAGCTTGACTTCTGAATTTGATGTTGGAATGAAAGAGCAAGTTGCTTGTTAGGAAGTGACCTATCTAGTAAATAAGAGGTAATATTTAAAAAGTTGTTGTTTTGGTTTGTTTTAGTTTTTAATTTGCCAGCAGCTCTGGCAAAAATAGGTAGGGGGTAACATGAATACTTGCAGTAAAATATTTGAATTACTTGGGTTTTATTTCATGTTAAACTTATCTTTCATTAACATAGATAATCACATTTCTTTGGAGGAGATGGGGTGGTTCCACATTTCTATTTAGGAGTTTCCTAGAGATCACAAATAATAGGAAGGGGAAGACTTTTGTCATGAAACTGCATTTCCATAGTAAGCATCAAAGTTTAATTCAGGAGGAAATTAAATAAAAATTGCGGGAGTTTAATTAATTAATTAATTTATTTATTTTGCGGTACGGGGGCCTCTCACTGTTGTGGCCTCTCCCGTTGCGGAGCACAGGCTCCGGACGCGCAGGCTCAGCAGCCATGGCTCACCGGCCCAGCCGCTCCGCGGCATGTGGGATCCTCCCGGACCGGGGCACGAACCCGTATCACCTGCATTGGCAGGCGGACTCTCAACCACTGCACCACCAGGGAAGCCCTGGAAGTTTTTTTTTAAGTGGCAAAATTACAATCTAAAGTTAAATGTGTTAACTAAGGCTTCAGTTTTCTTTCTGAGTAGATTTCATGTTCATATATACAGATAATCTTGTTAGGATCCAACTAAAATTAAAAATTTCACAACACTAATTTAAAGTTTCATATTTGCATCCATGGCTTAATACACTTTAAGTTTCCTCTGACTGTTTTAAAATGTCCCTTTGGTATCTCTAGCAGGTGTTTTAGGTATAAAACACAGTTCTTTCTGATCTCAAGCCCAATCTGAGGATTGTGGGATCCTCAGCGATTGAACAAGTCATTTAGGGTTATTCTGGAAAGTTACAAAATGTTATTACAGCTATGAATACCTATGATGGTCTCATTCACTCATTAATTTATCCAATTAATATTTATTGAGAACTTATGTCCAGCTGTGCCCACTCTGGCATACAGTGGTGACAAACAGGCTGATTTCCTCCCTTCACGGAGTTTTATTTTTGTGACGTGAATTAGTTGAGCAATTTTGACTCCCTTCCAAGCCTGTTTTAGATACCATAGTTTTGAAGGATTTATTTTAAACAATAATCCTATCGTTGAAGAATAGGTCAGGAAGCCAGGTAAAGTTGCTCTGAACGAGAAGTCTTGAAGATCTCTGTCTTCACCTTTTTTTTCTCCACATTTTTTCCCAAAATTTTATTTTGAAAAATTTGAAATCAGCAGACAAGTTGCAAGATTCATATAATTAATACTCATAAGGCCTTCAATTCACCAATTGTTGACATATCTTCACCTTTTTTTTAAAAAATTAATTATTTTTGGCTGCGTTTGGTCTTCGTTGCTGTGTGTGGGCTTTCTCTAGTTGTGGCAAGTAGGGGCTCCTCTTCGTTGTGGTGCAAGGGCTTCTCATTGCAGTGGCTTCTCTTGTTGCAGAGGATGGGCTCTAGGCACTCGGGCTTCAGTAGTTGTGGCACGTGGGCTCAGTAGTTGTGCTGCACGGGCTTAGTTGCTCCACAGCCTGGGGGATCTTCGCGGACCAGGGCTCGAACCCGTGTGCCCTGCATTGGCAGGCGGATTCTTAACCACTGCGCCACCAGGGAAGTCCATGTCTTCACCTTTTTGACGACTGTCATACTTACATCTCCTAAGAGCATCGTAGGTAAGAATCTTACAACATAGGCTGATGAGAAGTTAAATCAAACGGTTTCTAAGACCCCTTTCAGCCTAGGATTTGGTGAATTGGTGATAAACCAGGGAAGAGGGATCTCCCCAAAATGACCCCAGAAAAACACAGAAACCCCCTAGAATGTGCCACTTAATTCTATGTAAATGTAGTAAGCTCTAATGAGCAGCTCTAGGTTATGTCTATCGCACTATTGACCCTTGCTCATCCTTTATCATTTTGAGCAAAGAAAGTCTGGAGACTAATGGAAAAGCATTATAGAGCTTTTATTGATCTCTGCTGCCCACTGTGAACTGGAGCTAGAGACTTGTTAAGCTAAATGAGCTCAACTGAGACTCTGGCTGTCAACGTTTACACAGAACCTGTGCATTAGCCTCTGGGTCTGCAGGGGTTTTCTTCTGATCAGGCATAAACATTGCACATGGAAAATCTTGACCTGGGATTTCTGGTAGTCATTAAGAAAAATAAAGTATGACCTTTTACTTTTTAGTGAAATATAGCAAATTTTGTTGTGTGTATTTCAGAAATAGATATGTTTAGAATTTATTATTATAAAGTGTTTTTCTACTTTAACATTTGGTAGCATTTCCTCATGGTTAGTAAGTAAAATTATAACCTCGTGCTTTGTTGAGTGGGCAGTGTTAATCTCACTTCAGTGTCCTTTGTGGTTGGAGATACTTAAGCAGAAGCTTGGGAGGGATTAATATTACAGGGCAGTGATTTTCTTTTTTTGTTTTATAAATGTATTTATTTTTGGCTGCGTTGGTCTTCGTTGCTGTGTGCAGGCTTTCTCTAGTTGTGGTGAGCGGGGGCTACTCTTCGTTGTGGTGTGCAGGCTTCTCATTGCAGTGGCTTCCCTTGTTGCGGAGCATGGGCTCTAGTCGTGTGGGCATCAGTAGTTGTGGCACGTGAGCTCAGTAGTTTTGGCTCACGGGCTCTAGAACACAGGCTCAGTAGTTGAGGCACCCGGGCTTAGTTGCTCCGCGGCATGTGGGATTTTCCCGGGCCAGGGATCAAACCCGTGTCCCCTGCATTGTCAGGCGGATTCTTAACCACTGCGCCACCTGGGAAGTCCCCAGGGCAGTGATTTTCAAAGTGTGGTCTTTAGACCGGGAGCATTAGCCTCACGTGGGGACTTGTTAGAAATTCCCCCTGCTCCAGGTGGTTCTGATGCGTGCTAAAATTTGAGAACCCTGTAATAGGAATATAAGCCTTAGATCAGTACTTCTGTAGGAAGAAGAAGAGGAAGGAGAGTATCAGAAGCCCCTGGGTTTCTTCTTTTCTCAAGCTCACAGTCTCTCTTCCTTTGCCCCTCCTTCTACTCCCATTGTTGCACAGTGAGCTGTTACTCTGAGAACCTGACACACTCTTTGGAGGCTTTGGGGTGAATCTTTGGACCAGAATGAAATTTTCTAGGCGATGCTCAATCATGATGGTATCATGTCCTGACCTTGTGACCTTTTTAGGGTTTATAAAGTTCTGTTGTCTTTGCATTTACTATAGATACACTGATAGCCCCAACTGCTACTATGAGTTAGACAGAAATAGTAGATGTACGTTGTTTTACAATCTTGAACTTACTTCTGCTTGCCGACCTTTCCTAGAAAAGTTGAAAATGTTCCACTCTTTTCTGAAATAAAGGTTTAAGTACTATTGTATAATGCCTTGCACTTTGGGTTTCTCACCCATTGAGAAAAGACAGTGCAATGGTTGGGCTGATCACGTGGCCTTTGAATCCAGGCTGCTTGGGCACAAATGCTGGCACTGCTACTTGCTCCATGTGTGACCTTGGGAAAGCCCTTATCCTCCTCTTGGTCAGTTTCTTCATTTGTAAATCAGGCTGGGAATAATGTCTCCCTTTTACTAAGTTTTAAGCATTTCATGCCTTAATACATGTTAACTTCCTGACACTTGATAAATACTCAATAAACATTAGATATTACTTCTATGACTATTGTGTAATGAGAAAATTACCTACAACTGAGAAGATAACTAATTAGAGCAATAAGTGTGACTGGAAAATATATATAATCTGTCAGGATAGAGTAAAGAAGCTATAGAGTCAGACACACACGGGTTTGATTTCTTGGTATGTGTCTTCTGGCAAGTAATTTAGTCACATCCAAGCCTGGATTTTCTTATCTCTGAAATGGAGATAATGCTTTCTGCTTTGCAGGGCAGTTGTGAGCAGAAACAAGAACATTTTGGAAGAGGCTGGTATACTCAATACAAATGGCATTATTCTTTTTATTGCTGCTTGCTTTTCTCGAGCTAAATTTTAAATAGCAACTTCCCTTTCCTATGGAAATGTAGGGAGTCTGATTTAGAGGAAATGTGTATGTGCTGTGGAATGGCCCATATGCCACTTCGCTATTAGAATATGACTCATTATTTCTAAACTTAGTGTTGCTTTATTTGTATGCTATTTGCTTTTCTCAGAAATCCCTATGTTCAGATCCAATCATAAACTTTGGATAATAAAAGAGAGTAACCTCAATTAAGTGCATTTTTTTGGAGCCACCACACGTCACTCATATGAGGTTGTCCGACCAAGCCGTCACGTAAAGAGGACTAGTATTCTGGTAAAGCAACTGCGGAATTCTCCATTTGTACAAAGCTCTTTTATTTACAAAGCTTTTAAAATTGTATTATGTTTTCTATTGCGGTACACTTTACATGTGGTGACAGATGTAGATCTTAAGTCTGCATTCAGTCATTCTTGACGAATGCATACACTTCTTCTATCAAATGTATAGAACATTTCCATCACCCCATCTCCTCATGCCCCTTCTCAGTCAATTCCCCATGCAACCACTATCCTAATTTCTATCCTTATTGGTTAGCTTTTTCTGCTGGAAAACTTCATATAAATTGAATCATGCAGTCTTTTACGTCTGTCTTTTTTTTCCTTTAGTATAATGTTTTTGAGAGTCATCTGTGTTGTTGCATGTGTAAGTAATTTGTTCTTTTTTGTTGCTGAATAATATTCTATTGTGTGGCTATGTCTCTGTTTATCCATTTTTCTGTTGGGGAACACCTAGGCTGCTCCCACTACTTCTTTTCATCATCAATGTAATGATATTGAATAAGCAGAAGGTTCTGAAAATCTCCATTTTCCAGACCAGAAAGCTGGAGCTCAGAGAAATGAGGCACTGTAAGTTCTCACTGCTGGCAAATGCTGAATCCAGGAGGAGAATCTGGTCTTCTGGTTCCAGGGCCTCTGTTTTCTTTCCATTTTCCAAGGCCAGTTTGTTTCTGGCCTTTACCTGGAGTTCTGCCCTGACTGACTCCAGGATTCTGTCTAACTCTGCCTCACCTTTTTGTGTGTGTGTGTGTGTTATGCGGGCCTCTCACTGTTGTGGCCTCTCCCGTTGTGGAGCACAGGCTCCGGACGTGCAGGCTCAGTGGCCGTGGCTCACGGGCCCAGCCGCTCCGCGGCATGTGGGATCTTCCCGGACCGGGGCACGAACCCGCGTCCCCTGCATCGGCAGGCGGACTCTCAACCACTGCGCCACCAGGGAAGCCCACTCTGCCTCATCTTTGAGAAAGACTCAGAATGTCAACATTCAGGAATTCAGCCCTACTCTGAGGCAGCCCTTGGCAAAGCTTTAGTTTCTCAGGTGGAGCGAATGGATTTCTGAGGCTGGCCCAAGGGTTGAAGCAGAGCAGGGGATCTGGATGGCATTGGGTTAGATTACAGATCTTCAGATCTGTTCAGATGTTCTGAAGGTGCTCTAGGAGAGAAGCTTTGTCTTCCGGAGTGCAGAAGGGAAAAAGGATGGGCGTGGAGTAGGACAGGCCTCTGTTAAACGCCAGCTCTGCCACACACGCTAGCTGTGGGAGCTCAGGCAACTCCATCTGTAAAGTTTCTCCATCTGAGTCTGTTTCTCCATCTGGAAAGAGGTATTTTAATGCTTCCCTCCCGGGTCCCAGTGAGGCAGTTTGTGACATAGAACCTGCTCTTTCTGTGCTGTATTAAGCTTAAGGGAGCGTTACAGTGCGCTGTTGACCTTGCTGTGGGATTTCCATGTATGGAAGAATGAATCCTCCCCTTTATCTCTGAAGACACTAATTCATAATTTATAGACTCTGAATAGAGACAAGAAAGTTTACTTGTCAATAAAGTCCTCACAAAAATAAAGCAAGGGAGGGGTACAGAGGGACTCGTTTGCTTTAAGAGATCTGGGAAAATGAATACAGCAAAATGTGTGCCATGAAGACAGTCTTTTCTCATTCCTTCTCAAGAAGGATGCAGACATCTTCAGGAGGATCTTCTTCAGGAGCTGATTAGGCTGCATGGGTAAAGAAGGCCTGTAGGAAAAACAAAAGGAGAAAGCATTTTACTCTCAAGCTCCATGACCCCATTCCTGCCCTGTTATGGATTCAGCAATGTCTCTCCATCTCTCCACATATGACCCTTAAAGTACACTCTGATACACACCTCAGGATTGACATGAAATTTGATGAGTTCAGTTTTCCAATAATTTACGTGGATGCAAAGATTTTGGTAAAAAAATTTATCTGTATACTACGTAATTTGAGCTTAAGTATGCTGTCCAAGAAAACCTTACAAGCTATGAGAAAATTTGATATGTGATCCCTTAATAGCAGGATATATTAAACTTTGGTCATAGCAAAAATTGGGAGGAGGACCTAGGGTTGGACAATTAGCTTGGTTATTAAGAGTGTCTGAGGAAATTTCAAACAGTCTGTGACATACTGAACTTGTTTTCAACCAAGATGGAAAAAAGCTGGTCTCAAGTGATCCAGCGAGGCCTTGCTGCTCTGCAGAGTGCCCTTGCTTCCCAGCGCTTACCTTTGTTTCCCTCCATATTCCCAAGGAAAGGACACTCTTCTAAAGGCTCAGGGCTTGTGCCTGGAGAGGAAAAACAGTCCTAATAGTCTGGAAATCAGAACGCTTGCAAAGTATTTATGCAGGAAACTGAATGATATGCTTCATTTATGGCTTTCCATAATTGGCATTTAAACAGTCATTCTGCTGGCTCAGCTTTATCATGTAACAGATCCCTTGTGTGTAGGAGGAAGAAAGAATGAATATGCCTCTAAAAATGGGGTGGCTTTTTTCATGAAGAATACTTGAGAGATGAAATAAGCTTAAAAGGGGTAAGAATAGGATAGAGAAAAAGACATCCCATGAGGTGGATGTTTCTGTGGCAATTGTTTGGTTTGGGCTTTTCGTTGGAGAACAGTTCCTTTCAGAATTTATACTATTTTATGTGTTACTTTCAAGTGTACTGCATAATTTCCTATTTATTTATATATCTGTCTCCCTTCTAGGCATAAAGGAAAAGACACTTTGAATTTCAGGTGACGATAGGCATACAATTTAGCCACTTATTTAAAAGGTAACATTTATTGAGTGCTTTTTTAATGTAGCAGGCACTGAAATAATCACTTGTATATGTATTGCTTTATATGATTCTCGTAACAATCATATGAGAAAAGTATAATTATTATCTTTATTACAATCACATTAGAGATGAGGAAACCAAAGGCAAGAAAAGTTGCCAAGTTTAGGCAATTGTAAGTAGCACATTTCAAAGCCAGAGCCTTTAACTATGGTTTTATACTGTATTGAACCTCTTGATGGTGGAAGTCCCATCTCATCCCTCTTGATATCTTCAGCACGCAGCTGTGTCTATAATACAATGTTTGTTGAATGATTTACAGGACCCAAACATCTTTAAAGGGACTTTTGCAAAACGACGGGTATCCTTAGATCTTTTTTCCCCACCGTGAACATTAAAGAGTGGAGATTATTAAGGGAAAATTTGGAATCCCTTTCGGAAATGGTAGCTTTGAGTTGCCAATTAGACACCCAAATGCGAATGCTGGTTAAATAGTAGTATTTATGGGGCCAGAGCATAGTGGAGAAATCAGGGCTGAAGATGAAAATATGATTTTCTTCAGTGAATAGATAGCATCTAAAATCATGGGCCTGGGAATTTCCTGGTGGTCCAGTGGTTAGGACTCAGTGCTTCCACTGCAGGGGGCATGGGTTCAATCCCTGGTTGGGGAACTAAGATCCTGCAAGCCATGTGGCATGGCCAAAAAAACCACAAAAAGAAACAAACAAAAACCCCACCATGGGCTTAGATGAGATTTATGGTGGGGCGGGTGGTGTGCAAGAGAAGAGAAGAGGACTGAAGGCTTAGTCCTGGGCTTCTATAATTAGCAGCTGGGTATAGAAGAAGAAAAACTGAGTTGGAATGGGAAAACTAGGAGTGAGGAGTCATGGATGCTAAGAGAAGAAAGTGATGTGGGAAGTTGAGCGTGGACAGCTGTGTCACAATGTGGTTGGATGAGGACAAAGAAGTGACCATTGGGTTTGGTGTGGCTGAAAGTCCTTGATAAGAGTTGTTTCATGGGCACGGTGGGGATGAAAGATGGGTAGAGTGGTTGGAGAGAGAATGGAAAGCAAGGATTAGTCAATTCTTTAAAGTTTTACTATAAAGAGCTGAGGGACGGGGCAAAAGCTGAATGGGGACATAAGGTCAAGGAAGAGATTTTCAAAAAAAAATAGGTGAGTATTAAGGTCTATTTTATGCTCAAGGAAATGACCTACTAGTGAGGGAGAAACTGAAGAAGCAGGAGAGAGAGGGGAGAATCACTGGAGTGATGAGGAAGCATAGAGGTGAGGGAAGCAGAGCTCCAACGGAGCATCTCCCATATTCCAGGAGGGAAGGCAGGATACGCGGTGTTGATGGTAACATTCCTCCTTTACCTTCATATTATTAGACTCTCAAGAGCTGGTGGATTTCACAAATGCTAACTGATGGAAGTGTATTCTTACGGATAAATATATACACAGAAAGTATTCAGTCGGAAGCTGGTGTGAGAATCAGGTAAAATTTAACAAAGGCGATTTCATTATCAGACCTACATTTAATATTGAACTTTAAACTGCTTGCTATTTTCTAGGGCTGTTGTCTCAGATGAAAGGAAGAAATTTGCTGTAAAAGGAAAGGCAACAAAATCATAATTAAATGGTAAAATGTGAAAGTTTTCAAATCAAGAATCATGTCTTCTGTTTTTGCTCAAAGAATTTAAATCTTTGCAGAAATAATGGGGACACTGGTGTCTATGATCAATTGTAACTTCTATGTACTGAGAACCTATCCTATTCCTGGCACTTTTCAAACATTCTTGCTGGTTTGTACAACGAAGCAAAGTGGTTTCTTTACGGTTTGAGAAGTGAGAAAACTGCCAGTGAGGTTCTGCAGGGTTTAATGATTTGCTCAAGGTCACCCAGCTGGTAAGGCGAGATTTAAATTAAAGCTCATTCTGGATTCAGAGTTGCTCTCCCTCATACACTGTCTTGATATAGTGAATGTTTTGATATAGGTAATACTCCCTGTTTAACATGGGAAAAACATTAGGCTCCAAATACTCCTATTGTTCTTCTAGTCTGGTGTATAGATATGGCTAAAAGGAAGGAAGGAAGAAAGGCAGGCAGGCAAGAAGGAGGAAAATCTATGTAAAACCAGAGAGAGTAGCATCATGAACCCTCATATCCCATGTTCCAGCTTCAACGGGGGTTGACTCCTGGGCAATCTTGTTTCATCTCTATCTAATCATATTTTCTCTCCCCCGACACTAGGTTGTTTTGAAGCAAACCCCAGACGTCACATCATGTCATTCATTAGTATTTCACTGTATATTTCTAAAAGGTAATTTTTAAAATGTGACTTCAGGGTTTCCCTGGCGGCGCAGTGGTTGGGAGTCCACCTGCCAATGCACGGGACACGGGTTCGTGCCCCGGTCCGGGAAGATCCCACATGCTGCGGAGCGGCTGGGCCCGTGAGCCATGGCCACTGAGCCTGCGCGTCCGGAGCCTGTGCTCCGCAACGGGAGAGGCCACAGCAGTGAGAGGCCCGCGTACCGCCCCCGCCCCAAAAAAAAGTGACTTCAGTGCCATTACCACATGTTAAAAAAATTAACAGTAATTCCTTAGATTTGTCAAATATGCAGTCAGTATTCAAATCACCCCAGCTGTCTCATGAATGATGTCACAGTCAGCTTACTCCATCCAAGCGAGGGCTGTACAGTGTCACTGGTTGAATGGTTTCTGAAATCTCTGTTTCTACAGCCTCCTCTTTCCTCCCCCTTGTAACCTGTTTGTTATTTGCCCCATAGAGTTTCCACATTCTGGCTTTTGCTGATTCCACCAGTAGGCTTTGGTTTAACGTGCTTCCCCGACTTGATGTTTCTTGGAAATTGATTACTCATGCTTGATAAAATTCAGCAGTATGAAAGCAGGCCATATACCACATAGCTCAATATTTAAAGTCATAAACTAAGCTAGAGTTTAGAGTTATAAACTAAGTTATAAACGAAGTCAGCTAGCCATTCCCACCCACGGTTCCTCTGCTCCTGGAGCTGAAGGAGCCTCGTGCTCCTGGGGTCCAGCTTGCCCTGTAAGCACCAGAGTGGCTGCCAGGATCTGCTGGGGCAGGGCAGGGTGGAGTCAGGTACACTGGGGTTGCAGCTCCTGGCTGAGGCTGAATCCACCTGCACCTGAGTGTGGACTAAGTGGGTCAAATTCCCCAGGGAGCCAAGGGAGCGGGTCACCCTTTCCCAACCAAGCTCCTCCAACTCAGGATTTCCAGGCACTTTAAACACCTCCCAAAATATGCCTTCAAGTAGAAGGGTGGTGGGAGCACAGTACTCTGGGGAAACCAGTCTGCTGAGGCCAGCACTTCTGTCAACGCTCTGCTCTTTTTCTGTTCAGTGTGGGCACTGTTGGCTGTTGGCTCTCCTCCCTCTCTCTTCCCAGTCATCCTAGAGCTGCCCCTGCCCTGTGAACACTTCTGCATGGGGGATGGAGGCCTGCTCTGCTCTGGACCTCATTCAGGGTCTTTCTAAGCTGTGTGATTCTGTAGCTGTTTCCTGCTGAAGACACCCTGCTATTATACCCAAGCTCGGCCAGCTGCAAAAAGGCCCAGAAATCAGTCACAAGAACTGCTAAACTCTGGGAAAATTGTATGCCCACTTTACTTAAATGCCACAGAGGACAGGTTTAAATAATGTTATGTTTAATCTTTTGAATCCATCATCTCTAGCATCAAAAAGCCATACAGTTTGAAGCAGATATTCTCATTTCAGGTGAAGAGATACAAAACCACTCTTCCACCTAGATTTATTTATGGTTACTATGGAGACGATTTCCCTTGTGTCAAGATTTACACAGACATTTTAGAGGGACAAAACATTTGGGCTACTGTGTTCTTTAAGGGCCTTGAGAGGTGGGAGAAACCGAAAACAGACGGTGTGTACAAACCTTGAATCTGAGCTGCTGATGTTTTAGTTGGGACACGTCACTGATTCATAGATGGTGAGAGGGGTGGACCATGTCCCGCAGATAATGGTGTCCATCTTCACAAGTATGTAACCTCACATATACCACTGTCAGCTCTGATGTGGTCACTCGGTTCATAGCTTGCTCTTTGATTTCAGAGAATTATTGATTTGATAACGGGTAGCCTATAGGCTCAGAATTATAAAGCACATATAAGCTCCACTGAAAGTAAATGTAGGGGAAAAGGAAGGGTATTTTAAAATGGTACTGATACCCAGCAAGTCGGAGTTTTGGGTCTCACTGAGTGGTCCTGGATTGTTTTTTTCATCCTGAGGCATATGAGTCATTAGGCTGGCCCGGATGTATCCATCGAGGTTCCAAAGCTTTTCCCTAGAGAGCATTCAAGAGCCAATATGCTTACCTTCCTCTCCCTGCTCCCTCAATCTCTTTCACGTGCACCCAAGCAGCCCAGCACTAAATTTATGTTTAGTCCCCTGTTTAAGTGAAAATCTTGTGCCAGATTTATGTTCTACTGCATAATGTTTTGGTGTGTTTTAATATAAACTATTTCAAATCAATAAATTACCCCAAATCTTCAAATAAAATAGATGCTCCAGAATAATGTGCCCTGCTACCCGTGGCTCTGAGTACAGTGTAGTGTGTGGCCCATCCTCTTAGTGGTACACAAAATCCCATCTGGGAAATAGTGAGGAAGGACACTTTTGGCTAAAAACTGTGAAGGATCAGTGCCTCTGGCTCTCTTGTGTTGTTTGATACTGCATTTGAAATGGTGTTCTTTAAGCTGTGTGTTCTCCTTGACAATGCAGCTAGAAAGGGGAGCATAATAAATGATTCACACCTTATTACTCACTAGCAGTGGCTAGTGATAGTTCAAAGAGAACATGCATTTAAATAATGACGGCTGTATAATAATTGGTTACGGGGGGGGGGGAATCATGAATGAAAATTGAGTGGCAGCTCTCTATTTTAGAGGTGGGGAAACCAAAATAATTACCTGTAAGTCATGGAACTAGTTGATGAACTCCTAGGGAGTCTGGACCTCGTTTCATTATTTTTGGCTTCTTAATGTCTAGCACGTAGAAAGTACTAAATAAATGCTCGTTAAATGGACAACTGAAGAAAGTAGGATTCAATCTTAAGGCCACTGTGATTTCCGTTTGGGGGAACCAGAGGTTCTTTTGGTGCCTTAGGGACAGATTTACTTTAACTCAAAGAGGATTTCTGCTCATAGTACCACTCCTCTACCTGGAACTAGGGATTGAAATTTCACCTTTACTGCATTTATCCATTCTGTGTCCTGTCCTGTGGCTTCTTCCTTTACAAAGCCTTCCTATTTCTTAATTTTTTTCTGCCCTTCTCTGGCTCAGGCCCTGGTGTTTTCCCTGCTGGAGAATTAAAATAGTCTTCCAGCTGGCCTTTCTGCTTTCAGACACTTCCCTTGCAAATATCCTGGTAGGGTGTCTATAGGGTAGTATTACCAACTCACACATCATTCGTGCTACCCCTTGCCTAAAAACCTTTATCAATGTCCTGTGAAAGACCCATGGAGTTCAGCTGAACTTCTTGCCTTGGGGTTGAAAAACTTCCCGCTCTCACCTAACCTACTTTTGGGGCTTATCTACAAGGCCACTGACATAAAACCTACATCCTTGACAATCTAGTTATTTTACAACATTTCCTCATGCCTGAGGACATGGTACTAGAACACCTTGTTAACTTGTGAGGTTACCTTTGACACTTGATGGTTATTGGCTTGAGGATGGGGGGATGTGTCTTGTGCATCTTTGAATTTATTTCCCAACACAGCAAATACCATGGTGGGATGCCCACCAGAGATGCTAAGTTCAGCTTCTCTGTGGGTCCTACAGCAGGAGTCAGTAGGTGGGTCTTGGACGTGGAGAGCTGTCCCTGTGCCCCCACAGGGTAAGGGGATGTGAAAAAGGGAGCAAAAACTCCTGAAAGCGATGGGCAAGGTTGGGAGAGGTGGTGCTGATGGTGCCTTTTACCTGTTTGAACTTCCTAGAAGAGTTGGATCACTGTGGGCAATCCTGGCGTTCCCTGCTGTGGTGAAACAGCAGGCTTGCAGAATGGCAGGTGATGAGAAAGAAGCAGTCTCAGAAGGGTTCAAATTAACGTCATGGAGAGGACTCAGGTGGGTGGAAACCCCAGTGAAACCTAGCATGTGGGTCCCTAGGTTGAGAGCTGGGAGGCATGCACCAGGATGATGACCAGCTTTCCCGGACAGGGAACCAGAATGCATTTTTTAGGGCAAGACTGGCTCAGCAGGGATTACAGGGGCAAAGCCCTCATCTAAATGCAAAAACTGGTCTGAAAATTTTGGTATGTATTAAGTTAAAATGCCCCAGTGTTTGAGGAAATCTAGGCATTGTTTTCACGTGTGTGTGCGTGTGGCGCCTAAGAGAAGAAGGCTGCAAATGGTGCTAAGACTTCCTGAAGCCACTTACTAAAGAGCCTAGTGAAAGGGTCTGTCAACTCCAGAGATAAAACCTGGGTCTAGGACAACTCTGATTTCAAATATTCTCTGAACTCCTCCCAAAGTAACACTTATATTTATTACATCCTGTGCCTTTATTTCTTGTGCCCAAAGCATAGCTCTTTTCTATCACAACACCACAGTCACAGAATTTTCTTCAAATACAAATAGAACATTTCCCCTTTGGCTTCTCCTGCTTCCCCTCTTTTGCTCTGCCTTCTCTCACTGCTTCTTGAGAACTTTCTTTTGCACCTTGCCAGAGGGTCAGCGCTCACAATCAAATCCGAAGTAAAGCTTTGCAGAGGAGGGTGGGACCCAGAGGCATAGAATTTTTTTGTCTCTAGCCGTGGATTTTTCAGCACAATAGGAAGAACCCTTAAAATTGTAAGAAGTAAAATTCCTTGTGAGAAATTTTCATACACAGTAGAACAAAAACCGGGAGATGGCAAAGGTTGACACCAAGAATAGAATATTTTCCAACTCTAAAATTCTTTTCAAAGCAAATATGTACATTTTATACCTGCAAGTTTTGAATGTGCAAATATTGACTCAGTAGATGGATGAAGCCATGCTCTGTTTTTTTTCGCAAGGGTTGGGCCTATTATGATTCTGACTAAGCGTTATATATTTTTTCCTCCCCAACTGATGAATTTTCTGGAATGGGATGGTTTCCCATCCCTGTCTTTAGAATATATAACATCTGTGGAAAATGCTAAACAGATTTTTATCTGCCAGGGACCCCCTTTGAAAATTCATATTATAGTTTAGGCTAAATAACCTGGTCTCACCCCATGATTTCTTCAGGGACCCCAGCTGATGACTTACATCAGGTCACCAGGGGATTTGATGGGAATCTCAAAGTTGTTTGACTCATTTGATTTTTAGTACTCTCATTTTGAGACTGGTGAAAAAACTGCCCTCACATAAGCAAAGCACCTTGAGTGATATGAGTTTCAAAATGCTTTCAGAATTAGTTCTGGAGATAAACATGTACATAAAATCCTAAACTGTAAAGCAGTATACTTACGTAAAATCACAAACTGTAAGGTAGTATATACAAAGTTAGTTTTCTTAAATATGATGTGCAAAACAAGGTACTCATGATTGAATCATTAACATCAACCAGTACTGTCACAGCGTGCAATGATTCAACAACACCTAAAATTTCTACCTTTAAGGTGAAGAGCAGGCAAATAAATCATTAGGCAACCTACCGGGCATGACATCATTTCATGAAAGTCTGTAAAATCATGTTCAAAAAAGTTAAGACACATTTTTATTTTTTGTTTTTAATTAAAAAAATTTTAACTGATGTATAGTTGATTTACAATGTTGTATTAGTATCTGCTGTATAGCTAAGTGATTCAGTTATACATATATATATACATTTTTAATATTCTTTTCCATTCTGGCTTATCACAGGATACTGAATATAGTTCCCTGTACTATACAGTAGGACCTTGTTGTTTATCCATTCTATATATACTAGTTTGCATCTGCTAATCCCAAACTCCCACTCTATCCCTCCCCCACCCAACCTTCCCTTTGGCAACTACAAATCTGTTCTCTATGTCTATGAGTCTGTTTTTGTTTTGTAGATAGGTTCATTTGTGCCATATTTTAGATTCCACATATAGGTGATATCGTATGGTATTTGTCTTTCGTTTTCTGACTTCATTTAGTATGATAAGCTCAAGAGGCATTTTTAAATGCATAAGTTTAATCTGTTACATATCTACAGTTATTGGTGACCAGTTTCTTGAGACCCACTGGAAACTCCCCGAGCCCTGATGGAGCTTGCCCACCCAGGTGCCACTGGTTCTGAGCCATGTCTCCACATGGCCCCTAATCCCTGACAGGAGAAAACTGCATTTGAGGAAGGGCCTTGATTTCCTTTACATCAAGAAAATTTCTGGTTGTAGGAGGTTATCTCCTGCTTTATGCTTCTGGGCTTATGTCATCTTGAGGATCTTGGAAGCAAACAGGTGATGCCACCATCTATTTGAATTAACCATATTTTTAATCAAATCTTACATGAACAGCAGAGTGTTAAATTGGGAATTGGTACCAGCTCTCTCTAGTAAGCAGTGCAGGTGGGATTAGCCCCATTTTACAAATAAGAACATACAAACTCGAAGAGGGTAAGGGACTTGCCCAAGGTGTAACTTCAGTTCTTAATACTCCTTAATTCTTCTGTTACGTAGCTCTGATTGCCATTGGGAAGATTTCATAGAACATGGAATTCCTGGCAGTAATTCTTAAAAAACAATTCCTGGAATATTATTTTTGGAGTAAGCTGTGGCTCTGGAAATTTTTGAGGTTAAAGAGGGTTTTGTTTTTTGTTTTTTGTTTTGAAATATATTATGGCCCCATGTTGCCCCCTTATGGAACTTTTGATGTTTGCAAAATACTTTACTGAATTAGTCTTTTACTGAACTGAGGCAAATAAAACATGATTTACAAGCGTTAGCTTTTCTCAGGGTAACATGTTATCATAATGTTTTCATCTTTCAAATCAAGTGTTGCTGAAATTTTGTCAAATTTAAGGAAAATGTGATTATGGGTAAGTCAACAAAAAACCTTGTGAAAATGTCTAACTGTATGTCATAGCCCCTTTCACACACATCCTCAGGACTAATCATCTTGTACACATTTAAAAAAATGTATCTAACAAAATGGGGTGGTGGTCTTAATATTTTACTACACTTGGGGGACAAGATGGTTTATGTTTCATATTTGTGAAATGTTTGGAAGTTTAGTTAAGTTTTTTTAAAAAGTGAGTTTGAATTCCAGCCCTGCCCCTTGTTGGCTGCATAGCCTCAAGTAAGACTTAATTTCCTTGAGCCTCAGTGTTTTCCTCTGTAAAATGGGGAGAATGGTGCCATTTATGAAGCATTTGAAACAATTTCTGGGGCAGAGTGTGCTTGCAAGAGTAAAACTCGTGGTGGTGGTTGTAGTAGCTGTAACCCCTGGGTCTTCATCTCCTCGATTATTACACGGGGAGCTTGTACTGAAGGAGCTCCAAGCCCTCTCGAGTTCTTACATCTCTGATCTTAGGGATGCAGGATAAATGGGGAAGGAGGAGGCACCAAGATCAGTGTTTTCATTTCCTCCCACCAGGGAAGGCTGGTCCCTCTCCACCACACCTGGACAGAGCAGGGATTTCAGTTCATTTGCCCGTAGGGGCTCCTGGTGAGGGCCACTGTTTCTGAGCACTTAAGGGAGTTAGATGCAGTGGGGGGTGGGTGGGTGGTGTTACTTCAGATACCAGCCCCCTCCAGGCGTATACAACCACACGCCCCCAGGACCACACTCCTCGGATGACTGATTGGGGAAAGACTCAGCAGGTACGTGGGAGCTGGTGGTAGGCAGTGGCAGGGGTTGCAGGGAGCTTGGAACGTGGGGTATTAATTAATGTCTAGAAATGGAGTGTAGAAGGCACACCGAAGGGACTGATGACAGGAAAATTCTGCCTGTTGTCCCGAAGTCTTCCCTTCACCGCTGTCAAAGATAAACAAACCCGGACAGGAGTTAAAGTGGTGAAAACAGATTTGATTCTGTAACTACTGGCAGTGGGGGAAAGAGCTGAGCTCCATTTTGATTTGTGTAGAGGTTGACCAGGCATTTTTCTTTTTTTTTAAGGTTTTAAAAATAACATTTATTTCTTAAAAGTTAACACGTGCGTAATAGGAAACCAAAAAGCACAAGAAGCAAATAACAAAGTCATCCACAATCACAAGCAGTTTACCACTTGATGTGTCCTTCTAGGTCTCGTTTGTGTATCTACACAACTAAGCATCCATTTTTATGTAATTAAGATCATACAGTTATATATCATGCTTTTTGACCGGGCTTTTTTTTTTTTTTTTTTTTTTTTTGCGGTGCGCGGGCCTCTCACTGTTGTGGCCTCTCCCGTTGTGGAGCACGGGATCCGGACGCGCAGGCTCAGCGCAGGGACACAGCCTTGTGTGCTAGAAGCCAGGCTCTGCCGAGGTAGCAGTAGTGCAGAGGTTTCAGTGCAGTGCTCACCAGGGGGCCTTCTCTGACCAGTGTAACCCCTCGTGGGTCTCCATCTGTCAGCCTTGGTGGCATTTGGAAACTGGAGCACTAGTGGTTGGTCCACTCACTCCACAAGGATTAGTTGGGAGCCTTCTGCATGAGCGGCAGCGTTCAAGAGTCAGGAGTCTTAGAACTGTTTGCATTTTTCTCTGGTTGCTTTGTGTTAGTTTTACCTTAACTACATAGATAGTGAACATCTTTGAGATTATAGACACTGCCTTATTCTTCTGTCCTCCACTCGGTTTGTAATTTAGTAGAGCCTAGTAAATATTCAATTGAATTTATACAATATAATTGAACTACAGAATAAATGAAGAAGGTAAAGGAAAATACTTTGGGAAGAATTTGAGTAATCTGGTTGTTAAGTGTAGAAGAAAAAGAAAATGACAACATCAAAATAAAAGAGATTCTTTTACTACCCTTTTTTTTTTGCGGTACACGGGCCTCTCACTGTCACGGCCTCTCCCGTTGCGGAGCACAGGTTCCGGACGCACAGGCTCAGCGGCCATGGCTCACGGGCCCAGTCACTCTGCAGCATGTGGGATCTTCCCGGGCCGGGGCACGAACCCGTGTCCCCTGCATTGGCAGGCGGACTCTCAACCACTGCGCCACCAGGGAAGCCCTTTTACTACCCTTTTTGACGTGAAGAAGAAACTCAAATTCACCCTAAAGGCCACACTAACTTCTCTTATTTTTCTGAAATATTATAAAAAATATGTGCTATTTGCTTCCGTAATTACAAGAAAGGAATGGATCTCTGAGATACACTGTGTAGGTGATATTAAAACTACATTTTTGTGGGCGTCTGACTTAACATTGTAGAAAATAGTAAAAATGTCTGCTAGTTTAACATTTATCTAAACCCTAAGAATAGGTACAAAGAATTTTACTCCTTCTAGATGCTAAGAATACTCTCAGATCTTGCCAGCTCTGCAGCAAATGGAGGAGATGGCTCTTGGATGGCAGGTCTCCCTGGAGGGAGGCCAGGCTGCACTTGGCCGAGTTGTAATGTTTTCATCTGAGGTGTTGGCATGAAGGCTTCTAACACTGTTTCTAAAGGTTGGGTAAGGGTCAGGGCTAGCACAGAACTGAAAGATGCATACATTTTATCCAGCGGCCTTTCCCCCAGTTATAGCCCCAAATATCTTCTATTTCAGTGGTCTCAGCTAGGGTGATTCTGCCTCCCAGGGGACATTTAGCAGTATCTGGAGACATTTTTTTTTTTTTTTGCGGTACGCGGGCCTCTCACTGTCGTGGCCTCTCTCGTTGCGGAGCACAGGCTCCGGACGCACAGGCTCAGAGGCCATGGCTCACGGGCCCAGCCGCTCCGTGGCATGTGGGATCTTCCCGGACCAGGGCACGAACCCGCGTCCCCTGCATCGGCAGGCGGACCCCCAACCACTGCGCCACCAGGGAAGCCCCTGGAGACATTTTTGATAGTCACAATTGGGGGATTTGCTTCTGGGATCTAGTAGGTAGAGGACAGGGATGCTGCTAAACGCCCTACAGTGCACAGAACATCTCCCCACAACAAAGACTCATCCAACCCAGAAATCCAGAGTGCTAACATGGAGAAACCCCCTTCTATATTTTAAGACAAGAAAACCAGTTTCTTGCTTAAGTGTGTCAGTTAACACCTTCCTACTCAGAGTGTGGTCCCCAGATGACATCAGCATCACTTGGAAGTTTGTGAGAAATGCAGACTCCCAGGATCCACTCTAGACTCACGAGATTAGAATCTGCACTTTTTCATAAGGTCCCCAGGTGATTCATACACACGCTCAATTTTGAGAAGCACGGACCAACACTCTGTGAGAACTACAGAGAGAAAGGCAGGGTGATAAGTGCCTTGAGGTAACTGAGTCAGGAAGAGGCAGAGTCCTGGCTGTGCCTGAGTAGTGTCTTTAAATCCACAAAAACTCACTTCTCCATCTATTTTTGTTTTTCATTTAAATATCTTTCACTTCTTTTCTCCCTTTTACTTCCTTTCTTAGCTCCTTCCTTCCTTCCTCCTCTGGTTACTCTGCTTCATCAGAGCTGTATTCATTTGTGCGTGCATTGCTTTTTCTAGGTCTTTAATTCTGAGCCACTCTTGACACACACACACACACACACACAGGCAGACAGTTATCTCTTTAATTAAAGAAAATTATCCTAGAGGGAAAAGTGGGTAGAATCTGGAAAGACAGGCATACTTTCTGAAACCTGATATAACACAATTAAATTCAGCCTTCCTGCACTGAGCCTTCAGGGGTGAGATATTAAAAAGGAAGGCAATAAAGCTTATCCAGTACTAATTTAATCAGAAGTCAGTGCAATCAGTCTCTTTGATATACCTTTTGTCAATGCAGCTTTAGGTTTTGAATAGACAATCTAAAACCCTGGAAATTTACCATATTGACTTCTCAGCAAAATTTCTGCTGAATCTAGGTATAATAATAGGACTGATAAAAAAATAAAATTTAGTCTGCACACCATGCCAGTGTACCATAAAATTATGGAGGTTTTTAGATAATTTATTTAGAAATTCTCTCTCTCTTTTTAAGCGTTTGCCTGTGTCAAGTTCACCATCTATTAGCTCCATGTTTCTCTATAGAAAACAGGAGCTGAAATTTTAAACCATTAAAGCAAACTTCAGTTCAACTTGATAAACATTTTCTAAGCACCTACTCTCTACAAGAACTGAAATAAGAATTATGGAATATTAAAAAAGATTAAGATACAATCCCTGCCCTAGTTTATAATCTGGGGTGTGTGTGTGTGTGTATGTGTGTGTGTTGGGGTGGATAAACATATGCAGAAGTTTGTTCATGGTATGTTAATACACAAATTAACCAAGAGCTGCAAGAGTTCATAGAGAAATATGCATGCCTGCTGTTTCTTTGCTCTTGAAAAGTGGATTTTGACATTTAAAAAATGAAAAAGAGGACAGAAGAGATTCCAGTTCCTAAAAAACTGTGGTTTTTCTCAGTGACATTTTATATCCTGCTTAACAATTAAGTTTCAGGGAAGTTTAACTAAGGAGCTTAAGTAGACTTGATATTCTCAGAAAATTATTATTCCTATTTAGGCCTGTTTTCCCCAGAATTTCTTCATAGCTATATTTTTCAACACATCTCATCATTTCCCCCCCTTTTAAAAACTAGTGGTACCAAAAAGAGGCTTATTCTTTTTTGATTGTGAATCTAAGTCATCCATGGAAGACAAAGACACTGTTATGTAAATATTGAAGAGAACCTACTAGAAGAAATCTGTAATGGATTTTTTAGTCAATTTAATTGAATAAAACTTATCTTGGGCTTCCCTGTTGGCGCAGTGGTTGAGAGTCCGCCTGCCGATACAGGGGATGCGGGTTCGTGCCCCGGTCCGGGAGGATCCCACATGCCGCGGAGCGGCTGGGCCTGTGAGCCATGGCCGCTGAGCCTGCGCGTCCGGAGCCTGTGCTCTGCAACGGGAGAGGCCACAGCAGTGAGAGGCCCGCGTACTGCAAAAAACAAAAAAAAAAAAAACAAAAAAAACCTTATCTTGCTTAGGAATGACTTTTAAAAATAATGCCCATAATAGTCACTATGCAAATTTTTTCACCTGGCATCTATTTGAGACTTTAATAGTGAGGCTCTAGAAGTGATCTCTAACTTCTCCCTGAGTTGTAATTAGTATTCAAAAGGACAAATAAATACTATTTGGAAATGACAAGTAATGAGAAAATTAGTCTTTTACTCGTACCCCATGACCTTGCAAATGACTCTTTGTGCCAAAAATTACAGCAATATTTGGACTGAATTCCTAAAGTAAATCAAATGACGTTGAGTCACACTAAGGCAATCACATTGGAAGATTAATTTTTAAAACAAGCTAGAAAAAGTGGTCTTACATTAATATAATTTATATTACTTGAGTTTTTCCCAGAGCTTAAAGAATTTCTAAGTTTCATAGGGCAGTGCTCACCTTTGGAAACTGGCAGGTGTGTCCTCATTGTGTGATATTGAAGATTATTAAAGCAATTATGAGTATATGTTCACCATCATATAAAATAAGTCTACTTCATTAAAAATGCTGGTGTTGAATTTTTCAGAAACTATTATTTGCCCCAAATTCTGTGAGTTATTTTCTCTGTGAGTTGAATCCTGTGTTTACTTCCTTACCCACGGCTTTTCTGCAGCCTCCATTCTCATACTGCTGACTGCCTTTCACTTGAGAGCAAATCTTGGAGAACTAGTTAGGTGGGTTTGTTTTCTCTTGTTTTGTTTTTTAAATGAGATAATGAAAAAGTTTTTCTTGGAATAAAGGTGCACTAAAGGTGCACTGGCAAGTTAGAAAGCTAAAAACTAGTGAAGAAAGTTTTTTTTTTTTTTTACATCTTTATTAGAGTATAATTGCTTTACAATGGTGTGTTAGTTTCTGCTTTATAACAAAGTGAATCAGTTATACATATACATATGTTCCCATATCTCTTCCCTCTTGCGTCTCCCTCCCTCCCACCCTCCCTATCCCACCCCTCCAGGCGGTCACAAAGCCCCGAGCTGATCTCCCTGTGCTATGCGGCTGCTTCCCACTAGCTATCTACCTTACGTTTGGTAGTGTATATATGTCCATACCTCTCTCTCGCTTTGTCACAGCTTACCCTTCCTTCTCCCCATATCCTCAAGTCCATTCCCTAGTAGGTCTGTGTCTTTATTCCTGTCTTACCCCTAGGTTATTCATGACATTTTTCCCCCTTAAATTCCATATATATGTGTTAGCATACGGTATTTGTCTTTCTCTTTCTGACTTACTTCACTCTGTATGACAGACTCTAGGTCTATCCATATCATTACAAATAGCTCAATTTCGTTTCTTTTTATGGCTGAGTATTATTCCATTGTATATATGTGCCACATCTTCTTTATCCATTCATCCGATGATGGACACTTAGGTTGTTTCCATCTCTGGGCTATTGTAAATAGAGCTGCAATGAACATTTTGGTACATGACTCTTTTTGAATTTTGGTTTTTTCAGGGTATATGCCCAGTAGTGGGATTGCTGGGTCATATGGTAGTTCTATTTGTAGTTTTTTAAGGAACCTCCATACTGTTCTCCACGGTGGCTGTATCAATTTACATTCCCACCAACAGTGCAAGAGGGTTCCGTTTTCTCCACACCCTCTCCACCATGTATTGTTTCTAGATTTTTTGATGATGGCCATTCTGACTGGTGTGAGATGATATCTCATTGTAGTTTTGATTTGCATTTCTCTAACGATTAATGATGTTGAGCATTCTATCATGTGTTTGTTGGCAGTCTGTATATCTTCTTTGGAGAAATGTCTATTTAGGTCTTCGGCCCATTTTTGGATTGGGTTGTTGGTTTTTTTGTTATTGAGCTGCATGAGCTGCTTATAAATTTCGGAGATTAATCCTTTGTCAGTTGCTTCATTTGCAAATATTTTCTCCCTTTCTGAGGGTTGTCTTTTGGTCTTGTTTATGGTTTCCTTTGCTGTGCAAAAGCTTTGAAGTTTCATTAGGTCCCATTTGTTTATTTTTGTTTTTATTTCCTTTTCTCTAGGAGGGGGGTCAAAAAGGATCTTGCTGTGATTTATGTCATAGAGTGTTCTGCCTATGTTTTCCTCTAAGAGTTTTATAGTGTCTGGCCTTACATTTAGGTCTTTAATCCATTTTGAGTTTATTTTTGTGTATGGTGTTAGGAAGTGTTCTAATTTCATTCTTTTACATGTAGCTGTCCAGTTTTCCCAGCACCACTTATTGAAGAAGGTGTCTTTTCTCCATTGTATATTCTTGCCTCCTTTATCAAAGATAAGGTGGCCATATGTGCGTGGGTTTATCTCTGGGCTTTCTATCCTATTCCATTGATCTATCTTTCTGTTTTTGTGCCAGTACCATACTGTATTTATTACTGTAGCTTTGTAGTATAGTCTGAAGACAGGGAACCTGATTCCTCCAGCTCCGTTTTTTGTTCTCAAGATTGCTTTGGCTATTCGTGGTCTTTTGTGTTTCCATACAAATTGTGAAATTTTTTGTTCTAGTTCTGTGAAAAATACCAGTGGTAGTTTGATAGGGATTGCATTGAACCTGTAGATTGCTTTGGGTAGTAGAGTCATTTTCACAATGTTGATTCTTCCAATCCAAGAACATGGTATATCTCTCCATCTATTTGTATCATCTTTATTTTCTTTCATCATTGTCTTATAATTTTCTGCATACAGGTCTTTTGTCTCCTTAGGTAGGTTTATTCCTAGATATTTTATTCTTTTTGTTGCAATGGTAAATGGGAGTGTTTTCTTGATTTCACTTTCAGATTTTTCATCATTAGTGTATAGGAATGCCAGAGATTTCTGTGCATTAATTTTGTATCGTGCTACTTTACCAAATTCATTGATTAGCTCTAGTAGTTTTCTGGTAGCATCTTTAGGATTCTCTCTGTATAGTATCATGTCAACTGCAAAGAGTGACAGCTTTACTTCTTCTTTTCCGATTTGGATTCCTTTTATTTCCTTTTCTTCTCTGATTGTTGTGGCTAAAAATTCCAAAACTATGTTGAATAAGAGTGGTGAGAGTGGGCAACCTTGTCTTGTTCCTGATCTTAGTGAAAATGCTTTCAGTTTTTCACCCTTGAGGATGATGTTGGCTGTGGGTTTTTCATATATGGCCTTTATTATATTGAGGAAAGTTCTCTCTATGCCTACTTTCTGCAGGGTTTTTATCATAAATGGGTGTTGAATTTTGTCGAAACCTTTCTCTGCATCTATTGAGATGATCATATGGTTTTCCTCCTTCAATTTGTTAATATGGCTTATCACATTGATTGATTTGCGTACATTAAAGAATCCCTGTTTCCCTGGAATAAACCCCACTTGATCATGGTGTATGATCCTTTTAATGTGCTGTTGGATTCTGTTTGCTAGTATTTTATTGAGGATTTTTGCATCTATGTTCATCAGTGATATTGGCCTGTAGTTTTCTTTCTTTGTGACATCCTTGTCTGGTTTTGGTATCAAGGTGATGCTGGCCTCATTGAATGAGTTTGGGAGTGTTCCTCCCTCTGCTATATTTTGGAAGAGTTTGAGAAGGATAGGTGTTAGCTCTTCACTAAATGATTGATAGAATTCGCCTGTGAAGCCATCTGGTCCTGGGCTTTTGTTTGTTGGAAGATTTTTAATCACAGTTTCAATTTCAGTGCTTGTGATTGGTCTGTTCCTATTTTCTGTTTCTTCCTGATTCAGTCTTGGCAGGTTGTGCATTTCTAAGAATTTGTCCATCTCTTCCAGGTTGTCCATTTTATTGGCATAGAGTTCCTTGTAGTAATCTCTCATGATCTTTTGTATTTCTGCAGTGTCAGTTGTTACTTTTCCTTTTTCATTTCTAATTCTATTGATTTGAGTCTTCTCCTGTTTCTCTTGATGAGTCTGGCTAATTGTTTATCAATTTTGTTTATCTTCTCAAAGAACCAGCTTTTAATTTTATTGATCTTTGCTATCATTTCCTTCATTTCTTTTTCATTTATTTCTGATCTGATCTTTATGATTTCTTTCCTACTGCTAACTTTGGGGTTTTTTTGTTCTTGTTTCTCTAATTGCTTTAGGTGCAAGGTTAGTTGTTTATTCGAGATGTTTCCTGTTTCTTAAGGTAGGATTGTATTGGTATAAACTTCCCTCTTAGAACTGCTTTTGCTGCATCCCACAGATTTTGGGTTGTTGTGTCTCCATTGTCATTTGTTTCTAGGTATTTTTCGATTTCCTCTTTGATTTCTTCAGTGATCACTTCGTTATTAAGTAGTGTATTGTTTAGCCTCCATGTGTTTGTATTTTTTACAGACCTTTTCCTGTAATTGATATCTAGTCTCATAGCGTGTGGTCGGAAAAGATACTTGATACAATCTCAATTTTATTAAATTTACCAAGGCTTGAATTGTGACCCAAGATATGATCTATCATGGACAATGTTCCATGAGCACTTGAGAAAAATGTGTATTCTGTTGTTTTTGTATGGAATGTTCTATAAATATCAATTAGGTCCATCTTATTTAATGTATCATTTAAAGCTTGTGTTTCCTTATTTATTTTCATTTTGGATGATTTGTCCATTGGTGAAAGTGGGGTGTTAAAGTCCCCTACTATGAATGTGTTACTGTCGATTTCCCCTTTTATGGCTGGTAGTATTTGCCTTATGTAGTGAGGTGGTCCTATGTTGGGTGCATAAATATTTACAATTGTTATATCTTCTTCTTGGATTGATCCCTTGATCATTATGTAGTGTCCTTCTTTGTCTCTTCTAATAGTCATTATTTTAAAGTCTATTTTGTCTGATATGAGAATTGCTACTCCAGCTTTCTTTTGGTTTCCATTTGCATGAAATATCTTTTTCCATCCCCTTACTTTCAGTCTGTATGTGTCTCTAGGTCTGAAGTGGGTCTCTTGTAGACAGCATATATATGGGTCTTGTTTGTGTATCCATTCAGCTAATCTGTGTCTTTTGCTGGGAGCATTTAGTCCATTTACATTTAAGGTAATTATCGATATGTATGTTCCTATTCCCATTTTTAAAATTGTTTTGGGTTCATTATTGTAGGTCTTTTCCTTCTCTTGTGTTTCTTGCCTAGAGAAGTACCTTTAGCTTTTGTTGTAAAGCTGGTTTGGTGGTGCTGAACTCTCTCAGCTTTTGCTTGTCTGTAAAGGTTTTAATTTCTCCATCAAATCTGAATGAGATCCTTGCTGGGTAGAGTAATCTTGGCTGCAGGTTTTTATCCTTCATCACTTTAAATATGTCCTGCCAGTCCCTTCTGGCTTGCAGAGTTTCTGCTGAAAGATCAGCTGTTAACCTTATGGGGATTCTCTTGTGTGTTATTTGTTGTTTTTCCCTTGCTGTTTTTAATATGTTTTCTTTGTGTTTAATTTTTGACAGTTTGATTAATATGTGTCTTTGCGTATTTCTCCTTGGATTTACCCTGTATGGGACTCTCTGTGCTTCCTGGACTTGATTAACTATTTCCTTTCCCATATTAGGGAAGTTTTCAACTATAATCTCTTCAAATATTTTCTCAGTCCCTTTCTTTTTCTCTTCTTCTTCTGGAACCCCTATAATTCGAATGTTGGTGCATTTAGTGTTGTCCCAGAGGTCTCTGAGACTGTCCTCAGTCCTTTTCATTATTTTTTCTTTATTCTGCTCTGCAGTAGTTATTTCCACTATTGTATCTCCCAGGTCACTTATCCGTTCTTCTGCCTCAGTTATTCTGCTATTGATCCCATCTAGAGTATTTTTAATTTCATTTATTGTGTTGTTCATCGTTGTTTGTTTCATCTTTAGTTCTTCTATGTCCTTGTTAAATGTTTCTTGCATTTTGTCTATTATATTTCCAAGATGTTGGATCATCTTTACTATCATTATTCTGAACTCTTTTTCAGGTAGACTGCCTATTTCCTCTTCATTTGTTAGGTCTGGTGGGTTTTTATCTTGCTCCTTCATCTGCTGTGTGTTTTTCTGGCTTCTCATTTTGCTTATCTTACTGAGTTTGGGGTCTCCTTTTTGCAGGCTGCAGGTTCGTAGTTCCCGTTGTTTTTGGTGTCTGTCCCCAGTGGCTAAGGTTGGTTCAGTGGGTTGTGTAGGCTTCCTGGTTGAGGGGACTAGTGCCTGTGTTCTGGTGGATGAGGCTGGATCTTGTCTTTCTGGTGGTTAGGTCCACGTCTGTTGGTGTGTTTTGTGGTGTCTGTGGACTTATTATGATTTTAGGCAGCCTCTCTGCTAATGGGTGGGGTTGTGTTCCTGTCTTGCTAGTTGTTTGGCAATGGGTGTCCAGCACTGTAGCTTGCTGGTCGTTGAGCAAAGCTGGGTGCTGGTTTTGAGATGGAGATCTCTGGGAGATCGTCACCGTTTGATATTATGTGGAGCTGGGAGGTCTCTTGTGGACCAGTGTCCTGAAGTTGGCTCTCCCACCTCAGAGGCACAGCACTGACTCCTGGCTGCAGCACCAAGAGCCTTTTATCCACACGGCTCAGAATAAAAGGGAGAAAAAGTAGAAAGAAAGAATTAGTACAAGTAGAAAGGAAGAAAGAAAGAAAGAAAGAAGGGAGGGAGGGAGGGAGGGAGGAAGGAAGGAGGGAAGGAAGTTAGGAAAGAAAGAAAGAAAGCAAGCAGATAAATAAAATAAAGTAAGATAAAATACAATAAAGATATTAAAATAAAAAATAATTATTAAGAAAAACAAAAACAAACAAAAAAACCCCAGACTGATAGAACTCTAGGACAAATGGTGGAAGTAAAACTATACAGACAAAGTCTCACACAGAAGCATACACATACACACTCACAAAAAGAGGAAAAGGCGAAAAAATCATAAATCTTGCTCTCAAAGTACACCTCCTCAATTTGGGATGATTCGTTGTCTATTCATGTATTCCACAGATGCAGGTACATCAAGTTGATTGTGGAACTTTAATCCACTGCTTCCGAGGCTGCTGGGAGAGATTTCCCGTTCTCTTCTTTGTTCTCACAGCTCCCAGGGGCTCAGCTTTCGATTTGGCCCCGCCTCTGCGTGTAGGTCGCGGGAGGGCGTCTGTTCTTCGCTCAGACAGGAGGGGGTTAAAGGAGCAGCTGCTTCGGGGGCTCTGGCTCACTCAGGCCGTGGGGAGGGAGGGGCACGGAGTGAGGGGCGAGCCTGCAGCTGCAGAGGCCGGCGTGACGTTGCACCAGCTTGAGGCGCACCGTGCGTTCTCCTGGGGAAGTTGTCCCTGGATCCTGGGACCCTGGCAGTGGCGGGCTGCACAGGCTCCCCGGAAAGGGGGTGTGGATAGTGACCTGTGCTCCCACACATGTTTCTTGGTGGCGGCAGCAGCAGCCTTAGCGACTCATGCCTGTCTCTGGGGTCCGCGCTTTTAGCCGCGGCTCACTCCCATCTCTGGAGCTCCTTTAAGCAGTGCTCTTAATCCCCTCTCCTCGTGCACCAGGAAACAAAGAGGGAAGAAAAAGTCTCTTGCCTCTTCGGCAGGTCCAGACTTTTCCCCGGACTCCCTCCCGGCTAGCCGTGTTGCACTAACCCCTGCAGGCTGTGTTCACGCCACCAACCCCAGTCGTCTCCCTGCGCTCCAACCGAAGCCCGAGCCTCAGCTCCCAGCCCCACCCGCCCCAGCGGGTGAGCAGACAAGCTTCTCGGGCTGGTGAGCGCCGGTTGGTCGGCACCGCTCTTCCGTGTGGGAATGTCTCGGCTTTACACCACACCCCTGTTGCTGCGCTCTCCTTCGCGGCGCCGAAGTTTTCTCCCTCCGCCACCCGCAGTCTCCGCCCGCGAAGGAAGGGGCTTCCTAGTGTGTGGAAACCTTTCCTCCTTCACAGCTCCCTCCCCCTGGTGCAGGTCCCGTCCCTATCCTTTTGTCTCTGTTTATTCTTTTTTCTTTTGCCCTACCCAGGTACGTGGCGAGTTTCTTGCCTTTTGGGAGGTCTGAGTTCTTCTGCCAGCGTTCAGTAGGTGTTCTGTAGGAGTTGTTCCACGTGTAGATGTATTTCTGGTGTGTCTGTGGGGAGGAAGGTGATCTCCGCATCTTACTCTTCCGCCATCTTCCCGGAAGCCCTCGTGAAGAAACTTTTGAAAGGAATTAAGAAATCCTGTTTCTGAGAAAATAGATATAAAGCCATCACATTTTGTAAAATATTGAACAGATGTACTTTTGTTTAGTCTTATAATCATTTCTTTTCTTTCAGTCTTTCACCTTCAAGCCTGAACCATGACATCAAAAGCTTCAGAGAAGGGGAAGGCTTGCCCCCATCGGGACATCCTTTGGACTAAGTGCATCACCAATATTCTGCCAGGTACGTCCTGGTCAGAAGAGAAGATAAAGAGGAGACCCCATCCTCATGGGAGGAAGGAGGTAACAGAGGCAGAGGGAGAACATGGTGACCAAGTGTCTGGGTGACCTTGTCTAGGCTGAAGTGCTAAATGGGGAGACATTTTAGGTACAGGGAGGGCAGGGATGAAAGAAGAATGGCTTTTGCACTATTTCTTCTTGAGAGAAAGAAATCTCACAGGGTGATTCTTCCCATAACAGGGTGGGCAACTACAGGGTCAGGTAGGTGGAGTGAGGGCCTGATTCCCCTGAATATCCCTTTCTAGAAGTTCCTAAGAATGCTACAGAGAACTATCTAGATAGCTAAAGGCACTGATACGTGAACTTAAAGGGAGGGGTATTAATGTGTTGGGGCAAAGTGACACTAAGCAAGGGTAGGCTGGCCCACGTGGGCTGAAGGTAGACTGGAAGTTGAAGACCAGACCTCATCAGACCCAGCTGAGAAAGAACTGAGACAGATCAGGCCCAGTAGATGCCAGGTGGGGTTCCCGTGCCTGGAATAGGGGATGGAAGGCAGGGGATGGTGAGTATGTATCTGGCGTCCCACCGCCATTCACTGAGCTGCCATCCTGTAGGAGCCGGGGAAGTGGAGGAAGTTTACAATATGCTCAGGCTTCTCCACAAGCCTGATACCTAAAGATGCTCTTTATTTAATGGAGTTTACCAACTGAATTATATTTGTGTTTCTCTCTCTTAGCAGGGTGGGGGCCTATAAGGAATGTCAACAATTCTAGCACATCAATAAGCAGAGGGGTTTCTGAACACACCGAGTGCAGGATGATAACATTTACAAGGCTGCCAGACAGGTCTGGCCCCCGAATCCTGGGGCCTATTAATGTAATTTATGTTACTTGAGTTTTTCTCAGAGCTTCAAGAATTTCTAAGTTGTAAAACTATGCAGTAAACTTTGGGTGGTAGGCAAGACCATGATGTTGGTATTAGTGCAGTGTTTGAGCTTTTGGCAGTGAGAAGGTCTGCTCTGTGACCTTGGGGAGTGCAACCCCCTGTGAGGAGAGGGGATGCTGGGGGGTGGGATTCAGTGTTTAATGCACAGAGTCTTAAGAAGAAGCGCTGGAGAAGCCTGCACTGGCTTCCCGTTCTTCTGCAGTGCTCTAGCTGTCCATCTTCCTCTCCCCACCTCCGGGATGACTCTTCCTCTTCTTTCATTTTCAGTGGGTCCTTTGTCCTTGTTGGAACAGCCTGATGGGCAGGGTGGGCCCAGGGACCCAGAGCAAGGGCCTCTCAGATAAGCTTTCTAACACTCAAGTAACTGCAGCCACCACTGAAGAGAGCACAAAGCCATTTCCTGTGAGGAGAGTACATATCTTCCGTAACGCCTGCCCCAAGAATCAGAACCATAGGGTAATCAAAGTCTGGCCAAGCAGTTCTGGTTTGTTCCATTTCAGTTTGTTCTTTGACGCTGCACTGGAGGGCAACATTCCTAGTTTTTGAGGGAACTGTCACTTCTCCCTCCTTGTAAGTGATTTTTACTAATCTTATCTTGAGTGTCAAGTATGAGAACAAATGTACAGACCTCCATTGAGAGATTTCAAATTGTATTAATCTTGTGGCAGATTATTCATGAATTTTTGCTATTCAAATGTCATACCCTTCCTTTTTCCCCATAAAAGACACGTGATGTGCAGTGGGTGGTTTGCAGAGCCCGAAGTAACCCACTTTGTTAATTAAATGCTGCTGATTGAACAGACCGAAAAAAAAGATCTGACAAGAAAGAAAAGGCAGCCATGTTAAAAAATGCTCCTTTGAGAACTCAAGAGAAAAGCAATCACTAATGTTTGCCAGGGGAATTGATGGCAGTAGAAATAAATGTATTTTTAATATGCATTTAAAATAACATGTTATTGATGAAGATAATAGAATACATAGAAACAATACAAGTTCTTGAGACCGTGATCTTACATTAGTGTGAGGGGGCTATAAAGATGGTGGAGAAAAATCCTTCAGGCACTGTTAGACTGGGAGACTCATTTTGCGTAAGTAATTCCTGCCCATAGAATCATCTGTCCTTCAGCAAAAATGCAAGAACTGTCTTCTTTCATGATTCCGGGCAAGAAGGAGTGGATAATTTTTTTTTTTTTTTAAGATATTGGGGGTAGGAGTTTATTAATTAATTAATTTATTTTTGCTGTGTTGGGTCTTCGTTTCTGTGCGAGGGCTTTCCCTAGTTGCGGCAAGCAGGGGCCGCTCTTCATCGCAGTTCGCGGGCCTCTCACTATCGCGGCCTCTCTTGTTGCGGAGCACAGGCTCCAGACGCGCAGGCTCAGTAGTTGTGGCTCACGGGCCTAGTTACTCTGTGGCATGTGGGATCCTCCCAGACCAGGGCTCGAACCCGTGTTCCCTGCATTAGCAGGCAGATTCTCAACCACTGCGCCACCAGGGAAGCCCCAGAGTGGATAAAATTTTGAGGAAGGTAATTAATTTGCAAGATGTTGTCAATAAAGTAAGAGGAAAAAGTAAGATGTAGGAAAGTTTCCTCCATTGTGGAATAATTTATTTTTCTTGTAGTTGATGTGGGCATTTTAAAAAATTGAAGTATAGTTGCTGTGCAATATTATATAAGTTACAGGTGTACAATATAGTGATTCACAATTTTTAAAGTTTATACTCCATTTATAGTTACTATAAAATATTGGCCATATTCCCCATGTTGTACAATATATCCTTGTAGTTTATTTTATACCTAATAATTTGTACCTGCTAATCCCCTACCGTTATCTTGCCCCATCCCATCTTGTCCCTCCCCCTTCCCTCTCCCCACTGGTAACTGCTAGTTTGTTCTCTATATCTGCGAGTCTGCTGCTTTTTTTTGTTATATTCACTAGTTTGCTGTATTTTTTAGATTCCACATATAAATGATATCATACAGTATTTGTCTTTGTCTGACTTACTTCACTTAGCCAAGTGCCCTCCAAGTCCATCCATGTTGCTACAAATGGGAAAATTTCACTCTTCTTTGTGGCCGAGTAGTAATCCATTGTGTATATATATCACGTCTTTACCCATTCATCTGTTGATGGACACTTAGGTTTGCTTCCATATCTTGGCAATTGTAAATAATGCTGCTATGAACAATGGGGGGCATGTATCTTTTCAAATTAGTGTTTTTGTTTCTTTCACATATATACCCAGGAATGGAATTGCTGGGTCGTATGGTAGTTCTTCTATTTGTAGTCTTTGGAGAAACCTCCATACTGTTTTCCACAGTGGCTGCATCAATTTACATTCCCACCAACAGTGTAAGAGGGTTCCCTTTTCTCCCATTGTGGAATAATTTTTATGTGCTAGCCAAGTGCTTAGCACATAGTATTTATTGAACAAATAATTGAGTCATATTTATAGCATACAAGAAAGTAAGTTTCCTAAAACCAACATTCGACAGCCACATGATCCCAGGGCTATCTAACTGACTCTAATTCCATGGTATCGAATATGTCATGCCACCTTCTGATTACCTTTAGCACCTACATTGGATGTACGGTCAGCTCTCTGTATCTGTTGATTCTGCCTCCTTGGGTTCTGCATCCATGGATTCAACCAACTGCAGATTGAACATATTCAGAAGAAATTTCAGAAAGTTCTAAAAAGCAAAACTTGAATTTGCTGTGAGCCGACAACTATATTTACACAGCATTGACATTGAATTTATATCTATTTGTATATAAATTTGTATATATCTATAGTATTACATTGTATTAGGTATTTTAAGTGATCTAGTGATGATTTAAAGTATACAGGAGGACATGTAAAGTGTATGGGAGGTTATATGCAAATATCAATACTACACTATTTTGTATAAGGGACTTGAGCATCTGCGGATTTTGGTGTCAGTGGGGGTCCTGGAACCAATCCCCAGTAGATATCAAGGGACAACTGTATCATGGTTTGGTGTGAGTTGCCAACAATGAAAATATCTGGGGGAAGAGTTGCCAAATGAAATAAATACAGGCTTCCCAGTTAAATTTGAATTTCAGATAAACATCAATTTTTTTAGTGTAAAGATGTCCCAAATATTATTATGTGGTTCCTGCTGGATCCAGCACTCCATTCTTTCTCTTCTGTCTTGATTCTCATCAATTCATTCACTCAACGCATACTTTAATGGGCAGCTTCTCTGTGCCGTGTTCTGGATGTGGGGAGAAGAGGCAACAAAACTGACAAGTTTGCTGCCCTCATGGAGTGGGGAAGTAAACCAGGTAAAGAAATACCTCACGGACTTTCAGAAATGGCAAGGGCATCAAAGCCAAGGAAAGGGAATGATGGATGGTGCACATGAAGAGTGGAGACTGTGGTTAAGTCCCCATCCAGGAAAGACATCTCTGAGATGGTGACATCTGATTTGAGGAGGGAATGAAAATGTGAGTCACATGGAGATCTGGGACCAAACTGTCCAGCCAGAGAGGACAGCAGATATGCCAGAAATCTAATACAATTTAAAACGATTTAAAAATTGTTCATTTTTAGCAATACTCTATTCCGCACTCCCACCCCCAGCAACTATTATTATTATTATATGTTTTAACGTCTTTATTGGAGTATAATTGCTTTACAATGGTGTGTTAGTTTCTGCTTTATAACAAAGTGCATCAGCTATACCTATACATATATGCCCATATCTCCTCCCTCTTGCGTCTCCCTCCCTCCCACCCTCCCTATCCCACCCCTCTAGGTGGTCACAAAGCACCGAGCTGATCTCCCTGCTATAAAATAGCAATTAGTTTTAATTGTCCATTTTCTGTATCAAATCAGCAGAGGGCACAAAGGAACTGGCTGACAGGGCTTCTCTGCTGCAGCAGGAGATATTATGGGCAAAGTGCTGTTTGTTCTCGTGGGGAATTTTTTTCTGAGAAAAGCCCCCCCCTGGGTAATGAGAGGCAGCATCTTGTACAGCAGGTGTCATCCACCCAATAGGCCTTTGAACAGCAGAGAGCAGAGTAATCAGGCTGCTTTACGGTTTAACTTAATCCGTTAGACAAGGTACTAGCTTTATCATATAAACAGCTCCTATAAGGCACATTTCCCCAATAAAATGCAGAATAAAGGGCCATGGAGAATACTGACCTTAGTTTCTTAATGAAAAATGCTCCCACATCCTGGCGTGTGGGCCCATATGGTTGGCCACATGCTAAAGGGAGCTAAAGCCCTAGCTTTTGCATTAGATCCCGTCCCCTTATCTACTCAGTGGCATTGCTTTGGAAAGTCTCTCTTTCTTGCAACCTTCAGTTTCCCTCTCTGCTGCTAATAGCATAAAGTCATGCTCTCATTTCTCCCATCTTTTGAAAACCCTCTCTTGACCTTGTATCTTTCTCCAGCTATTGCTTCATTTCTGGGTCCCCTTTCTATCAAGAGTCCTTGAAATAAGTGTTATGCTTGCTGGCTCCTCTATCATGCTTCCTCTCTGTAACCCTCTCTGATCAGGCTTCGGGTCCCACCACTCCAGGAACACTGCTCTTGTCAAGGCCCCGTGATCCACTCTGCTGACATCAAGGGCCAGGCTTTGCCCTCGGTTTTTGAGGATGGATCACTTTCTGCTCCTGGAAGCAGTTGGAGCCCAGGCCCCTCATCCCTGGTTCTTCTCCTGTCTCATTTGAAACTTTCTCAGCGTCCTTTGCTGGTGTGTCCTCATTGCCCCAACTTCTAAATGTTGGATGTTCCAGGGTTTGGTTTTCAGACTTTTCTTTCTACATGTGTCCTCTCTGTGATTTTATTCCATCTCTACACTTATGTGTCTCAGATTTATATTTCCAACCCGGACCTCTTCCTTGAATGCCAGTCTGCCGTATGCAACTACTTTTTCAACTGCTCACAGGCACCTCAAACGTCGTCTGCCTCCGAATCTCTCCTGGGCTGCTATCGCCATGGTCCTCATCACCACTGTCTCTCACCTGATTACTGCAGCAGCTTCCTAACTAGTCTTCCTGTTTCTACCCTTGTTCCTCTATGGTCTATTCTTGAAATGGTAGTCGGAATGACCCTTTTTATGCATATAGATCATATCCTTCCTATGCTTAAAGCCCCAACTTTTCTTTACTTCAGAGGAAAAGCCCAAGTGCTGATGCTGGCTGCCAAGGTTTCCCGCTCTCTGGCCCCTTCTCTCTCCCCTGGCTCACTTTCTCTCCACCTACCTTGCTTCCTTGCTGTTTCTCACCAGTCAGATCCACTCCCACCTCAAGACCCTTGTGCCTGTGTTCCCTTTCTTCACAGAGTGATCTTTCTTCAGATCTTTGTGACTCTGAGCTCTTTAAGCTCTCTGCTCAGATATCAAATCATGTGTGAAGTCTCCACTGGCCACTCTACTTAAAATAGTATCCTCATGTCCCCAGCGTGCTATCTCCCTTCCCAGCTTTACCTTCTTCTCGTCACCTGTAACCTTCTAATGTGTATATAAGACACAAATGTCTGTATATGCTCCTTGCCCTACCTCTCTAGCATGTAAGCTCTTCGAGGTCAGAGATTTATGTTTTCTTCATCACTGTATTTGCAGGCACCAGAGGAATGCCCTGCAAATTCAGGTGATCAGCAAATATTTATAAAATGAAAAAAATCATGCTTTATCATTTAGTACATGATCAGCCAATGGGATCAAATATTTGGAATCAAGAATTAATCTGTTTGCCTTTCAAGAAGCTTTTCAGGAGTCAATTGCTTTTCCTAAGTTTACTCTAATGGTTTATGAAGTTTCAATTATAAATCATACTGTAAACACAATGCTATAAGTAATGATAGTTTTAGTAAATCTATGTAATAGTGAATGCTAATAAAGGCATAGTTTTCATCTGATTAAGATAATGATTGAAATTCCATTTGTACTATTTTTGTGTTGAAATAAATTAAATAGAAAAATTTTAAATAATCATTTTAACATAATAATGTGTTATATGCATAATGAAGTATTTATAACTCTTTACTCTTTGCAAGTGTTTTTCAGTAGAATACTTTCTAGGGACCATAAATTGAGCCGTCTGCATGCTGTAGAAACCAGAGAATAATAGATGAGTTAATATTGCCCTCTAGTGGAAAACGTGAGACTTGCAACATTGGCATCTGATAATCATAAAAGACTCCATTCCAGTCCAGGGAATGCCTAGGGATTGGATGTTTCCAATTTATCATCTGTTTTTATAGTGTTGAAATAAAAATTTTAATTTGATATTTAAAATCTCAATTATATAAAAGACTTGAATAATCAAGGTACAAAAAACATATATAGGGCTTCCCTGGTGGCACAGTGGTTGAGAGTCCGCCTGCCGATGCAAGGGACACAGGTTCGTGCCCCGGTCTGGGGGGATCCCACATGCCACGGAACGGCTGGGCCCGTGAGCCATGGCCGCTGAGCCTGCGCGTCCGGAGCCTGTGCTCCGCAACGGGAGAGGCCACAACAGTGAGAGGCCCGCGTAACCGCAAAAAAACCCCAAAAAACATATATAACCAATCAACTTTTTAAAGAGTAATCACATTTCATAAGCAATCAAAAAATACAAATTAAGAAAAGAGAGGTATACCTTTTCATCTATCAAATCAGTAAGAGGTTTGAAAAGAAAGTGAAGGCGTGAGCAAAGAGGTATTTACATTGTTGGTAGGAGCATAGTTGGTATTGAGTTCTTAACCTGGAGTCCTTTTTTGAGGGGGAAGTTCCCTAAAATTGTATAAAGATTTTTGTGTGTTTTTGTCTTTTTTTTCTGAGGAGAGATGAAAGTTCCATCAGATTCTCAAAGCCCATGCTCCCAAATGTTAAAAATAAATGTTTAAATTATTTCTGGAGGGGATGGGGGAAGTTGGCAATTTGTACCAAAAAATGTTCACCGGTATAGTATGTGCATTACGGCATTGTTTTGATGTTTAACAACTACAAACCACCTAAATGTTCAACAATAGGGAAGTTTCAAATAAATCACGTTCAAGCCCTAGGAGGGAGTCACTATGGCTATTACCAGTAGTGCTATAGAATGAATGATTCTTTCACTTGTAAATTTTATTAGCAAAGGAACGAGTGAAGGAGGCTGGGTAGGGAAGCAACAATTCCTGAACATGATTTTTTTTTTTTTAAACTGCAAGTCACCAAACAGAACTTCTCCAGTACAATGGCGCCATTGAAAGTCTTGATTAAATCTGTCTTTCATTTGATATTGTGTGCTAGGCATGAACCTTCCTTCTAGGTCCTCAGCAGAGGTGTGGGTGGGGAGGGGCACATTATAGTACTGTGAGAACACGGCATTGCTTATATAGATAATATTCCTACCAAAGAGGAATTGTGACTCTGGAACACAGTGAGCGCAGCAGTTACAACAAATGAAACAGCTACTAACAGGGCAGGATCTTCAAGATACAAGGTAAAGAGAAAATAAGCCAGGAGCTGGACAGTCCTGCTATCTTTGCTGTGAGTTTACATGAATCTTTTTTTTATAAACAAGATATTTTGCTTTTATTTTTTAAATTTATTCTTTTTTTTTTTTTTTTGCGGTACACAGGCCTCTCACCGCTGTGGCCTCTCCCGTTGCAGAGCACAGGCTCCGGATGCGCAGGCCCAGCGGCCATGGCTCACGGGCCCAGCTGCTCCGCGGCATGTGGGATCCTCCCGGACCGGGGCACGAACTCGTGTCCCCTGCATCGGCAGGCGGACCCTCAACCACTGCGCCACCAGGGAAGCCCTATTTTTAAAAATTTATTTTAAAAAATTTTATTTGTTTTTGGCTGCATTGGGTCTTTGTTGCTGTGTGCAGGCTTTCTCTAGTTGCAGTGAGTGGGGGCTACTCTTCGTTGTGGTGCACGGGTCTCTCACTGCGGTGGCTTCTCTTGCTGTGGAGCACAGGCTCTAGGCGCACAGGCTCAGTAGTTGTGGCTCGCGGGCTGTAGAGTGCAGGCTCAGTAGTTGTGGTGCACGGGCTTAGTTGCTCCACGGCATGTGGGATCTTCCCGGACCAGGGATTGAACCCGCATCCCCTGCATTGGCAGGTGGATTTTCTCAACCACTGCGCCACCCGGGAAGCCCCTACATGCATCTTTGTTTTTAATTGTGGAGACCAAAGACCCTGGTAGCAGTGGTTGTCTCCGGGGAGGGGAGCTGGGGGGCTGGGAGGCACAGAGGGAGACTTCCTTTATTTTTAGTGCAAAGCTTTTGTGCATTCTGACCTCCCCCATTAAAAAAACTCCATCTGAGGATCACTTCATCAAATTACAGAAACAGAAAACCACAATACAAAAAAAATCTACCCAAAGGAAATCTTGTCATGGCAAAAACGCTTCCAGGCCTCAAAGTTTGGCTCCCTTGTTTTGAGCAACATCCAAATGTTTATGGATTTAGTTGAAACCCATCCTCAGGATTTTGGTCAAGTGCTGTCATGTTTTTTTAATTTCCTATTGCAGGATTTCTGAAATCCCATCTGGTCAATGAAGTGATTTTTGGCTGAACTAATAACTGCAATAGATGAAAGTAAGTAATAAATTTAAGACATTAATTGCCATGTTCCTACTTTTTAAAAAATCAGATAAAAATCCTAGAAAGATCTACTGTTTTATAGGAAGGTAAGATCCTTTCTCTTATATACATAAAGTTACACATTCATGCTCCAGGGCAGGTGGCTTGCAATATAAAAAGGTTGGCAACAAGAGTTATAATTAGGTTCTGTTTATTTCCTTTGGAGATGGAAATGAGAGTCTTATAACCTCTTATGGGTTGAATTGTGCCCCCCCCTTCATCCGCCATTCATATGTTGAAGTCCTAACCACCACCCCCCCATCTCAGAATGTGATCTTATTTGGAAAAAGTGTCCTTGCAGATGTAATTAGTTAAGATGAGGTCATACTGCAGTAGGATAGGCTTTAACCCAATATTACTAGTGTCCTTATGAAAAGGGGAAATTTGGACACAGACATGCACACAGGAAGAACACCATGTAAATATAAACGCAGAGATTGGGGTAATGGTTCTGCAAGCCAAGGACAAAGATTGCCAACCAAACACCAGAAGCTGGGGGAGAGGCATGAAACAGATTCTTCCTCACAGCCCTTAGAAGGAACAAACCCTGCCAACACCTTGATCTTGAACTTATAGCCTCCAGAATTGTGAGTTCTGGAAAAACAATAAGTTCTATTTCAGCCATTCTAGCAAGCGAGTATACCTCCCAATCCAAATGAAATGAAGCAGGAAAATAAACCTGCAAAAGAGAAGGCAGCCCACTCTAGAGTGGCCAGAGCATCCCCCTCCCCCGTTTTTAAAATTTATAACTTTTTAAATGATAAAAGAAGACTCTACGTGCAAACAGCAAAAATGAGAGAATCCCATTCTTAAAGCGGCAATAGCTTAACAGGTGTAACCAATTGAGCAGCAACTACACATTCCTGCCCTGGTGCTGGATGCTTTACTTAAATTATCTTTAATTCTCTCAACAATGCACAAAGTTATATAATTCCATTTACGGAGAAGGAAACTAAGCCTTAGAGGAATAAGTGATGATTGCAAGGCAGCATAGGCAGTAAGTCCTGAGTTCAAGATTTGAACCCAGGTTTGACAGATGTTGCTAGTTTCAGAATTGCTAGACTGTCACTTCATCAACTGTAATTTTGAGATGCTTATTCCAACCTTTTTAAAGTATGCAGGATTTATCCATTGTTTTAGATAAAATGTGGAGAGGCAAAGATGGCACTGGGGACAGGCTGAATGGTGGTCCAGTCTCTAGAACCTCAGCAAAGGAGCTATTGATTGAAAGGGGCTATTGATTGTGTGTGAGTGCATGTGAGTGTGTGTGTGTGTGTGTGTGTGTGTGTGTGTAGTAGATTGTGGTAGTCTGAGCTTATGGTAACAGGGAGAAGTGCCCCTAAAAAAACTGGCATTTTCTATGAGACTAAAGAATATGGCCAAATTATTTAATCTATTTTTTCATCATTTTAAGGATGGAGGGAAGGTTCTGCTCTAGGACAGCCTCAGTGACATCTGGTGATTTTGTAACCTGAAGTCAATTTATCAGGTCAAGTGAACTTTCCTGGGTAAAATTATTTTCTTTTTGTTCACTTGTTGTACAGAATCGCTGGTTTACTTGAAATTTCTACAGTTTTTTATGATAGCAGTTAAATTAAAAACCCTACAGTTTTTCACAAAATTCTTACGTAATGTTAAAATTTATAATTTAATTGAATCCATATATGACATTTGACCATGGGAAAATGATATATACATTATAATACTTAGTGAATGTTTTGTGGAGTAGAAAAAATAGTTCTCCATCTGAGTACATCTGCTCTCCTCCACAAAATGAGAGAAGACTTGTTTTTCTTCTTTTAACATATGCTGTTATTTTAAGGTAGAGTTTCATTTAAATGCAAAACATTGTTATTTAAAATATGACATGAAATCTCATTTGCTTTTATCTTCTGTTATACTTTCTAATTTAATTTTGCCATCTATTGGCCCCTTTCCCTTATTTGTGGGTAGTTAACTTCATTAAAAATTGTGTCATTTCTACATAAATTAAGACCTAGCAAATTTGTTGTATGTTAACACCCTTTAGCAGTGGTATATTTACTCACAATGTTCTCTCACATATTTTGAGAGATTTTTAAAGTATGTTGGTCCCAAAGACATCACTTCGGAGCATTATTTTTTTTTCTTTATTTCTGTTAAAGGCATATGTGAATAAGTATCAAAAACCATTAAACGCCTTCTCTTTGAGGACTAGAGAGTGTCTTTAAATCACTTTTACAATAGTATTTACTGCCCTGTTTTTTTTAGGTGTAGAGTTTCCAGTTCACTCATACAAGTTCTCTGATGAGCTGTCTAGGGGCCTATAACCCTGTTCTGTCTTTGGCATTGCCCAACGAGTTATTTGCCTTGCAGTGCAACAAAGCGTTTTAAACAAACCTCCTCTGTTCATCCAGACTCACTTTAAAAGAGCTCTGAAACCAATCCAGGTGCAGATGGCCGGGTGTCACCGGTGTTCCCAGCCGGCTGTAACTTCCACCACTGCCACCATTTTCCACAGTGAGATAGGTGGAGTGGAAAATAATACTCATCTTCAAGAGGATGGTTCTTTCACGCATTCTTGGTTTCAGAGAACAATTTACAAACAATTTACCACTGCAAACTGGATGCCGTTTTAGAGAAACATGAAGTAGAACAGAAGAATTCTGTTTTCTAATGATTGAACTGGCTGATTCCAACAAAGGCACTGTGTTGGGTTATTAAGTGGCTTGTGTTTTACAAACATCGCCAAGCTGTACTGTGCCTGCACACACAGAGAAGCCAGGAGAAAACCAGCATCAAGATCCTTTTCCCTTTAGATGGTTGTCATTCATTGCTTAAATCTCAGCTTTCTTTACTAAAGCAGGTTACTATTACTGAATTATATACTTCAATAAAAGTAAAAACTGGGAGAAAATTATTGAACTGACTCTATGAACAATTTCTAAATTTCCTACAGCAAATGATAAAAGCTGTGCCCAGCAGACTTAAACCTGAATGCAAGTTTTTGGTAAATTAACTAAAAGAATCCTTCTGGGCCAAAATGGGTATATATGTCCAGTATCTTTTCAATGAGTGGCTTCAGTCTCTACAGTGGAAAAGGCACCATGGGATTGCTAAAAAAAAATCCATCATCTCATTTTTGTTTTCTATTGCCAGGGGTTTATCACATAATTTTCCCCAAGTTTATTCCATAAAACTATTGAGTGGAGTATATTTAGGAATTAACTTTTGCAGAATCTTTAGTGATTTTTCCAAGAAGACAGATAACTAAGCCATGGGAATTTCCCCCTCCTAGGCACGCTGTCTATTCTTTTGAATACAAATGAATTATGGACCTATCAAGAGGAGTTTGAGTAGGGTTTTATTACACATACCTTTTCTTTTTTCCACTTGTAGCTTCTTAGAGCACCGTAACTAGGGTATTTTACCACAGTTCCAACTTGTCCCAGGGAGTCTAAAGTCCACTTCATTGAGGGGCTCATGAGTATCCTGGGATGCTGAAAGTGAGGCTGCCCTAAGGGGTTATTTAGGTTTGAACTAAGCAACGTCTCAGGGCACCTTATGACAGTCTTGCCAGAAGTCAGTGGGTAGGCTATTTTATAGGTCAACTGAGAAAGGAACCAGCAGGACCACAGCTCTCACTGGTGAGACTTAAAAAGAGACTTTGAACTAGAAGATGGATGCTCATTTATCTACAAGACTGAAACTCTCCTCTTCTAAGATCTTGGGAGGTGAGATGCATAATCTTGGGAGGTGAGATGCATAACCATCTCCTAGGTAGAAGATACTCAAGACTATGAAGCCCTGACTTGGGACATTGTAAGGGGCTACAGAAGAAGAACTAGGAGATGAGAATTCTTCCAGTGGGAAGGAAGAATTTGGGAATGAAGAGGCTTGAGGAAACATCGACACCAGCTGGATGGTAATGTCTCTCCTCCCAAGAAGTGATCCCTGTCTGAAAAGTGTCTGAACATGCCTGCACTGCCTGGTGAGCTAGTCCTGGGTCACTTAATAGTGGTAAAGGAGAAGGGAAGCCTGTTCTTCCAACTCCTCCCAGTCTCCAGGGGAGAGAGGGCTGCAACCTTTCAAGGGGATTGTGTCAGAGTTTTGTTGGGGTGGTGGTGGTGGTGGTGGTGGGAATTACAAGAGCCAGGGAGAGCCCACCCCAAAGCCACAGCAGGCAGTGGCAGACCCTCCCATGATGCTGGAGGAGCAGTCTGGAGAGGATGACGAGAGATGTCATTAACAAGGAAATTTTTGGTAACCCTGGTGACATCTAGAGGGGCAAAGGGGCAGTGCAAACTGCTGTATGGCTTTAGTAAGGGAAGAAGAGGGGGAGGCAATACAAAAGAGACTAGGAATATGTACAACCATAGTCTTCCCAAAATCTTTAGAAAGTTCAGAATTTCGTCTGCTACTGATGATCAAGGTCTGTTAGTATCTTATAAGTGGAAACAAAGGATTCTTAAAGGAAATGGTGATGTGTTTTTCAATTTAGATTTTACAGTCTTCTTTTCATAGGCTGCAGTCACATAGGCCTTTTGTCAGTTCCTACAACTTTCCTGACTGAAGATCTTTGCTTAGGCTGTATGCTCTGCTAGGAACACTCTTCCTCTGGCTTTTTGTGGAACTGGCTCTTTTTCACACATTATGATCATTTTAAAAAATTGAGGTATAGTTGATTTACAAAATTATATTAGTTTCAGGTATATAACATAGTGATTCAAAATTTTTATATAATTATACTCCCTTTATAGTTATTATAAAGTATTTGTTATATTCCCTGTGCTGTACGATATATCCTTGTAGTTTATTTATTTTATACATAGTAGTTTTTACCTCTTAATTACCTACCTTTATCTTGCCCCTCTCTCCTTCCTTCTCCCCACTGGTAATTACTAGTTTGTTCTCCATAACTGTGAGTCTGTTTCATTTTTGTTAAATTAACTGGTTTGTTTTATTTTTTAGATTCCACATGTAAGTGATAACACACAGTATTTGTCTTTCTCTGTCTAACTTCACTAAGCATAATGCCCTCCATGTCCATTCATGTTGTTGCATAATCTCATATTTTTTTATGGCTGAGTAGTATTCCATTGTGTGTGTGTGTGTGTATACACACCACATCTTCTTTATCCATTCATCTACTGATGGATACTTAGGTTTCTTCCATATCTTGGCAGTTGTAAATAATGTTGCTATGAACATTGGGGTGCATGTATCTTTTTGAATTAGTGTTTTTGTTTTCTTTGAATATACACCAAGGAGTGGAATTGCTGGGTCATATGGTACTTCTATTTTTAGTTTTTTGAGGGACCTCTATACTATTTTCCACAGTGAATGCACCCATTTTTCTTACCAACAGTATACAAGGTTTTCCTCTTTTCCACATCCTTGTCAACATTGGTCTTTTTGATAATAGCCATTCTGATAAGTGTGAGGTGATATCTTGTTGTTTTGATTTGTATTTCTCTGATGATTAGTGATGCTGAAAATCTTTTCATGTGCCTGTTGGCCATCTATATATCTCCTTTGGAAAAATTTCTATTCAGGTCTCCTGCCCATTTTTTAATTTTTTCATATTAAATTGTATGAACTGTTTATATATTTGGATATTAACTCCTCGTCGGTCTATAATTTGCAAATATTTTCTCCCATTCAGTAGGTTGTCTTTTTGTTTTGTCAATGGTTTCCTTTGCTGTGCAAAAGTTTTTCAGTTTCATTGGGTCCCATTTGTTTATTTTTGCTTTTGTTTCCTTTGCCTTAGGAGACAGATCCAAAAAATATTGCTACAGTTTATTGCCTATGTTTTCTTCTAGGAGTTTTATGGTTTCCAGTCTTAAATTTAGGTTTTTAATCCATTTTGAGTTTATTTTTGTATGTGATGTGAGAAAATATTCTAATTTCATTTTTTACGTGTAGTTGTCCAGTTTTCCCAGCACCATTTTTTTAAGAGACCATCTTTTCTCCACTGTATACTTTTGCCTCTTTTGTTGTAGACTAATTGACAATAAGCACATGGGTTTATTTCTGGGCTGTCTGTTCTGTTCCATTGGTCTATGTGTAAGTTTTTATACCAGTACAATGTGGTTTTGATTACTGTAGCTTTGCAGTATAGTCTGAAGTCAGGGAGTGTGATACCTCCAACTCTGTTCTTCTTTCTCAAGGTTGTTTTGGCTATTAGGGGCCTTTTGTGCTTCTATACACTTTTAAAAATTATTTGTTCTAAATAGTTCTGTGAAAAATGCCATTGATATTTTGATAGGAATTGCATCAAATCTGTAGATTGCCTTGGGTAGTTTGGTCATTTTAACATTATTAATTTTTCCAGTCAATGAACACGGACTGGATTCCATCTGTTTGTGTCACCTTCCATTTCTTTCATCAGTGTCTTACAGTTTTCTGAGTACAGGTCTTTTACCTCCTAGGTATTTTATTTTTTTTGATGCAATGGTGAATGGGATTATTTCCTTAATTTCTCTTTCTGATGGTTCATTGTTAGTGTATAGAAATGCAACAGATTTCTCATATTAATTTTATATCCTGAATCTTTACTGAATTCATTGATGAGCTCTAGTAGCTTTTGGTGGCATCTTTAGGATTTTCTGTGTATAGTGTCATGCAATCTGCCAACAGTGACAGTTTTACTTCTTCCTTTTCAATTTGGATTCTTTTTATTTCTTGTCTGATTGCTGTGGCTAGGGGTTTCAAAACTATGTTGAATAGAAGTGGCAAGCCTTGTCTTGTTCCTGATCTTAGAAGAAATTCTTTCAGTTTTTCACCTTTGAGTATGATGTTAGCTGTGGGACTGTCATATATGGCTTTTATTACATTGAGGTATGTTCTCTCTAATGCACTTTCTACAGAGTTTTTATCATAAATGGATGTTGAATTTTGTCAAATGTTTCTCTGCCTATATTGAGGGGATCGTATGGTTTTTACTCTTCAGTGTGTTAATGTGGTGTATCACATTGATCAATTTGTGGATATTGAATCATTCTTTCATCCCTGGGATAAATCCAACTTGATTGTGGTGTATGGTCTTTTAAATATATTGTTGAATTTGGTTTGCTAATATTTTATTGAGGATTTTTGCATCTATGTTTATCAGTGATATTGGCCTGTAAGTTTCTTTTTCTGTGATATCTTTGTCTGTTTTTGGTATCAAGGTGATGCTGTCCTCTTAGAACAAGTTCAGAAACATTCCTTCCTCAGCAAGTTTTTGGAATAATTTGAAAAGGATAGGTGTTAACTTTTTTCTAAATGTTTGGTAGAATTCATCTGTGAAGCCATCTGGTCCTGGCTTTTTGTTTGTTGTTGTTGTGTTTGTTGTTTTTTAATTACTGATTCAACTTCAGTACTTATAATTGGTCTGTTCATATTTTCTGTTTCTTCCTGGTTCAGTCTTGGGAGATTGTACATTTCTAGGAATTCGTCCATTTCTTCTAAGTTGTCTACTTTATTGGCATATAGTTGTTCATAGTTATCTCTTATGATCCTTTGTATATCTGTGTTGTCAGTTGTAACCTCTCCTTTTTCTTTTCTGATTTGGGCCTCCTCTCTTTTTTTCTTAGTAAGTTTGGCTAAAGTTTTATCAGTTTTATTTTATCTTTTCAAAGAATCAGCTCTTAGTTTCATTGATCTTTTCCTTTGTTTTTTAGTTTCTATTTCATTTTTTTCTTCTCTGATCTTTATGATCTCTTTCCTTCTACCAATTTTGGGTTTTGTTTGTTCTTCTTCCTCTAGTTCCTTTATGTGTAAGGTTAAGTTGTTTATTTGAGATTTTTCTTGTTTCCTTAGGTAAGCTTGTATTGCTATAAACTTCCCTCTTATAACTCCTTTTGCTGTGTCTCATAGATTTTGGGTTGCTGTGTTTTCATTTTCATTTGTCTCCAGGTATTTATTGATTTCTTCTTTGATTTTTTTAGTGATCCGTTTGTTAATATCATATTGTTTAGCCTCCCCATGTTTGAGTTCTTTGCAATTTTTTTTCTTGTAGTTGATTTCTAGTCTCATGGCATTGTGTCTGCAGAAGATGCTTGATATGATTTCAATTTTCTTAAATTTACCAAGGCTTGTTTTGTAGCCTAGCATGTGACCTATCCTAGAGAATGTTCTATGTCCACTTGAAAAGAATGTGTATTCTGCTGCTTTTGGATGGAATGTTCTCTATATGTCTATTAAGTACATGTGGCCATTGAAGGCCAGTGTTTTGTTATTAATTTTTCTGTCAGAATGACCTGTCCGTTGGTGTCAGTGGGGTGTTAAAGTCCCCTATTACTATTGTGTTACTGTCAATTTCTCCCTTTATGTCTGTTAATTTGCTTTATGTATTTAGGTGATCCTATGCTGGGTACATATATATTTACAATTGTTTATCTTCTTCTTGGATTGATCCCTTGATCATTATGTAGTGTCCTTCTTTGTCTCTTGGAACAGTCTTTGTTTTAAAGTATATTTTGTCTGGTATAAGCATCGCTACCCCAGCTTTCTTTGGATTTCCATTTGCATTAAATACTTTTTTCCATCTTCTCATTTTCAGTTTGTATATGTCTTTAGATCTGAAATGAGTCTCTTGTAGGCAGCATATACACAGGTCTTATATTTGTTTCCATTCAGCCCCTCTGTCTTTTTTTTTTTTTTTTTTGCAGTATGTGGGCCTCTCACTGTTGTGGCCTCTCCCGTTGCAGAGCACAGGCTCCGGATGTGCAGGCTCAGTGGCCATGGCTCACGGGCCTAGCCATTCCACGGCATGTGGGATCTTCCCGGACCGGGACATGAACCCGTGTCCCCTGCATCGGCAGGTGGACTTGCAACGACTGTGCCACCAGGGAAGCCCCCTCTGTGCCTTTTGATTGAAGCATTTAGTCTATTTACATTTAAAGTAATTATTTATGGGTATTACTTATTGCCATTTTGTTACTTGTTTTGTAGTTCTTTTTTGTTCTCTTCTCTTCTGATTTGATGACTCTCTTTAGTGTTATGTTTGGATTCCTTTCTCTTTTTTTATGTGTGTATCTATTATAGATTTTTGGTTTGTGGTTACCATGAAGTTTATATATTATATATAGCAATCTGTCTATCTATCTACACATGATTATTTTAAGTGGCTGGTCACTTAAATTCAAATGCATTTTCACAACCCTGCAATTTTACTGTCCTCCCCTCACAATTACTGTTTTTGACATCATATTTTACATCTATTTGTTTTGTGTATCCCTTAACTGCTTATTGTGGATATAGGTAATTTTGCTACTTTTGTCTTTTAACCTTCCTACCAGCTTAGTAATTGGTTGATTAACTACATTTACTGTATATTTGCCTTTACCGATGAGCTTTTTCCTTTCATAATTTTCATGTTTTAGTTGTGGCCTCTTCTTTTTCTATTAGGGAAGTCCCTTTGACATTTCTTGTAAAGTTGGTTTGGTGGTGCTGAACTCTTAGCTTTTGCTTGTCTGTAAAACTTTTGATCTCTCCGTCAAATCTGAATGAGAGTCTTGCTAGGTAGAATATGCTTTGTTGTAAGTTTTTCCCTTCATCATTTGAAATATATTGTGCCACTCCCTTCTGGCCTGCAGCATTTCTGCTGAAAATTCAGCTGATAGCATTTGGGAGTTCCCTGTATGTAATTTGCTGTTTTTCCCTTGCTGCTTTCAGTATTCTCTCTTTATTTTTAATTTTTACCATTTAAACTACAGTGTGTCTTGGGGTGGTCCTCTTTGAGTTGAACCTGTTGAGGACTCTCTGTGCTTCCTGGACTTGGATGTCTGTTTTCTTTACCAGAGAAGTTAGGGAAGTTTTTTGTTTGTTTGTTTGTTTTGTTTTTTGTTTTTGATTTTGTTTTTTGTGCTGAAACCCGGGAACGAGTTAGGGAAGTTTTCAGCTATCATATTTTCAAATATCTTCTCTGCTCCTTTCTCTCTCTTCTCCTTCTGGGACCCCTATAATGTGAATGTTAGTATGCTTGATGTTGTCCCAGAGGTCTCTTAAACTATCCTCATTTCTTTTTATTCTTCTTTCTGTTCATCTTCAGTAATTTCCATTACTCTGTCTTCCAGCTTATTGATCCATTCCTCTGTATCATTCAGTCTACTGTTGATTCCTTCTAGTATATTTTTCATTCAGTTATTGTATTCTTCATCTCTGTTTTTTTTTTTATATTTTTAACTCTTTGTTAAAAACTTCTAACTCCTCACTCTGTTCATCCATTCTTCTGTCTTCTAAATTCTTTGATCATCTTTATGATTATTACCTTGAACTCTTCCTCAGGTAGATTGCCTATCTCCACCTCACTTAGTTCTTTATCTTGCTCCTTTGTTTGGAATGTATTCCTCTATCACCTCATTTTGCCTAACTTGGTGTTTTTATTTTTATGTATCTGGTAGGTTGGTTACATTTCCCGACCTTGGAGAAGTAGCCTTTTGTAGAAGACATCCTGTGCATCCCAGCAATGCTCTCCCCTCTGGTCACCAGAGTTATATGCTCTAGGGGTGTCCAGTATGTGGGCTGCATGGGTCCTTCTGTTTTGGTCAGCTGACTATTGTGGGCAGTCTGGTAGGCATGGCTGGCTCTGGTCTGGTTGGTTGCCAGGCCTGGCCTTGTGTGGAGGTTGCAAGCCTCTGGTTGGTGGGGCTCGGTCATGGGGCAGCTGGCTGCAGAACCCCGGAGGGTCCTGGGGCTAGTACTGGCTCACTGTGGACAGAGTGGGGTCCAGGAGATCCTGGGGCTGGTGCCTGTCCCCTGATGGGTGAGGCTAGGACCTAGGGCTAGTGCTGGCCTACTGGTGGGCAGAGCCGTGTTCTGAGATCTGGCTGTATGGTCCAGGGGTCCCAGAGCTGGTGTCAGACTGCTGGCAGGTTGGGCCAGTTTCTGACACAGGACTGTGGGGTTTGGGTTGTCCTGAAGCTTATATTGGCCTGCTGGTAGACAGGGCTGTGGCCCAGCCAGTCCCAAAACTGCTGCTAGCCATGGCAGGCTGTGGGGCTACATTTGTCCTGGGTTTGGTGTCTGCCTGCTGGTGGGTCAGGCTGGTCCTGAGGCTACAGCAGGTTCACTGGTGGGTGAGGTCTGGGTCCAGGGGATTCTGGGGCTGGTGCTTGCTCACTGGTAGATGAAGCTCAGCCCTGGGGTCTGTGGCTGCAGGTCTCTGCTGGGGGTTCTGGGTCTAGTGCCTGTGCACAGGTGTGTGGGGCTGGGTGCTGGGCCTTCTGGTGGGCAAGGCTGTGTCCAGGGAGAAGCTGTGGGCTCAGGAGTTCTTAATACAGCCTGTCTGCTTGTGGATGGGGCTGTGTCACTGCCCAGTTAGTTGCTTGGCCAGAGGCATCCCAGTACTAGTGCCTGCAGGCTGGTGGGTAGGGGCAGGGCTGGGTCCTGAGGCTAATAAGCTAGAGGGAGAATTCCAAAATAGTGACTGCCAGCACCAGTGTCCATGTGGTAGAATGAGCTCCCTAAAATGCTTGCCACCACTGTCTATGTCCCCAGGGTAAGCTCCCGTTGTCTCCTGTCTCTCTGGAAGTCCCTCCAAGATCAGCAAGTGGGTCTGACCCAGGATTCTTTCAAATTACTGCTTCTGCCTTGGGTTCTGGAGCATGTGAGATTTTGTGTGTACCCTTTAAGAATAGAGGCTCTATTTTCTTCAGGCCTCTGGGACTCCTGAAAGCCCCACTGGTCTTCAAAGCCAAATGTTCCTAGCACAAGACTGGATTGGGGAGCCCCGCGTGGGGTTCAGATCCTTTGCTCCTCGGGGAGAACTTCTGCAATTGTAATTATCTCCCGTTTGTGGGCTGCCTACCCAAAAGTGTAGGCTTGACTATACTATGACTCTGCCCCTCTTACTCATCTCTTTGTGGTTCCATCTTTATATTTTTAGTTGAAGAAGATCTTTTCTGGTAGGTTCTGATCTTCTTCATTGATGGTTGTTCTGTAAATTGTGATTTTGGTGTGCCTGTGAGAGAAGGTGAGCTCAGGGTCTTTCTACTCCACCGTCTTCCCATTGTCCTGAATTTAAATGGTGTATCTTCACCTTATCTGATTAAACCTTTGCCTCTCTTGTAGTTCCCTGTTTATCTCCTTTGCAGCATCTCTCAAAACCTGTAACTTTTGTATTTTTACATTTCTTTTCTTGCTTCCTATCTTTCTATCTCATTGGAATATAACCCTTATGAGTGCAGGGATCTTGTCTGTCTTGTTCAACTTTGTTTTTGGTACTTAGCACAGTGTTTGGTACTTGGAATTTATGAAAAGAAAAAGTTGTCAATTGGTGAGAAAATGTAAATCTGGTATGTTTATACATTTAGTTGTGTTGTAAATGTTGGCAAGAAATTCTTGAAAAGTTATCATTGCCTCAGTCGTTTCAAGAAACACACCTCTTAGTACAAAATTGTTAGAGAGCTTCTCAAGTCATTCTTCTGGTGTACTTCCTTTCCAAATGAATTGATCAACAGAAGAAAACTCATTTATGTCCAGACATTTTTTTTTTTTTTTTGGCTGTGTTGGGTCTTCGCCATTGCATGCGGGCTCTCTCTAGCTGCGGTGAGTGGTGACCACTTTTTGTTGTGGTGCATGGACCTCTCAAAGTGGTGACGCCTCCCATTGTGGAGCACGGGCTCTAGGTGCACGGGCTTCAGTAGCTGTGGCACGTGGGCTTCAGTAGTTGTGGCTCGCGGGCTCCAGAGCGCAGGCTCAGTAGTTGTGGTGCATAGGCTTATTTGCTCCGCGGCATGTGGGATCCCCTGGACCAGGGCTCAAACCCCTGTCCCCTGCATTGGCAGGAGGACTCTTAACCACTGCGCCACCAGGGAAGCCCTGTCCAGACATTTTTTCATTGTCCTTCCTCCTTGACTACTTGCTAATGACTTAAAAAAGATGGTAGTCTGTTTTAACATCTCTCACCCCAGTGATTATTCATGTTGAGCTCTTGATTTGACTAGATGGAGGGTAGATGCTCACTTAGTAAGGGAGCAACTTTCACAGGTGAAGGGAATCCTTTCTTTGGTTACAGGTAGAGGTTTTCTAATACTTTCCCTAGTGTTGCTTCAAAAATCTATTGGCTGCCTTTGTGGGAGATAATTCTTCATGTTTCTTGTACTCCTGCACAATTTGTATCAGAATTCATTCTCAACTATCTTTGGAAGGATGTTTGTATGGCAAATAGTCTTGGAAGATAGCAATAGTGTTTATTTATAGGGTAGAGGGCAGATTTGTTTGCTTTTCAGGATAATAAAGATAATCTCTCCCTCTGGAGCAATGGTTGTACAGGTTTGCTAGCAGTCCCCTTTAAAAGTCCCCTTAGGGATTTCCTAAGCTTGGGGCTCCTAAACTGGGATACGAACCTATTGTGTGTGTGATACCCAATGTTGGCCACTGGACCTTGCCCTGCAGAACTTGAGCTGGGCGGTAAGGAGAACAGATGTGAACATGAACTTCACGCTGCCTGCTGTGCTTTGAGTAATAAAGTCCTTTATCTTTGATCCACAAGACTAATCACATCTTATTATCTGGGTGTACTCAGCCCCATACTTGTCTCGTCCCATTGAGGAGAAAGCCTGGGAGCTACATCTCCCAGCTTGACGGCTGGTTTCGTTAGGTTCTTCCATGGAAGGGACTTCCATGTGATACGAAGATGGAAATAAGCAGAAGCCCTTTGACTTCTGGCTCCAGCAGCTGTGGTGACTTGCAGCTGTGAGTGCCTGCAGGGCGTCAGTGGCAGCAGCAGCCACAGAGAATGTGGTCCCACTGCGTGGGGAAGACCAGCATGGCTTCTTGTAGGTCCTGATCTCTGGACACCTCCTTCCCCTCTGGTCTCCTCTAGGCTCTCCAGCGATGTTGTAGCCTAATCCCCAGCGTTCATTTCTTTTCTGTTTTAAATGACAGAGTGCTTCCTGTTTTTCTGACTGAACCCTTGTCTGATCTCCCCCCCTCCCCCGCCCAGTTAAGGCTCTTTGGCAAAGTTAGTTGGAGGACAGCGTCCCTATCAAGGCCAGAAGACTTCAATAAGCTTTTTTAGAAATTAAGATGAGTGGCTCCGTGGAGAAGATTTTGACCAGACTTATCTTCCCAGCCTCAGGAGGAGCTGCTAGAACACAAAGAATGTTGTGAACTTGCTCCAAAAAAACCAGGACCACATAAATGTACTAATTAGATTAAAGAAACAAAATGGAAGAGAAGCAACTGGAACATGGCTGCAAGGCTTAAAGAAAAAGCTGCTTCATCTGCTGATAAAATGGGGGCTAATGACCAATCCTTAATTCTCTTCCCTTCCTTATGGGAGGAAGGAGTGAGGGGAGTAGCTGAAGCACCCAAAGTGCATGGGGAGCTGGACATGTCTGCTGCTCTAGCAGCTGTGGTGGAAACCTGCTCCATGACAAAAAATTCAACTCACTCTGTCAGCCAAGCAGGAATGAGAAGGACAGGCCTGTAACTGAGATACTCACATGGGTAAAATGATGAGATGTCTATTTCACTTGCTTCCCTTTTTTATCTCCAACACAAAAGCTGGTGTGCTTCTTAGTGTGGCTGAGTTCTTGCCAATGAGATTCTTAATCCAGCAAAACCAGTGGACACTTTGTGTCTGTTCATTCTGAAGCTCATTGGAACATCTCTGGGAAAATCCTTGATTTGAAAAGGTTAGGATTTTATGAACACTTGGATTTGACCTCAAACAAAAACCTTGAATCCTACTAGAATTCTAGTTTCACCAGAAAGGAAAGAAGCTACATACATCCAGAGAGGACTTGAAACCGTGTGCCCTGAGAATGGTTAAATTGGGAGGAGGTTGGAGCAGGGGAGGGTAATTGAAGTAGCATCTGTCCTAAATTATGTGACTCACTATGTAACTGTTGACATTTCCCCTGATATTTCACAGCTGATCATGGAGCTTCCACCACTAGTTTCTTCAACAAAATGAATGATGTTTTTCAGCGCAGGCAGCTCCTCTTTTCTGCCTGTTACGTGCATGCTGATGCCATCAGAGAAAAAGTCCAACTTCTCTTCTGGAAACTGGAAGGGTTGTCAACAGTTTCAAAATGGTACAGTGTATCTTAGCCAAGCAAAACTTTGTCTGAAAGAAAAATCGTGATACCCTGTGTACAGATGGGGTCCCTGGATGCTTGGCACTGCACTAAGCCTTCCTGCCTTGGGACATGTTGCAGTGATTCACCGTCTTTGACACAGGCATGTGTTGGCATCAAAACCCTGTCAAAAGTCCTGAAAGAAGCCATGCTTACTGCTAGGAGAAGCATTAAATTCACAACTAGCATCTTTCAAGAGGTTTTGTCAAGAAATGGGAGCCAGATACAAAGTTCTTCTGTATTACACAATTTATGGTTTCCCAAGATCAAACCTTGAAACTAGTGGTTGGATATCAGATGGTAATTTCTTTTTTTTTGAGAGAAAAAGAAAGAAATTTACTCTCAGTTTTGGCATGGGAGCAGCTCATTCATGGCCTGACTTTCCTGGCAAATATTTTTGGTCACATACTTGAGTAAATCTTTTGATTCAAGTTTCTGCAGTGATAATTGTGGGTGCCACTGAAAAATGACAAGCTCTTTGACCAAGCTGCTACTGGAGGTGGCCAAATGTGTGAATTTTCTAGTGCTGGAAGAAGTACTTTTGTAGTCTGGAAATGGGGATACTGAGAAGATAGCATTGTATGTAGACTCCTGGCAATATGGTAGAGTTTGTTTAGAAGTTATTTTGCTGAGATAACCTTAAAATAGGAGTTTGGATTTGAAATTCCTTCCTTGCTGACAAAGATAGCACCAAAGATTCAGACTTTGCTAAAGATACTGTGATGGTTAGTTTTATGTGTCCACTTGATTAGACCATGGTGTGCCCAGATATTTGGTTAAATATTCTGGGTGTTTCTGTGGAGGTGTTTTTGGATGAGCTTCACATTTAAATTGATAGGTTGAGTAAAGGAGGTTGTCTTCCCTAATGTGGGTAGGCCTCATCTAATCGGTTGAAAGTCTGAATAGAACAAAAAGTCTGACCCTCTTCTGAGTAAGACAGAATTCTTCCTGCCTAACTGCCTTTGAACTGGGATATTGATTTTTTTTTTCCTGCCTTTGAACTCAAATTGAAACGTTGTTGCTTCCTGAGTCTCCAACCTGCCAGCCTTTGGACTGAAACTGTGCTGTTGGACCTCCTGGGACTTGCCGGCCTCCATAATCATGTGAGCCAATTTCTTATTATCTCTATATCATCTATATCTATATATCTATATCTATATCTTTATCTATATCCTCTTGGTACAATTCTCTGGAGACCCCTGACAATTACAGATACCACCACTGATGTGAAGCCAAAAGAGATAACTTGACTTGTGGTCAGTTCAGAGACCTGGAGAATCCTAGTGTTCCTTGACACAAGATTATTTTAATTTTACAAATCAAGTGATGGTATTTTTTTTTTGTTGTTTGTTTGCGGTACGTGGGCCTCTCACAGTTGTGGCCTCTCCCGTTGCGGAGCACAGGCTCTGGAAGCGCAGGGTCATCGGCCATGGCTCATGGGCCCAGCCACTCCGTGGCATGTGGGATCTTCCCGGACCGGGGCACGAACCCTTGTCCCCCGCATCGGCAGGCGGACTCCCAACCACCGCGCCACCAGGGAAGCCCGATGGTAGTTTTTTATTTCATTTACTGCAGAGAAATTGTTGTAACATTTAAGAGCTGACCCCCAAATTCCTCTTTGAGAGAACTGTCTGTTGGAAATCATATGCTGATAAATGTGTAACTAGGATAGATTTTGTCACTGCTCAGTTGTGCCCAATGCTGGAACTGGTGACTTGCCCCTCCGTCTTCCAACTCCCTCTCTGGGGGACTTTTGCAAATCCTGGGCTTTTGAAAAATGAAGTGTCTATAGGACACATTTTGGATGTGGTAGAGTCCAGATAAATGTCCTTCTGGTGGATGACCCATGGGTGACAAGCCCTCCCCCATCAGCAATGAAAAGAAAGTCGCCATAGCCCCTCAGTGTATCAGTAGTAACTGAGTTGTCTGGCTCTCACTGCAGTGGCCATGGGTGGTGACGGGGCATTGGCTCAGCTTCCATCAGCCTCCTTGCAGAAGGTGCTTTAGGAATCTGGCTGCCCTTGATGATGACTCTGCTCGTTCACTTGCCATCCCTCCCCCACCCCATCTTTGTGATTCAGCTCTTCCTCCTACTTCCTCTCACGTGCTCTAGTACATGGTCTTTTCCCTGTCACCTCCTTACCCAGTAATCCTCATTTAGTTCCCTTGAGGGAACTGTCTGCCTCTCCTTCAACTTTCTTTCTAATAAAGTATTCTGATTAAATTCCCTCAGGACTTTCCTGTTTTCCACGTAACAGCCCGTTGTAGATGTAAAACAGAAATCAAAAGTTGAACAAAACCCAGAGATCCAACAAAACCCCCAAAACCCTACACTGTGTGTTTTGCTTTTTGTATGTCTGCTTTTATAATTTTAATCCTTTTCAAGGCATCGTGGCTGCCTCTTGCAGATTGGGGAGTGTCAGTACAAAGAAGTGGTACAGAAACAACAAAGACAAGGTACAAGATTATCACTGGGTAAAAGGGGAGCCCTCTTGGTGTCTGGATATTGATGAGTCCCAAAGCTTCAAAGAATGACCACCACTGCTTTGTCTAATAGAAAGAAAAATTTAGAGTCAGTAAAATGGTACAACATTACTTGATGTGACCTTTCTGTGCTTTCCCCCAACCAAAAGAAAGGTTCGGTCAAATCTATAAATAACACAAAAGCTTGTGTGTGAAAATGGGGCCGAGATGGAGTTATTGTTGGATGGATAAGGTAGGATGTAAGGACATCAGAGCTTAGAGGTGAGGCCAGGCAAATGCCAGTTGGCGCAGAACTAGTAGAAACCTTGAGATTGAGCTTTGGATTTCATGAGCCATGAAATTATTGAGTACAAGAAAATTTTACCTAAAGATCATGGGGGCAGCGAGGCCTCCAGCTGTCTTGAAGGTTACAATAATTCACATCTTTGTGATTAAGCACTTATTAGAAACCAGAAGTGGAAATAAGTTGGATATTAAAGCTGACAAGTATGTAATGTCAAAGATCACTGTAATTTAACTTCTTATTCTTGCAAAATAACTTCAGGATTCTCATTTCTGAGCAGTCATCAAGCTAATTTTCATTTCACTGGAACGACTTGATTTATTTCACATTTTCAGGAAGTTGCCACTAATTTCTGCAAGGAAAAAAAAAAAAAAAGAAATATACCAGTCAGGGTTGATAAAGCAGAAAAGGGTTTTACTGAAAGAATATGGGGCTGCTCCCAGAGTTTCTGGGAGGGCTGGCAGATGAGCCTTGTGAAGCCAACAGGAACAGTGGCAGACTAACTAGGCAGCCACAGCCATGGCCAAGATTGCACAACAGAATCAAAGTCAGGGAAGCACGTTGCTGCCTCTAGAGGGCTCTGGATGCCTCAGTTTTCACCACTGTTGCTAACGGCGCTGAATATCACACCCAGCAGCGGCTGGCCCAGCCACCATAATGGATTTTGTGCTGTTCCTGCTTCTTTGTCCAAATTGAGAATGCCAGCCTGCTGCATTTAACTGGCCAAATCTGTGCCAGTAGTCCATGCCCTAAATGTCAGGGGTGCTGGGGAATAAGCATCTGTGTTTTGTGGCTCCCATGGTGGGAAGTAAGCTTGAGCAGTGAATGAGGTTAATATGGGTATAATATGCCAGGGAATCAAAAGAAAGATAGAAATTACAATCATATACAATATTGAGAAAAATTTTTAATAAAGTGTTGATTTTCTATGTTGCCTATGTGAAAGCAAGAAACATTCAAGACAATAATATAAATTGTGTATAAAGATGCCCATGGGCATTTTTAGATAAAATTATTTTGGGGAGCAGATCCATAGGTTTCATGAGCTTTTCAAAAAGTCATTGTCTTTTTATACTTTCCCCAATGCCAGATTTTCTTTCTCATCTCCATCATCTAGAGAGTTTGAACACATTACACTCAAAGCTCAGAATGTCTCTTAAACATACGAAAAAAATGCTTAAATCCTCTCATAATAAGAAAAATACAAATTTAAATTACAGTGATACCATTTATTATCAATTATATTGGAAAAACCAAAAAGTCTGACATCATATTCTGTTAGTGAAGCTGTTGGGAAACCGACTCTTTCTTACATTGCTGATGGAAATGTAAAATTGTCTGACCTCTGTGGAGGAAACTTTGGCAATATAGAGCAACTACATATGCATAATCTTTTTTTTAGGAACCCATCTCAAAGATACACTGGCAAAAAATACAAAATAACAAACGCACAGAGCTTTTCATTGAGGCATTATTTGTAATTCTAAATGTTGTAGGCAGAATACTAAGATAGACCCACCCATTCCCTCCCCCCAGCATATGTCTTGCATAGCTCCCTCCTCTTCAGTGCAAGCAGAATCTGTGAATATCATAGGATATCCCTCTCAGGATTAGGCTATATTATATGGCAAATGTAAAGGAATCTTTCAGATGTAGTTAAGGTCCCTAAACTCTTGACTTTGAGTTAATCAAAAGGAGGATTATACTGAGTGGACCTGACCTAATCAGGTGGGTCCTTGAAACAGATTCTCTCTCTTTTTTTTTCTCAAAGTTTCCTTATACCCTTTTTTTTTTAACTTTTTATTTTATATTGAAGTATAGCCGATTAACAATGTTGTGATAGTTTCAGGTGCACAGCAAAGCGACTCAGCTGTACGTATACATGTATCCATTCTCCCCCAGATTCCCCTCCCATCCGGGCTGCACATAACATTGAGCAGAGTTCTCTGTGCTATACAGTAGGTCTTTGTTGGTTATCCTTTTTAAATATAGCAGTGTGTACATGTCAATCTCAAATTCCCTAATTATCCCTTCCCTCCACCTTTCCCCCACGGTAACCATAAGATCATTCTTTAAGTCTTTGAGTCCATTTCTGTTTTGTAAATACATTCATTTGTATCATTTCTTTTTAGATTCTGCATATAAGTGATATCATACGATATTTCTTTCTCGAAGCAGAGATTCTCTTGATGGCTTTGGAGAAGTAAGCTCCACATGTGAGAGGACCTCTGGAGGGGGTTCTGTGGTTAGGACCTGAGAGAGGCTTCTAGTTTCTGAAAGTCATCCCAGATGACAGCTAGTGAAAAAAAAATAGGGATTTCACTTTACAACCATAAGGAACTGAATTCTGCAAATACTAGTGAAGGAGGAAGAGAACTGCAAACTTCACATGAGATCACAGCCTTGACCAACATTTTGATTTCAGCCTGGTGGGATGCTAAGCAGAGGACCCAGACAACCTGTGTGCAGACTTCTGACCCAGAGAACTGTGAGGTCATAAATTTGTGTTGTTTTAAGTTACTAAATTTGTAGTAATTTGTTATGCAACAGTAGAAAATGAATACGCTGACAAACAAAATACTACCAAATGTCCATCAATAGGGGACAGATTGAATAGACTATGGTATATCCACACAACTGAGTACTTTGTAGTTGTAAAAAGGATAAAAAGATCTAGGTGGGGAATGGTGTTTTTACATGCAATCTTTTGTATAAGAAAAGGGGAATAAGAGTACATACACACCAATGCTTACATTTTCAAAAAGAAACAGTGGAATGATTAACCAAAATAAACAAATATGGTTACTTAGGGGGCAGTCAGGGACCAAGGAGGAGATGGGACTCATGAGAGGCTTTTGTGATATACCTTATTGTGTTTTGACTTTGGTACTTTGGCTTACATAATTAAGAACAAAATTAAAGAATAAAAAGGAACTATTAAATATTAAAAACTAATGGAAATAAAACAAATCTAGCTGTATATCAATTTGGTAGCATTAATCACACACATAAATGAATTATTTAAAGTAACTCTAAAGCACAGTGTTTTGACTGTTGCTTCCTGGTGGAGTGTATATATGTAAGGAATGTAAGCATAGATTTATATATGTGCCCTGGGAAACTACTCACCTAGTCCAAGCAGGGTAAATGCAAGGGGTCCATACCCAGACATGTTGTAGTGAAAAGAGTAAAAGCCAACGACAAAAAGGAAATCTCAAAAGGAGTGGGGGGAAAATGGACTCTTTACATACAAGGGAACTTCCATAAGATTAACAGATGACTTCTTCTCAGAAACAATGAAGGACAGAAGGTAGTGTGATGACATTTTCAAAGAACTGAAAGAAAAAAATTGTCAACTAAGAATCTTAAATTCTGCAAAAAAGGTGAAATAAAGACATTCCCAGATAAACAAACGTGGAGACAATTAGTTGCTAGGAGATCACTTTATCTGAAATACTAAAGACTTCTTCAGGCTAAAAGCAAGTGACACCTGGACTGTAATTCAACTGCACACCAAAAACCAAAAAGTAATGGTAAAGGTAATTATATAATCATAAAAGATGCTTATTTCTTTGAACTACAATTTAAAAGCAATTCTGTGAAATTACATATATAAATGAATTATTGGTCCTATAACACATAGGAATGCAACATATTTGAACAGCACAAAGGAAGTGGATGGGAGCAAGGCTATGTTGGAGTAAGGAAACGATGCCAGATGGTGACGTGAATGTATGGGGGCAAAGGAAGAGAACCAAAAATAGTAAGTAAGGAGATTAATTTAACCAACTCTAGTTTATATACTTCCTCTCCTTTATTCTCTCAACTTCTTTAAAATAAAAAAATATATAAGATAATAAGTAGAATAACCTGTTGTTGGGTTTGTAACATATATACATGTACTATGCATAACAATTATAGCTCAAAAAGGAGAAAAAGGGAATAGAGCTATACCTAAGAAAATTGAAAACATATGTCCACACAAAGACTTGTACACAAATGTTCATAGCAGCATTATATCATAATATCCAAAACTTGGAATCAACTCAAATGTCCATCAGCTAGTGAATGGACAAACAAAATGTGCTATATCTGTACAATGGAATATTATTCAGCCGTTAAAAGGAATAAAGTACTGATAAATGCTACAATAGGGGTGAATCTTGAAAACATGCTAAGCGAAAGAAGGTAGACAGAAAAGACTTCATACTGTATGATTCCATTTATATGAAATGTCCTTTATAGGCAAATCTATAGATTCAGAAAGTAGATTAGTAGTTGCCTAGGGCAGGGGATAGATTGGGGGTAGGAGAAATGAGGAGTTACTACTGATGGACATGGGGTTTCTTTGTAGGGGAATGAAATGTTCTAAAAATCCATTATGGTGATAATTGTGCAATTCTGTGAACAAACTAAAAACAAGTGAATTGTATACCTTAAATGGGTGAATAGTATGTGAATTATATCTTAATAATGCTGTTAAAAAAAGTCTAATGAAATCATGCCAACAGTGCATAGCAGCCAACTGGAAAGGAGCTCCCAGTGCACAGGGCAATTTGAGCATCAAAAAGACTGAGTGCATTGAATTGAAACACAGTATATATATATATATATATATAGTGAGTTTTAGTTTGTAAAGACAACAAAACAAAACAAATATCTCACCATTCACCACTGGAGGTTGCCAGGCCACCAATCATTTCTGTGAAAAACTGAAAGACGAAAAGAACCAAGCTTATCCTGCCTTACCTGTATGAATTGTATATTTATATAACTGAAGAGCTGATGAAAGAAAATTCTTTATAGAAGAAGTTCAGCCTAAAGGTACAGAGAGAATGGTAGAATAAGAAAATCACTGTTTTGCAACTTCTAAGGAAATAATGCTTCTGGGCAACAATCATGTATAAATAATAAAAGTATGAGGTAAAATTTGATGGGAAAATCTTATAATGGAGAGATCAGGGTCATATAATTTGAACCCTCTGATTTCATCCTTTTAAAAAATAACAGCTTTATCGAGAAATAATTCACATACAATAAAAATTCACCCTTTAAAGTAATTCAGTGGTTTTGAGTATAATCACAGAGTGGTGCAACCATCACCACTATCTAATTCCAGAACATTTTGTTAACACTTCAAAAAGAAACTTGATCCCTATTAGCAGTAAGTCCCCATTCCTCCTTCCCACCAGTTTTTGGCAACAACTAATCTATCTCCTCTCTCTGTGGATTTGCTTATTCTGGACATTTCATTTAAACAGAATCAAATGATACGGCTTCTTTCACTTACCATAATGTTTTTATGGTCATCTGTGTAGTAGTATGTATCAGTATTTTGTTCCTTTTAATGGTTGAATAATATTCCATTGTATGGATATACCACATTTTGTTTATCCATTCATTAGTTGATGGAAATTAGGTTCTTTCTATTTTTAGCTATTGTAACACTGCTAAGAGCATCTGTGTACAAGTCTTTGTGTGGACATATGTTTTTAGTTTTTTTTGTTATATACCTAGGATTGAAATTGGTGGGTCATATGGTCACTTATGTTTAACTTTTTGAGGTGATTCCATCTTATCACTAAAAGTAGGATGGTAAAGTATTATGCGCTTCGTAATATGATGTAAAAAAATATACAGCATACATACAAAGTATTCTGGTCTAAGCAACTGAATCTGAATATAATCAAGCATGTAGATCAGGAATATGTAAACTTTTCTGTAAAGGGCAAGACAGTAAATATTTTAGGCTTTGTGGACCATACAGTCTCTGTCACAACTTCTCAACTCTACTGAGAAGCATGAAAGGAGGTACAGACAATGTGTAAATAGAAGACATTGCTTTGCCCCAATAAAACTTTATTTCAGAGCAGGCAGCAGGTCACATTTGGCCCACAAGTCATAATCCTTGTTTGAGATTTTATAGAAAGCCTAGCAGAGACAGAAACACATTAAATCAGCCAAACTTGGAAAGTGAGACAAGTGACATGGTTTTTTCAAAAAAACATTACTGGCATGAAAATGGCTTACATTCTGTTTTTTCCATAAATGCTCTCTTTTTTTTTAAATCTCATGCTGTGTGTTACTTGAGTGAGTAATAAAAAGAAACTTGGGTGTATCTGAAGGAACATAGTGGCTTACGACTTATCTTTCAGTGACCTTATTGTGCTGCTACTTCTCCTAATGGTAAAAGACCCCTCTGTTTGGACCAATTATAATTCTTCATCCCTATGGTGACAATAATCTTACCAAGATGTGAACATTTATCTAAGGCAGACCAATCAGAATTTTCCCTTTATTTTTTCAAGGTGAAGCTGGGATAGAAAAGCTATATTTTCTCTCTGGTCGTGAGAGTATAAGAATGCAAGCCCCAAGACAGCTCTAGTCAGTTTCAGGTTTCGGTAGCCTTTGATCTTTAGAATGAAACCAATCTGAAAGGAGAAGGAAAAGTGTATGTGTGTGTGTGTGTGTATGTGTGTGTGTGTGTGTGTGTGAGAGAGAGAGAGAGAGACAGAGAGAGAGAGAGACAGAGAGACAGAGAGACAGAGAGACAGGGAGAGAGAGACAGAGAGGGAGAGAGAGAATGGAGGGGATTGGAGAGATTTATTTGCAACCAAAGAATTCCATTTAATATGGTCATCTTAAAAGATTTTTGAAAGGATTAGACATAATATGTATAAAATTGCTGACATAGCAGACTTTCAACAAATGTTGTTTTTTAAAACTAAATCACAAATTTCTTGTTTTAATACATTATTATTTTATTTCCTATGTTTATATGCCCTGTCTTACAAACACATTGTCAGTTCCATGAGGGCAGGAAACATGCATATTATACTTCCTTGCTTTCCAGAGGGTCTAGCATGATCTTAGTTAATTTCTGTAAAAAAGATATTCTTCATTGATAAATAAGAACATGAAAATGTATTATTTGATTATAGAACTAGAATGACCTTAATATCTTCCAGTGAAGGTAGACTTGTTTTCTGTGAATTTATCTCAAGTTAGAAGTAGCATTTATTTTTATTTTTAAATTTTTTAAAATGGAAGTCTCTTCTCAGGTGTATTATTGTTTTTTCAGTTAGTGGAAGAAGCATGAGTTAAATTATAAAATTTTTTTTCTTGGAAATTCATGGATGAGATGTTATTGCTCATGTAATTTAGGTTCTAATGTTGAATATTTAAGGCACAGTTTTAGCTTAATTGCTGGAAAGCAATACCACCACAAGTTGAAATAGTTTTAAAATAGAAAAAGATATAAAATTATAGTGAACATGTCATTTGAAGTAATTTGCATTCTAAACAAAGTCTGAAAGAAGTCATTAGAGTTATTCAGAGCAATTAGTTGATGGTTTTTAAAAGACCCATGTAATTTGAATTTGTTTACTTTATACATTTAAAGGCTTTACATATATAATACCAAAATTGCTGTCCTAGTTTTTAAATAAGTGAAACTCTTTTATTTTTTCTAAAAACCAAATTGTTAGAACCCTAAAAATATCTATTGCTGTTCTGAATATAAAGCTTACTTACTAACCAAGTATGATGTCAGTCCCACATTTCAAAAATTTTAAACAAATATGAATATGTCCTAGTTATAATATCTAGGTGAGGCATGTCCTATAGCTTCCTCTCTTTAGCTAATGATAATTTTTAACAACTTTCTCATTCTTAGGAAATGTTAGAATTAAATGAAAATTTGTCATTTCAATAATAATAGACATTTTCTTATTTATACTTACATATGAAATTTCTTTTCCAAAAAAGTTGTCCTAAGAAAATGTTTTCTTCCTGTGGTTCATGTAATATAGGAACATAATTTGATTTATGTAAGTTATAGGAAAAAAATAAACTGAGATGCTTTCACTTGAGCTTGAATCAATATTTAATTTTAAGTAAACAAATACTTAAAAATTGTAATCTTGGGAATTCCCTGGCAGTCCAGCGGTTAGGAGTCCGCACTTCCACTGCTGAGGGCTGGGGTTCAATCCCTGGTTGGGGAACTAAGATCCTGTAAAATGCGCCGCGTGGTCAGAAAAAAAAAATTGTATTCTTTACTGCCATTTCTGTCCAGGATGGATTAGCAAGCACAGGATTTATCTTAAACAACTAAATAAGCAGACAAAATATATGAAACAATGGTTTTCAGATATTGGACAACAGGCAGTACATGAGAGCGATCTCTGAGAGAAGGGAACAAACAAGGTGAGCCCTATGATTGCTCAAGCTACAGGCTAAAGAGAGTTTCTGGGCTTCACTGCAGGGTGCGGGAGTCCATACAGGACCTGGCAGACTCCCTTAGTTGAGGAGACAGAGTGCAGAGTTCATGGTGGCCAAGCCACTTATAATGGAAAGAGCAGAGTACTCGAGAGGAAAGAGCTGCACAGCTAGAGAGTTCTAGAGACCTGGCTTTCAAATGTTTATACAGAAAGGTTCAGACTAGTCAGAATAGTCCATGGAGCTCACACAGTTCCAGGAATAGTTTGTGTTTGTACCAGCCAGAGTGAAAAGCTTCCTTATTCCCAGGGATTGATAAGAGGGTCAAATAACCCTGGATGAGGGGTAGACAACTATGACATGTGGGTCAAATCTGGCCTTTTTTGTACAGTTCACAAGCTAGGAATGGTTTTTACATTTTTAAAGGGTTATTGAAAGCAAATGAAGAGTATGCCACAGATTATATGTGGCCCATAAAACCTAACTAGTAACTATGTGGTCCTTTACAAAAAAAGTTTGCTGAACCCTATGCTAGACTAAAGGCTGTTCTAAACCTGCCTAATACGGGTTAAAAGCAAATCTCAAAAGTATCCATTTCCAAGTAAATTAACCACATCCTAAAACATAAGCTAAAAATACTTAAAGGGAAAAAACTAGTATCCATTTCCAAGAAAATTTCTGCATCCCTGAACAATGTCCATAAATATTTAAAGGAATACAAAGCATCTAGTATCCGACAATGTAAAAATCACAATGTCTGGCATCTAATAAAAAATTACCACATATTCAAAGGGGCAGTAAAAGATGACCCATAATGAAGACAGATGTCAATTAATAAAAACAAAAATGGCATTGATAATAGAATTTTTAGGAAAGGACAATAAATCAGCTGTTATAAATACACAGTATATGTTGAAAAAGGTAGAGAAAAACATGAGCATGATGAAGAGAGAAATGGAAAGTATAAATAACACCTAAACTAAATTTGTAGAGATGAAATATATGATGTTTTAGATAAAAATATACTGAATGAAATTAATAGGTTATTAGACACTATTAGGAGGAAAGATTAGTGAACTTGAAGACATAGTAATGGAGACTATCTTAAATGAAACAGAGAAAAGAAGACAGAAAAGTGAATGGAGCATCAGTGCACTGTGGGAAACCTTCATGTATCCTCATATATATGCCATAGGAGTCTCAGAAGGGGTGGAGAGAGATGGAAGGAGGGAAGAAAAAATGTCTGGAGAAATAATGACGGAATATTACCAAATCCCATAGACAGCAAAAGCTCAGCAAACCTCAGTCAGAAGACACATGAAGAAAGCAACACGAGGCAGATAATCAAATTGCTTAAAAGCAGGAATAAAGAGAAAATAATTAAATTAGTCAAAGGAAAATAACATATTCCATACAGAGGCACAAAGATAAGCATGACAAATAAAGAATGCAAACTAGAAGATGGTAGAGCGACACATTTTAAGTACCAGAAGACATAATACCCCATCATTCTAGAAATCTTTACCCAACTAGAATATATTCATAAAATGAAGGTAAAATAAAGGTTTTTAAAAAGACATACAAAAGCTGATAGAATTCATTACCAGCAGAGCAGTACAACAAGAAATGCCATAGAAAGTCCTTCAAGGAAAAGGATGTCAGATAGAAATTCATATCTACTTAAAGAAATGAAGAGAATCAGAAGTAAAAACTATTTATGTAAATATAAAAGTTTTTTCCTTATTTAAAAAAATTCATTAAAAGATAATTGACTCTTTAAAGCAAACATCGTAACAATGTATTGTACAGTTTATAACATAATTGTATGACAGTATGGGTAAACTGTATGACAGTAGTGGCATAAGGTCCAGGATGGGGGAAATGTAAGTAGATAGGGGTCTACTGCTGTCTGTAAAGTGGTGTAATATTAGTTGAACACAGACTGTAATAACTTAAATATGTATACTGTAATCCTAGAGCAAATCCTACATATATTAAAAAGATGTTTATTATGAATATATTATGAACTTTATGCTAATTAATTCAATAACTTTGATAAACAAACATTTCTTGAAAAGATACAAACTGCTGAAGCTCAAATAAAAAGAAATAGATGGACTGAGTAGCCCTATATCTATTAAATAAATTGAATTTGTAGTTAAAAAATCTTCTCACAAAGAAAACCCTAGGCCCAGAAGATTTCATGGTGAATTCTACCACATATTTGAGGAAGAAATACCAATTTTACACATTTTTTCCCCAAAAAACAGAATAGGATAGGGAAATTTCCAACTCATTTTATGACTACAGAATAATACTGGTACCAAAATTAGACAAAGACATGGCAAGAAACTAGAGACCAATATCTCTCACAAACATGAATGCAAAAAATCATTTGAGAATTAACAAATTGAATCTAGCAATATGGTAAAAGAATAATATATCACAACCAAATGGTGCTTATCCCAGGAATGCAAAGCTGGTTTAACATTGAAAAAAGTAATCATGTAATTTTAATATTAACAGAATGAAAAAAGAAAAACATATGATTTTTTTGTAAGATACTGACAAAGCATTTGAAAAAATTCAACACTGCTTCCTGATAAAAGTAGAAATACAAGGGAATTTCCCCAACCTGATAAAGAGCATCTATGAAAAACTTACAACCAGCACTATATTGGGTTGGCCAAAAGTTTCGTTTGGTTTTTTCTGTAAGATGGCTCTAGTAGCACTGAGTTGTCATTAACTTCATTCAAAACAATTTTGTTAGATTGTATGTGACAGCTGTCATATCAGCATGCATTAAAAGAAAGACTTATCTGGGGCTTCCTCGGTGGCACAGTGGTTAAGAATCCTCCTGCCAATGCAGGGGACACGGGTTCGAGCCCTGGCCCGGGAATATCCCACGTGCTGTGGAGCAACTAAGCCCGTGCACCACAACTACTGAGCCTGCGCTCTAGAGCCCGCGAGCCACAGCTACTGAAGCCGGCGCGCCTAGAGCCCGTGCTCCGCAACAACAGAAGCCACCGCAATGAGAAGCCAGCGCACCGCAACAAGAGTAGCCCCCACTCGCCGCAACTAGAGAAAGCCCGCACGCAGTAACGAAGACCCAACGCAGCCAATAAATAAACAAACAAATAAATTCTTTAGAAAATAAAAAAAAGATATCAAAATTGGTGAATTTTTGTGTAGCTGTTTTAATATGGAAGATGGAAGAAAAAAAGCAACGTTTTCAGTCTGTTATGCTTTATTATTTCAAGAAAGGTAAGAAAGCAACTGAAACGCAAGAAAAGATTTGTGCAGTGTATGGAGAAGGTGCTGTGACTGATTGAACATGTCAAAAGTGGTTTATGAAGTTTCATGCTGGAGATTTCTCTCTGGACGACGCTCCATGGTCGGGTAGACCAGTTGAAGCTGATAGCGATCAAATCGAGACATTAAACGTTATACCACGCGGGAGAGAGCTGACACACTCAAAATATCCAAATCAAGCGTTGAAAGTCATTAGTACCATCTTGGTTATGTTCATCGCTTTGATGATTTGTTTCCAGTTAAGTGAAAAAAAACTTTCTTGACAGTATTTCCGCCTGAAATTCTCTACTTAAACGTAATGAAAACGTTCCATTTTTAAACAAATTGTGACGGGCGATGAAAAGTGGATACTGTACAATGATGTGGAACAGAAGAGATCGTGGGGGAAGTGAAATAAACAACCACCAAGCACACCAAAGGCTGGTCTTCATCCAAAGAAGGTGATGTTGTGTATATGGTAGGATTGGAAGGGAGTCCTCTATTATAAGCTCCTTCGGGAAAACGAAACAATTAATTCCAACAAGTCCTGTTCCCAGTTAGACCAACCAAAAGCAGCACTCGACGAAAAGCGTCTGGAATTAGTCAGTAGAAAATGCATAATCTTCTATCAGGATAATGCAAGACCGCATGTTTCTTTGATGACCAGGCAAAAACTGTTACAGCTTGGCTGGGAAGTTCTGATTCATCCACCATATTCACCAGACATTGCACCTTCGGATTTCCATTTATTTTGGTCTTTACAAAATTCTCTTAACGGAAAAAATTTCAATTCCCTGGAAGACTGTAAAAGGCACCTGGAACAGTTCTTTGCTCAAAAAAATAAAAAGTTTTGGGAAGATGGAATTATGAAGTTGCCTGAAAAATGGCAGAAGGTAGTGGAACAAAACGGTGAATACATTGTTCAATAAAGTTCTTGCTGAAAATGAAAAATGTATCTTTTGTTTTACTTAAAAACCGAAGGCACTTTTTGGCCAACCCAATATTTAGTGATGAAAGACTGAATGATTTCCCTTTAACACTGGCAACAAGGCAAGAGTGTTTACTCTCCCTAATTCCATTTGGCATTATAATAAATGTCCTAGCCAGCACAAAAAGGCAAGTAAAATAAATAAAAGTCATACAGGCTGGAAAGAAAAGGTAAAACTGTATTCACAGAAAACATGACATTTTATGTAGAAAATCCCAAGGAATCTATAAAAAGCAATTAGAAGTAATAAGTGAGTTTAGCAAGGTTGCAGGATACTAAGTCAATATACAAAATACAAAATTAAATAAACAGTATCTTTACATTAGCATCAGTATATGAGATATTTAGGAATATATTTGACAAAAGATGTTTAAAAACTGTATACTAAATACTAGAAAACATTGTTAAGAAAATTTAAAGGAGACATGAATCAATGGAGGGATATACCAGGCTCATGTATGGGAAGAGTCAATATTATTAAGATGTCAATTCTACCCAAATTGAGATATATATATAGTTTTTGCACTGCCACGAGGCATGTAAAATCTTAATTGCCTGACCAGGCATCGAACTCACGCCCCCTACATTGGAAGTGTGGAGTCTTAACCACTGCCCCACCAGGGAAGTCCCCAAATTGATTTATTTTTAACTCAGTCCCAATCAAAATCCCTGAAGAAATTTTTAGTAGAAATTGATAGGCTGATTCTAAAATTTATGTGGAAATGCAATGGACCTAGATATCCAAAACAATTCTGAATGAAGCTTTTTTACACTACTGGATTTCAAGAGTTTTTATATGGCTACAATAATCAGATAGTGTCAATACTGCCTTGCTAACTATAGTCACTATATTGTACAGAAGATCTCAAGGATTTATTCAGCTTGCATAATGGAAACTGTGTTTTTTCACAAGTACCTCTTGTTTTCCCCTCCTTCCAGGCCCTGGCAACCACCAATCTATGCTCTGCTTCTATGAGTTTGACTATTTCGTATTCTTCATAGTAAACAGCACATTTTTATATACTTAAAAATGTGCTGAGAGAATAGATCTTATGTTAAGAGTTCTTATTACACACACACAAAATAAATAAAGAGTGTGAGAGGAAACTTTTATAGGTGATGGATATGTTTTTTAAAATTATATATAGACGGATATGTTTATTGCACAGATTGTGGTGATGGTTTCATGGATGAATACTTCTCTCTAAATTCATCAAGCTGTATACATTAAATATGTACAGATTTTTTCCAAACACTATCCTTTTTTATTTTTCACTGTCTCCAATTACTGATTTTTTCCCCAACTTTACTGAGGTAAAATTGATAAATAAAATTGTTAAGGTATTTAAAGTGAAATATGTATAGATTTTTTTATGTCAATCATACCTCAATAAAATGGCTAAAAAAAGTCATAATAATGGATACCCAGATCAATGGAACAAAATGGAAAGTCCAGAAATAAATCCACCCATACATGTATTGATTCAATTGGATTTTTTTCTTTATCCTTTTACCCCACTTTTTATTCTTCTTCATAGCATTCATCCTTGCCTGACAATTCAGTTGTTTATTTGATAATTATCTGTCTCTCTCAACTGGATTTTTTTTTATTGTGGTAAAAATCATACAACATGAAATCTCTCTTCTTCACAAAATTTTAAGTGTACAGCACAGTATTGTTAACTCTAAGCACAATGTTGTATAGTAGATCTCTAGAACTTTTCCATCTTGCATGACCTGCACTCTATACCCATTGAACAGCAATTCCCCATTTCCCCTGCCCCCCAGCCTCTGGCAACCATCATTCTGCTTTCTGTTCTGTGAGTTCGACTACTTTAGATACCTCCTATAAAGTGGAATCATACAGCATTTGTCCTTTTGTGACTGGCTTGTTTCATTTAGTGTGAGGCCCTCAAGGTTCGTCATAGTAGCATATGACAGGATTTCTTCCTTTTTTATGATTGAATAATATTCCACTAGAAGCATATACCACATTTACTTTATTAACTCATTGATGCATACATAGGTTGCTTCTACCTCTTGGCTATTGTGAATAATGCTGTCATGAACATAGGTGTGCAAATATCTCTTCAAGATCCTGATTTCAATTCTTTTAAATAAATACTCAAAAGAGAAATTGCTGGATCATATGGCAATTCTATTTTTTAATTTTCTTTTTGGAATCTGCATACTGTTTTCCATAGCGGTTGCTCCATTTTACATTCCCACCAACAGTGCACAATGGTTCCAGTTTCTCCACATCCTCTGCATCACTCGCTATTTTCTGATTTTATTTATTTTTTTGATAATGGCCATCCTAACAGATATGAGGTGATATCCCATTGTGGTTTTGATTTGCATTTCCCTGATGAGTAGTGAAGTTGAGCATCTTAATATATTTGTTGGCCATTTGTATGTCTTCTTTGGAGAAATGTCTATTCAAGTCCTTTGCCCATTTCTTAATTGGGCTATTTATTTAGTTTTGCTACTGAGTTTTAGGACTTATATATTTTAGATTTTAACCCATTATCAGATATATAGTTTGCAAATATCTTCTCCCATTCCATAAGTTGCCTTTTTACCCTGTTGGAGGGAGGAATTACAAAGGGGCACAAGGAAGCTTTTTGGAGTGAACGTTTATTATCTTGAGTGTTGTGATGATTTCACGGGTATATCCATATGTTAAAACTCCTCAAATTATATACTTTAAATTTGTGCAGTCTGCTGCATGTTAATTATATTTCAATGAGTTGTTTAAAAAAAAAGAAAATAGTAAACAAAAGAGAACCTCATCAACCCCAGAAATTTACATTCACTTACCTAAAGTTTTTTTTGTTTGTAATTACATAAACAATTTATATATTATATATAAATTTACAGAACAGTTGATTTCTTCATCTTGAAAATTTTTTTACATATGTATTAAAAATATTCAGAGTTACCAGCACTTTCTTATTCATTATATAACACACCATAATTAAATATATACCATGCCAAATTCTGGGTAAGTAAAATGGATTAACTCAAATTAGAAATTAATCCAATGGAACAATCTTTGGCTTAACAGTTTTAAATGTGCTTAATATTGTCTGATTTCACAACTGAGAATTTTTGCATTTTTGAGTTCCAGCCTAATCAGTTTCTCCCTTCATCCCTTTATGAAAGGAGGAAATTGAAAGCCCCAGGAAAGCTGGCTATGAGCAGAGAGAAGCCAGTCTGTTTTGTGCAGAGGAAAACAGGCTGTGGGACTTTAGTACTCTGACTCTTCCCCTAAATCCCAGTTGTGGAAGTAAAAGACCAATACAGACATTGGAAGATAACCAGCAACAGCAATGGACAAAATACCTACTATTGGCAAATACTAAAAAGATAAATCAACTAAGGTAGTAGGAAAAGTAGGTAATGCTTGTCTCACTACAGTTTAAAAAATTCCTTTACATGCATTATTTCCTTTAATGGACACTAGTCGTGGTCCCTGGAACAAAGCAAGTGCTCAATAAAAGCTTGACAAATGAATAGATTGAAATTCCTAGCAGTGTCTAGCAGATTGTAGGCGCTGTATATTTGGAGATAATTCTGCATAATCTCTCACATCTGTACATCTTGTGGGCAGAGGAACTGACTACCTTTGTTATGAACTATCTTTTTGAGGATATTTATGTAGTAAACAGCCTTGGAAGATAGAGATAGTATCTCCCTCCAGAGCAATGGGCAGGTTTGCTTACTGTTCAGTATAATAAAGATATCCCTTTTTGGAGCAAAAGTCACACAAGTTTACTTCCCATTATAAATGATTTGGGATCCTTATGCTGAGGGTTCCTTTCCTATAATGCACTGTATTTCACATGTAGGTATCATTTCATCTTCTGGATGTCACGTTGTGGGAATTGAGGCTTGGGAACTGGCACAAATGATGGTACTCAGGTTGTTGCTATCGCTCTGAACAATAAACTGTCCTTTGTCTTTGGCCCAGAAGTCTTATGTCTTCTACCAACATCCATCAGACTGTGGGAGGCTAAGCTTTAGTTTGCAAGTAGGTTAAAATCTCAGGCCCTTCACAGTTCTTGATGCTATACATGCTTTTTGCACTAAAGTGCATAATCTCAGGAAAGCTTAAAAAAAAGAAAAACAGGATAAGTAGCCTTATATTGGTTAAGGAAAACAAAGAAGAAAGTAAAATCTAACCAAAAATACAACTTCCCGACTTCACAGAACAGAGCTACTATTAAGAGGCAAAATAGCCATCATCTTGCATTGGGGAAGAATAAGTGAAAGAGCTAATTGATGGTAATGTCAAAACAATTATAGGGACCGGAAGAAAATACAGAAATTGGAAAACAATAGAATCGTAACACATGGAAAGTTGAAAATTAAGGAGAAGTTGACTCAGGAAGCTCCCAAAGAAGTGTTATGTCATTATGCAGGCATCAATTCTTCTGCAATCTCTGGAAAGAAAAAAAATATCACTGAGTGGTTGTTTCTGAAAGGGTGAATATGGTGGGAGAGAGATCTACTTTGTATATTTTGAATTTTGTACCATCTTCAGGTAGTACTTATTCAAAAGATACATGTATAAAATTTAATTTGAAAAGCTTTTAAATGATTTTTTAGGCAAGAAAGCACGAATTGTTTTTAGACTAAAAAACCAAAAAATACAGCAGGTACTTTACCTTTTAAAAGATTTACTGAGGAAACAGTTTTTTTGGTTTCATGGAGATAAAAAAGTCTTTACCTTTGCAACACTACTTTTGTTAAGGAAATTCTTCAGAATAGGCTCTTTCATTCCAGGTTTGTAAGAAAAAAAATAGCCACCTATTGCTATTGAGTAGAGGTATGAGGTTACCTTGAATCTGAGAATACGTGCATTGTGTTCTATTTGGTAATGTCAATTAGATGTACGTATTTTACTTCTAAAAGAGGGAACAGAAGTAGTTTTCCTAAAAGATATTCAATCAGGACTATTAGTGACCTCTGTTTGGGTTTATTAAGGATTGAATAACTATGAATTTGAGATGGTCTCTTCAGGAGCATAGAGCTTGCTTTTTAGTTGTGCTTCTGGGAAGTCAAGAGGGTGTATTCCAGCCAAGCTTGCAGCAATTGTGAGAGAGGCTGCTGTTGACCACAAAGTGTGGCTCGTGCTTGAACTTCTCTGGCCCAGTACCAGCAGGAGAACTGTAATAGGAACAGCAAATGGGGCATTTGTCTGGGTGGCTCCACTGCCATTAGTATTAACTGCAGGGGCTGCTGGGCTGTTTGAGGAGGCTCAGATAGTTATAACTGAGAATGAACTTTTTAGATTAAGTAAATAATGCTGAGGTCCTTAGGAATATCTCAGGAACAGACCCCTGGGGTAAAGATGGGGCCTCTTGCAATTGTAGACTAGCACTTGGAATTATACTAGTAGTGAAAAGACCTTCTTTGTTACTCCGAAATGTTGAAATGGAGTATTTTGATTTGATTACTGACTTAAACATGTTTAAGTTTGTTTAAATATGCTCAATATTTAAAAAAATTTTTTTTCAGACAAAATAGACTATTTTTTTAACTTTATATTGGACTATAGTTGATTTACAATGTTGTGTTAATTTCAGGTATACAGCAAGGTGATTCAGTTATACATATACATATATATACTCTTTTTCAATTTCTTTTCCCATTTATGTTATTACAGAATATTGATCAGGGTTCCCTGAGCTATACAGTAGGTGCTTGTTGGCTATCTGCTTAATCTTTAGTAATTTAATCATTGGCGATATTGATAAAGTAGGAACTCCAGCTTGGGTCTAAGTGGGATTTACCTAGAGTGAAATTGAGGGTTGGGCCTGCCAGATACTTGTTTGTGGGAAGCTTGAGGAATCTTATTTGGGGAAGAATGAGTCAGTTTTGCTGAAAACACTCAGTGAACCAAACTTAGGAGGACATACTCTGCATTGAATGTAGTTGCCATTGGATTCATGTTTGAATCCCATGTAATTCAGAAAGGTTGTGAGAAATATAGGAAGAGCGGTTTCAGTGAAAGTTTCATAAAATATTGAGGCCAATCCCAGGAGTGATTTGGAATGCTGCTAACAAAGGCAAAGAGCAAGGAGAGACTGTCCTACTTTGCTTTAGAGCCTTGCACGAAGTCTCTGAGGAAGCCGGGCAGTTCTGCTGTAAGCCTCACCAATATGTTGGATTGTGTGCAGAACCTCCTTCCTCAAGTTGCTTACTTCCAAACTGAAGCCTCATTGAGTACTTATTGGTAGAGACTAGGTCATGTGAGTGAATTTTTTGGGTTCCACCTTGAAGATGCAGGACTCTTATGCTTAAAAATATTTTTTAAAAAAATTATAAAAAAAAAGAGACATTTGTCAGAAAACTTACAAGTGTCCACTATAGCATGTACCTCCACAGTTGTTATGAGAATTAGATATTCTTATTTTAATATGCAAATAGAAATAGTTTTGAAAATGTTTTTGTGATATCTACACATTGTTTTAGATGTGGATAATCACCTGGACCAGAGGTCGTAAATTTAAAGTGGGATCCAGATACTTCTGGGGTTGTATGGAAAATATTGAGTTAGTGTTAAGGAATGAAAAGCTGGTAAGCATAAGGACTAAGAACTCTCCTGGGGGAGGAATTCATTTCTGAGATAAAAGTTGCCACTGACCATATATCCAGGGAAAACTAATTCAAAAAGATACATGCACCCCAATGTTCACATCAGCACTATTTACAATAGCCAAGACATGGAAACAATCTAAACGTCCATCAACAGATGAATTGATAAAGAAGATATGGTATATATATATATGCAATGGAATATTACTCAGAGCATGTCTGATATTGAATTTAAAATGATTGTTCTGGAAAACAGTATGGAACTTCCTTTAAAAACTAAAAATAGGGCTACCATATGATCCAGCAATCCCACCGCTAGGCATATATCCAGAAAAGACAAAAACTCTAATTTGAAAAGAGACATTTCTCCAAAGAAGACATACAGATGGCCAATAGGCACATGAAAAGATGCTCAACATCGCTAATTATCAGATAAAAGCAAATCAAAACTACAGTGAGGTATCACCTCACACTGGTCAGAATGGCCAGCATCAAAAAGTCTACAAATAATAAATGCAGGAGGGGGTGTGGAGAAAAGGGAACCCCCCTACACTTTTGGTGAGAGTGTAAATTGGTGCAGCCACTATAGAGAACAGTATGGAGGTTCCTTAAGAAACTAAACATAGAGCTACCATATGATTCAGCAATCCCACTCCTGGGCATATATCTGGAGAAAAACATGGTTTGAAAGGATACATGCACCCCAATGTTCATTGCAGTGCTGTTTACAATAGCCAAGACATGGAAGCAACCTCAATGTCCACTGACAGATAAATGGATAAAGAAGATGTGGTACATATATACAATGGAATACTACTCAGCCATAAAAAAGAATGAAATAATGCCATTTGCAGCAACATGGACAGATCTGGAGATTATCATACTAAGTGAAGTAAGTCAAACAGAGAAAGACAAATATCATATGTCACTTATATATAAAATCTAACAAAATGATACAAATGAACTCATTTACAAAACAGAAATAGACTCACAGACATAGAAAACAAACTTATGGTTACCAGAGGAGATAGTGGGGTGGGGAGGAGAGTAAATTAGGATTTGGGGATTAACATATATACACTACTATATATAAAATAGGTAAACAGCAAAGACCTACTACATAGCACAGGGAACTATATTCAATATCTTGTACTAACCCATAATGGAAAAAATCTGAAAAACAATATGTGTGTGTGTGTGTGTGTGTGTATAGCCGATTCACTTTGCTATACACTTGAAACTAACACAACATTGTAAATTAACTAGATATCAAAGAAAAGTTGCCACTGAGGAAGGAGAATTCTAATGCAGCCTGTCTATGTATTAGATTTATCTCCCAGGATAGCCCTCTTTCGTCTCATGTTTGAGTTCTATGTGGAGTGGGAGAGAGAAACAGAAAATATTTTACACTTAAATCTCTTTAAGGCATCAAGAGAATAAACAGACATCCAAGTGGCTGTACACAGCGGGGAGTGGTATTTCCCCGGATTCACAGTGCACTGTCACCTCCACTGCTGGAGGGGGAGCAGAGGGGCGGGTCCAGTAGAGACTTGGGGAAGGTGGGGCACAGTGGACCATGCAGGGCCTGTGGTGCCAGCTGGCAAGACATCCATGAGATGTCTTAGAGATACTTGCGGGGGGCGGGTGTCTTAGGACATAGATATGAAAGTAGGTAAAATATGAGTAATTACTTTTTAGGCAACCTGGAAGCTGGAGAAAAATCAGGTTATACACATATTTCATTTTTGATCCATCAATATATTGTTGGGGTTGTTTTGTGGGCAACTGGGATTGTTTCCATATGCACAGACTAACTGCTCTGATGGAATTCAAATAACTGAAGAAGGTTTTCATTTTAATTGGCACCTTACCATGTATTTAAAACAAACACTTAGACATTAATGTATATTAGTGAGGGATGCAGATTAGCAAAAATTAATTGATTTTATGGAGGAAAAGTATAAATCTGTCAGACCTTAAGAAAATATATGATATAAAAGAAAATATTTTTAGTGTTTAAATTGAATTGCTGGTATATTGCAATACTTCAAAGGTCCCTGGTGAGAGATTTGCCTATATTCTTGAACTCTACTTTATTGAAAAAAATCCCAATGTTATAAAACTTGAATATTTTCAGGAAGCAAAAAGCATTTTCAAATATAAGTTGTTCAAGGAACATTAGGTCTCTTATTGCTTGAATTAATGGGAAAGAAGCTAAATGGTTTTAGAAAAAGGTTTGAAGCAACCAAAGAGATCATCTTTCTTTTTTTCTGGTAGTCAATCTGAATGATTAACAAGTATAGTGAAATGTCTAGCTGTTAAAAATTTGACTTTATTTACACATTAAATTACAAAATAGAAGGAAGCTTTCTGCTATTTAAATTTTCCACTATAAGGTTTATAATTTTACCAGAGTTGAAAACAAGTGAGTATTTTTGCAATGAGATTTTCAATTAGAGAGAGGATGAAACAAAACTTCATACAATTAAAATCTTATAAAGTATAAAATTAATTTCAAACTGTTTGGGACTTTCCAAGCTCCATGGTACTAATGAAACTTTAATTTTTAAATAGGTACATTTAAGGGAAAATTATATTATTAAAATCAAAATGCTCTGATATATGAAGACTTTCTGCAGTCCTCTTACTCAGGGAAGCTTTCTCCTTGAACTCCTTCTTCTTTCATGTTTGTTCAAAGGAGTCAGGGTCAAGTGTACAGACCTGTTACATGAGATACACATCTGAAAAGTAGAGGTCAGAGGGAGATGCAGTGAGCTAAAGCAGAGAGGTTTTCTGGACTGAAGCCCAACAGGGAAGATTTACTTGGAAAGAAAGAAAGCTGACAAGCTCCTTCAGCTCAGGGTCAGGAATATAATCTGCTTGGTGATGTAGCTGTTTTATAAAAAGAGCTTTATTCTGGGCCTTCATTGTTTTCCTCCTAATAAATTAGTTTGAGTACAAATGTACCCTGAAGAGGAACATAAAACATTTTATGAAGTCATTTGGTTTTATTTATAACTATATATAATGCATATATTATAAAATACATGTTATAAATATGTATTATGATATATATCATATATGTATGTATTATAATACACAGATATATTTATGTATTTGTTTTTCTGCTGCTCATAATTTAAATTTCACCCTAACACATTTTCTTTTTCAAAATTTAATACACAGAAAGACTCCTTTAAGTGATTGTGATGGCCGTTAAAGAAAAGTTAATATTTAGAGACTGTATGAGTTAAAAATGCTAATTCTATGCCAGAGTATGGCAGGGTTCTGGTGAGAGCTCTTCTCCTGGTTTGCAGACAGCTGCTCTCTTGCTGTGTCTTCACGTGGCAGAGAGAGAGTAAGCTCTCTGGTATCTCTTCTTATATGAGCACTAGTCCCATCACGAGGGCCCCACCCTCACGACCTCATTTAAACCTAATTATTTCCTAAAGGTCCCATCTCCAAATATCATCACATTGAGGGGTAGGGCTTCAATATATGAATTTTGGGGGGGAGGAGCATAATTTAGTTCATAGTAACTACATAAGAGGTGATAAGAGTATAAAGATATGGTGCATAAAAAGCAATCACAGCCAGTCCATAGTGAGTTGAAACTGTCCAACAACTTCTTGGAGAAGATTATTTTCAATTTTTTAAGTGTAAGTAAATGTAATGATTTATAAATGCAGCTACATGTATTTTATCAGCAGTACTGAGGGCTTAGGCAATGAGGTGTTTTAAGCTATCTAAGTTTAGTGGTCCAGAAATCCATCCAGTGCCAGCACATCAGAGAGGGTGAAGAATTACAGGCTGGCATGGATTCCTAATGTGACTCAGCCTAGTGTGTGATGCCTGTTGAACACTCTCAGATGAACTGATGCAGATTTCTGTGGTCCACGCTCCTTTAAACTTCATGCTCAAGGTTGTTTCTTGTACTTTAATGATAAAGTCCTACACAAATGCCCAGAAAAGAGGAAGGATAAAATTCACAGGTACGGGCTTCCCTGGTGGCGCAGTGGTTGAGAGTCCGCCTGCCGATGCAGGGGACATGGGTTCGTGCCCCGGTCCGGGAAGGTCCCACATGCCGCGGAGCGGCTGGGCCCGTGAGCCATGGCCGCTGAACCTGTGTGTCCGGAGCCTGTGCTCCGCAATGGGAGAGGCCACAACAGTGAGAGGCCCGCGTACCGCAAAAAAAAATTCACAGGTATGTGTGGACTAGGAATGGGAAATAGTACAAAACAGGCTTATGAGCTGGGCTTTGACACCAGACAGAGCTGGGTTTGAATGCTGGATCTACCTCTCCCTGGCTGGTTCTCTTGAGCAAATTTCTTAACTTCTCTGTGTTCAGTTTTCTCATCTATAAAATGGGGATAACAGTACTTCCTGCACACGGTTTCATTTACTAGTAAATTAATAATTAAATACAATTATTAATATGTTAATATTTACAGCTTTCTCTGTAACCTTCTAACCACAGTGAAGATGGGTGGGTCTTTGCTCGTTTAGCGTCTCTTCTCCTGCTGTCTAAGGAGAAAGGCTATCCAGGCAGATTTGGTAATAACAGAGGAAAAATGATAGAAAACCAGACAGTCAGAGCAGCAGGCCAATCACACTCTGACAGGGACAGCACGCATCAGGGACTCAGGCTCATCAGAGCACATTCTGGGAAACAGCAGTGTTGAGGCAAAGGTGGATGAGGACAGTCACAGTGGTGGGATGTGGGAGCGAAGGGTGCACAGTGGGAGGGAAACACTGTGTCCATGGGCCCACATATATTTTAGTAGATAAAGTCTGGATTGGAATCCAGATTTAACTGCAACCCAGCTCTGCACTACGGGAGTTATGATTCAATAGGAAGCGTGTGCAAAACTCCTAATGCAGAGCCTTGCACATACAAGTGTTTGCTAGCTGGACATTTTAGTACATTTTTAGAGACAGACAGCACCTGAGAGCCACCTACTCTAATAGTTCTCTAACTTCACTGTGAAAGTGTTTGTATAAAACATAGGTCCTGGCCCCCATACCTATGGATTCTGGCACAGAAGGTGTGAGGTGGGACCAAGAAAGCTCCCTTTTTATCTCGTATTATACATTTCTTTATTTTTAGTAAACACTTCTATGATCCAGGTGGTCTACAGACTATAGCTTGAGCCTAGACTCAGATGCTGTCATTTGGTAGTTCCCCTTCCTGGAGCTATTCTAGAGAAACTCTTTTTTATGTGCACAGTAAAGAATGTACAAGGATATTTATTGTGACATTTGGTAGAGGTTAAACATTGAAATAAGCCTAAATAGCTTCCAATTGATAAATAATACACAAAAGTGTAGTGTATTCATATGATGGAATGTTAGGCAACAATTAAAGAGACTAAGGGAGAGCTATGTTCTGATGTGGAAAGATCTACATTTACTTTCATATACTTTGTGAGGAAAATATCTACTTCTACTGCTATACAGGAGATCTGAACAAAGCGATTGCAATTTTGTTAGGTAAAGATGTTTTTAACTCCAAGCAGTATAATGGTTTTAGGTATTTACAGAGAAAAAGAAATGTAAGTAACCCGAGAAACGAACTTTGTGAAGGTCATGGGGCCATTACTTCAACTTTAAACCATCTTCCACTGTTATTCACACACTGCCTATGAAGATGAGTCCAATTCTAAGATATATTGCTTAGTGAAAGCAAGTTACAGAGCAAGATGTACCATGTGGAACTATTTATTAAACATAAAGCAAACAATACTATTTTTTTATGAGTGTATATGTATGTAGACATAGGATGTAAATGCTTAAAAAGGTTTGGAAGGATTCAGATGTGATAACAGTGCTCCTCTTTGGACAGTGGGAATAGCAGACAGCAATTGGGGTGTTGTTGCTTGTAATGTTTTATGCATTTACAGGACAAATGTATTGATATATTACTTGTGTAATTAAAAATCTATGAAAAAAGACCTGGAGGAGACCAACGCTTCCATTTTATAGAGGAAACAGATATTTGCTTGCCAAGGCTCTCAGAGAGCATGGTAAACCCAAAGGGAGAATTCAATGTGCTTGATTGTTTATTTCAGGGCAGTAACTTTCTTCATCATGCCCAGTTGAACTCATCAGGCATTTTAGATGAAGATGTGGTAGACATAGACATATATATCCTCATCATCAGGAGTCAGTGGTTATGAAGAAAAGGCCAGCTGGGGCTGGGCTGGGATTCTCTAGGTAGTGGCTTGACTAAACTTGCATTTGTCAATGTCCAGCAGTGATCAAGACCCCAGAAACACTAAAATGAGGAGGAGACAGATAGCTTTCAGAATGCCTATTAATTTATAATGAGAAATATAACCATATGGGCTGCTGTGTTTGTATTAGCCTGACCACAGCATACTCTCCAAGCCAGCAAGCTACAGCGGAAGCCAAATGATAATTAGAAACCCACTTTGTAAGTTACCATGAGTAATCACTATGTCACATTATTTTAAGCATTATGATCAACACATTCTCTCTGAGGGCAGAATGAGGAAGGACTTGGTGAGTGTGGAATCAAAACGAGAGGATTTACATTAGTCAAATATTTCATGGCTTCTGGTTAAGCTGCATCCAGCTCATAATGGGGATCAGGTTACCAATGGGACTGGAATATTAAAGTCCCATTGCCTTAGGTTCCTTGGGCCTGTCTGGTTGGGCTCCAATCCTGTTTGTGCCTCACAAATTCCTTTTTCTATGTTCTGATGGTTGATTAGTCCCTTCTATAGCACCAGTCCTAGGTATGTTAATATATTTAACCATTTTGCTGATCTGGGATTTAATTTGGTTTTCTTTGTATCTCTCCTCTGATCTATTTTGTGTTGCTTTCACAGTCTAATGCTTGTTGCCATCTCAGAGTCTCTGCACTTGGGATGCTCTTGCATTATCCTCTGATTTCTCCTTCTCCACATTCAAATTGAAGCAGCTTAAAGTCAGTTTGTTAGAAGGACCTTCCCTGAGCAGTCAGTCTAAAGAAGCCACTCGTTCTCTGTCACTTCACTTTATTTTAGTTTGTGTGTAATGCTCATTGGCTTATTAGTATATGATATTTACTATTTACATCTTTGTGTTTTAATTTTTGGTTGTCTCTCCCATTAGGATATAAGATCCATGAAGGTAAGAACCTTGTCAACCTTTCTTCTTCTCTATTCCCAGCATCTAGAACAGAGTCTGGCACTTGATAGGTTCTCATGAATGCTTGCTTACTTCTTTGCTGAATGAATGATCTTTCAAGAGACCAACGGTGCTTTTGTAATGTATAAGTTCTTGGGAACATCTTATTGTAATCCCAAACAATATGACAAAGTTATCTTCTTAGAAATGAACCTGGCCAAGAATCTACAAGTCTTGGTCAATCCTCAATGGGTGTCAGGCTTATGAAGTAAAGGGGAAGGTTGGGGGGAATGTGTTTGTTCAGAAATGTCACCCAAGTGATTGTTCTCCTGCAGTGAGGGCTCACTCAGTAGCGGAAGCAGATGCCTTTAAATACCCAAATGCTGCCTGAATAATAGATTCCAGTGGAGATTCTCCAGAAAACTGTGGCATTTACTAAACAGGAGAATTGTTTGACACATTGGTGCCATGGTCTTAAAGTATTAGGATGAAAGATAATCCTGTAAACCAAGAGGAATGGCAGAGAAGTTCAGGCCAGTGAAGAGCTAAGGCTTTAATATTCCCAAGATATTTGCATTTCATCAGATTTCAGAGCCTTTCTTCAGAGTCAAAAAAAGTCACCCCTCCCCTCATCATAGGGTACTCATCTCTCATTGGGTAGGGGCAAATCTTGAAAGGAGTAAAACAGACCCCTGTCTGATGGTGAATGTGATTGAATTTTCCAATGTGCTGTCCAGGAGAGGGATTACTGATAAGGAAACATCCATAAGGTAGGTGATGATTACAAACATGGATTTATTTTATCTTCTATCAGGTCTTTTGCAATAAGATCCCAGGCTTAAAAAAGTTGTGTTGATGTAATTTGCCTCAAGGAAGTAAGAATATGAATAGACATGATAAAAGCATGCAATTGGTAGAAGGCAGTCTTTCCTCTGTTGTATTAAATCTATTTTTTGTATTGATTTTTGAAATGTGGAAGGTTGTGGTATGGAGTATAAAATCATTCTTAATCTTAAAGTCACTAAGTTTGTGAATATCCATGAGACATGTAGAATAAATAAATTCTAAAGGGAGATTATAATATATTGATATTACTGAGGTCAAGCTACATATTTTTGGTTCCATGCAATATTTAACTCCCTTTCAGAGATGAAGATATTAAAAATCAGGTTTTGTTTAGATTACAATACTGTGGTATATCTTCAGTTAAGGTGATGTAGGTAGTTGTATCAGAAATGTGGTTTCTATCATAATAATTATCTGGTGAGGAGAAAAGATAGTTTGCTTTCAAAAATATGTTATGCCTGTGGTATTTTAGGGAACAATTACGAACAATAATAAAAATTTAATATGCATTTAGCTTCTTATGATAGAATTAGTGGAGCTTACATTTCTAGATCTAATGGTCATTTTATTTTCACCCCCTCTGTAAAGGATTTATAATTCATGAATAAAAATTAACTGCTGGATATGGGGATATATGTATATGTATAGCTGATTCACTTTGTTATAAAACAGAAGCTACCACACCATTGTAAAGCAATTATACTCCAATAAAAATGTTAAAAAAAAATTAACTGCTGACTTAAACTTGACTTGAGGGTTTTCAGGACAGAAGCTAATTTTTATGTATTATGTTCTTTCTACCAGTGTTTAAGGCAAATCATTGTGGCCATCCCTTTTTGATCCTAAATGCTATTTTCATTTTTGAAATTTCATAAAGAACTCTGTCATTTATTTTTCTATTTTTAAGAAGCCAATTTTTCTAATAACATATCTGTACTAAAAAAAAAAAGGAAATGCTATGCTTCTGTGAGAATGAAGTCAGGCAGATCATTAAACAGAAGAAATCTTATCTAAAGATCTTTCTAAGAAATAATTTTCCTTCTGAAATTCGCATTTTATTCCTTCCTCTTCCTTTCTTCCTCCTTAAGTTCTTTGGCAGAAATCTAAAATGAAACTAATTGCTTTACTTTTTAATCTTTAAAATACAATTAACTAGAGATATACAAAATACTGCTTAATAAGGCCAAAGGTAGGAAAGAAGATATTCAATTGAAACATCACAGCCTTTATCCCTTATCTTTTATTGTTGAATGAAAACTAGACACTTGGCTGCTTTTTTCAATTTCTGGAATTGATAAGATATTAAGCAAGAGTCCATACTAGAAAAGAAACTTATTTTCATTTATGTGATACCTACTGTAGTGATATGACATTTACTATAATTTAGTCTTACTGCGTAGCTTATAAGATTTGAAATCTAAGGGCTTTGTATAATCTCCTTCCAAGTGTTTTAATTGACATTCTGCTATAATGAACCCCATAGACCATTACCTGGCTAATTGCTTGAGTTACAGTGCTTATTCTTTGTCCTTGATCTTTTGGGTATTAAATAGCGTGGCTGTTCTGGAAGAGGAAATGGACTGCTGGTTTGCATGTGAAGCATTAACCTCTTGGTAGCTTTTTCAGGGACAGACTCCCTTCTGTTCTTCTCTGGGCTGATACCAAACCTGATGCTCATCAGAGATCCCTGTTATTCTGGGATTCTCAGCTTTCTCCAGGAGAGCCCTTGACCTCTAAAGGGTCTTCCAGAGCCACTGCCACAGGCAGAGCTTTCCATGACGTGCCTCTCAAGTCCTGGAATAGGCCCTGGACCAGGTGACAAAATGAGGATGTAACAATATTTAATTCTCGAGCGATATGATTAGCCAGGGTTTGTTGGGAAAAGAGTCTTAATACTTTAGAATTAGAAAAGGGTTTATCACTCTGGCTCATCTAGTCCAAACTCATTGTTTTTAATGGTAAACTGACTTGCCCCAGGTCTCTCACAGCTGTTAGTGACCCAGGTTCTTGACTTCATTTTATGGAGTTAACAGAATCCATATCCATGATGAAGTCTTGGAAATTAATGCCAAATTATGGAGTTAGAGCAAAGCAGGAAAGTGCTAGAATCAGCATGTCAGTACGACCCAGAAAAATGCAGTGTGGCCAATATCCTTGTTTCCTGCCTTTTTTTGGTCAGTGGTATGGGTCAGTGGCAATGACCTTATAAGTGGTGGGAAGTAATTAAGGGTTTTTCAAAAACTTTTGGAAATGTTTTAGAGGCAGGGTAAGGACCAACTCCATTACCTATAGGCCTAGATTGATTTCTCTTAGTAACTTATGATTCAAATGTTTCTATGGGGCCTGCTCTTGCCTTGATCTAAGATGCTAAACAGCTGTTACTAGTTCGGATTCCGGTGGGCAGGATAGGAACTGATATCTTTTGGGATATATGTAATGTCTGTTGGCATCCTCAAACATTTTACTTTCCTAATGTTTGTTTATAAGACATTCAGAGCACTGGAATAAGTTTGGAACACTGGATTTTAGAAAAAGGGAGATCTTAAACACTGCAGAAATTGAAGACAAATAGAAGTTTGGTAATTGGAAATATTTTTGTATAATAAAGCATTTATTTCATGCCATATCTTTAGCAGATTTACTTCATATTTGAGTTCCCTACATATGAGCATGTGAGTAAGCTGATAAAAGGATCAACACTAATCTTTCCACAGTGAGAAGCAAGGCTACCAGCAGAAGGTAAGCTAGTAGTGATGAAAATTTTCATCTATCATGTTATCTGAAAAATACCTTTTGCTTCAAAGACAAACTCCTTGTCCTTGCTTTTTTATTTTTATTTTTTAATTGAAGTATAGTTGATTTACGATGTTTCAGGTATACAGCAAAGTGATTTAGTTACATATACATATATACATCTATATACTTTTTTAGATCCTTTTCCAGTACAGGTTATTACAAACTTCTTTTCTTTAAACCCTCTAATCTGCTAGATTCTGTATCCTCAGGGTTGTCCAGAACCTCCCCATCAGGGTACCTCTGGCTAATTTTCGGGTGGACCTGATGGAGCACGAGTGAGCTGGCTTCCACTCCTTTCCATAATAATTCCCTACTGAGGAACACCCACGACAGACCTTCTGCTTGGTCGACAGAAACGTGAAGTGGTTTGCTTAGGTTTGGTTATACTTATTTAAATGGGTGTCTAAATAATTTATGTCAAGGAAGTTGAAAAATTTCAGTGAAACCTCTGCTTCGTGAAGAAAGTTTCTAACATGGAAGCCAGTTTGGCTCCACCATAGATTTTTGTTAACATGCCAAAACTTAACAAAAATATATCATGGGCATAGGTAAATTTTAAATTCAGTTTTTTAGCAGCAACTTCGATAGATTATTAACTGCCACCAGGACCAACTAATAAACAAGTAAGGGAACAAATCAATCATGTTTGGGCCCCATTGCTTTTTTCTTTTTATTAATCAATGGACTTTATCTTTTAGAGTAGTTTCAAGTTTACAGAAAATTGAGCAGAAAGTACACAGTCCCATGTACCCATCCCCCCACCCCTCACACACAGTTATCCACTGCCTTTTACAATCAGTGGCTCACTGTCTACCCACCCAGTCACACTGTCCCTTTTCTCACCTCCTTTCTCTCTCTCCATAAAATAGGAAAACCACTACAGCAGACACACTCAGAATCCCTGTGAGGGAAATAAACAAAGATGAACCAGAGTAGTAAGAATTTCATTCTTGCCTTTGCCTAATTCCATTCTTAAAGGTTTCTTTTGGTTTTTGGAGATCTGGGGCCAGGGCTTATTTTCATGCCTAAATTAAAGTACATTTATAACCTGTCTGCTCATCTGTGTGGGTCGAGTTGGCTTTTCCACCAGCTGCTCACCTGAATGATTATTTCCTCCTGCCTTAGCTTGATTGCTCCCAGCTCTCCTGAATGCGATTCCTTCTCTGCACCCAATTCTGTGCCATGGGCCTCGCCTGCCGCTTAGAACATTTTGCTTCCTGGATTTAACACAAAGTGGGCGGAGAAGAGGTGTAACTGAAAAAGTGGTGGCATGCACAGAAGGAAAAAGGCATGCACAGAAGGAAAAAAGCATCCACATTTGCTGCCGGACTTTTTTTTTTTTCAATGGTGTTAGAGACTCTGAACCAAAGCTAATCCCTTTTATCTAACTGAAAAATGATGAGAATATGTTTTTATTTTACTGCATACTTGTTAAATACAAGAAGCATTTAACTGGGCAGAAGGTAATGTTATATTCAATGTGCTTAATAAAATTGTAATGGATTCACTTATTTTGACACTCTGGGAGAAGTAGTCTCCCACTGGATAACGGAAATTATGATGCTTTTGCTGCATCTCTTGACACAAAGGGATGAGCAAGCCTTATTAGAGCTGATCACAGTCACTCTGGAGTTGCCCTTAAAAAGTAAAGTGGGAAATAGGAATCTCTAGTTGCAAAGTTTCTCTTCCTTCCTTTTGATGGTGTTTTATTTGTGAACTCAAACTCTGAGCTCAAGGAGGCCTGCCTGAGTTTGCTGGAAGCAACCGGGCAAGAGAAAACAGCTTCTCAGAAATTCTCCCTAATTCACCCTTATGGCTGCATAGCATTGAGAGCTCAACAGCAGGCACCTTAAAAAGGAAAAGAGGAGATTATTCGATGGATGTGGCTCTCGGGGAAGGAGAAGGAAGTAGTGGCAGCAACTGGCCCTCCCTGTTTTCCTCTCCCTGACATGCTTATATAATATGCTCTGTTGTGGGACCTTCTTCCTTGGGATAAACATGCCTGAAATGAGTGTGATGTTAACGATCTCACTTGTCTGCGGCTCTTGATTCTCAGCTCCACTTTTGGTTACTTGTTTAGGCGGAAAGGTCACAGGGGGCTGCCGACATCCTAGGAACAAGCCCTGAAGTCATCCCATTTCTTGACTGGGGCTCAGGCTCTAATAAAACTTCCTCTTTTCCTCATAACCTTTTCCCATATAGGTTGTTACAGAGTATTGAGTATAGTTCCTTGTGCTGTGGTGGGTTCTTGTTGATTACCTTTCTTATATATAGTAGTGTGTATACCTTAATCCCAGCCTCTTAATTTATCTCTTTCTCCCACATTTCCCCTTTGGTAACCATAAATTTGTTTTCTATGTCTGTGAGTCTGTTTCTGTTTTGTAAATAAGTTCATTTGTATCATTTTTGGGGATTCTACATATAACTGATGTCATATGATATTTGTTTTTCTCTATCTGACTTACTTCACTTAGTATGATCACCTCTAGGTCCATCCATGTTGCTGCAAATGGCATTATTTCATTCTTTATTATGGCTGAGTAATATTCCACTGTATATATGTACCACATCTTCTTTATCCATTCATCTGTTGATGGACATTTAGGTTGCTTCCATGTCTTGGCTATTGTAAACAGCACTGTGATGAACATTGGGGAAAGATGCACTTTTCAGATAAAAATTAAAGTAACACTTGTTTTCCAGAATGGGTTGACCTATTAGTTGTGAATTAACATCAACAAACTGTTGTAAGCCACCCTCATCTCCTATTGCCTGGACTGCAGCAGCTCCCATGTGGTTTTACTGCTTATTGTTTTGATCTACCTGCAACCATCCTCTACACAGAAGCCAGGGTCTCGCTCATGCTTTAATTTTCAGTGACTTCTTAAAGCTTGTAGAAGAAATCCCAAATCCTAATGATGGTCTACAGCACCCTACAAAGTGCATCCCGGGTGACCATGACAGTAATCTCTCTTCCTCACTCCATATGGTCAGGCCTCCAGTACCAAGGGCACACCTGGTTCCTGCTGCTTGAAAAGTTCTTCTCCTTGCTCTTCCTGAGACTGGCTGCTCTGATTCATCAATGCTCCCTCCTCAGGCCTTCCTAACTTAAGTATCACTTCCTTAGATACGCTTTCTCTAGCCACTTGTCTGAAACGATCTTTCCTTGTCACTCTTTATCAAATACCCCTATTTATTTCTTCCATAGCACTATTACAGTCTGAAATATTGGATTTTTTTTACCATCAGATATTTATTACTCTCATTGGAATGTAAGTTCTATGAGAGCAGATATTTTGTTCTATGACTCCTGCATATAATGTGTCTACACAAAATAGGTGTTTAATAAACATTTGTTGACTGAAAGAATGAATGAATGTGAAACATGGGTATGAGAAGGAACACAGCATGGAATATTGTTCATAATGAAGTGTTGTGAGAAATTAAAAGTAACTGTTCACATAGGAAAGGAATGCTATATACATAAAAGTCCATTTTATAATCTTATATAATGATACAAGTGTCAGAAGGGAAGAATTCTCTACAAAAGGTCGAAAAAGACCATCACTGTTACAGCCCAACAACATATCCATACCTATCTGTGTGCCTAAAATTATTTCAAAAGTCTTTATAATTATACTGGAGTCAGCATTCAAGAATGCAACTGGGATGCATCACTGGTGTGGATGATGTATTTGCAGGCTCAGAACATTGTGGGAGGATCTTTTGACAAAATTTTTTGGGATATAATTGGATCCAGCTAATTTCTAAGAGATTAAGATGTTGTGGATGGATGAGGAGTGACTGGGTTAAGAAAAAAGAGAATGTAGGATTGGATATAAGATGGGCTAAGGCAGGCAGGCTGGGAGTTTATAATAAGAGAAGTGGAAGTAAAAGTAAAGGGAGAAGAAGAAGACTATAGTAGGATTCAGTCTGGGACCCCTGTAGCTGTGTAAGGCAGAAAGGGATTTGATACAGGTAATTAGGTGTTCATGCAGTCATTGAAGGGGAAGGAGCACAGGGCAGGAAGGGCTGCCACTAGCTGTCAGGTTTGTCACCCGCCTTCAGAGAATTAAGACTTTGCTAGTGATGGTCACAGCCAGCTACACAACCAGGGCAAGAAATCATGTTGTTGTACCAGAGAACACTGCAAAACTTCGATTCTGCCAAAGTCCATACGGTCACTAGCTGCGGCCGGCAGAAGTATAATGGCTTCTGCTTCCTTTCTGTCTTCCACATCCCATGCAACTGTTTCTCACTGGCAGAAACTGAACTGGAGCCCTGATGGCAAGAGATTCTGGGACAAGTAGTCCTCAGGCTTTGAGTTCCTGAGATAAAGGAGAGAGCATATAAAGGGATGGAAATGGGGCCAAATGCCAATCTGGTACAATATGAGAATAGGAAATACTTGTCACTGCTTTAAAATACTATTTCTGGCTAATTTCATTAGCTCTAATCCTCACTAAAAATAATAGCCAACAGTAACCACCAGGTGCACTGTGTTAAGAGCTTTACATGCATTACATCATTAAGTTTCACAACCGTAAAATATGTCTCTACTATTATTATCTCTATTAAAAAAATAAGGAACTAGGGCTTCCCTGGTGGCGCAGTGGTTGAGAGTCCGCCTGCCGATGCAGGGGACACGGGTTCGTGCCCCGGTCCGGGAAGATCCCACATGCCACGGAGCAGCTGGGTCCGTGAGCCATGGTCGCTGAGCCTGCGTGTCCGGAGCCTGTGCTCCGCAACGGGAGAGGCCACAACAGTGAGAGGCCCGCGTACCGCAAAAAAAAAAAAAAAAAAAAAAAAAAGGAACTAAGACTTTGAGAGGTACAATATCTTGCTCCCAAACAACTCGTAAATAGAAGATCTGAATCTTGTACTCAGGACTCACTGTCTACAAAGCCAATGGCTTTTAGTCCTTTTACTATATTACTTGCTAGTCAGTTATTAAATTTATTTATAATCCATGGCCTTAGCCTCAACATAAAATTTTCCAGTCATCTTACAAATATACATTATTAAGTTGGTGTAAATACCTCACTTATTTTGGGGAAAAAAACTAATGAATCTTTAAAGAACATCCTCCCAAGCATGGGCACTAACTTAATGAGAGAGAAGAAAGAGTACACCATTAGAAGGAATGTAATGTCTCCTGTATTTAGAATGCAATTTTATGGTATTAACGCATTTTCATATATCGATAAAATGTCTACTGTTATAAAACCACATCATAGTATCTAAGGTTAGACAGGGCATTCAAGGTTGAAGAGTCTTCAAGTTTCTTTATAGTAGCATCTCAACAAAACGTGGCCCAGCTTCTGCTTAAGAACTTTCAACGGGGGCAACGTCCAAGACTATGGGGGTTGATTGACAAGGGGGAGGAGTACATAGGATACCTGCTGCTGGGAAAGGGAAAGACGGTGCTGCCTGGAGGCTGCTTAGTCATTTTTGTCTCAGTGGTAGCAAATATAGTGTTAGGCTAGAGGCTGGAACTATTGGTAATATCTTTTGCTGCCTAAACTTTCCCAAACTCACTCCATGGCTTACAAATTATAGTTTGAGTGTCTGCGGTGGCTTCAAGATGGCCAAAGATTACTTGTCTCTTCTTCCATTAAGAGATAGGGTCTATGGCCCTTCCCTTAGAGTCTGGCTGGCCTCTGTGACTTCTGTAACTAATAGAATTCAATAAAAGTGTTGCTGTGCCACTTCTCAGGTACAGCCTAAGTAGACTGGTAACTTCCATGTTCTTAGAACACTCTCTTTGGGAACTCTGAGGTCTGATTGAAGAAATTTGACAATCCTGAGACTAACGTGCTAGGGAGATGATTGTGATTGATGAGCTCAGCTTTTTTTCCCCCATTTTTATCAAGGCATTGGATTTGTAGTGAAGTCTCTCCAGACTAGCCCATGCACCAGCTGAATACTGCTGAGTGACCTTAGTTGATGCCTCCTGGAACAGAAGAATCAACCTAAATAATCTAGACCCAAATTCCTGACCCATGACATTATGAGCTATGGTAAAATGGTTATTTTAAGTCAGTGAGTTCGAGGTACTTTGTTACACAGCAATAGATGACTGGAACATGTCTGTGGGATCAGTGAGGGTCGTCTGATCTAGATTGGCCTCAACTGGTCTCACCTGGGCTCACTCACATCTGTGGATCAGTTGTGGACTTTCATCTAGATTGAGTTGGGCTGGGGCAGCTTACCTGGGGAAGCTCTGCTCCATGTGTCTCTCATCCTCCTTCTGTGACAAGCAAGGTCGGCCATGCATATCCATCTCACGGCAATGGCCAAAGTGCAAGAGCAAGTGGAAGCACATAAGGCCTCTTGAGACCTAGGCTTGGAAATGGTATCCTGTCACTTCCACCTCATTCTACTGGCCAAAGTCACATGGCTGAACTCAAAGTCAAGGGGCTGGAGTATAGACATCATTTCTTTTGTGGGAGACAGTGCAAAACTCATACATCAAAGAGTGTGAGTACAGGGAAGGGTGGAAAATTGGAGACAATAATGCAATCTACTACATTTACTTCATTTCATTTTAGCAAACATTTATGAGATACATATTATGCTAGACACTGGGAACACAGAAATAAAAGAGACCTAACTTTCTGCTCTTGAAATGCCTACAGTCCAGGCAAACTTCAGGAGGAGTAAAAGGGCTTTTACTGTATTTAGGTTTATTGGGGACCTCAATCTCCTTTTAGATCTTTACTTCTAACCCCTCTGTTAAGATTTATACCTGTGTTAAACTTCAGAGTTAGCATTTGAGTCATGTCTTATTGTTTTAGTGACTTAAAATTTGGTCAAAAGCCCTTACTTGCTTGACTCATTGTGGAGGTTTTGTTTGGCTAAGTTTTTGTGTTTTTACACAAACATGAAAAAATCCAAATGAAAAGAAATAATATATAAACGCCATCAATCAGGTTGCTATCAACTCTTGCTCTACTCTTTTAAAAAGGGCTTCATCTCCAAGTTCTTGGGGAGCTTCATCATAGTCTTAAGGTACTGACTACATTATCCTTTAATATCTGTATTTAAATTGGGAAGCAGGAAGCTACAACGCAAGGAAGACATTTATGAGGACAAGTCACACCCTCCAATAGGAACACTGAGCACCTTCACAATATTACTTGGTTCTGCTCATTCCTTTCTGTGGTCCTTTAGCCTCTTGTCAGATGGGCTGTGTTCCCTTCTGTAACTTTGCCCCACACTAATATGTTCCACGGTCAGAGCCAGACTTCTTATCTTTCCTCTTCCTCATGTCTCCCATTAGGTTCCCGTTTCTTGTCCCACTTTCTTCCACTGAAGGGCCTCAGGCTGAGCTCCTTGAAGGGCCTAACTCAGTTCGTTCTGCAGCGTCTCTGATCACTCACTAATCCCCAGGCAGCACAGCACAGTGGGGAGCACATGGGATGACTTTGGAGTCAGATGGATTTAGGTTTTAATCCCAGCTCCACTGCTTACTAATACTGTGATCTGGGGCAGGCTACTTAACCTCTCCGTGCCTCAGTTTTATAATCCATTATGTGGGCATAGTAAATCTTACCTTGCATGGTTCATGTGTGAGGTAATTGTAATAATAATTACAAAGTGCTTAGAAAATGTCTGTCATGATCTCAGTGTTAGTTCCTTTCCCTTCCCCATCCCAATAGCTATCTCTTATTTGCCACCTCATGACTGGTTTACCAAGGGGCTATCACACCATGTTTTTGGGATCAAAAATACTTTGTGTGCCTAGAAGAATAATACAGATATGTTTTAGTAAGGAATAAAAACCCTGTTTTTTCCCCATATAACCTCATTTTGTTTAAGAGAACATAAACAATGCCTTAGAGCATTAACACTCAGCATTTTGTAAGCTCAAATTATTTTTATAGTAAAGTGGTAAGAAAATTAAAAGTTACCAATATTCCACTTTGCATACTTTGCACTTTGGATATTTGCCATATTTGAATGTTTACTGCAGACAAGATCCTTAGGGATGGGGCTCGATTTATTTGTCTATATATTGTATGACCCAGCACAGGACCTGACACTTCTTCGATGCTTAGGTAAATGTTTGTTGAACAAATGAATGTTTCATTGAATGCAATTGTATGAACTAATGAAAGTTGAATTATTTTATATCTAAACTGAATATTTGTGTTGTCTGGTTTTGGCTGGGGCTGGATTTAGCTTACTGATGCACAGGAGCCTTGTTTATGTGCTCAGTGTTGCAGAGATGGGGGGAGTGGGGCTGTGGGATCTGTATTTGGAGAGATGCATTATTGTCATCTGCCCTTCACACTTTCCTCTTTGCCTTTGTTGTTTCTCATCTTTCCTACTAGATTGTCAACTCCCAGAGGGCACAGGCCATGGCTTATTCTGTATTACTGTATGTTACCACATATAATTTCTCACTGCTTGTAATACTGTCAGTACTCAGTTAATATTGGTTGAATGGATGAATATGGTAGCAAAGACAGCTTGAAGGAAGATTAGCACTTTTGGATCTTTATAGTGTTTTGGAAATGCAGCATCCTTTGTCCCTTCTCATCTGCTTTGATTTATATCTGTCTCCTCCATAGCTGTTTCATTGATCCTACACTTGGATTTATTATTCTTTAATCTCACCCTTATAAATGTCACATGATTTGTGGGAAAGGGTTGAGGCTGTTTATTTTATAATTTTTTTCCTTCTTAATTATTTTTTTTTTTTGACATCTTTATTGGAGTATAATTGCTTTACATTGTTGTGTTAGTTGCTGCTGTGTAACAAAATGAATCAGCTATACATATACATATATCCCCATATCCCCCCCTTTCTTGCGTCTCCCTCCCACCCTCCCTATTCCACCCGTCTAGGTGGTCACAAAACACCGAGCTGATCTCCCTGTGCTATGCAGCTGCTTTCCACTAGCTATCTATTTTATATTTGGTAGTGTGTATATGTCCATGCCACTCTCTCACTTCGTCCCAGCTTACCCTTCCCCTTTCCCGTGTCCTCAAGTCCATTCTCTACATCTGTGTCTTTATTCCTGTCCTGCCCCTAGGTTCTTCAGAACCACTTTTTTTTCAGATTCCATATATATGTGTTATCATACAGTATTTGTTTTTCTCTTTCTCACTTACTTCACTCTGTATGACAGACTCTAGGTCCATCCACCTCACTACAAATTGCTCAATTTCATTTCTTTTTATGACTGAGTAATATTCCATTGTGTATATGTGCCACATCTTCTTTATCCATTCTTCTGTCGTTGGACACTCAGGTTGTTTCCATGTCGTGGCTATTGTAAATAGAGCTACAATGAACATTGTGGTACATGACTCTTTTTGAATTATGATTTTCTCAGGGTATATGCCCAATAGTGGGATTGCTGGGTCATATGGTAGTTCTATTTTTGGTTTTTTAAGGAACCTCCATACTGTTCTCCATAGTGGCTGTATCAATTTACATTCCCACCAACAGTGCAAAGGGATTCCCTTTTCTCTGCACCCTCTACAGCATTTATTGCTTATAGATTTTTTGATGATGACTATTCTGACTGGTGTGAGGTGATATCTCATTGTAGTTTTGATCTGCATTTCTCTAGTGATTAATGATGTTGAACATCCTCTCATGTGTTTGTTGGCATTCTGTATATCTTCTTTGGAGAAATGTCTATTTAGGTCTTCTGCCCATTTTTGGATTGGGTTGTTTGTTTTGTTGATATTGAGCTGCATGAGCTGCTTGTATATTTTGGAGATTAATCCTTTGTCAGTTGCTTTGTTTGCGCATATTTTCTCCCATTCTGAGGGTTGTCTTTTTGTCTTGTTTATGGTTTCCTTTGCTGTACAAAAGCTTTTAAGTTTCATTAGGTCCCATTTGTTTATTTTTGCTTTTATTTCCGTTTATCTAGGAGGTGGGTCAAAAAGGATCTTACTGTGATATATGTCATAGAGTGTTCTGCCTATGTTTTCCTCTAAGAGTTTTATAGTGTCTGGCCTTACATTTCGGTCTTTAATCCATTTTGAGTTTATTTTTGTATATGGTGTTAGGGAGTGTTCTTATTTCATTCTTTTACATGTAGCTATCCAGTTTTCCCAACACCACTTATTGAAGAGGCTGTCTTTTCTCCATTGTATACTCTAGCCTCCTTTATCAAAGATATGGTGACCATATGAGCATGGGTTTATCTCTCGGCTTCCTATCCTGTTCCATTGATCTATATTTCTGTTTTTGTGCCAATACAATACTGTCTTGATTGCTGTAGCTTTGTAGTATAGTCTGAAGTCAGGGAGCCTTATTCCTCCAGCTCCGTTTTTCTTTCTCAAGATTGCTTTGGCTATTTGGAGTCTTTTGTGTTTCCATACAAATTGTGAAATTTTTTGTTCCTGTTCTGTGAAAAATGCCATTGGTAGTTTGATAGGGATTGCATTGAATCTGTAGATTGCTTTGGGTAGAATAGCCATTTTCACAATGTTGATCCTTCCAATCCAAGAACATGGTATGTCTCTCCATCTGTTTGTATCATCTTTAATTTCTTTCAGCAGTGTCTTATAGTTTTCTGCATACAGGTGTTTTGTCTCCTTAGGTAGGTTTATTCCTAGATATTTTATTCTTCTTGTTGCAATGGTAAATGAGAGTGTTTTCTTGATTTCACTTTCAGTTTTTTCATCATTAGTGTATAGGAATGCAAGAGATTTCTGTGCATTAATTTTGTATCCTGCTACTTTGCCAAATTCATTGATTAGCTCTCATAGTTTTCTGGTAACATCTTTAGGATTCTCTATGTATAGTATCATGTCATCTGCAAACAGTGACAGCTTTACTTCTTCTTTTCCGATTTGGATTCCTTTTATTTCTTTCTCTCCTCTGATTTCTGTGGCTAAAACTTCCAAAACTATGTTGAATAATAGAGGTGAGAATGGGTAACCTTGTCTAGTTCCTGACCTTAGTGGAAATGGTTTCAGTTTTTCACCATTGAGAATGATGTTGGCTTTGGGTTTGTCATATATGGCCTTTATTATGTTGAAGCAAGTTCCATCTATGCCTACATTCAGGAGAGTTTTTATCATAAATGGGTGTTGAATTTTGTCAAAAGCTTTTTCTACATCTATTGAGATGATCATATGGTTTTTCTCCTTCAGTTTGTTAATATGGTTTATCACATTTATTGATTTGCCTATACTGAAGAATCCTTGAATTCCTAGGGTAAACCCCAGTTGATCATGGTGTATGATCCTTCTCATGTGCTGCAGGATTCTGTTTTCTAGTATTTTGGTAAGGATTTTTGCATCTATGTTCAACCATGATATTGGCCTGTAGTTTTCTGTTTTTGAAACATCTTTGTCTGGTTTTGGTATCAGGGTGATGGTGGCCTCATAGAATGAGTTTGGGAGTGTTCCACCCTCTGCTATATTTTGGAAGAGTTTGAGAAGGATAGGTGTTAGCTCTTGTCTAAATGTTTGCCAGAATTCATCTGTGAAGCCATGTGGTCCTGGGCTTTTGTTTGTTCGAAGATTTTTAATAACAGTTGAAATTTTAGTGCTTGGGATTAGTCTCTTTATATTTTCTATTTCTTCCTGGTTCAGTCTTGGAAGGTTGTGTTTTTTAAGAATTTGTCCATTTCTTCCAGGTTGTCCATTTTATTGGCATATAGTTGCTTGTAGTAATCTCTCATGATCCTTTGTATTTCTTCAGTGTCAGTTGTTACTTCTCCTTTTTCATTTCTAATCCTGTTGATATGAGTCTTCTCCCTGTTTTTCTTGATGAGTCTGGCTAATGGTTTATCAATTTTGTTTATCTTCTCAAAGAACCAGATTTTAGTTTTATTGATCTTGGCTATCATTTCCTTCATTTCTTTTTCATTTATTTCTGATTTGATCTTTATGATTTCTTTCCTTCTGCTAACTTTGGGGTTTTTTTGTTCTTCTTTCTCTAATTGTTAGGTGTAAGGTTAGGTTGTTTATTTGAGATGTTTCTTGTTTCTTGAGGTAGGATTGTATTGCTGTAAACTTCCCTCTTAGAACTGCTTTTGCTGCATTGCATAGGTTTTGGGTCGTTGTGTTTTCACTGTCATTTGTTTCTAGGTATTTTTTGATTTCCTCTTTGATTTCTTCAGTGATCTCTTGGTTTTTTAGTAGTGTATTTTTTAGCCTCCATGTGTTTGTATGTTTTACAGTTTTTTTCCTGTAATTGATAACTAGTCTCATAGCGTTGTGATCAGAAAAGATACTTGATATGATTTCAACTTTCTTAAATTTACCAAGGCTTGATTTGTGACCCAAGATGTGGTCTGTCCTGGAGAATGTTCCGTGAACACTTGAGAAGAAAGTGTATTCTGTTGTTTTTGGATGGAATGTCTTATAAATATCAATTAAGTCCATCTTGTTTAATGTATCATTTAAAGCTTGTGTTTCCTTATTTATTTGCATTTTGCTTTTTCTGTCCATTGGTGAAAGTAGGTGTTAAAGTCCCCTAGTATTATTGTGTTACTGTCGATTTCCCCTTTTATGGCTGTTAGCATTTGCCTTATGTATTGAGGTGCTCCTATGTTCGGTGCGTAAATAGTTACAATTTTTATATCTTCTTGGATTGATCCCTTGATCATTGTGTAGTGTCCTTCTTTGTCTCTTCTAATAGTCTTTATTTTAAAGTCTATTTTGTCTGATACGAGTATTGCTACTCCAGCTTTCTTTTGATTTCCATTTTCATGGAATATCTTTTTCCACCCCCTCACTTTCAGTCTGTATGTGTCTGAAGCGGGTCTGAAATGGGTCTCTTGTAGACACCATTTATATGGGTGTTGTTCTTGTATCCATTCAGCCAGTGTCTGTTTTTTGGTTGGAGCATTTAATCCATTTACATTTAAGGTAATTATCAATACGTATGTTCCTATTACCATTTTCTTAATTTTTTTGTGTTTGTTATTGTAGGTCTTTTCCTTCTCTTGTGTTTCCTGCCTACAGAAGTTCCTTTAGCATTTGTTGTAAAGGTGGTTTCGTGGTGATGAATTTTCTTAACTTTTGCTTGTTTGTAAAGGTTTTAATTTCTCTGTCGAATTGGAATGAAACCCTTGTTGTGTAGCGTAATCTTCGTTGTAGGTTTTTCCCTTTCATCACTGTAAGTATATCCTGCCACTCACTTCTGGCTTGCAGAGTTTCTGCTGAAAGATCAGCTGTTAACTTTTTGGGGATTCCTTTGTATGTTATTTGTTGCTTTTCCCTTGCTGCTTTTAATATTTTTTCTTTGTATTTAATTTTTGATAGTTTGATTAATATGTGCCTTGGTGTGTTTCTCCTTGGATTTATCCTGTATGGGACTCTCTGCACTTCCTGGACTTGATTTACTATTTCCTTTCCCATATTAGGGAAGTTTTCAACTATAATTTCTTCAAATATTTTCTCAGTCCCTTTCTTTTCCTTTTCTTCCTCTGGGACCCCTATAATTCGAATGCTGGTGAGTTTAATGTTGCCCCAGAGGTCTCTGAGACTGTCCTCAGTTCTTTTCATTCTTTTTTCTGCTCTGTGGTAGTTATTTCCACTATGTTATTTTCCAGGTCACTTATCTGTTCTTCTGCCTCAGTTATTCTGCTATTGATTTCTTCTGGAGAATTTTTAATTTCATTTATTTTGTTGCTCATAATTGTTTGTTTGCTCTTTAGTTCTTCTAGGTCCTTGTTAAATGTTTCCTGTATTTTCTCCATTCTATTTCTAAGATTTTGGATCATCTTTACTATCATTACTCTGAACTCTTTTGCAGGTAGACTGCGTATTTCCTCATCATTTTTTTTGGTCTAGTGGGTTTTTACCTTGCTCCTTTATCTGTTGTGTATTTCTCTGTCTTCTCATTTTGCTTAAGTTACTGCATTTGGGGCCTCCTTTTCGTAGGCTGCAGGTTCATAGTTCCCATTGTTTTTCGTGTCTGCTCCAGTGGGTAAGGTTGGTTCAGTGATTTGTGTAGGCTTCCTGGTGGAGGGGACTAATGCCTGTGTTCTTGTGGATGAGGCTGGAATTTTCTGGTGGGCAGGACTGCATCCAATTGTGTGTTTTGGGGTGTCTGTGAACTTAGTATGATTTTAGGCAGCCTCTGTGCTAATGGGTGGGGTTGTGTTGCTAGTTGTTTGGCGTGGGGTTTCCAGCACTTGAGCTTGCTGATCGTTGAGTGGAACTGGGTGTTAGTGTTGAGATGGAGATCTCTGGGAGAGCTCTTACCAATTGATATTACCTGGGGCCAGGAGGTCTCTGGTGGAAAAGTGTCCTGAACTCGGCTCTCCCACCTCAGAGGCACAGGCTTGGCACCCGGCCAGAGTACCAAGACCCTGTCAGCCCCACGGCCAGATTCATGGGGATTTTCTTGCCTTTTGGGAAGTCTGAGGGCTTCTGCCAGCATTCAGTAGGTGTTCTGTAGGAGTTGTTCCACATGTAGATGTATTTTTGATGTATTTGTGGGGAGGAAGTTGATCTCCACATCTTACTTCCCTGCCTTCTTGAAGGTCCTATGGTTGAGACTTTGATATTATTCAGACGTGGATTTAAGTTCTGACTTAATAACTTGTGGGTTGTGTGATCTTGAACAAGGTATGTAACCACCTGGTGCCTCTTTCCTCATCTGTGAAGGTGAGTGTGAGTGTTGTCTACCTGGCAGAGCTGTTTTGAGAACAGATTGGATTGATGAATATAAGGCACCTACTCTTTGTAGGGATTCTATAAATAGTAGGTATTGTTACTATCCTTATTTCCATTCTCTTTTCTCTCTTACTGTTTATCTTAAACACTCCTTCCTTTTCCAATCAGAAGTCATGCATTTCTAACCCTGGCTATCTGTTAGCAGCCACTGGACTACTGGGAGTTTCTGGGGAATGGAATATTATGAACTCTCAAAATTTCATTTCATCAGGAACCTTATATCCCCTTGAACAGTGATAAAAGCCTTAATAAGAATAACCACTATTTGGCCCATTAAAATAATACAAAGATAAATGTGAGTTTGCAGAAAAACCCTTAAATTATAAAGCAAAGAATTGGAGAGTTAAATGGCATGTGAAGAATCTGAAGACATAACACATATTTAAATTTATGATTTTTTATTCTCTCTCTCTATTTATTACAACAGATTCTAAAAGATTGTTCTCATAACAAGACCATTATCCTGAGTAGATTTAAGGACTCTTTTACCAGTATTTTTTCTTGAAATAATTGAGTTTGCTGAAATAAACAATTCAGCTCAATATTTTTCATCTCCCTCTAATACAGATGTATTTGATTCCTATAAATCTGGGTGAAGTCAGTCATGATTTTATTCAGATTTGTTTTCCACAGGGTATATGAGCTATTAAGTCATGTTGCATTTATTATAGATCATGTTTGCTTTTTGGCAAGATAATTTTAACGATTGAGAACAATATTTTAGTACATGTAACACTGGGAAAACAACCAGAAAGGAGTATTGAAGCAAAATGTTCCTTACAATAAATACTTTAAGTAAATAAAATATTCCATTGTGAATCAAGCATACATTTACATATGAAATGTATAAAAATCACTTAGTATTATGCATACTGTTCATTCTTATGGTTCATATATGTATATATATTCCTCTCATATAAGAATATATCTATATCACTTTGTCTTTTAGTTTGTAATATATGTATATATTCCCATTATATCTTTCTTCCAGCCTCAAATATGTGGATATTTTCTTGGTTTTGTGCCATTTTAATTATCTTGGCTGTTGCTGGTGTGGACACAATAGTAAAGACCACACCATATACCAAATTCACGAAGTCTGAGGGAAAAGAGATGCCAAAGGGTCCAAAGCCATCCAGTGGCCAACCTCCAGAAGAAGAAGAAACTCCCTTCACAGAAGCAGCTGAAATGGCAGAACCAACCCCTGACCCCTCAGCTTTCAATTCTGTCTTTGGTGCTGCCACCCTCTTCCCCTCTGAAAACCTCACTCTTGACACGGCTGATTTCTTCTTGAATTGCTGTGATTGTTGTTCATCTGGACCAGGGCAAAAAGGAGAACCTGGAGAGACTGGAAATCCAGGTATTTGAAAATATACGAGGCCCTATATTTCTCACTTGTACATCCTTAGAGTTGAGAGGTGGTGGATTGGTGGTGGAATTGCCTCAAGGGTTTCTACATTGTCATGCGAATGGGACAAGCCTAGGTGTAACACTGTGACAAATGCAATGGGTTCTGTTGCCCAGTGGGGTAGCCAGAGTCCCATGTATGGCTATTAATATTAAAATTAAATGAGATTAAAAATTCAATTTCTCAGTCACACGGGTCCCATTTTAAATGCTCAGTAGCCACGTGTGGCCAATGGGCAGCACAGATATAGAGCATTTCCATAATTGCAGAAAGTTCTACTGGATGGTGCTGGTTAGAGCAGAGACTGGCCTACCAACCCTAGCACTGGTGTGTAGTCCTTCCAGTTACACAATCTTTTCATTAATGGCTGATGTAAATAGGGTAAGTGAAAATTCGGTGGTCTGGTAAGAATGTGTACTGACTGATGGGGTTTTGGAGTGCTACTTGTAGTTAGGATTAGAAATGGAATGCCTGTGAGGTGGAGAATAAAGGCGGGATTCAGTTCACTTCTCATTGAAATTCTGAGGCAACACAGTCCCCTTGCCCAGGAATTTTCTCCATTGAACGTCATGGTTAAATATTTCAAAATTTCAGATGTCTTTCATGTATACAGTATGAATATACTCTCACTTTTATTGTAATACAGTTCAGCTTTCACATGTCCTACAGCAGAGAATTCAAGGAAGAAGTGAGATCAGAATGTCAATTTCAAATCCACTATTCCCTGAAAGAATTACATATAAATATTTGTTGTGTCTTGCCTGAAGAATTTAAAGTTATAAAATCAGGAATTCTGCATCCTCATTAAGCTTTTCATTCATTTCATCCCATTTCAGGAAGCTTTTGGGAAATGTGATCAGTGTTTATGTGGAGGTGGTATTGAATGGGAAAGAAGCTGGGCAGGGGTCTGGGGAACCAAGATTTCAGGCTTGCCAAAACATTACTGGAGATCTAATTAGACTGAGAAAATTATATTTACCAGGGTTTCTCTTAGTATCATGTCTGGCAAGCTGCTAGCGGGGAGCGGGAGGGGGTCATGTAAACACAGCTGGTTGCTAAACTGTCTTGTAAGTCATAGCATCAGGGCTTTTGTCTTACCCAGTGGTGGATTTAGCTGCGCTGTTCTTAGAGCTCAGCTTATTACATACATTAATTAACACACATAGTACATACATCACATTTGTGTTATCTACTGTAATGTGAATAATAAATGTAGACTTTAAAAGTTATGAGCCTAATTTTACAGAGTTTCTGAATGAAAGTGTTTTGAAGTATACAGCTCAGCTCTATCTAATAGCTCGTAAAGGTAAAATTCCATTTGAAATTTTATCTCCAGCTTCTCTCATTAATTCAGTTATATAATAGTTACCTACTATGTGCCAAGAACTGTTAAGCACTTTATGTTGTTTCTCATCTTTGTAGAAAATGATTAAAATATTATTACATTTCAGTGCATAATTTAATTGCGTTTCAGAGGGTTTCAGGTAATTCTAGAGGTTATAGCACCTGAGAGTATAGAACCTGGTGTCAAACTCGGTTTGTGCACCCTCCAGCCCCAGCTCTTCCATTAGGTCCAGCCTTCCGATATTTACACTAAACTAACCAAGATGTACACCTTGCCTAGATGGAAGGGGCAGCCTGCCTGCCCCTTGTGCCCTTGCAGGTAGTTGCTGTGTGCTCCCTGTGCGTTTCCCTCATAACCACATTGGGCATTTGGGGGTCGTGAGGAAGGGGGGTCACTGCACAGTGAACTGTAATTGATCATTTTGCTTGCTTCTGCCTTCCCTGCTCTTTGTTCTCCATTCCTTTCCTCTCTGCTCTTCCTTCTTTTTTAGACAGAAGAGCTTAACCACCACTTTGGCTTCTTAAGCTTGCCTTCAGCCTTAACCTCCATTGCATGCAATTTATTAAAGCTTTTCATCTAAACAAATACAGCGTTCTTTCAAAGAGGAAATTCAACAGATTGAAAATAATTTTCTCCATCCCATCAACTTAATTATAATAATTAAGATGAAAAATTACAATTTAATTGAGTGTACTTATTTATATGGTTAACTTTCAAAGAACCTGGCCATAAATTATTCCAATCAAGCTTGAACAGGACTGGGGTTGCAGGAACGATAACTGTCCTAGGCTTGGGTGTCTGTGTGGCCCAGGTAAGTGGAAGGGACCTGGGCTGCTGGGATGAGCGAGGACACCAGTGAGGTCTGAGTCCTGCACCATCTGCCCCTCACCTGCCCCTCAGCCTCTTTTACCCTGATCGCTAGCTCCGCCCATGGTGCTCTTCTTTCAGTTTCTTAAAAACACCATGGTCTTTTCTACTCTTGTGTTTCCTGAAATACTCATCCATGTTTGTTTTTTTTTTCTTTGTCTCAGAAATTTCTAATTTGTTCATTGGGTCTTAGCTTAATGACATTTTTTTCCAGGAGGTATCCTCTGATCCCATAAATCAGTTTTTTTTTAAACCACCATCTACAATAGGAACTTTCTCTTTTCTTTACATAACTAACAACAGTGTGGCCATTTCTATTTATTTGTGTGGTTATTTGTTCATGTTTATCTTTCATGGACTCTCAGCTCCATGAGGGAAGGGACTGCTGGAATGTTGATGGCTGATTCCTGACACCTATCAGGATGCTTGGTGTGTAGGGGGGCTCAGCAATTTTTCCTGAATGAGTATATAAGTGAAGGAATGGGAAAACCAAAAGTGCTAGGTATTGTGGTTTTACTTCCAATTTGAAAGTGTGGTCCACATGAGGTTAAGAGTCAGATAATCATCTTTTCTTGTTGTTTGATATAGTACTGCTTCTCTGAATCATTTGATCACTGCCATGAATTCAGTGACAAGTACTAATGGGCTCAGTTTATCTATTCAGGTAGTGCAAAATTGCAAATCAGAAAAAATATTGTCCTTAGAACTCTGTAATAGTTTATTCTCACCCAGATTTTATCATTAGGACACTGACAGTCATTGGCCTCAATAAAATGACTGATTTTTTTGGAAGTAATGAATTTCAAAAGAGAATTTTTCTACCCTGATGGTTTTTAAATCTCATTTCCAGGTTTTAAGGGAGAAGCTGGTGATATGGGGATCCTAGGGCCACCAGGAGTCACTGGACCCCAAGGTCCAAAAGGCCAGAAAGGAGACAAGGGTAGGTAATTATATCCATTTCATGTCAGAACTCAAGAGATGTTCTGCATCATTTTTAAGAAGAGCAGCTTGTTAAGTAAATACCAGATTCTTACAGGTAGATCTATTTTTTAAAATGTAAAAACTTGGTAAAGCATATTGTGAGTTATATTTGATATAAAAATGTTAACTTTATAAATAGCCGATTGAGAAATTTTAAACTCGCCCCCACACACATACCTTTTCTGTTTCTTGTAGTCCACCTGGCTGACTCAGTGACTGGGAGCCACAGGGCATAGACTCTGGGAAAGGGTCCTTTCCTATATACTCCTGTTTGAGTTCTTCTTTATGATGCAAATTAATTTCATACTACACAAAACTAATCAGAGCAGGCAATCCTCTAGAATATTCCATATAGATGGATAGACTACCTACTAAGGAGAGTATGACATATCCTTTGGCTTACTCTCAAATCAGGGGCAGTGTCAACGGTGGGAAGAGAACTGAATTAAAATGGAAGAAGTCAAGCTATTTGCAGTGACCCTGGACCCGTCACTTTACCTCATCTGGAAATTGAGAGGACTAGACTAGATATTTATTTATACTCTGTTTAAGGAAGATTTGTCGTTATGGGGGCTTTCCTAGATCTTTTCCAGCTCAGAAATTCTGTAATTCCATAGATGTATCAGCAAAGAGGGTGCTCTGCTCTGGGAAATCCCTGGTTCTATAAGTGCTTCAAGGTATTGAGGGAAGGTTATAGATTCACTGGGACATTTAGAAATTCCTCAGGGAATACCACCAGCCTGTAGAAATACTATATATCCATCAAGTTAAATGTTTTAGCCTTAGTGTCACGTGTCAAAAGACATAATATCATCTATACATCACCCTCTGCATGGCTCAGGAACCGCCTAACTCATTTCTGGTAGAACATTCAGTGAAGTAATTACTCAAAAAAGATGCTAAGGTAAGAGAGAGCCACTTCACACTTGTCAGTTATGCGATTTTCATTCTTGGAAGCATTTAATCCTTTTGTGGCTGAATTATGTTAGCAGAAAGCCCTGTGAAATAAAGATGAGTGATGAACCTCCCCAGTGTTTCATACATTTTGAAAGTTAGACTTCTGGAAGTAGAAGAAAAAAACAGGGAAGTATTATAAAATGAGGTTCTTAAGAATATGCCTTGATGAAGGATCAAAAGTATAAAATCATTTAGCCAGTCTCTATAAAGTGACAACTGTATTTTCCTTTTACTTCCACTTAACTTGGACTCTTGTTTAAGACTTAAAGTTAAAAAAATAAATGAGTAGAATGACTGTAGTTTTTACTCAATCATTATCTGATTGAGTAAATTCACTATAAGCAGTTAAACTCTTTAAATGAACTCAAGAACCAGAATAACTGTGCAGTGAAGGTCAGGATATGAATATTGACAAGGACTGGGAATAGAATTATTCCTTCACTTCCATTCATAGTTATGTTCTCTTCAAAGGTATACAGATGTTCTCCCGATGGCCTATGGGTTAATTTCCAATTTTTTTTTTTTTTTTTGCGGTACGTGGGCCTCTCACTGTTGTGGCCTCTTCCGTTGCGGAGCACAGGCTCCGGACGCGCAGGCTCAGCGGCCATGGCTCACGGGCCTAGCTGCTCCGCGGCATGTGGGATCTTCCCGGACCAGGGCACGAACCCGTGTCTCCTGCATCGGCAGGTGGACTCTTAACCACTGCGCCACCAGGGAACCCCTAACTTCCAAATTTTAAATTTTAAATGGAATGATAAAGAGGAGCAAGCTACTTAGAAAACTCAGTTGAGCAGCTTATGGTGGGATTTCTCTAGCTAGTCTTATGAAATTTGGCTGAATTGCTTTTCATGACTTTTATTTATGTATTTATTTATTTATTTACAGCCATTGTGCTTTTATTGTAAAATTAATAAATTCTTTATAGTAGATTATTAAATACTGGCATATTTATACAATGGTAATGAGAACCAACAAACAACTATATGCAACAGTATAAATCAATTTTACAAATATAATGTTGAACGAAAGAATTCAGACACAAAAGATTATATACTATACAACTTCAATTATATAATGGTTAGTACACCCCCCAAAGTCTATGATGCTAAAAGTCAACTGTAGTTACTCTCAAAGGTTAGGCTGTGACAAAAAGGGGGCACATTAGAGTCTTCTGGGACTCTGATAATATTCTGGTTTCTTACACAACATTGTAAATCAACTATACTTCAGTTAAAAATAAAATAAAAGAGATTAAGAAACTAAAAAAAATTATTTTGGTTTCTTCTTTGAAAAATTTTTATTGGGATATAGTTGCCGTAAAGTGAATCAGCTATACATATACATATATGCCCTCATTTTTGGATTTCCTTCCCATTTAGGTCACCACAGAGCACTGAGTAGAGTTCCCTGTGCTTTACAGTACATTCTCATTAGTTATCTATTTTATATATAGTATCAATAGTGTATATATGTCAATCCCTATCTCACAATTCATCCTACCCACACCCTTTTCCCCTTTGGTATCCATATGTTTATTCTCTACGTCTGTGTCTCTATTTCTGCTTTGCAAATAAGATAATCTATACCATTTTTTAAGAATCCACATATATGGGATAATATACGATATTTGTTTTTCTCTTTCTGCCTTACTTCATTCTGTATGACAGTCTCTAGGTCCATCCACATCTCTACAAATGACCCAGTTTCATTCCTTTTTATGGCTGAGTAATATTCCATTATATATATGTACCACATCTTTTTTATCCATTCCTCTGTTGATGGACATTTAGGTTGCTTCTATGTCCTGCCTATTGTAAATAGTGCTGCAATGAACATTGGGGTGCATGTCATGTGTCTTTTTGCATTATGGTTTCTCTCGGTATATGCCCAGTAGTGGGATTGCTGGGTCATATGGCAATTCTATTTTTAGTTTTTTAAGGAACCTCCATACTGTTCTCCATAGTGGTTTTATCAATTTACATTCCCATCAACAGTGCAAGAGGGTTCCCTTTTCTCCACATCCTCTCCAGCATTTATTGTTTGTAGATTTTTTGTTGATGGCCATTCTGACTGGTGTGAGGTGATACCTTTTTGTAGTTTTGATTTGCATTTCTCTAATAATTACTGATGTTGAGCATCCTTTCATATGTTTGTTGGCAATCTGTATGTCTTCTTTGGAGAAATGTCTATTTAGGTCTTCTGCCCATTTTTGGATTGGGTTGTTTTTTTTTTCATATTGAGCTGCATGGGTTGCTTGTATATTTTGGAGGTTAATCCTTTGTCAGTTGCTTCATTTGCAAATATTTTCTCCCATTCTGAGGGTTGTCTTTTGGTCTTGTTAATGGTTTCCTTTGCTGTACAAAAGTTTTGAAGTTTCATTAGGTCCTTCCCATTTGTTTATTTTTGTTTTTATCTCCATTTCTCTAAGAGGTGGGTCAAAAAGGATCTTTCTGTGATTTATGTCATTGAATGTTCTGCCTATGTTTTCATCTAAGAGTTTTATAGTGTCTGGCCTTACATTTAGATCTTTGATCCATTTTGAGTTTTTTTTTGTGTATGGTGTTAGGGGGTGTTCTAATTTCATTCTTTTACATGTAGCTGTCCAGTTTTCCCAGCACCACTTATTGAAGAGACTGTCTTTTCTCCACTGTATATTCTTGCCTCCTTTATCAAAAATAAGGTGACTGTAGGTGCATGGGTTTATCTCTGGGCTTTCTATCCTATTCCATTGATCTATCTTTCTGTTTTTGTGCCAGTACCATACTGTCTTGATTACTGTAGCTTTGTAGTATAGTCTGAAGTCGGGGAGCCTGATTCCTCCAACTCCTTTTTTCTTTCTCAAGATAGCTTTGGCTTTGGGGTCTTTTGTGTTTCCATACAAATTGTGAAAAATTTTTGTTCTAGTTCTGTGAAAAATGCCATTGGTAGTTTGATAGGGATTGCATTGAATCTGTAGATTGCTTTGGATATTATAGTCATTTTCACAATATTGATTCTTCCAATTCAAGAACATGGTATATCTCTCCATCTGTTTGTGTCTTTTTTTATTTCTTTCATCAGTATCTTATAGTTTTCTGAGTACAGGTCTTTTGCCTCCTTAGGTAGGTTTATTCCTAGATATTTTATTCATTTTTTTGCAGTGGTGAATGAAATTTTTTCCTTAATTTCTCTTTCTGATCTTTCATTGTTAGTGTATAGGAATGCAAGAGATTTCTGTGTATTAATTTTGTATCGTGCAACTTTACTAAATTCATTGATTAGCTCTAGTAGTTTTCTAGTGGCATCTTTAGGATTCTCTATGTATATTATCATGTAATCTGCAAACAGTTACAGTTTTACATATTCTTTTCCAGTTTGTATTCCTTTTATTTCTTTTTCTTCTCTGATTGCTGTGGCTAGGACTTCCAAAACTATGTTGTATAATAGTGGCGAGAGTGGGCACCCTTGTCTTGTTCCTGATCTTAGAGGAAATGCTTTCAGTTTTTCACCATTGAGAATAATGCTCGATGTGAGTTTTTCATATATGACCTTTATTGTGTTGAGGTAAGTTCCCTCTATGCCCACATTCTGGAGAGTTTTTTTTACCTTAAATGGGTGTTGAATTTTGTCAAAAGCTCTTTATACATCTCTTGAGATGATCATATGGTTTTTGTCCTTCAATTTGTTAATATGGTATATCACATTGATTGATTTGCATGTATTTAAGAGTCCTTGCATCCCTGGGATAAATCCTACTTGATCATGGCATGTGGTCCTTTTAATGTGTTGTTGGATTCGGTTTGCTAGTATTTTGTTGAGGATTTTTGCGTTTATGTTCATCAGTGATATTGGCCTGTAATTTTCTTTTTTTGTGTGATATCTTTGTCTGGTTTTGATATCATGGTGGTGGTGGCCTCCTAGAATGAGTTTGGGAGTGTTCCTCCCTCTGCAATTTTTGGGAAGAGTTTGAGAAGGATAGGTGTTAGCTCTTCTCTAAAATTTGATAGAATTCGCGTGTGAAGTCATCTGGTCTTGGACTTTTGTTTGTTGGAAGATTTTTAATCACAGTTTCAATTTCATTACTTGTGATTGGTCTGTTTATGTTTTCTGTTTCTTCTTGGTTCAGTCTTGGAAGGTTATGCCTTTCTAAGAATTTGTCCGTTTCTTCCAAGTTGTCCATTTTATTGGCATAGAGTTGCTTACAAAGGATCTCTTATGATCCTTTGTATTTCTGCAATGTCAGTTGTAACTCGTCCTTTTCAATTTCTAATTTTATTGATTTGAGTGCTCTCCCTTTTTTTCTTGATGAGTCTGCCTAAAGTTTTATCAATTTGGTTTATCTTCTCAAAGAACCATCTTTTAGTTTCATTGATCTTTGCTGTTGTTTTCTTTGTTTCTATTTCATTTATTTCCTTCTACTAACTTTTTTTTTGTTGTTCTTCTTTCTCTAGTTGCTTTAAGTGTAAGGTTAGGTTGTTTATTTGAGATTTTTCTTGTTTCTTGAGGTAGGATTGTATTACTTTAAACTTCCCTCTTAGAACTGCTTTTGCTGCCTCTCATAGGTTTTGGTTCATCGTGTTTTTATTGTCATTTGTTTCTAGGTATTTTAAATTTTTATTTATTTATTTTTGGCTGTGTTGGGTCTTCACTGCTGCATGCAGGCTTTCTCTAGTTGTGGCGAGCAGGGGCTACTCTTCATTGCAGTGCACGGGCTTCTCATTGTGGTGGCTTCTCTTGTTGTGGCTCTAGGTGCGTGGGCTTCAGTAGTTGTGGCACGCAGGCTCAGTAGTTGTGGCTCATGGGCTGTAGCGTGCAGGCTCAGTAGTTGTGGTGCATGGGCTTAGTTGCTCTGTGGCATGTGAGATCTTCCCAGACCAAGGCTTGAACCTGTGTCCCCTGCATTGGCAGGTGGATTCTTAACCACTGTGCCACCAGGAGCCCCCTCTTGGTGTTTTATGATTTCCTCTTTGATTTCTTCAGTGATCTCTTGGTTGTTTAGTAGCATATTGTTTTCCCTCCAAGTGTTTGTGTTTTTTACTGGTTTTTTTCCCTGTAATTGATTTCTAATCTCATAGCCTTGTGGTCAGAAAAGATGCTTGATATGATTTCAATTTTCTTAAATTTACCGAGGCTTGATTTGTGATCCAAGATGTGATCTATCCTGGAGAATGTTCCACGTACACTTGAGAATAAAGTGTATTCTGCTGCTTTTGGATGGAATGTCCTATAAATATCAACTAAGTCTACCTGGTCTAATGTGTCATTTAAAGCTTGTGTTACCTTATTAATTTTCTGTCTGGATAGCTATCCATTGATATAAGTGGAGTGTTAAAGTCCCCACTATTATTGTGTTACTGTCAATTTCCTCTTTTATGGCTGTTAGCATTTGCCTTATGTATAGAGGTGCTCCTATGTTGGGTGCATAAATATTTACTCTTGTTATATCTTCTTCTTGGATTGATCCCTTGATCATTATGTAGTGTCCTTCTTTGTCTCTTGTAATAGTCTTTATTTTAAAGTCTATTTTGTCTGATATGAGTATTTCTACTGCAGCTTTCTTTTGATTTCCATTTGCATGGAATATCTTTCTCCATCCTCTCACTTTCAATCTGTATGTGTCCCTAGGTCTGAAGTTGGTCTCTTGTAGACAGCATATACATGGGTCTTATTTTTGTATGCATTCAGCCAATCTGTGTCTTTTGGTTGGAGCATTTAATCCATTTACATTTAAGGTAATTATCAGTATGTATGTTCCTATTACCATTTTCTTAATTTTTTGGGGTTTGTTTTTGTAGGTCTTTTTCTTCTCTTGTGCTTCCTGCCTAGAAAAGTTCATTTAGCATTTGTTGTAAAGCTGGTTTTGTGGTGCTGAATTCTCTTAGCTTTGCTTTTCTGTAGAGCTTTTGATTTCTCCATCAAATCTGAATGAGATCCTTGCCAGGTAGAGTAATCTTGGTTGTAGATTTTACCCTTTTTATCACTTTAAATATATCCTGTCACTCCCTTCTGGCCTGCAGAGTTTCTGCTGAAAAATCAGCTGATAACCTTATGGGAATTCCCTTGTATGTTATTTGTTGCTTTTCCCTTGCTGCTTTTAGTATTTTTTCTTTGTGTTTAATTTTTGTTAGTTTGATTGATATGTGTCTCAGCCTGTTTCTCCTTGGATTTATCCTGTATGGGACTGTCTGTGCTTCCTGGACTTGATTGACTATTTCCTTTCCCATGTTAGAGAAGTTTTTTACTATAGTCTCTTCAAATATTTTCTCAGACACTTTCTCTTTCTCTACTTCTTCTGGGATCCCTATAATTTGAACATTGGTGCCTTTAATGTTGTCCCAGAGGTCTCTGAGACTGTCCTCATTTCTTTTCATTCTTTTTTCTTTATTTTGCTCCATGGTAGTTATTTCCACCATCCTATCTTCCAGGTCACTTATCTGTTCTTCTTCCTCAGTAATTCTGCTATTGATTCCTTTGAGTTTATTTTTAATTTCAGTTATTGTGTTGCTCATCACAGTTTGTTTGTTCTTTAGTTCTTCTAGGTCCTTGTTAAACATTTCTGTTTAACAGAATTGGATCATCTTTACTGTTATTACTCTGAATTCTTTTCCAGGTAGACTGCCTATTTCCTCTTCATTTATTTGGTCTTGTGGGTTTTTACCTTGCTCCTTCTTCTACAACGTATTTCTCAGTCTTCTCATTTTGTCTAACTTACTGTGTTTGAGGTCTTCTTTCCACAGACTGAAGTGTCATAGTTCCTCTTGCTGCTTGTGTCTGCCCTTGGTGGGTGAGGTTGGTCCAGTGGCTTGTGTAGGCTTCCTGGTGGGAGGGACTGGTGCCTGTGTTCTCGTGGGTGGAGCTGGATCTTGTCCCTCTGATGAGCAGGGCCATGTCAGGTGGTGTGTTTTGGGGTGTCTGTGAGCTTAGCACAACTTTAGGCAGCCTGTCTGCTGATAGGTGGTTTTGTGTTCCTGTCTTGCTTGTTGTTTGCTGTGAGGCATCCAGCACTAGAGCCTGCAGGCAGTTGGGTAGAGCCATGTCTTGTATTCAAGATGCAGACCTCTGTGAGAGGTCTCATCAATTAACATTCCTTGGGGTCAGGAATTCTCTGGCATTCCAGCATCCTGGACTCAGTGCTCCCTTCCCCGAGGCTCTGGCCTGACCCCCGGCTGGGGAACCAAGACCCCACAAGCCACACATCACAGCAATAAAGGGAAAAAAAGGGGTGGGGGGAGAAAACAAAGGAAAACAAAAAGAGAAACAAAACCCAAGAGAAATAGCAAATACAGAAACAAATAGCAACAACAGCAATAAAACCAAAAAACAAACAAAGCTCCAGACAAATGGTAAAAGCAAAACCAACCAAACAAAAATGAAAACACACTCATGCACACACAAAAAGAAACAAAAACAAAACCAAAGAAAACAAAACCCAAGAGAACAACCAGACAAACAGAACCCCAAAATGAAATCAAACAATTAAAAACAAAACTCACACAAACAGAAAACAAAAAACAAAACTTAAACAGAATGCAAACTGAAGAATAAAGCAAACAAAAACAGACACACAAAAACAATTTAAAAAAGGATAAAAAGAAAAAACAGAAAGAGGGAAAAAAAGATAAAAACAAAATAGAACAAAGAAAAGGAAAAAAACAGAACAATGAAAAATAAAAATAAAAACAAAAAAATTAACAAAATTATAAAAAGGAAGAAAAGAAAACAGAGAAAAACCAAACAAACCTAAAACCCCCCAAACTACTAAATAAGAATAAAGAATAATAATTACAAAAAACAAAGCCAGCAACAGAACAAATCAAAACATAATAATAATAATAGTAATAATAATATTTTCCTGGGGTCTCAGCTGTCATTGTGCTAGCCCCTGCTCTGAGCCACAGCCCACCTCCACCTCCCCAGTAGGCCCTCCAGTGCCTCTAGGTTGGTCTCTCGACCTGCTGTGGGCACTGTGAGGACAGGTCAGACTCTGATCTGGCCCAGCTCATGTGTGTGCCTGCCCCCAAAGTCCACAGCTGCCAGAGCTAGACCAGTTTCATTTGTGGGAACACTCATTGTCCATTCAGATCCATAGATGCAGGGTCTACTAAGCTGATCACAGGGCCTTAATATGTAGCTTGTGCAACTGATGGAAAGATTTTTGTTCCTCTTCCTTAGTCACCCTGCCCCTGGGGTTCAGCTGTGATTTTAGCCCCACTTCTGCATGTGGGCCACCCACAGGATTCTGCTCCCTAGGCTGCCCTGGAGCACTTGGGCCTGCCCCAGTGAGGACATGGCGTGGAGGTGGCATGGCTGCCTGGGTCGCAGGAGCTCCAGTGGCGACAGATGTACAGGGAAGTGGCAGCCACAGGCACAAGAGATCTGGCCTAGTGTGAGCATTTTCTAGTGCCCAGTGGCAGGTGTGTGAGGGCCAGCCCTGTCAGGGCCCTCTCCTAGCACCTGCAGGGATGGGCAGGGGCTGGTGCATGGGGAGAGAGGCTGCAGTGGTGGCTCCATCCCCTGCATGTCACTCAACAGTGGTGCCTTGCTTCCATGGCAGTCCAGGTTTCCTCTACAGGCATTCCCAGTTGCATATTTCCTCCCTCCCATCCCTATCGGCTGTCTCCTCGCAGCCAACAATAGTACTGCTTCTGGGTTTGTGCTCCAGTCCGCACGCTCCAGCTCCCACTGCCGTGCGCACCAGTGGACACACGTCCCAGTGTGGGGCATGCAGTGCTGTTGCATGGACTGTCTGTGTAGGTCTCACTCTGTGCTCTCTGCCACAGACTGGCCGTTCCACCCTCCTCTGACAGCCTCAGGTGCTTCCCTTCTGTCCCAACCAGTTTCTCTGTTGGTGAGGGGGCTTCCCCAGATGTGGGAACCTCTCTTCTGCTTCAGCTCCCCAACTGGGGAGCAGGTTCCATCCCATTTCCTCTCCTCTTCTTTCTCCCTTTCTTTCATCCTGCCTGGTTATGCAGGCATCTTTATTGTCCTTTCTGGCGTCCAAGGTCTTCTACTAGTGTTCAGCCCGTGTTCTGTGAGAACTGTTGCATCTGTAGATGTATTCTTTTTTTTTTTTTTTTTCACGGTACGCGGGCCTCTCACTGTTGTGGCCTCTCCTGCTGTGGAGCACAGGCTCCGGACGCGCAGGCTCAGCAGCCATGGCTCATGGGCCCAGCCGCTCCGCGGCATGTGGGATCTTCCCGGACCGGGGCACAAACCCGCGTCCCCTGCATCGGCAGGCAGACCCTCAACCACTGCGCCACCAGGGAAGCCCTGTAGATGTATTCTTGATGCATTTGTCGAGAGAGATGAACTCCATGTCCTCCTACTCCTCCGCCATCTTGAAAAGCCCCCTCTTCTCATGACTTTTAATTTGACTTAGGGTTTCTTTTTCCCTGGAAAAAATGAAACAAAATATGTTGGTTATATCATAAATAATATGGCTGGTAAGTTGATGCCAACCAATATTATATACTGTTATGTTTGACTCTGTACAGATTGCTAAACTTTTTCATACCTCAGTTTCTTTTGTGATGAAAGTGGTGACAAAAATATGTGCTCTACCTTTCTTGATGGGAGATGCTACAAACTTTTGTAAATGAAAAATATTCCAATTGATGAAATGTGCTCTGTTATGTGAGCCTCCCTGTTATATGAGAGGCTGTTTTATTATCAAATAAAAATTAATATTAAACTAAAAGTTTGAAATTTAAAAATTCATGTTAAGAGCTTGGAACATTACCTGGTGCAAAGTAAGTGCTCAATGAGAGTTAGCTATTATTGTTACTGTTATTTTTGCTATTATTAGTTACAATTAAAATAAATCTAGAGTGGCTGCACTGTAACAGGATGGGCCTTTGGCCAGGCCCAGTATAAAAGTCCATTTTGTGGTAATATTGCAAATATCTAAAAGCCCAGATATTTTTATTTTTTTCAAACATGAATTTTCACAGCTTTATAATTGCCCAAAGAGTGTATGAAGAAAATTCCAAGCAAAATGAAAATTAGCTTTTCCTTGGTGCTTTATGTATATCAAGGACAATATTTTTTATCCTGTGTGGGTTTTTTTTTTTTTTTTTTTTTTTTGCGGTACACGGGCCTCCCACTGCTGCGGCCTCTCCCGTTGCGGAGCACAGGCTCCGGACGCGCAGGCTCAACGGCCATGGCTCACGGGCCCAGCCGCTCCGCGGCATGTGGGATCCTCCCGGACCGGGGCACGAACCCGTGTCCGCTGCATCGGCAGACGGACTCTCAACCACTGCGCCACCAGGGAAGCCCCCTGTGTGGGTTTTTATCATGAATAGTTTTAGCTGACTGCAGAGTGTTGTGCTCTGTGTTTTAGCTTATATGGTGCACGGTACGATCTCTCACACATTGTGAGGGATATAAAAAAAGAGGACCTTTTAACTGTCATTCAGAATTCGTAATAAGAAGAGCACAAACACAGACATACAAATGTAAGGCAGAATGTCATAGGTTTTGTAAGAGATTTGAAGAGCTACAAGAATGCTGAGGGAAAAGCTGAAATCTGTTTGAAGAGATTTGGCACTACCTCCAAATATACTTTAAATGGTTCACCATCAATTGGAATAAAATATTCCTAATGTTGCTCAATAAATTCTTTTTCCATATTGTTTTACCTTTACACATTTTGGTAAAGGAAGCATTAGAATGTGACACAGTTGTGAAATGGGTGTTTCTTATATCATAGCTAATATAGTTAGAAAAAAGTTAATCTTGGTATCATTTTAGGACTTAAGGGAGAACGTGGGGAGCGAGGAACAAATGGAGTTCCAGGATACCCAGGAAAACCTGGAGTGCCAGGTAGTGTATAAAGTATATCTACTGTGTGTAGTCACGTGTGCAGTATGGCCCTTAATTTTCTTCCTGTTTGTATTTAAAGTTATCAGGGAGGTAAGATGGAAATATCAATTAGTAATAATCTTCTAATAATTTAGTGTACTGATTGGATGGAGTGTTATCAGCACTGGTGTAGGAATCTGGAAGTGGTAAAAGTATCTGAACTCTGCACCTCTTTCTCGCTGTCCTTGGGAAAAAGATCTCTAAATCTTCCTGGGTTGCAGATTTTTTGCCTGTAAGATTTTGGGTTTGGATGGACAATATGGAGATTTAGGAGAATAGCTCGGTTGGACCAAAATGCAAAGTATAATGGAACACAACGGGCAACTATAGTTCTAATATTCATTATCTTAAAAGTCAAACAAACAAACAGACAAACTAGATATATAAGATCTAAATATAAGCTGTTGCTTCTCAGTAGCGTTAACTCTTTCCTTTATGAGGGAGTCTCTTGATTTGAATGGCTCAGTGTAAGAGTCTCCTCTGCATGGCCATTGCTCAGGCAAGAAGCAGGTTTCCAGCTCCAGTTAAGAGGTTTTGTTTCATTTTGTGAGCTCTCTGATAATAGCATACTGGTCATACCATATGTGAGCCTTAACCATTATTTTAATTTTTCCATTTCAGGTGGACTTGGTCCTAAGGGGGATAGAGGAAATATTGGCCTGGCAGGAGTGAAAGGACAAAAAGGCTCCAAGGGGGACACGTGTGCCAATGGTACCAAAGGAGATAAGGGAGACCGAGGGGCTGTGGGTGCACCAGGCTTGAATGGAGAGCCTGGGGCCAAGGGAGACAAGGGGGAGATGGGGGATAAGGGCTACTGTGTAGATTCTGGGGAGAGGGGGGAAAAAGGAGAAAAAGGCGAGGAGGGCATGAAAGGAGAAAAAGGTAGCAAAGGAGATATTGGAATGGAAGGGAAAAGTGGTTCAGACGGGCTGCCTGGGCCCCAAGGTGATCCAGGAGTTAAAGGAGAAAAGGGAGAGTTGGGTCCTCCTGGTCTTGTGGGACCTGCAGGGCCAAAGGGTGAACTTGGGAGCAAAGGGTTCCGAGGGTCTATTGGGAAGAAGGGCTCTCGGGGTCTCAAGGGCTCCAAGGGGGAGGTGGCCAGAGTCCCACAGTCAGCTTTCAGTGCTGCTTTATCCAAGCCTTTCCCCCCTCCAAATGCCCCTATCAAGTTTGACAAGGTTCTCTATAACGACCAAGGGAACTACAGCCCTGTCACTGGGAAATTTAACTGTAGTATTCCTGGGGCATATGTTTTTTCCTACCACGTCACCGTGAGGGGCCGACCTGCTCAGATCAGCCTGGTGGCCTGGAATAGGAAGCAGTTCAAGTCCAGAGAAACACTCTATGGTCATGAAATAGACCAGGCCTCTCTCCTCATCATCTTGAAATTAAAAGCAGGGGACCAAGTCTGGCTGGAAGTTTCAAAAGATTGGAATGGGGTGTATGTCAGTGCTGAGGATGATAGCGTTTTTACTGGGTTCCTTTTGTACCCAGAGGAAAACCCTGGCATTTCACCATAAACTTGTATCTTCAACACAGTAGTTTGGGTTTAGTGGAATAAGTGAGGTAACATTGGGTAGTGCTATTGAAAAAAGTAAGCTTCATTTTTTTCATGATTATAAAAATAATACAGAAAAATTAAGAAAAAATTATATCGCCTAGAGTCAATAATTCCTATTTTAGAACATCACCTTTAAAAAATATTTATATGTATTTGAGAGCATGTGTCTATTAATTTTGTAGCTAGCCTTTTTCATTTAGCATTATAATGGCATTTCTCAAGCCCTTTAAATAATATTTGTATACAAAAATATGAATGAAATTTGTAATAAATAAATATATTCTTACTAAATATTTTCTGTCTCATAAAAATGTGTGTAACTCTTTTCAGTGTGAATGTGAGGCTAACAGCTGACATATGATGGGTAGGTATTTCTCAAAAGTTTCTAATTCTGTTGGGAGGATTGCCTTCCCACAAAATAGAACTATTCCCATGTTAGTTTAATTCAGGGAGAATACACAGAAAGAATAGTAAAGACTAGCTAAAGTATTTTTAAGATCAATCAGTGTGTAAGGGTTTGCTCATAAAAAACCTGTATTATATGGACTTGTGTGTTGGGTAAAAGGTAAAAAGAAAGTTGATATAGATATTGCTTCATCATAGCAAAGATCCAGCGATTCATCTAATTATTGCGCTTAGAAGAACTGAATGTCCCCCAAAGATTTCAGAGTAAAATTAAATCATTATTGATCTAAAGTTTCAGCCCTTTCTTCATGGAAGAACACTTAATTTGGATAAATTCTTTGGCTTCATTATCATCATCTCTAAAATAATTAATTCTAGTTATTCAGTGATAACATTGCTTTAACAGGTGGGTATTTGGGAATTCACTTGCAATGTGAATATTTAAAGCTGTGAATATATAATAACTCAACAGCCTCATTTATTAAGAAGTGAATTTGTTGACTCGAATTTGGTTTAATGAAGGCATATAGTTATGCAGATTTGCAAATCTTGGTGAGTCAAATCAGGGCGTTGGTGATGGGAAACATTTTGGCCTTGCTCTGCCAGATAAACAAGCTCTGAAAAACATAATTTATTTTTGATCTTCATATATATGTATATATATATATTAGAATAGTGCTTCTCAAACTGTGTTCAGAGGAAAACCATTACTGGAAGTTGTTATTATGAGCTACTGCAAGGAGTGGGTTCTGTGTCAAACAAATGTTGGAAATGCTGTATTCTATCTCCCTTTTAAAGATTCATAGAGCATGTTAGTGTAGTCCCTGATATTCCTACAGAAAAGAAATTTGTTGAATTTTGCTTTGTCCATTTATTTTGAGTATAGAACTCATCAAGCAGCATCCCATGGATCAGCGTTCTGTAAGATGCCAATTTTGGAAATGTTGCATTAGTGTCTCATCCAAAGATTACCCGCAGGCTGGGATAAAGTTTACTCTTGACATTTAGCCCTTGCTTCAGCAATTCTTCTCTATTTAGATTGCAATATTGCTTTAATTGTGGCTTTGCTTGTATTTGTCACAGGGAGAGTAAGAATTCACAAATGATTAAGACAGCGATATTTGCACTTAGACTTTTCTTTTCCAGTTTGAGGATGGGATAGTGAAGAGATTCCAGGAACTTAGAGTTTTGTCTCTCTGTATTGTCTTATAGATATATTTCTTTCTTTATGCCTTCTCCATCTTTGGGTCAGAGGGATTTGGGAGGCTGAGACCAACTAACCTAGGAAGATGGAAGATAAACCACATCAAAGGATGTGATGTAAAAGGCAGCTGGGCAGAGGGCCAGTAAGAGAGGAAAAATTCACATGGAGGATAGATGATATCCAGTGGTGTCTTACATGTGTGTTTGTGGTAAACATTTTGTAGGAAGTCTTAAGTTAAGAGTTTAGGGTTAGGATCCAGGGTTGGTGGTTAGTTATGAATTTTCCTCAGGGCATCCCAACTAAGGAAGTTCTTAGCCTTTGGGATGGCTTTGGGAGGTGACTTCTGGGTTCTGTATGCCACTCTCTGCTACAAGGGTGAAGTGGCACAACAATGTCCCTTCTTTCAACTATACCATGTCTTCCATCTCGTTGAAAGCCCAAAAACAAAGAGTGGATCTCTTGCATCCTAAGGATTTGAATGCAACCCATATCCTGCTCCTACCCTAATGACTGTCGCATATCCTGACCTCTCCCCTGAATGCCTGCCTAGAGTATTAAACTGCTGAGAGGACTTCCCTGGTGGTACAGTGGTTAAGAATCCACCTGCCAAAACAGGGGACACGGGTTCGATCCCTGGTCCGGGAAGATCCCACATGCCGCGGAGCAACTAAACTCGTGCGCCACAACTACTGAGCCTGCGCTCTAGAGCCCGTGAACCACAACTACTTAGCCTGCGTGCCACAACTACTGAAGCCCGTGCACCTAGAGCCCATGCTCTGCAACAAGAGAAGCTACTGCAAGAGAAGTCCACGCACCGCAACGAAGAGTAGCCCCCGCTTGCCGCAACTAGAGAAAGCCTGTGCACAGCAGTGAAGACGCAATGCAGCCAAAAGTAAGTAAGTAAATAAATAAATGTATTTAAAAAAAAAAAAAAACTGCTGAGAGTTAAAATACATCTCAGGCTTAACATGACAAAACAAGCTTCTGAAAGTCTCCCCAAGCTGCTCTTCCTACATCCTGCCCTAGCTCACATAATGGCAACTTTTTATGGAGATGCTCAGGCTGAAAACCTTGTGTCATTTGATTCTTCCCTTTCACACTTAAATCCAGTCTGTCAGGAATCCTTCTGGTGCTTCTTTCAGAAAGTATTCAGAATTTGATGACTTCTCACATCTCCGTTGCCATCACCCTGAAGAGACCACCATCATTTATTGCCAGGATTTTTTTATTGCAGTAACCTCCAAATTGGATTTCCCTAAGATACAAGGGGCCAAAGTACAAATGGGACCCAACATAATAAATATCTAAATATTTGAACTTTATGAGTCAATCTAACAAAGTTATTTAAAATATGTTCTATCCTCCTACTTTAACGTATACTCTTGTGTTGAAAAAGTAAGAAACAATTAATGATTTTTATATGACCAACAGTAAGCAAAACATAGATGACTGAATTACTATTGTGTGTGTCTGGGTGTTCTCTTAATGGGTAGGTGATATTTGGATGAGTATAGAAAGAGTTTAAGTTATGAATTACTATATGTCTATCCTGTAGATGTTATTTTTAAAACTTAATTTCCGTAAAATATATGCCACATAACCAAGATTTCCATGTAATTGATGTTCTATTGATAGTTTTATCAAATTAGACCACTCTTGTTGAGTCCTTGTATTTTAAAAATTAATTAAACATATTAATTTCAATTCAGTTTGGAGAAACTTTGCTCATCTGAACTAGCAATAAGAGCCACAACATCTACACATCATGTTCAAGTATTGTAACTGGGGTTGCAGATGGTACATTACCACTATTGTAAACAATATTTCAAAATGTTTAAATTTCATCCTATAAACTATGATCACTTATATTGCCATTTTCGTCATCTCTTGAAACAATATTCTAGAATTTAGCTCCAGCATGAATTTTGTTTTGACCTGCATAAATACAAATTTAGAGAGATATGAATTGTTTAATATTTCTAGCCATTAAGTATGCAACCATTGCAAACCCTGGGCCATTCGTGAATATCTCAAGAATGCTGAATTGGAACACAAAGAGAAGCAAGGAAATGGACTCTCAGCACAACTGAGACATAATATGTTGTTATCTATGGCACTTATGCTCTCCAAGAGGAAGTTAGTAAGTGAAGTCGTACTTCTCTTAATTAGGCACATCCATTTCTCAAATCCTCCCCACATTCCTAAGCAGTGTCCAGCTCCCATGTTTGCAGCCTTGATGGCATTTGGAGGCAGTCACCTTTTGTTTGATGCACACATGGCAAGAGGTGTGGAGAAGAGTCTAAAAGGGTCTAAAATGTGGTAGTCATGGGAATACATATTTAAGACTGAAGGTTGTGCTGTGCCAGAATTGAGCCTGATTGCTAAGAAGGATGCCCTGGGTACTATCATAAATGTACATGTTTTGTGTTTGTTTTATGCAGGACCCCGTACAATATGGGGCCCAGGGCAGGGGCCCCTCTTGCTTGGGTCTAAAGGCAGTATCTCCTATTTCTGTCTCCAACTCCTTTAATCAAAGCAATCCTGTTAAAAAGGAAGTTAGATCATCTTACTCCTCTGCTCAAAGCCTCTTGAAGCTCCTGTCTCATCGGGAGTAGAAGCTGAATCCTTACTATGACCGGAAAGGCCCCTGTGTGATCGGGCCCCTGCTTTCCCTCTGACTCTGCCATCTCCTCCACGCTCACTCTGGGCATTGCCCTCAATGCTATTTCTCAAATTCACTCACATATTTCCACTTAGGGCTAGGGCTTTGCACGTGCCATTCTACCTAAATGGCTCTTATCCCAGGTAACTGCATGACTGGCCCCTTCCTCTCTCTAGAGCCTTTATTCAAATATCACCTTTTCAGTAAGGTCTTTGACTACTTGATTTTAAATTTTAAATTTTAAATTGCATTCCCATGTCCTGTCTCTCATCCTCTCATCCTTGCTTTTTTCTCCACAGCACTCACCACATCTAATATATATTTCCCTTACTGATCTTTATTTTCTGTCTTCCCACTAGGAAGTAAGTTCCAGGACTCCAAGGATTTTTATCTGTTTATTGCCCTTTCCCCAGCACCAGCACATTAATTCAGTGAATGAAGATTGATGGGGTCCAAGCTGCTGTGGTGGTTGTAAATCTCTCTACAAGGTGATGCTCACAGGTTATCTTGCTTTTGGTTTCCATCTTAATGTAAAACAACAATGACAAACTACCAGTCTAGTTGCAAAGTAACTAAAACTGTGACTTCTTAGATTTCCTAATTAAGAAACTGGCTTCATGAAATGCCATGTTTTATGTTTCATTGTGTTTCAAAGAGCTACAGAATTTTTTTTTCCTGTGGGGACAGGGGACTACTGGGCGGTTCCACGGGGTTGCAAAGAGGAGCTTACAAGTATGGAAGGGGAACGTGTCTCCTGTTGCTGGCGATGATGCTCCTTTTGAGTGGGTGTCTAATCCATTTTTATCTCTTAACCCAGCCCCAAATGGGTCATCCTGAGTCCTGGGAATTACTATATTCTATATCTGTGAAGCCACTTACAAAATGATTTTTTTTTTTTTTTTTTTTTTTTTTTTTTAAACATCTTTATTGGGGTATAATTGCTTTACAATTGTGTGTTAGTTTCTGCTTTATAACAAAGTGAATCAGTTATACATATACATATGTTCCCATATGTCTTCCCTCTTGCGTCTCCCCCCCTCCCACTCTCCCTATCCCACCCCTCCAGGCTGTCACAAAGCACCGAGCTAATATCCCTGTGCCTTGCGGCTGCTTCCTCCTAGCTATCTACCTTACTACGTTTGTTAGTGTGTATATGTCCATGACTCTCTCTCGCCCTGTCAAAGCTCACCCTTCCCCCTCCCCATATCCTCAAGTCCGTTCTCCAGTAGGTCTGCGTCTTTATTCCTGTCTTACCCCTAGGTTCTTCATGACATTTTTTTCCCCCTTAAATTCCATATATATGCGTTAGCATACGGTATTTGTCTTTTTCTTTCTGACTTACTTCACTCTGTATGACAGACTCTAGGTCTATCCATCTCATTACAAATAGCTCAATTTCATTTCTTTTTAAGGCTGAGTAATATTCCATTGTATATATGTGCCACATCTTCTTTATCCATTCATCCGATGATGGGCGCTTAGGTTGTTTCCATCTCCGGGCAATTGTAAATAGAGCTGCAATGAACATTTTGGTACATGACTCTTTTTGAATTTTGGTTTTCTCAGGGTATATGCCCAGTAGTGGGATTGCTGGGTCATATGGTAATTCTATTTGTAGTTTTTTAAGGAACCTCCATACTGTTCTCCATAGTGGCTGAACCAATTCACATTCCCACCAGCAGTGCAAGAGTGTTCCCTTTTCTCCACACCCTCTCCAGCATTTATTGTTTCTAGATTTTTTGATGATGGCCATTCTGACTGGTGTGAGATGATATCTCATTGTAGTTTTGATTTGCATTTCTCTAATGATTAATGATGTTGAGCATTCTTTCATGTGTTTGTTGGCATTCTGTATATCTTCTTTGGAGAAATGTCTATTTAGGTCTTCTGCCCATTTTTGGATTGGGTTGTTTGTTTTTTTGTTATTGAGCTGCATGAGCTGCTTGTAAATTTTGGAGATTAATCCTTTGTCAGTTGCTTCATTTGCAAATATTTTCTCCCATTCTGAGGGTTGTCTTTTGGTCTTGATTATGGTTTCCTTTGCTGTGCAAAAGCTTTGAAGTTTCATTAGGTCCCATTTGTTTATTTTTGTTTTTATTTCCATTACTCTAGGAGGTGGGTCAGAAAGGATCTTGCTGTGATTTATGTCATAGAGTGTTCTGCCTATGTTTTCCTCTAAGAGTTTGATAGTTTCTGGCCTTACATTTAGCTCTTTAATCCATTTTGAGCTTATTTTTGTGTATGGTGTTAGGGAGTGATCTAATCTCATACTTTTACATGTACCTGTCCAGTTTTCCCAGCACCATTTATTGAAGAGGCTGTCCTTTCTCCACTGTACATTCCTGCCACCTTTATCAAAGATAAGGTGTCCATATGTGCGTGGGTTTATCGCTGGGCTTTCTATCCTGTTCCATTGATCTATCTTTCTGTTTTTGTGCCAGTACCATACTGTCTTGATTACTGTAGCTTTGTAGTATAGTCTGAAGTCAGGGAGCCTGATTCCTCCAGCTCCTTTTTTCGTTCTCAAGATTGCTTTGGCTATTCGGGGTCTTTTGTGTTTCCATACAAATTGTGAAAGTTTTTGTTCTAGTTCTGTGAAAAATGCCAGTGGTAGTTTGATAGGGATTGCATTGAATCTGTAGATTGCTTTGGGTAGTAGAGTCATTTTCACAATGTTGATTCTTCCCATCCAAGAACATGGTATATCTCTCCATCTATTTGTATCATCTTTAATTTCTTTCATCAGTGTCTTATAATTTTCTGCATACAGGTCTTTCGTCTCCTTAGGTAGGTTTATTCCTAGATATTTTATTCTTTTTGTTGCAATGGTAAATGGGAGTGTTTTCTTGATTTCACTTTCAGATTTTTCATCATTAGTATATAGGAATGCCAGAGATTTCTGTGCATTAACTTTGTATCCTGCTACTTTACCAAATTCATTGATTAGCTCTAGTAGTTTTCTGGTAGCATCTTTAGGATTCTCTATGTATAGTATCATGTCATCTGCAAACAGTGACAGCTTTACTTCTTCTTTTCCGATTTGGATTCCTTTTATTTCCTTTTCTTCTCTGATTGCTGTGGCTAAAACTTCCAAAACTATGTTGAATAAGAGTGGTGAGAGTGGGCAACCTTGTCTTGTTCCTGATCTTAGTGGAAATGCTTTCAGTTTTTCACCATTGAGGATGATGTTTGCTGTGGGCTTGTCATATATGGCCTTTATTATGTTGAGGAAAGTTCCCTCTAGGCCTATTTTCTGCAGGGTTTTTAGCATAAATGGGTGTTGAATTTTGTCGAAAGCTTTCTCTGCATCTATTGAGATAATCATATGGTTTTTCTCCTTCAATTTGTTAATATGGTTTATCACATTGATAGATTTGCGTATATTGAAGAATCCTTGCATTCCTGGTATAAACCCCACTTGATCATGGTGTATGATCCTTTTAATGTGCTGTTGGATTCTGTTTGCTAGTATTTTGTTGAGGATTTTTGCATCTATGTTCATCAGTGATATTGGCCTGTAGTTTTCTTTCTTTGTGACATCCTTGTCTGGTTTTGGTATCAAGGTGATGGTGGCCTCGTAGAAGGAATTTGGGAGTGTTCCTCCCTCTGCTATATTTTGGAAGAGTTTGAGAAGGATAGGTGTTAGCTCTTCTCTAAACGTTTGATAGAATTCACCTGTGAAGCCATCTGGTCCTGGGCTTTTGTTTGTTGGAAGATTTTTAATCACAGTTTCAATTTCAGTGCTTGTGATTGGTCTGTTCATATTTTCTATTTCTTCCTGATTCAGTCTTGGCAGGTTGTGCATTTCTAAGAATTTGTCCATTTCTTCCAGATTGTCCATTTTATTGGCATAGAGTTGCTTGTAGTAATCTCTTATGATTTTTTTTATTTCTGCAGTGTCAGTTGTTACTTCTCCTTTTTCATTTCTAATTCTATTGATTTGAGTCTTCTCCCTTTTTTTCTTGATGAGTCTGGCTAGTGGTTTATCTATTTTGTTTATCTTCTCAAAGAACCAGCTTTTAGTTTTATTGATCTTTGCTATCGTTTCCTTCATTTCTTTTTCATTTATTTCTGATCTGATTTTTATGATTTCTTTCCTTCTGCTAGCTTTGGGGTTTTTTTGTTCTTCTTTCTCTAATTGCTTGAGGTGCAAGGTTAGGTTGTTTATTCGAGATGTTTCCTGCTTCTTAAGGTGGGCTTGTATTGCTATAAACTTCCCCCTTAGAACTGCTTTTGCTGCATCCCATAGGTTTTGGGTCGTTGTGTCTCCATTGTCATTTGTTTCTAGGTATTTTTTTATTTCCTCTTTGATTTCTTCAGTGATCACTTCATTATTAAGTAGTGTATTGTTTAGCTTCCATGTGTTTGTATTTTTTACAGATCTTTTCCTGTAATTGATATCTAGTCTCATGGCGTTGTGGTCAGAAAAGATACTTGATACAATTTCAATTTTCTTAAATTTACCAAGGCTTGATTTGTGACCCAAGATATGATCTATCCTGGAGAATGTTCCATGAGCACTTGAGAAAAATGTGTATTCTGTTGTTTTTGGATGGAGTGTCCTATAAATATCAATTAAGTCCATCTTGTTTAATGTATCATTTAAAGCTTGTGTTTCCTTATTTATTTTCATTTTGGATGATCTGTCCATGGGTGAAAGTGGGGTGTTAAAGTCCCCTACTATGAATGTGTTACTGTCAATCTCCTGTTTTATGGCTGTTAGTATTTGCCTTATGTATTGAGGTGCTCCTATGTTGGGTGCATAAATATTTACAATTGTTATATCTTCTTCTTGGATTGATCCCTTGATCATTATGTAGTGTCCTTCTTTGTCTCTTGTAATAGTCCTTATTTTAAAGTCTATTTTGTCTGATATGAGAATTGCTACTCCAGCTTTCTTTTGGTTTCCATTTGCATGGAATATCTTTTTCCATCCCCTTATTTTCAGTCTGTATGTGTCTCTAGGTCTGAAGTGGGTCTCTTGTAGACAGCATATATAAGGGTCTTGTTTTTGTATCCATTCAGCCAATCTGTGTCTTTTGGTGGGAGCATTTAGTCCATTTACATTTAAGGTAATTATCGATATGTATGTTCCTATTCCCATTTTCTATATTGTTTTGGGTTCGTTATTATAGGTGTTTTCCTTCTCTTGTGTTCCTTGTCTAGAGAAGTTCCTTTAGCATTTGGTGTAAAGCTGGTTTGGTGGTGCTAAACTCTCTCAGCTTTTGCTTGTCTGTAAAGGTTTTAATTTCTCCATCAAATCTGAATGAGATCCTTGCTGGGTAGAGTAGCCTTGGTTGCAGGTTTTTCTCCTTCATCACTTTCAGTATGTCCTGCCACTCCCTTCTGGCTTGTAGGGTTTCTGCTGAGAGGTCAGCTGTTAACCTTATGGGGATTCCCTTGTGTGTTATTTGCTGTTTTTCCCTTGCTGCCTTTAATATGCTTTCTTTGTATTTAATTTTTGACAGTTTGATTAATATGTGTCTTGGCGTATTTCTCCTTGTATTTATCCTGTATGGGACTCTCTGTGCTTCCTGGACTTGATTAACTATTTCCTTTCCCATATTAGGGAAGTTTTCAACTATAATCTCTTCAAATATTTTCTCAGTCCCTTTCTTTTTCTCTTCTTCTTCTGGAACCCCTATAATTCGAATGTTGGTGCGTTTAATGTTGTCCCAGAGGTCTCTGAGACTGTCCTCAGTTCTTTTCATTCTTTTTTCTTTATTCTGCTCTGCAGTAGTTATTTCCACTATTTTATCTTCCAGGTCACTTATCCGTTCTTCTGCCTCAGTTATTCTGTTATTGATCCCATCTAGAGTACTTTTAATTTCATTTATTGCGTTGTTCATCATTGCTTGTTTCATCTTTATTTCTTCTAGGTCCTTGTTAACTGCTTCTTGCATTTTGTCCATTCTACTTCCAAGATTTCGGATCATCCTTACTATCATTATTCTGAATTCTTTTTCAGGTAGACTGCCTATTTCCTCTTCATTTGTTAGGTCTGGTGCATTTTTATCTTGCTCCTTCATCTGCTGTGTGTTTTTCTGCCTTCTCATTTTGCTTATCTTACTGTGTTTGGGGGTCTCCTTTTTGCAGGCTGCACGTTCGTAGTTCCCGTTGTTTTTGATGTCTGTCTCCAGTGGCTAAGGTTGTTTCAGTGGGTTGTGTAGGCTTCCTGGTGGAGGGGACTAGTGCCTGTGTTGTGGTGGATGAGGCTGGATCTTGTCTCTCTAGTGGGCAGGTTCACGTCTGGTGGTGTGTTTTGGGGTGTCTGTGGCCTTATTATGATTTTAGGCAGCCTCTCTGCTAATGGGTGGGGTTGTGTTCCTGTTTTGCTAGTTGTTTGGCATAGGTTGTCTAGCACTGTGGCTTGCTGGTCGTTGAGTGAAGCTGGGTGCTGGTGTTAAGATGGAGGTCACTGGGAGATTTCCACCGTTTAATATTATGTGGAGCTGGGAGGTCTCTTGTTGACCAGTGTCCTGAAGTTGGCTCTCCTACTTCAGAGGCAGAGCCCTGACTCCTGGCTGGAGCACCAAGAGCCTTTCATCCACACGGCTCAGAATAAAAGGGAGAAAAAGTAGAGAGAATTAGTAGAAGTATGAGGAAAGAAAGAAGGAAAGGAGGAAAGGAAGGAAGGAAGAAAGAAGCAAAGAAGGAAAGAAAGGAGGGAGGGAGGAAGGAAGGAAGGAAGGAGGGAAAGAAGGAAAAAAGACAGAAAGAAAGAAGATACAGTAAAAATAAAATAAAGTATAATATAGTTATTGAATTAAAAAATATTTAGAAAAAAAAAAAGAGGGACGGATAGAACCTTAGGACAAATGTTGGAAGCAAAGCTATACAGAGAAAATCTTACACAGAAGCATACACATACACCTTCACAAAAAGAGGTAAAGGGGGAAAAATCATAAATCTTGCTCTCAGAGACCACCTCCTCAATTTGGGGTGATTCGTTGTCTAAAGGAGGGAAGGACGGAAAGAAAGAAAGAAAGAAAGAAGGAACGACGGTAAAGTATAATAAAGTTATTACAATTAAAATTAATTATTGAGAAAAAAAATTTTTTTTTAAAAACCATGGACGGATAGAGCCCTAGGACAAATGGTGGAAGCAAGAGTATACAGACAAGATCTCACACATAAGCATACACGTACACATTCACAAAAAGAGGAAAAGGGAAAAAAAATCATAGATCTCGCTCCTAAATTCCACCTCTTCAATTTGGGATCATTCCTTGTCTATTCAGGTATTCCACAGATGCAGGGTATATCAAATTGATTGTGGAGCTTTAATCCGCTGCTTCTGAGGCTGCTGGGAAAGATTTCCCTTTCTCTTCTTTGTTCTCACAGCTCACAGGAGCTCAGCTTTGGATTTGGCCCTGCCTCTGCGTGTAGGTCGCTGGAGGGCGTCTGTTTTTTGCTCAGACAGGAAAGGGTTAAAGGGGCCGCTGATTCGGGGGCTCAGGCTCACTGAGGCCGGGGGTGAGGGGGGGGAAGGAGGGGCACTGCGTGCGGGGCGGGCCTGCGGCGTCAGAGGCGGCGTGACGTTGCGGCAGAGGCCGGCGTGACGTTGCACCAGCCTGAGGCCCGCCGTGCGTTCTCCCGGGGAAGTTGTCCCTGGTTCCCGGGAACCTGGCAGTGGCGGGCTGCACAGGCTCCGCGGAAGAGGGGTGTGGAGAGTGACCTGTGCTCGCACACAGGCCCCTTGGTGGCGGCAGCAGCAGCCTTAGCGTCTCCCGCCCGTCTCTGGGGTCCGCGCTTTTAGCCGCGGCTCGCGCCCGTCTCTGGGATTCGCGCTTTTAACCGCGGCTCGCGCCCGTCTCTGGGGTTCGCGCTTTTAGCCGCGGCTCGCGCCCGTCTCTGGAGTTCCTTTAAGCAGCGCTCTTAAACCCCTCTCCTCGCGCACCAGGAAACAAAGAGGGAAGAAAAAGTCTCTTGCCTCTTCGGCAGGTGCAGGCTTTTCCCCGAACTCCCTCCCGGCTAGTCGTGGTGCACTAACCCCTTCAGGCTATGTTCAAGCCGCCAACCCCAGTCCTCTCCCTGCGCTCCGTCCAAAACCGAAACCCGAGCTTCAGCTCGCAGCCCCGCCCGCCCGGGCGGGTGAGCAGACAAGCCTCTCGGGCTGGTGAGTGCCGGTCGGCACCGATCCTCTGTGCGGGAATCTCCCCGCTTTGCCCTCCGCACCCGTCGCTGTGCACTACTCCTCGGTCCCGAAGCCCCCCCCTCCGCCTCCCGCAGTCTCCGCCCGCGGAGGGGCTTCCTAGTGTGTGGAAACTTTTCCTCCTTCACAGCTCCCTCCCACTGGCGCAGGTGCCGTCCTTATTCTTTTGTCTCTGTTTTTTCTTTTTTTCTTTTGCCCTACCCAGGTACGTGGGGAGTTTCTTGCCTTTTGGGAGGTCTGAGGTCTTCTGCCAGCCTTCAGTAGGTGTTCTGTAGGAGTTGTTCCACGTGTAGATGTACTTCTGGTGTATCCGTGGGGAGGAAGGCGATCTCCGCGTCTTACTCTTCCGCCATCTTCAAGGTCCCCCTCTACAAAATGATTTTAAAATGAGGCAAGAAGACTGTAAGACTTTAAGATTTAAGGATGCTGTAAAACTTGGAAGAAGGACTTAGGGAGAAGGAAAAATTGAGAGCAACGCAGTTACCAGTGACAAAGATGGGGGTGGGGCAGGCAGGAGAGAGAGAATTATGGAGTCATAGAAACTGCTATTTCCTAGGTCCCAACAATGTGCCAGGCACTGAGCTTTATGTGTCTAAAGTGCCTTAAGTGATAGATCACGTGAGGAGAATGAGGCATGGGGTTATTAGGAAATGTGCCAAAGGACACCCTTCTGGTAGGTGGGGGAGCCAGGAACCCACACTCTTTTTAAAAAATTTTATTGAAGTAGAGTTGATTTACAATGTTGTGTTAATTTCTGCTGTACAGCAAAGTGATTCACTTACACATATACATATTCTTTTCCATTAGGGTTTATCACAGGGTACTGAATATAGTTCCCAGTGCTATACAGTAGGACCTTGTTGTTTATCCACCCTATATATAACAGTTTGCATCTGCTAATGCCAAACTCCCACTCCTTCCCTCCCCCACTCCCTCCCCCTTGGCAACCACAAATCTGTTCTCTATGTCTGTGTGTCTGTTTTGTAGATATCATGAACCCGCCCTCTTAACCAATGGAGCAAAGCAGTGTTTACTAAAAAGCTTAACTGGTAAGACCTGGTATTGATACAATGGGAAAAAGAATGGTAGTAGCTCAGTTTCTCAAGGCTATCACCCCAAGCGGGAAAGGGAATGAGAAGGGGACAAGAATCCACTGATATTTCAGCAGGGGATACAAGAATGGGTTTCATGCAAAACTGCAGTTGGAACCGATGGGGTTTACTGATAATGGAGTGTGTAGTTGGGCGCTCTGATCAGCCTAGTGAATAATCCATGTGAGTTTGGTGGGAAAATTTAGTAGGAGTGCTTGATTGTTCTAGGAACTAGAATTAAAGCATATTTATTGTTGCTTGAAGTATAAGAATTACCTTGTGTCTAATAGAGATGACATGAGAGATTTGCATGTTCAGGGTTCCTTGCCTCTAAGGTAGGAAATGCATGGAAGGCATCTCTCTTGTCCTGAGCTTGTGGAGGACGCTGAGGAGACAGAAGCTTCCTTCTACTCTCTGTGTAGTCATTCATTGCCTTAGGGTTACTGTGTGCCAGGCACTGTTCTTGGTACTGAGGATAAATCAGTGAGCACAACAGGGGAAAACATCCTCTGTCTTCATAGTGCTTATGAAGAGAAAGAATTAAAAATATATAAGCCATCAGCTATATATTATGTCAGAAGATGATAAATGGTATGGAGAGAAATACGGCAGGAAGAAGGATTGGGAGTATCAGAGTAGGGTTGGGGGGTGGTGAGAGAGATTTAAAATAGTGTTCAGAAAACGCTTCACTGAGATGTAATATTTGAGCTAAGATATGAAGAAGCCAAAAGAGCGAATCATGTGGACATGAGAGCAAGCAGAGGGAACACAAGGACAAAATCCCTCAGGTAGGGGCTTGCTTGGCAAGAAGACCAGTGAGACTGCAGGAAGCAGGGGGTGAGGTCAGAGAGGCAATGGGGTCACAGATTGTGTAGGACTTTGGTTTGGTGCATGTGGAGTTGTGCCACTCAGACCTCACCTCCTTCAAGGAAAGTCTGGATGCCCTCCTGAGGGACTGTGCTCCTTCAAGGTCTGCCTTGGCTGCAGAGCTGCCTCTTTTGAGGCTGCCCTTCGTCGGGCAGCCCCAGACCGATAACCGAGCAAGGTGGGTGGACAAAGGCCCAGCTGCTCAGCCCTTGGTGGTTACCTGGATGACCCATATGTGCTCCAGACTCTCTGCTGCCTGACTGAGGCTTTGCTGGGCCTTCCTTACAGTTGGGCTCTTCCCTGCTCAGTTCTGCCTCCTTTCCCTTCCCTTCACAGGGGTTGATAAACATCTTGTGCCTCAGATCCTCTCTGAACATTTGCTTCTGGAGACCCAACTGGTGACCATGAGATGGAAAATGTGAGAGACAGTGGTAGAGGTACAGTTCACTGTGCACTAACACAGTGGGACGGTTTAGTGTACAGGTTAGGGTACGACAACGGTTTAGGGTGAGCGTAAGTGTTAGGGTACACTGTGCACTCACACATGTGCACACCCCCCCCCCCCCCGCCCACATACCCACACCTACACATGCGCCTCTCCTTTGTTCTGAGCCAGGGCTGAAAGAATTGATTAGGTAATTAAGTAATGTTGTCAGAACACTACTGGAAGCTTTGGGCCTGGCCTTTAGGTCCAAAGACCTCCTATTGTCTGACTGTAGTGATTGATTAAGTGCATGGACTCAGGAATGGGATGCACTGGGTTAGAGTTTCATTTACTAGCCATGTGACCTTGGGCAGGATGCTTAGTCTATCTGTGCCTCCATTTCCTCATCCATAAAATGAGATTTTGGTGTTATAAGAGTTTATATTTGCAAAATTCTTAGAACTGTGTCTGGCACATAGTGAACGCTAGACAGATGTTTGTCAGATAAGAAAGCCAGTTCTATTCAAGTCAAATGTGAGAGGGTGCATTTTGCATATGGTTCAGATTCCTTTTTGGGGTCAGGTATGTTTCAGTTTTTCAGCTGAGTGGAGGGGGAAGAGGACTGATTTGGGTTCAGGGTAGTAACAGAGGTGAGAGCGTTGGTGGAGTTGGAGCTATACTATTTTTTTTTTTTTCTTGCGTTACGTGGGCCTCTCACCGTCGCGGCCTCTCCCGTTGCGGAGCACAGGCTCCGGACGCGCAGGCCCAGCGGCCATGGCTCACGGGCGCAGCCGCTCCGCGGCATGTGGGATCTTCCCAGACCGGGGCACGAACCCGCGTCCCCTGCATCAGCAGGCGGACTCTCAACCACTGCGCCACCAGGGAAGCCCTGGAGCTATACATTTAATCAAGGCCTTTCCATAGAATGTGTGAGTTATTAAAAAAAATACAAAAAATATGTTCTATAAAGGATATATAAAAATAAAGTGCTACTCCTTTAAAATGAGACTGAGGTTCACCCTCTCCTCAAAATTACTGTTGATAGAGTTAGTATATCAAAGTGCATGAATCCACCTTCATACTGAGGCACTGAGGACCACTGTCCTGGATTGCCATTGCTGACCATAAGCTTCCTATATACCTGAACAAGGCATTGAAGGAAGGCCCAACTAAAGACGGATGTTTTGCTGATGTGAAAGGTAATGACAGTGACAAATGAGACCTCCCAGTGGACCATAGCGAGGGTTAGCAGCAGGAAATTGCATCGGCTCAGTGATTAAGGCAACACCAGCAGTCAGAAGACAGCAGGGCAGGTGGCCTTGGTCTTGCTGCTGCTTCATCTGATCTGTCACACAGGGTGATGAGTCTGAGATGTGTCTGCCAGGCCCACAAACATGATCTTCCCCTGCTTCCCTTTTTCCCTGAGGGTAAATGAGCAAGAAGAAATTTGGAACATCCGGATTATTCAGTGTCAGAGCCAAAGCAGCACACCCACTCTCCTTGGATGTTGAAGGCAAGTTAAAATTGCCTCTGACAAAACATTTTGTGACGGTCTTACTCATTCATTTTAATTCAAGAAAAATTAATAAGCACCTACTATGTACCAGGCACTGGGCTTGATGCCAGGGATACAAAGAAGAATGAGATAATTTCTTGTCTTCAAGGAAGTCACAGTCGAATGGAAGAGGTGACTAAGTAAAGACAAGGGTTGTTCCATCCTTTTGTCTCAGGGATGACCAAGAACCTAAATGCCATAGCTATTATAAGAGAACTGGAGAAATCACTTAATCCAGCAAGTTGGTTGATTGATGTTCTTATTTAACTACTCCATGGAGTACTAGATAAGCAATTTATTTCAAAAAGTTCAGTCTTAGTAGGAAAAAAATGTTAAACAAAAATCCAAGAATGACATTTTCACATTTGGGTATTACCATCTGGGACCCTAAGTCTTGTTTCTAAGATCCTGGACTGACAAGCAGGAGAGGGCTAAAGACTCTGTGGGGAAATCAGAAGTTGACCTGGCAAAGTCCAGAACCAAAGGAGGCAGAAGCTTTCACCCAGGCCTGGAAAGGATCTCTATATTCACCTTACCAACTCCTCATGAGGGAAGAGAGTCCAAAGCCTGGATTCTGTAACTCAAGATGTGTGACCCAAGGACCCAAATATTGCAGCATTCATATTGCAGCCAAAGGCTTCTGATTTGAAAAAGAAAAAAAAATTATTGGTATATTATATACCTTCAGAAAAGTGCAGCTGTGTTGAATGTATAGCTTGGTGGCTTTAAACAGATGGTGATACCCATGAAATCACCACCATGTCATGATATGGAAAATTTCCAGTACTTGGAAGGCTTCCTTGTGCCCACTTCCAGTCAAATCACCCCATCCCACAAACATGACCATGACTCTAATGTCTATTACCATAGATTCATTTTGCATGTTATTGAACTTCATATAAATGGAATAATGCAGTTTAGAGTTTTTCATATCTGTCTTCTTTCCTCAACATCTGTCTGGAATATCATCTATGGTGTTGCGTGTATCAGTAGTACTTAAAATGTTGAACATCTTTTCGTATACTGATTGACCACTTGAATATCCTCTTTTGTGAAGTGCCTGTTCAACTTTTTGGCCAAATTTTAGTGGGTTGTCTTTTTCATTTTGATTTAGAGGAGTTCTTTAGACTGTCTGCATGCAAGACTCTTGAGTTTTAATCTACTTCTCTTTTTCTACAAGTGGGTCAGTTTGTTTCCTGAGCCCCCTCCTCCTTTTCATTCATTCCTCTTAGATTTCCAGAACTCTCAAATGTAAGCTCCCCTAGTGGTTCTCTACTTTTGTGGGACTAAAATTGCTCCCAAAAGTGAATTCATGCTTAGATATAAGTGAATTAATGCTTAGATATTAATGGAAATTCTTTGTTACTTTAACCCCTAGATATTTATCTTTTGAAAGGAAATGAAACAAATCAACAGAATACTGATGGTGGAATTTCAGAAACTGGGAAGCTGATGGAGAATTTTTTGAGGGAAATTGCGGGGCAAGAATGACCAACAAGAGGTATTTTTTATATCTCTGAAATCCAACATTGCTGTCATTTCTTAAACTTTTCTTTGAATGTGGGCCAATTAAATGCTGGACAAAGGAAAAAGACACTTATTCGTCAACAAATGATTGCTTCATTAAAAAAAGAGAAAGGATTAAGGAATATAGGGCTAAACCTGGATCACTGGTTTCAGGACTATTTTCAAAGATTGGGCATCAGTGGTTAACACCAACCTGGGAACCTTACGGTGTGATGTTCCAGGGAGGCTTGTTGTCCTAGAAACCAGGCTTCATGTTGCAATAATGACTTGTTAGGAGATAATAAAACATGCTTATTAAGTTAATGAGCCGTGTTACATTGGGAAGTGGAGTCTAACACCTTATAGGCAAGAAAATGATTTAAAATAACTTGAAAGTGAAAGCAAAACTCAGAAAAAAATAAGAAATATCATTGAAGGCAATTTTAGTGATGACAAAGAGGGCCAAAAATAGTGAAAAAAATTAAAATAGAGGTGTGTGTGTGTGCCTAGCCAGACCCAAAGCAGTCTCTGGTCATTCTCAAGCTGAGAGTTTGCTAGAAAAGAAAACAGGGTTTGGAGATGACCAGCCTAAGCAAACTGTATTATTTAATCTCTCACTATAAAACCAGTTCTCAGTTATGTGTGCTAAAAAAAAACCCACCACAGGCACAGATTTGAGAATCTTAGTCTGTTTCTGCCATAAATATTTTACTCCTCAAATAGTTATTGGTCATTAACAGTTGGGTAACTGTGATAGATAGTTATCATACAGTTTTGTCAATTCCTTAATTAAAGTATTTATTAACTATAATAGGAGACCAGAAGAGAGGTTCAAAGCAGTCTGTGAGGATTAGGGGAGCTTTTGCATTAATTTTAATTTATTTCCCCATTCAAGAAGTATTCATTGAGCATCTACCTCATACCAGCATCAAGATAGATGCTGAAGATACAGCTTTGAACAGAAAGATGAGCCTTTGTTTTCGTGGAGCTGGCACTTTAGTGGGAAAGACAGAGGAGATGACTTTAAACCGTGTCTTGAAGTATTTTTTTGGTGAAAAGGGAGGAAAGCCATTCCTGTAAGGGGCTCCTATAGATAGAATTACAGTTTGGAAAGAGATTGGTGAATTTGCAGAACTGCAAACAGGGGGGTGTGGGCTGACGTCATGTGGAATGCATGCGATGAGAATCCAGTGAAGTAGATGCTTCTAGTAATGTTGCAGTTAAATCTACCAGGGGCTGGGATAGCTAGCTGCATCTAGCTGTCTCTCTGTTTATCATCCTATCTATGTAAGGCCTACTCTATGGATGGCACTAATAAACACTGGGGGAATTCATACAGCAGTGAATATGACAGGGTCCCTATCTTATCCTTAAAAGTTCTTAGAATGTAGGAATGTCATATCCCAATGACATGAAGGTGAGAGTAGCTGAGAGGTAGATGAAAATGGAAGGAGCTAGATTCAGGGTTTGACCTGGCTCCATTCTATCCTAATCAAGATAGAATTTTAAACTCTTTCATAGGGATTTCCCATCCTTTACCCTCAAGTGTTCAAAGACTTGTATAGCAGTTTTGGGCTATTTGTCTCTACTGAGAGGTGTCAGAGCAGACAAAAAATAAGCCTATTAAAGTGAGAAGAAGAAAATGGCCCTTTGGTTTTCTAGTTGACTATGTTCTGGTCAAATAACTTTTAAGTATCTGATTCAAAGGGGTTAATTTAGGGTTACATTTATTATATATCCTCTTAAATGCCCTTCAGAAGCATTGGGTATATATTAGTGAGCTTTTCCTGCAGTAACAAACAACCGCCAAATTTCAATGGTTTATAATATTTATTTCTCACTCATGTGTTTACAGGTTGGTTGTAGCTTTGCTCAGCTCTGCTTGGCTGCTCTGGACTGGGCTCCAGGCTGTGGACTGGGTTCAAGTCTGTTTCATATATTCTTTCATTCTGGGGACCTAAGTGGAATGAGCAGCCATTATGTAGGGAAAGTTTTCTTCATGGTGGAGGGCTGGAGCTCAATGAGTGATAGAAACTTGTACTAAAAGTTTCTGCTTGGACATAAGTCATATTCACTCAAATTCCTTTTGCAAAGAAAGTCTTCTGACCAAACCCATAACTGGGCTGAGAAGTATACTCTTCCCACAGAGCAAGGGTGGGAGTAGGTAGCGTGAATGTTTGCTGGTAAATACAAGCTACCACAATGTAAGTATATATGTATTGTACTTTTTAAAATAAAATAACTTCTACAGATAAACTGAACTCGCTTTCAGAAGTGTTGTGATCAGAAGTTATTAGAAAATACTACAGTGCAAAGGAAATGTTCTAAAATTTTCTTTCATGCTATATTAGATGAGTTGATATTAGAAGAATATGCATTGTCATGATCTGAAATACTTGACTTGGGGTAAGATTGCTATGGGGGAAAAATTAAAATTTAGACTGTAATAATTTGGAGGTATCCATGTGTGAGAAATATCTGAGCAGTTATTCATTAATTTAGAACTGATGTAATAGTACTAATCATCCAGCCAGGATTAGAGTGATCCATAGGTCTTTAAACATAGGAACACATTTTTTTAGGGGGGAGGTTGGGATGGACTGAGGGATATGGTGAATATTTTACAGTGTAGACTAAGCTACCTATAACTGCAATGTTACTGGTACAGTCTTTATGTTTTGTTTGCCTTACAACTGATTTCCCCTGCAAAACCAGGTGGTATATTGTATGATTTCTGTTTTAACGAGTGACAGAAGTAGTCATTTTCCTGGTGTGTGGCAAAAGCATAAGTTAGTCCTTGTAATGGGACTGTAAATATGGCTCTGGCTGAGGTATGAACTTATGAGTTAAACTTGGTTATAGGATTAGGGATTAAAATTTAGAACAGCTTAACGGCAGTGTATGCTGTGTGGATATTTAAGTAATTGCAGGGCATTACACAGCATGATGAAGACACTGCATTTTCATCCCTTCTTGTACTTTTACGCTTTATGCCGACATTAGGTGTTGTTCTTAATGCGCAATGATGATGATTTTAGATTATTATTCACAATTCTGCAGCTTCACCGAACGCTACTTACAACTAAGCCACTGAGCAATTTTAATTGACTTAGAGATTACAATGACCCTCTCTAATTAAGATGTGTCACTGTGTACCACACTTAGAGAGACCTGCAATTCAGCACAAGGCAGCCCGTCCTGTCAGGGGCATCAAATTAGTTCTGTTTTCAAATACAGATGATGTACAACATTCCTGTAGAAAACTAAGAATTTACTGAGAGGATAAAGTAAAAAGCAGTAGAGAAGTTTGTTCTTATACCTAAAGAGAAATGAAAGTCCCCATTAATTATTATGAGGTCACTGGGATCCAACTGCTACTCTCCTTCCCTCCTCTTGTTTGTCTTTTGCCCATTGTAGTAGTTAGATTCCTTTCAGCTGCAATTAATGGGCAACCTAATTCAACCAATAAAGAAATTTATTATCTCACCTAACAGGTGGTTAACAGGTAGCAAGGACCTCAGGCATGAGGAAATCAGGATGCTCGCTCTGTTTCTCTGTTCTCTTGGCCTCTTCCCTCTTGTCTGCATTGTCTTTATTCTCAGGCTGGCTTCTCCCATTGTGTTAACATGCGTGCCAGCAACATCCAAGGAAGCATGCTTCCTTGGTCATGTCCAGAAGCAAATATCTCTTCTTGAATATGTCAGACACCTTAGTTATAACCCAATATCTATTCTTCCTTGTGATGGCTAATTCTATGTGTTAACTTGACAAGGCTAAGTGATGCCCAGATATCTGGTAAAATGTGTCTTCTAGAAACACACATTAGAAGAGATTAGCATTTGAATCAGTAGACTGAGCAAAGCAAATAATCCTCACCCATGCAGGTGGGCATCATTCCGTCTGCTGAGGGCCTCAATAGAACAAAAAGGAGGAGGGAGGGTGAATTTGCTCACTGTGTTGAGCTGAGCACCCTCAGACATCAGTGTTCCTGGTTCTTGGGCTTTAAAACTTGGACCAGGACTTACAAAGTTGGGCCACCCACCCACCTTGGGCTTTGGGACTCCTAATGGGACTTACACCATTGACTCCCCTGGTTCTGAAGCCTTTGGACTTGGACTGAATTAAGCCATTGGCTTTCCTGTTCTCCAGCTTGTGGGACTTCGTGGCTTCCATAATCACGTGAGTCAATTCCTATAACAACATTTCTCTTCCAATCTCTCTCTCTCCTTGTCTCTGTCCGTGTGTGTGTGTGTGTGTGTGTGTGTGTGTATATATATATATATATATATATACACACACACACACATACATGATGGAATGAGGGTTTGTTGGTGGGCTTAGTCCTTGAGATGGTCTGTTATGGAAAAGGGCAGTGCAGTAAGGTAGAAGTAGCTGGGACATCTGACAGTTTTGTGGAGGAGAGCTACCTTACCAGCTTGAATTTTACATTAAAGAGTAATAAGCTATCGGTTTTACTTCAAGTTTTTGTGAGTTAGGTTTAAGTTTTCTGAAAAAATTTCACTCTCCAGGTTTTGTGAATCACTTTAGATCACTCCTCATCCTTGGGGCAGAAATTGTCTCCAAGGGAACCTATGGAGTGTTTTAATTGGCTTAAACCTAGGTTGCTGAACCAATCACTGGCAAGAGGGATGGGATTACAATGATTGGTTAAGACACTAATTGCACAGAGGTGAAGAGATTGGGCTCTGAGTTCCTACTCGTGGTGTAAAAATTTTGCCTCCTTCACTGACTAGTTGTATGACTTTGGACAACTGCTTTATCTTTCTCTGTCTCAGTTTCTTCACTCAAGAGCAATGATGATAGCACCTACCATGTGGGTGACTGGAGGTTTAAATGAGAATAAGGTATTTAGCTCAGGGTCTGTTACAAAGCAGAGCTGACATCACAAAAGTCACTGCTGGTCACATGGGTCCCCAGCTTCTTTTCCAGCAGCGCCTTCATTTTGAAGAATGTGCAGGTGACACAGAAAAAGGGATTTTATTTTTTCTCATAGGTTGTGGACATCATTTTTTTAGATACCATCTCTCAGCAATGCTGATCAAGAACGTTCTTTATCCCAGGTTTTACTCATAAAGAAATTAAACACACACACACCCCCCCCCACACACATGCACTTTTAAAGTTTTAAAGCACACAGGCAACTTTAAAAGGGATCAATTTTGATGCCATTGGCAACAATTATAAACTGGCTTAACTGTAGCATGCCACCATTTGGGCAGCATTCATCTTAGATGACATTTTAGCTGAGGTCTCTGGGCAGATAAAATTGGAATGGCTGTGTACATAGGTATCAGGGATACCTGGTACCTGGAGGAATCTCTGCTAATGAGCCAGTTGGTTTAGGTTGATATAAGGAAACAGTCTCTAAAACTTACACATGTTTTAAAATTTAATCAGATGCTCATGGTCATGGTGAGTTGTTTTATTGGAGGTTTCCAAGCAGAGGGGGGACAATCATTTATCAGCAATATAATTGAGAGGTTCACACACAGAATGCATGGTTAGACTAGGTAACTGCTTTTATGTGAGCTGCTCTGATTATGTCTTAATTCCTAGTCATGTCAACATAAATATGACCTTCATTTAGAATTTGATCTATCAACAGGCCATTGTAACTCTTCACTTGGTGAGTTGTCAATGCCAGTCAAGAATGTGTAATTCCTCAGAAAAGCCAGCAGTTAAAACTACTCATTCAAAGACAAAGCTTAATCACCCTGAAGCTATAGTTATTGAAATAGTAATTGAAAAGGACCTTAATATGACAAAAAACAAATAAAAATTGATGAGGCCAAGTGAAAGGTAAACAGTCCTTTGGAGAGAATTTAAAAATTTTCATACATTTACCTTTACTCACTACAAAGACAAGGCAATTACAAGACTTTTGACTTTTTAATTATATTGTTGCCACATATTTTAACTTTAATGTTTTGAAGAGTCTTGGATGAAATTGTTTTAATTGAGGCCAACTCAATTTTTGGTTATTATTTATAATTAGGTGGAATTTTCTCTTAATGTAATTTTGCTATAAAGCCTTCAAAACAGCTAAAAGAAAAGCTAGCAGTATATGCAATGAACAGTTATTTATACAACCCTATTTTCTCATCTAATGGACTTAGCAATAAAAAATTAAGGGGAGGAAGGAAGCTAATATTCATTGGGCCATCACTCTGTGAGGTGACTTGCACTGCACACAGTATCTTATTCAGCTTCTAAGTAACTGATGAGATAGATATTGAACCTATTTTATAGACAAGACCTTTCAGAAACATTAAATATCTTGTCCAGGATAAGCCAATACATGCTGGAGCCAAGATTTTGACTTAAGAGTTGCTTGAATCTACATAAAATCCATCTCTGTTACTCTAAGGTGGAGACCTTGCCGCCTCAAACTCAAGTGTGTTCACCGACTAGCCAGGGACATAAATGAGTGACTGTGAACGGTCGGTGGTAGGGGACGTGAGTCATGTAGAGGCTGAACTGGGGGGTGCCAATGGCACCTGAAGGCATTCACATTAAATTAAAAAATCACTTCAGCAGCTAGACACACTTATTTCCTAGACTCATCAAGCATGCATGCCAAGAGTTTGCAACCTCTGAAATGCTGTTTCATGCTATAGACTGAACAAATAATTTGAGAGACACAATCAAAATGCAATTTTGTTTCGGTCTCCCCTGATTTCTCTAAAATTGCATTTAATGGAAGAGACTTTTCCACTGAAAACTGTAGGCAGGTTCAAAGGACTTTTGGTAAGTAAAAGACCTGCCTACAACGGATTTAAGGCATAAACATTCTCAGTTCAGAAATTAGAGTCTTCAGTCCTCCACAATAATCAAAATTTCATAATTGATCTGTCAACCATCTTCTCTTTTCCCTCAGCTGGTCCCTTGCTCTGTGAGAGAGTGTCATGGTCCTTCTTTTCTTTCTTCTTCACCTCTTCTCTCAACTCGCAGGTGAAGGGTGTAAAAGCTATAATAAAGTTCTTACCTGAAATGGTGCTGCTTTGAGCTGGCTCAGGCAGACTTGAAGTTCGTTCTCTGTGAGGTTCTTTCAAAACTCCTTCCGTGATCCCCATCTCTAGGAACTTCTCACCTGCATCTGCCTTGGAAGGAGGAGGGGGGATGCAAATTGATGTCAGTGGATGTTTGAGCCTCCATCTGTAAGCCCTAGGATTTCTGACTTTTACCTGAGCTTTCTGTTGCTGAGTCTTTCCTCACCTACTGACCCCACACTGGTTCTTCGTGGTGCACAGCAATTCCCCTCTGTAGTAGTTGGTCACTTCTCTGCCCCTCTGGATCTCCCAGGTTAGGAGTCAGCCCCCGGTCCACTCTGCTGCAGAGTAAGGGAGACATACATCACATGTAATGGGCTCTCCGACTGTCCCACTGAAGCCCCCTGCCCCTGCTTACTAGGCTTTAGGTGAGGGTGCAGTTAGGAGAGGGGTAGTGGAGGCTGAGACTGTTGTTGGGTCCAAAAAAAAAAAATCCTTCCTTCGACCCCCTTTAAAAAGAACCTTTAACCTGGTTGACTGGTCCAAGAGTCAGGGGACTAGTTTTCATAATTTTCTCTGTAAATTCTTCATTTTGATTTATTGCATCTCAGTGCCCCAGGTGAAATTTGGTAACAACTGTCCCTCTAGGTAAGGCTGATGCAGGCTGAACAGAACAAAAATAGTTTCATAAATCTAGTAGAACCTTGGAAAACAGGATCTAGAAGAGATTCAAGGAGGACCCTTAGGTGGGCTTTGTGGGATCTATAAACCTCCCGGAACTATGTGCAAAATTTCAATGTATGTGTGCAAGTGTGTGTTTTTAGAGGGTTTATGGCCCCAAACAGGTTAGAAAGCTCTGGGAAAAAATGTGGTAGTGTTTGTGCACATAAAGTACTTTTTTGGGGGGTCAATATATCCATACAGGAGTACAGGAATAACTGGACTGCTTACTCAAGTTATGCTGTAACTGAGTGAAGTCAAGGAGGTTGTGGATGTCAGTAACTTTGGACCCTACTCCATTCTTTTCCTCAAAACTTATGACTTTTAATTCCCTGGTTGTCAAAGTTAAACTAGTTTTAAAATTGTTAATATCAGCCTCTTTCCCCTTGCTTTAAAAAAAAAAGTAACATGGTGGCAGTAGGGAAGGGAAATTAAATCATACTTTTTACACTAAACACCATTATCTCTTACATGTGTATTTTTGGTAATATCCATTTTTTTTTGGTTATTTTATTCCCAAACTGCTACTAAGGAATTTACAACCATAGAATCTTTTAATGCAGTTAAGGGCAGAAACTATTAAGGCAGCAAAAATAGAATTAGGAAAAGAAAATCCTCATCAAGTAATGGAGCAGTTAAGATGTTCTAATTAAAATTATAATTGTAAGTGGAGTGCATGAAGATAACTTAAAATTTTTTCTCATTTGTGCATTTTTGGTCTATATTTTAATTCACTATACCTTATACCTAAATTTCCATATCTTATTGAATCTATGCTGACCCCTAAATAAACTATCAAGGAGTTTTAAAAATGAAACTTCAGCAATACCAGTAAGCAAGGTATTAATGAAGGCATTATTTTTATATAGATTTTTCTCTGCTGTCACTTTAAAGCGCTTTTAAAAATTCTTCTGAAACATAACTTCTTCTTTGAGACAGGAAATAAGTTGCAACACAATTCAGGAATCCTTGGTGTTACCTACACTCAGCCTCCTTTCACAGACCTTCACTATGTCTTTCAAACACTTTTTGCTCCCTCCCCACCTCATTCTCTTCACCCTTGGTACATAATTTTGCTGCATTGCGGCTTTAGAAAGTACAACCCTTGAGGTAGCAGCTTTATCACCTTCTACAGTTAAAAGCACATAAAACTCTTCCATCCTTTTCCACTGTTTTAGAGACAGAGGTAGCTTCTTTTCCTTCCATCTCAGCCCTCACTTGTGCTGGGCAACCTGTGTCTTCCTGTCTCTCCTCACTGATTTTACACATCAGTTTTCCTGTCTCTCATCTCTTCTAATGCTCCATCTTTTCCAGTACTTTCATTTGAGCTTACGAACATGTTTCTGTATTCTCCATCCCAAAAAGGACTTATTGGTCATCCTAATGTCTCCTTACCCACTTCTACACCATTCTTGTCATTCATTCTCTCCACTTTTTTCAATTCACATTTACTCCTTCATCCTTTGCATGCCACCGACCTACAAACTTGGCAGGTGAAAGCCATTTTAAAGGAAAGACAAAACAAACAACCAAAATAAAGACAATGTATGGCATTAGCATCCTTCCTAGCCCTTCCCATATATGTCATATAGTTTACAACTTTGTCCTCACAGAGTAATACAATCCTGTTTCTTTTTGCTGAACATAAGGCCTGGTATATTGTAGATGAGCATCAGATATTAAATAAAATTTGTTTTTTGCATTATATCAGTTACCTATTGCCATATAAATACTGTGTAATGACCACAAAACCTCTTGTGACATGCAGCAGTAAATATTCCATGAGTCTATAGAGTTCAGCTGGTCTGGGGTGGGCTCAGTTGATCTCATCTGGGCTTCTTTATGTGGCAGTCATGGGCCATCTAGGGCAGCTCTGCTGATCTTGGCTGGGCTCTCTTATTTGTCTGAGAGTTGCCTGGCTGCCAGATGGCTTAGAATGGCCTCAGCTCAGACAACTGGGGAGACCTGGCACTACTCACATGTCTTGGCCTTCAGCAGGCTCGCCTGGAATGATTTTCATGAAGATGGCCAAGGTGCTAGTGTGAGGACAAGTACACTGCAGAAGTACTTTTCAAGACAAGTTCTGCCATGGGTTGCTAACATCCCATTGTTCAAAGGCAAGTGCCTTGGCTGAACTCAGAATCAAGGGCAGGAGAGTCATCTTGTCTCTTTTTTGAGAGTAACTGCAAAGCCTCATGGGAAAAGGTGTGACCCTAGGAAAGGATAAAAAATTGGGGTCATTAATACAATCAATCCACCAAACACATGATCTTCAGATTGATCATCTGATTTGTTTGCATCACTATTCCTAAACATCTCCCAATTAGGAAGCAATTGGTTGCTTTCCTTTTTTCACTCATATAGAAAAATCTTGAATTAGTCAGAAGCATGTTAAGCAATTCTCCTATTGAATTTATTCCTTTGTATATCATTAAGTGGCTCAAACAAACCAAGGTTTATTTCTCCTACACAGCAAATTCGGAGGTTATGTGCTGGTTGTTGGCATTGATTCGGTGGTTCACTGATTTCAGGGCCAGTGTTTCTACGATCTTTCTCTTATGTCCGGAAGATGGCTGCTACAGCTTCAACTACCACTTTCCCATTTAAAGTAGGAGGAAGGAGAAAGAAAGGTGCACCCAGCAGACTTGCTCTCACTTTCCTTAACTAGAACTGTGATATGTGGCCACACCTGGCCAGAAGATGGCACACAGGAAAGGGTTAAGGATGAGTCAGTGATTCTGCAGTGTCTGCCACATCTAACATACAGTCCCAGGAGTGGGCTGATCAGGTCAAGGTGCCATGAATTTATTTTTACCTTCCTTACTACATATTTTTATAGTCCTTTTCAAATGGATTTTCCAGTTCACAGTGCCTTTGGCAGCACCTTTACCATGCTTTCATCACAACCTGGCCAACATGCTTTGACCACTAATGAAGTTGAACATATACAACATGCTATTCAATAATTTTTTTCTGAAATTTTTCCATTTATATTCTTTTTCTTTTTAGAAATTGCTTTCTTATACATTTAAATATGCTCTTCAAAAATTAAAGGTATTAACTCTTGATGTGGAGGAGAAAAGCTTCCACTCTAATATTTAAACTCTAAGTCTTCTCAAAAATTATTTAATTTGACTGTAAAATAAAGGATACAAAATCTAATACCTCTTTTCCCTCTGGTTTGGTTTAGATCCAGATTTTCTTTCCTCTACTCTTAGCTGTTGCAAACATTATCCATTGGCTGGTAGAATATGTAGAAAACATATTTGTTGAGGCATTTGGGGTTATAAGTACAAACAGTTTTGGCTGGATTTATAAAGACAAGCCCCTTTGAAAAAATATTTAGCAAGTTAATTAAAAAAAGTATCCATCTAAACTTGTTGAGTCAGAGATTTTAATTCCACTATGATTTTCTCAGGGGCAATCTCTGCGAGCTACTTAAAATGACAAGAAATACCTTTTCAGAAACATTTCTTCTTTAATTTTTGCAGAGATCGCTTTAATAATCCTATATGCTGTGATGGGCTGGGATATATAGTATAGTTTTAGATGCTAATCTTTTCCTCCCTTCTCAGCCAGACATGAAAAAGGGTCCAGATTTTCCCAGTGTTTGACCCTCCGCAGAGGGAGGAGACTAACAGACTCAGGGGTGGGGAAGATTGGTAGATGCTGCAGCTGGGAGAAAAAGGGCCAGCCACTAACTAGAGCTTGACAAGTAACTTACAGAATCCTGCCTTTAAAGGCTATTATCATTATACACTTGTCAGTGGCTTTTAGTTGTTATAATACATAAAAGCTTAACAATGATTTTACTTTGAGCAGTGGCAGTCATCACTGTGGAGATAGACTCTAAGCTGATAAATGCTCTGCTTAAAACCAGAGGATCTGATTCATTACCTAGTTCCAAACCCCAGTGTGACATGGTAGCATAATATTTTAGCTTTAGGGGTAGTGTTGTTGTAGTTTTATTGGTATGGTGTTTTATTTATAATCTTAGCTACCATACCCCTTCTCTCTAACTATCCATCAACTTTTATATGTACAGCTAAAGAGCATAGAAATCATCTTTCATAAAATTAAACCTAAATCCCTTAAATTTATTATATACAATCTAGCTCATGGCAGCCCTTCCATACGGTCAACTAAATATTAGTAAACAGAACACTACATAAGAAAATTAGATTCTGTTATGAGTTAGACAAGGCTAATAAAAAAAACCCTACTGGTTTCTATTTTAGATAGGTTGGGATTTAAGTGAGGATTACTAAATTTTATTGTATCTTTAGAGTACTATTCTGACATTTCTAGTGATCTCCATAAACTTTCATTGCCCTATAACAGTTTATTAAGCTACTGGGTCTTCATAAATATGCAAACTACCTTACTAAGATTGTTTGCCATGATTGCTCATTAATTTGGTATTGAAAGGGCACTAACCCAGTCAATAGAAATGTCTAGTGGTGGAATGGTCTGTGGCATTCCTAATCTTGAAGCTTATTTGTCTTAAAGGGGGTCATAAACTATTAAAATAATAGAATCACATTATTTGCATAAGTAGGATTACTCTTTTGTTCATTGCGCTTGATATCTTTTGTGTAGTTACATTTCACAAACCTGTAAACAGTCCTAATAGATGTAAGTTTGCCTCCTGGTAATTTTGTTTTATTACATAGGCAGTTATTGTTTGGGAAATAAATTGCTGGCAGATTAAATGGACAAAAAAATTGGTCTTAGAGTGGATCAGGAAAAATGCATGTTTATTAAAGAAACTCTAGAACGAAGAATTTATTTAGAATAAGGTCTAATTTCCTAAAGAGAGAAAGTTTATATGAATATTAAAAAAAGGTGTTTTATTAGTTTATTTAACTTTTAATTTGAAGTAATTATAGATTCATAGGAGGTTACAAAGAAATGTACGGGGAAGTCCCACGTATCCCTTCTAAACATCCAATGCCAATATCCCACACAACTACAGGATAATATCACAGCCAAGAATATGATATTGGCACAGTCCATACAGATTATTCCAACCTCATCAGTTATATATGCACAATTTGTGTGTGTGTATGTATGTAGCTCTATGCAATTTTGTCACATGTGTAACTTCTGTAACCACCACCACAATAAAGATACTCAACTGTACCATCACCACAAAGCTCCTTTGTGTTCCCCCCTTATAGCATTCCCATCTCCTCCCCTTTTCCTACCCTCTGGCAACCATTAATCTGTTCTCCATTTTTATAATTATGTCATGTCATGATTGTTACAGAAACGGAATCTTGCAGTATGAATCCTTTTGAGATTTACTTTATTCACTCAGCATCATTTTTTTTTGGAGGTTCATTTGGGTGGTTGCATGTAGTAGATCATTGGTTTTTGTGGCTGAGTAGTATGCCATGGCATGGATATACCAGTTTGTTGAACCATTCATCCTTTGAAAGGCATCTGGGTAGTTTGTAGTTTTTGGCTCAGATAAATGAATCTGCCATGAACATTTATGTATAAGCTCTTCTGTGAAAATAAATGTGTATTTCTCTGGGATAAATGATCAATAGTACAATCACTGTATCATATAATAATTCCGTTTTCAGTTGGGAAAGGAACTGCCAAACTATTTCTCAGAGTGGCTGTGCCATTTTACATTCACCAGTAATGTGTGAGTGATCCAGTTTCTCTGCATCCCTGCCAGCATTTGACATTTTTCATGTTAGCTATTCTGATAGGTCTGTAATGATATCTCACTGTGGTTTTAATTTGCATTTCTGCTGGCTACTAGTGTTAAACACATGAGTTTCTTTTTTTTTTTTAAAGACTGCTTCTCTTTAAGATTTTTAGATACTATATTAATCAAGGATTTGCAGAGGAACAGAATCAGTAGAATATGAGAGAGAGGGAGAGAGGCATTTAGTTTACTTGAAGGAATTGGCTATGCAAGTGTGGGGCTGGCAAGTGTAAAATCTATAGGACAATCTGCAGGTTGCAGATTCAGGTAAGAACTGATGTTGTAATCTTGAGTCTGAAGGCTGGAAACTCAGGTAGAATTTCTATGTTGCAGTATGGAGGCAGAATTTTCTCCTTTGGGACACCTCCGTTTTGCTCTTAAGGCTTTTAAATGATTGGATGAGGCCCACCCACATTACAGAGGGTAATCTGCCTTACTGAAAGTCAACTGATTGTAAATGTTAATCACATCTAAAAAATACCTTTACATTAATATCTAGATAGTATTTGACCAAACTAGTCTAGCCACCATAGTCTAGCCAAATTGATGGATACAATTAACCATCACAGATACTTTTCATTGAAGGGATGCTTTTTTATTAGTACAATTTATTTATTTAAAAATTATGGAAAATATATTTGCCATTTTAACCAGTTTTAAATGGATAGTTCAGTGACATAAGTACGTTCACATAAGTATTTCACACTGTTGTGCAACTGTCACCATCAACGGTCTCCAGGACTCTTTTCATCTTGCAAAACTGAAATTGTATTCATTGAACAATAACTCCCTAGTTCTCCTCCCCTGCAGTCTCTGGTTATCACTATCCTACTGTCTGTCTTCATGAATGAATTGGACCACTCTAGGCAGCTCATAAGTTGAATCATACAACATTTCGTCTTTTGTGACTGGCTTGTTTCACTGAGCCAAATGTCTTCAAGGTTCACTCATGTTGTAGTATGTGTCATAATTTCCTTCTTTTTAAGGCTGAATTATAATTGTATGCCACATTTTGTTTATCCATTCATCTGTGGATGGACACTTGGATTGCTTCCACCTTTTGGCTATTGTGAATAATGCTACTATGAATATGGGTTGCAATGATCTTTTTGCACCCTGCTTTCACTTCAGAAGTGGACTTTTCAACCCCGAAGTGGAATTGCTGGATTGTGTGGTAATTCTATGTTTAATTTTTTGAGGAAACTCCGTTCTGTTTTCTATAGTGGCTGTACCATATTATATTTGCACCAGCAGTGCACAAGGATTCCAATTTCCTCATCCTCACTAACACTTGTTATTTTCTGTGTTATTTGTTCTTAAAAACTTTTTACTTGACTTTGGTCATTTAATAGCAGCATCTAGCTTCATTAACAAATTTGCTTGTTAAATAGCACTTTTTGGAAAGAGCATATGAGGACATGTCAGGAGACTGGATTTCAGTCTTGACTCTGCAGTTTAGAGCTGAGCTACCTTGGGCAGGTGGCTAAATGTTTTTCTTGATTATCAAACAGGAATAATATCCACATTGGGAAGGTGAAGTGAGGTTTTAGTTGTTTAGCATACAGATGCAAAGCTTATTCTTATTATTGTTGCTGTTGTTATTACTGTGTTTCCTGAAACATTCTACTAAACAGAGTGCATTGTCCTAGTTTTTTGTAAATGATAATATGACAAAAATGTAGCCTCTAATAAGTCTTTGCTCCTTTATTTCAGTTTCTCACCCAGTATTTAATTACCCACATATCTTAAGAATGGTTTTATCTTTGATAATTATATTAATACATAATAAATAGTGACACATAATTTTCTAGATTTCTATATACTTTCTTACCAAACTATTTTATTTTTAACCTCATGACAGTCCCAGGAGTTGTAATGGGTTGCTCTGTCATTGTACAAATGAAGACACCAGCCTTCAGCCAGGACAGCATTGTGGAGGGGAGCCAGGCAGAGGGAACCTGGGCTGGGATGGTGTCCTCTGTCTCCCCAGTCTCAGCACATGTAGTTTCATGCGTGCCATCTTCCAGAAATGTAATCTTATCCTCTTGATCTGATAAAGTTTTTATTTTGGCTTTATTCATACTGATTGTCAGAACAATTGCTAATAGGGGCTACCTTTACATGATGTCACATTTTATTCAGCTAATTACTTTTAGGGGAATTTTTGACCATACCATAAAATCATATGATGTGAAAACATTTACTACTGTCAGAATATATCCCAAGAATCCATACATTTTATTTTTCATGGCCACTCAATATATTTGTATTACATTTGTAACATATCCACCTAAATATCTTATCCGTGAAAATGTAAGGGGCAACTTAAATGTGCTTTACATTTCCGACTCTTGATATAAAATGAAAGCAAAACCAGAATAAACCAATCCCACTAAAACAATCACCGCTTCCACCAACACCACACCTGGGCAGCTACACACACTTCAGAATGTGTATGTGTGTGTGTGGGGGGAGGAGCAGGGAGAATTGATAAGTGGGCAGGACCCTGCAATTTTATAGCCACTTTGAAAAGTCCAAGTTTGGTTGGAGTTCTTTTTATGACATTTTCTTGGGGCTAAAATCTGACGCTACATTGTTCTTGATTCTGCTGGAAACTTCAGTACTCTGGTTTCCACATCTCTTTCTCTTTCTCTCCCCCACCCCATAGATTCAGCACAAACTCTGCTAATCTAACTTCCCAGATGGTTTGTGGGGTGGGGTGGAGTGCTGTGGGTAACCCATGGAAATGATAGCGCTGTCAGAAGTGTAAGGAGTCAGCTATGTCCACTAGGAAATGTCCTGCATTTCTATTTGGTCTCAGTAGAAGACTGCAAGAGAAATTCTGGATACCATTGGCACCCACCCTTCTGTACTCCAAGGTTCTCTTCTCTTCTTTTTTGGCGGTATGCAGGCCTCTCACTGTTGTGGCCTCTCCCGTTGTGGAGCACAGGCTCTGGATGCGCAGGCTCAGTGGCCATAGCTCACGGGCCCAGCCGCTCCGCGGCATGTGGGATCTTTCCGGACCGGGGCACGAACCCGTGTCCGCTGCATCGGCAGGCAGACTCTCAACCACTGCGCCACTAGGGAAGCCCTCTCTTCTCTTCTTTACCTCCTTTCTTTACTTCATCTCTTCTCCTTAGTTTGTGGGCACAGGAGCATGTAGTAGTAATGAAGTCAGTTGACAATGAAGGTTTTATCGCTGGAAGAGGAGGCATCCTCATTCTTTACTTGGCCTCAGAGAGTGACTCTGTGACAGATCATCCATCCTGCAAATGCAGGCTCTTCTTCAGTGGAAAATGAGAACATAAAGAATCAGCACAAGTCAATCACCTCTAAAGGGAAAAGTAACTAAAGGGGCTACGTTAGGTGGATTAGGACAACACAGCACTAAAGGGGAAAACTATTTCTAATAATTCTTGTTCCTTCCTTTTGGGTTTTCTTATCCTTTTATTCCTAGCCTTTCCTAGCCTGATTTGTTCTGTTTTCTCTGGGGGGGGGAAAAAAAGGAAAAATTTGCATTTGTATTTATTCATGTCAACTGAAAAATAAATGAAAAAAACAGTTGGATATCTATAACATACATTGGTGAAAATTTTTACTTACTATCAGAAGAACTGATTTTGGCCCAATTATTCAGAACGTGTATTGTGTTATCGACTTTATTTAGTTTTCCATAAACTTTCTTTCGTTTGGTGGTTATGAATTAGAAGCAGGGATGTTGACGCCATTCTAAATAATCTGATCTTTATTCGCACTGGTGCCTCTTGGGAGGTGACTATGATCTGGTGGTTAGAAAATCCAATTTTTCTTCTATCCCAAAGGAAAAGCAATTGGTAAGTGATCACCTCAGCGGAAGACAGGAGAGTCTTGATAAAATATTTCATTTGTACTTTAAAAAACTGCTGTAAGAATGTGACTGTCAGATTTTTACTGACAAAAATGGAAAATCAGTGAAGTAGAAGGCAGGGTAACTGGGCACTGTTCCTACTTAACTAGCTGAGTGACCTTGGGTAGTCATTCAAACTTTCTCCTTTTCATCTATGAGATCAGGCTAAGAATATCTTCTATACCAGTTTCTTATAACATTTTTAAAAAAAAGGATCATAAAAAAAAACTACTTGAAAGCAATTTGAAAAGTAATTATAAAGTATACTGCTTGTGTAAAATAGCATAATAATATTATTGAGAGGAAAACAGTGAATTTACTTTTACTGTTGCCAATGCTAAATAGGTTTAAGTGGCAGATTTTTATTGCACATTAGAGGTTTATTTTGGGAAATATTCATGTCTTTAATAATGCTAGGGAAGAACTGAATGTGATATGTTCCAGGATGGAATGTGTTTGCATGTGGAAAAAAGATTAATTAACCAGGAAGAAGTCTTTCCTACTTCAAAAATAAATGAAAATGCTTCTTTTCAGGTTTTTTTTTTTAATGAAAATATAATAGGTCAAGATTTCTTTATATTCTCTTTTTAAAATGTTACTTCATTATGAAAGCTATTAAAATAACAAGAAATCTGAGACAAAAATTGCCCATTGAAACCTAGTCAACATTTTTATGTGGCCAAGTCAGTTCATAATCATTGATCATATCTGTTTAAAATTTTTACACACTGCAGTAATAATATAGATAGGGCTCTGTAGTCTATACTTTTACTTAATGTTACATCAGAAGGTTTTTTTCCATTTTATTAATCTTTTATTATTATTTAAATTTTTTTCTCTTCTCTTCCTCAAGGTAACCAATGTACCAAGTCTGCTACATATCATGCTATCCCTTCTCCATCATGAACCTCTTTGAAATCAGCAGATAACGGATCTAATTCATGTTTTTTGAATAGCTTCATGACATTCCATGATAAGAAATTTATTCTATTATTTCCCTACTGTTGGCATTCAGTGTTTCTCAAGGTTTTTTTGCCCCTACAAAAATGCTCCAATAAATATTCATGTATTTATTTATTTAGTAGATATTTATTGAGCATCTGCTATGTGTCAGGCATTGTTCGAGCTCCTAGGAAATGCCTGTGGACAAAACAACATCCCAGCCCTCATGGAGCTATGTTTGAGCCAGGGAGACAGTCAGTAGATAATAAACACAATAAAAATTGGATTATAGGGTGTGTTAGAAAGTGATGTGTTATGGAAAAAAGATAAAGTAGAACAGGGAAAGGGGTTTGGGAGTATCAGGGGGTGAGTTACAATTATCATTTTTTTTTATTGGAGTAGAGTTGGTTTACAATGTTGTGTTAGCTTCAGGTGGACAGCAAAGTGAATCAGTTATACATATACATATATCCACTCTTTTTTAGATTCTTTTCCCATATAGGCCATTCCAGAGTATTAGGTAGAGTTCCCTGTGCTATACAGTAGGTCCTTATTAGTTATCTATTTTATGTATAGTAGTGTGTGTATGTCAATCCCAATCTCCCAATTTATCCCTCCCCTCTTTTTCCCTCCTGGGAACCATAAGTTTGTTTTCTACACCTGTAACTCTATTTCTGTTTTGTAAATAAGTTCATTTGTACCATTTTTTAAGATTCCACATGTAGACGATATCATATGATATTTGTCTTTCTGTGTCTGACTTACTTCACTCAGTATGACAATCTCTAGGTCCATCCATGTTGCTGCAAATGGCATTGTTTTGTTCTTTTTTATGGTTGCCTTGTATATATGTACCACATCTTTATCCATTCCTCTGTCAATGGACATTAAGGTTGCTTCCATGTCCTGGCTATTGTAAATAGTGCTGCAATGAACACTGGGGTGCATGTATCTTTTCAAATTGTGATTTTCTCTGGATATATGCCCCAGAGTGGGATTGCTGGATCATATGGTAGCTCAATTTTTCCTTTTTTTTTTTTTTTTTTTTTGCGGTACGCGGGCCTCTCACTGTTGTGGCCTCTCCCGTTGCGGAGCACAGGCTCCGGACACGCAGGCTCAGTGGCCATGGCTCACGGGCGCAGCAGCTCCGCGGCATGTGGGATCTTCCCGGAACGGGGCACGAACCCGTGTCCCCTGCATTGGCAGGCGGACTCTCAATCACTGTGCCACCAGGGAAGCCCAATTTTTACTTTTTTAAAGGAACCTCATACTGTTCTCCATAGTGGCTGCATCAGTTTACATTCCCACCAACAGTGCAAGAGGGTTCCCTTTTCTCCACACCCTCTCCAGCATTTATTGTTTGTAGATATTTTGATGATGGCCATTCTGACTGGTGTGAGGTGAGACCTCACTGTAGTTTTGATTTACACTTCTCTAATTATTAGTGATGTTGAGCATCTTCTCATGTGCTTTTTGGCCATCTGTATATCTTCTTTGGAGAAATGACTGTTTAGACCTTCCATCCATTTTTTGATTGGGTTGTTTGCTTTTTTGATATTGAGCTTCATGAGCTGTTTATATATTTTGGAGATTAATCCCTTATTGGTGGCTTCATTTGCAAATATTTTCTCCCATTCTGAGGGTTGTCTTTTTGGTTTTTTTTATGGTTTCCTTTGCATGCAAAAGCTTTTAAGTTTAATTAGATCCCATTTGTTTATTTTTGCTTTTATTTTCATTACTCTAGGAGATCAAAAAAGATCTTGTTGCAATTTATGTCAGAGAATGTTCTGCCTATGTTTTCCTCTAAGAGTTTTATAGTATCCGGCCTTACATTAGGTCTTTAATCCATTTTGAATTTATTTTCATGTATGGTGTTAGGGAGTGTTCTAATTTGTGAGTTACAATTATAATTTGAGTGATTAGGACAGGTCTCATTGATTAGAAGGAATTTGACCAAAAATTTGAGGATGAGGGAATTAGAGGGGAAGAGAGTTCCAGGCAGAGGGAACAGCCAGTGCAAAAACTCCAAGGTGGGAATGTGCCTGGGGGTGACCAGGAGGCCTGTGTGGCTGGAGCCAACTGCATGGGAAGTATGGTCAGAGACGTTGTAGGAGTACCGGGTCGTATAAGGCCTTATAGGCCATTGTAGAGTCTTTAGCTGTTTTGAGTGAAACAAGGAGGTATGTCTGGGTTTTGAACAGAAGAATGAAATAATTTTTTTCATTCAACATTGTTTTGAAGAACTAGTCATATGAAGCTTTTAAAAAAATTAATTACTGCTGAATATTTCATCATGTGATGTTTCACATTTGATTCATCCATCACCCTATTAATGGATATTTAGGTCATTTATAATTTTTGGTTACTACAAATCTTGCTGCAGTAAAAATAATGGTACATGTCTCCTTGTACACATGTGTCAGAATTCCTCTGGGATATATTCTCAGAAATGCAAATGCAGGGTCATTTTGTGACTGCATTAAGGATCATTTCTCTAAACAAATTTTTATTCCCCCATCCCTTTCCTAATAGATTTAGAATTTTATTTTCTGCATTCCTGTATTCAGGTTCTTCAGAAATCATTTTTGGTTATGGTGCATGATAGCAATCTAGCTTTAATTTCTCTCTCATGGAGATTTTTGCTACAATATGACTTTTGAATAGCAAATGTGTGTGTGTTTGTATGTTTGTGTATGTGTGTGTGTGTATAAATATAGTGGGCAGAATAATGACCTCCAAAAGATATTCAAGTCCTAATCTGACCTCCAAAAGATATTCAAGTCCTAATCCCTAGAACTTGTGAATATGTTATCTTACAAGGCAAAAGGGACTGTGCAGACATGGTTAAATTAAGGATCTTCATATGGGAGATTATCTTGGGTTATCCAGGTGGGCTCACAGTAATCATAAGGGTCCTCATAAGAGGGAGGCAGAAGGATCAGAATCAGAAAAGTTGTGATGATAGAAGCAGGGGTCAGATTGTTGCCAGGAACAGGCCATGACCCAAGGTATGGAGGTGGCCTCCGGAAGCTGGAAAAGGCAAGGAAATGGACTCTAGAAGCTGGAAAGGGAGCTTCCAGAAGGAATGCAGCCTGGCTGACACCTTGATTTTAGGATTCCTGACCTCCAGAGTTGTAACTGAGTTGTTCTAGTAAGTTTGTATTCTAAGCCACTAAATTTTTGATAAGTTGTAACAGCAATAGAAAATGAATACCATATATATATAGTGTGTGTGTATATATATATATGTGTAGTAATACCATACACATATATTTATTCATTGTTACTTTTTTATTTTTTCTATAGAGGTGAGATTTCTGGAACGCAGGAGGTATATATTTATAATTTTAATTAATATTTCCAAATCACTTTCCAAAATTGGTATAGCAATTCATACTTCCACTGAGATGTATTACGTTGCCACTAGATATTAATATTTTCTTAATTTTTTTGGTCTTATAGCTGAAAAATAGTGTTTCAGTTTAGATTTGGTTTGCATTTCTTGATCACTAGTGAAACTGAATACATTTTCCCATATTTATGGGTCATTTGAATTTCCTCTATGTGACTATTCATAACTTCTGTGCATTTTTTAAAGACTAAATTATCCTTTTGCTATAAATTGGTAGGAACTCTTTGCACTCTGTATTGACCCTTAACCTATTCTATGGGTTGTAAATATTTTTTCTGTTTATTTCTCCTCTTTTAATGCTAGTTTTGATGTTTTTCACCTAGAAAATTATTTAAATTCTTATATAATCAGAAATGCTTACTTTTCCTTTAATTTCTTGGTTTCCTTTCATTTTTATTTTGATGTAGAAAAGAGGCTCATTTACCTTAAGGATCATTCTTAGTTTTAAATAAATGATGACAACCTTGCTATTAGAGAAGTATTGTGTTAATATGAAGAGGAAAGCTTCTGTCATTATTTTCAGTCTCTATCAAAGCCTTATTCAGGTTTTGTAGTTTGGGAGAGCATATATGATAATGAATTTAAAATGATTGTTCTGGAAAACAGTATGGAGCTTCCTTTAAAAACTAAAAATAGAGCTACCATATAATCTAGCAATCCCACTGCTAGGCATATATCTAGAAAAGATGAAAGCTCTAATATGAAAAGAAACATTTCTCCAAAGAAGATATACAGATGGCTAATAGGCACATGAAAAGATGCTCAACATTGCTAATTATCAGAGAAATGCAAATCAAAACTATAATGAGGTATCACCTCACATGGGTCAGAATAGCCATCATCAAAAAGTCTACAAATAATAAATGCTGGAGAGGGTGTGGAGAAAAGGGAACCTTCCTACAGTGTTGGTGGGAATGTAAACTGGTGCAGCCACAATGAAAAGCAGTATGGAGGTTCCTCAAAAAAAAAAAAAAAAATGGAGTTGCCATATGATCCAGCAATCCCACTCTGGGGAATATATCCAGAGAAAACTCTAATTAGAAAAGTTACATGTACCCCAATGATCATAGCAGTACTATTTACAATAGTCAAGACGTGGAAGCAACCTGAGTGTCCATTGATAGATGACTAGATAAAGAAGATGTGGTGTAAATATACACAATGGAATACTACTCAGCCATAAAAAAGAACGAAATAATGCCATTTTCAGCAACATGGATGGACCTAGAGATTATCATACTACGTGAAGTAAGTCAGACAGAGAAAGACAAATATCATATGATAATATGATATCACTCACATGTGGAATCTAAAATATGATACAAATGAACTTATTTACAAAACAGAAACAGACTCACAGACATAGGAAACAAATTTATGGTTGCCAAAGGGGATGGCGGGGATAAATCAGGAGTTTGGGATTAGCAGATACATGCTACTATATACAAAATAGATAAACAACAAGGACCTACTATAGAGCTACTAGTAGCTACTACTACTAGTAGCTACTACTATATATTACTATTATATATACTTGACAAATATTATATGATATCACTTATATGTGGAATCTAAAAAATAATACAAATGATTCTATAAATAAAATAGAAATAGACTCACACACATAGAAAACAAACTTACGGTTACCAAAGGGGAGGGATAAATATAGGAGTATGGGATTAACAGATACAAACTACTACACATAAAATGGATAATCAATAAGGATTTACTGTATAGCACAGGGAACTATATTCAATATCTTGTAATAACCTATAATGGAAAATAATCTGAAAACAAATATAACTGAATCACTTTGCTGTACATCTGAAATGAACACAATATTGTAAATTAACTACACTTCAATTAAAAAAAAAGTTGTTCCCACCAGTGTCTGAGATCAGTGTTAAAGTGCTCTGGGAAACTTAGACTATTGCTATCTTTCTTTGTGTACAAATGGAATAGTGTGTTTTACTGGCTTTATTGGTCAAACTAGTCAGATATCAGTCAGATTATCTGGAAACACACATCATGATTTGAATAGTTCAGTCTAATGACTGGTGTAATTTTTTGCTAGACCAACTTGGTTTCTTTGCTTTGACACAACTAGTCAAATCAGTTAAGACATTTAAAGTGACCTGCTTTGAGTATCATATAGTTTTATTGTATCTGCTGGGATACTTGACCATGAAATATGAAATAATCTGAATAACTCTTAGGACTTTATTTTGAGATCAATGCTTCTGCCATATAAGAAAGTGATAAATAATAGCAATTTAAGTAATGCCTGATACCTACTGATTACTTATCATGCACCAGTTACTGTTTAAAGTGCTTTGCATCAAACTATCCATTAAATTCTGCAACAGCTTTATGCAGTAGATACTATTATAATCTTCATTTTACAGATGAGAATCCTGGAGCACAGAGAGGTTAAGTAACTTCCCCAAGATCACACAGCTCTATAGTCGTAGAGCCAGGATTTATAGGTAGGAAGTCTGGTTCTAGTCTTTGTGCTCTTAACCACTACACTACATTTTGTTAATTTATTTTCTGGTCTCCTTGACAACTCTACTGGATCTGTTTCAATTTCTTTACCATGAGGAAAGAGAAAGTTTGGGTCAGCATTTTTCAGGCAGTTTCTCTATTCAGCCATAGAAAGTAATTTGAAGTTCTTTCTGTAGTAATAGATGTAAGAATTGGGTTGGGTTTTGCTTTGCATAAGCTACATGTGTAATTAAGGAATCTTTCAGACACAGGGGTTTTACAAGGAAGTAGAAGTCAGATTGCCACTGCCAGTACTTTGATGAAAAGGTAATTAACTCCCTTATGACTAATTTTGATGCTTTTATTTGGCTAAAGAAATGAGAAATATAAAAATCATTTTTAATTGATTTTGTTTCTGGTTGAGAGCTAACAGTGATAATGACGTGAGCCATTATTAGACCACATTTTAATATTCCAGATTTAAAGATACATCTCCATGCTTTGTATTTCTAATGCACAATTCTGGATAAGTCCATTAGATCTATTTAAAATAATACAGTGGTGTATCCTCTAAGTATTATTAATCACTTACTTTCTTCGGTCCTTAATTCTCTAGATCTAATTCTTTTCTTTCCCCTTGTTTTAACATGTGGTTGGATCAGACAAGCCCAAGAGGCTCTTTCTATCCTGACAGAGCAAAGGGACAGATGAATCATCACATTCATGTGCTTGGCAGCAACTGTGGGTCAGTTCTAGTTCTTTTTTTTAAACTACTTTACTGACATCTGACAGTGAAAAGCTGTCCATATTTAATGTATAGAGCTCAGTGAGTTTGGGGATAAGTATACACCCTTGAAACCATTGCCACCCTCAAGGCCATGGACATAATCATCACTTCCTAAAATTTCCTCCTGCCCCCATTATTTTATTATTATTATTTGTGGTAAGAATACTTAACATAAGATGTACCCTCTTAGAAAATTTTCAGTATACAATACAGTATTGTTAGCTATAGGCACTATGCTGCATAGCAGATCTCTGAAAATTATTTATCTTACATGATTGAAACTTTATACCCTTTAACCATCACCTTCCCACTCCCCCTCCCTGCCACTCTGGACATCCACCATTCCACTTTCCTCTATGAGTCTGACTATTTTGAATTACACATATAAGTGGGATCTCACAGTATTTGCCTTTTTTGTACTTGCTGTAGGTCAATTCTAGTTCTTTCTCCTCCTATGCACAGGATATTTTTCTTAATTATATATATTCTTATTTTTCTCTTTTTTTAGTTAAAAATATATTTTAAAATAATTTCAAGGGCTTCCCTGGTGGCGCAGTGGTTGAGAGTCCACCTGCCGATGCAGGGGACACGGGTTCGTGCCCCGGTCTGGGAGGATCCCACATACCGCGGAGCGGCTGGGCCCGTGAGCCATGGCCGCTGAGCCTGCGCGTCCGGAGCCTGTGCTCCTCAGCGGGAGAGGCCACAACAGTGAGTGGCCCGCATACCGCAAAAAAAAAAAAAAAAAAAAATTCAAACTTAGAGAAAAACAACAATCATCAAGAAACTTTTTTCCTTCAACCCTTTTCAGAGTAAGTTGCTGACATGATGCTTCACAATCCTAAAATACTTTAGTTTGTAATCCCAACAAAAAAAAAATACTCTTCTATATAACCACAACACAATGGTCAAAATCTGGAAATGGACCTTGGTATATTACTGTCATCTAATTGTCTGACCCCCTTCAAATTTTCACCAGTTGTCCTAATAGTGTCCTTTATAACAAAAGGATCTAGTTCAGCATCATACATTGCATTGAATTGTCATGTTCCTTTAATCTACTTTCATCTGTAATCCTCAGTAATCCCCCTGATCCTGACACTTTTCAAGATTATAGGCAGGTTGTTTTTGAGAATATCCCTCATTTGGATTTATCTGATGGTTCTTTTTGAAAAAATTCAGTTTATGTGTTTTTGGTCAGAATATCACAGACATGATTCTGTGTTCTTTTCATTGCATCTAGTCAGGTGTTAATATGATTTTTATTTGCTCCTTTGCTGGTGATGTTGACTTTAATCACTTCATTGAGCCTGGTGTTTGTCAATTTTATCCAATGTAGAGTTTCTCTTTTTTTTCTTTATACTTAATATGTATTTTGAAGGGTGGTACTTTGAGATTTTGTCAATATCACATTCCTTATTAGATTTCACCCACTGGCTTAGCATCTACTGATGTTTAGCTAATAAATAGCTAAATAGATTATTACTATACAGTTGCCAAATGATGATTTTTATAATTCAGTTATTTTTCTGCCTTTATTGGTTGGTATTCTATTGTAAGAAAAAAATTTCCCTCTCTCCATTCGTTTATTTATATCAATATAGTCAAATAGATTCTTATGTTATTTAATGTAATCTTTTACTATCATTATTTATTTTGCTGCTCAAATTGACCCAGATTTGGTCAGTGGGACTCCTTCAAACCTACTTCTCTGTTTTCTTAACATCTCTCTGTCATTTTTAAAGCCCTTTTAAACTTTTTTGACACAGAATTTCAGGATTGTTTTGTACTATCTCTGCTCCAGCTAATTCTCCAGGGAGCCCTGCTTCCTTTTAGTGAATAATACTGTTTAGAAACCAAGATCTGGCAGTAGGTGTGCTCAGTGTTCTTGAGGTATCTTGCTCTCAGCCTCTCATTGTATGGAGCTATGAAATATGTGTTTGTGTGTGTCTGTGTGTGAAAATATATACAGCACACACATTTATTTCTATATTTTTCAATGTGATTGAAAACTATGAGTTATGCTAATATATTCCATCCCTGACTTACAATGGTTTGACTCTGGATTTTTTAACTTTACAATGGTGTGAAAGTGATATGCATTCAGTAGAAACCTTCCTTTGAATTTTGATCTTTTCCTGGGCTACCATATGTGGTACAATACTCTCTCATGATGCTGAGCAAGGCAGTGAGCCAAATTTCCCAGTCAGCCACGTGATCACAAGGATAAATAACTGATACACTTACAATCATTCAGTACCCATACAACCATTCTGGTTTTCACTTTCAGTACAGTATTCAATAAGTTACGCAGGATATTCAATAAATTATACAGGGTATTCAATACATTATTATAAAATAGTCTGTTAGTTGATTTTGACCAACTGCAGGCTAATGTAAAGGTTCTGAGCACGCTTAAGGCAGGCTAGGCTGAGCTGTGATTTGGTAGGTTAGCTGTACTAAACGTGTTTTTGAATTACAGTATTTTCAACTTAAAATAGGTTTATTGGGACAAAACCCCATTGTAAGTCAAGGAAGATATGTACTTGAATTCAAATCTAACATTACAAAGTTGATTTCTCGTTTTGTCTCCTTCCATATTGTAACTTCCTTCTCCAACAGTGAAAAACTTGCCTTCCATTATTTTAAATCTATCTATCTATCTATCTATCTATCTATCTAATCTATCTATATTTTTTTTGCGGTACGCGGGCCACTCACTGTTGTGGCCTCTCCCGCTGAGGAGCACAGGCTCCGGACGCGCAGGCTCAGCGGCCATGGCTCACGGGCCCAGCCGCTCCGCGGCATGGGGGATCCTCCCGGACCGGGGCACGAACCCGTGTCCCCTGCATCGTCAGGCAGACTCTCAACCACTGCACCACCAGGGAAGCCCCGAATCTATATTTTTATTTGATCAATCTCTTATACAGAATCACTGTTTCCCCCACCCCCAACCCTGCATGAATGTTTACTTCTCACCCCATTCAGGTACCAGACCTCCGAGTGGGCCACTGCCATCACCTGCTGGAGGACTCTTCTACTCTCTGCCATGTCCCATGGTCTCCCATCTCACCACTCAGGTTCTGACACTCTGAGTAGGGCTGTGCCCACCTCCCATCTTCTCTGCCCCGCCCCTATCACACCTTGCCCTACCTAATTGTTTTTAGTTTGAATTATCCAGGAAGGGAAGCAGATCATTACATTCTTTTGATATTTTATTTGTTCCCTATGATACAGATGGAGTTATTACCACCTCTTAAAGAGATAAGGACATACAGAGATTGTTCAAAGTCCTAAGACTTTGGGAGCTCAAACTCAGTTTGTTCTGACACCAGCTCCAATGCCTTTTATTAGGACTAGCCATGATATCTAAATGGGTTCTCCAGTTTAGTGGTTCCCATCCAGCAGCTCAGCAGTAACTCACAGGTCTGAACAACTCTGCTTGAAGGATGGATGTGCACCTCCAAGGGCCGGGATTACCTCAGGAGTAATCACCTGATTGCCCTCTCTAAGTCTCAAGGAAATAGCTGGGTGTAAAATTTAAAACATAAAACAACTGGTCAGGCACAATGACTGACCAATAAGAATGAACACTAGGTACAGGCTGGAGCAAGAATCCTGTAGCCCCCCAGATCTGCCAGGTTTTATTCCCTTGGATGTTCAAGCATTTCTGGTAGAGAGGCTGGGGCTGACAGGGTAGCAGTGGCAAAACTCGTAATCTCGGACAGCCTCTATTTATCAACCAATATGGAACAATTTCAGTATTTTAACAATCAATATGGCCTGTCCAGCGCTTACTGGATGGAAATCAGGCCTCTAGTTGCTAAGGCAGACACCATCATGTTCTTTTCACTTGGCAAGGTTTGGGAAAGGAAGGAAATAGACAAACTCACCCGGGTATATTCAGGGTAAAGCCAATGAACTGAATGTTAGGGTGGGAGTGTTTGAGATATGAATTCATGTGTTTTCTACTGTTCCTTGTTCCTTTCTATCTGATCAAGAGACATCCATGGCCATTGTTAGGCATGTTATAGCAGAAACAGAAATTCCAGGCTCTGAAGGGCCTCAGGGTGAATTAGAGAGAGTGAAAGAATGAGGGGAAGTGAAATGATACTAGAATTAGGTGTGTAGCTGAAAGATGAGCCCTGTGTCCTTTGCCATCCCTCCTCGCTTCCAGGGTAGGGCACAGGACAGAAATGTGGATAGGATTGGGGACCTGAGAGGAGCGGGGTCTTGTGCCTGCTTACTCAGATGGACCCTTAATTTTCCCTCGTGCCTCAAAGATAGTGGAACAGTAGAAAGATTTCCTTGTTCCTAAATGATGCCCAGAAGAGGTGAGAAGCATCAGACAGCCTCACGGAACTGCTTATAACAGCAGAATCGTGTGTGTTCATGCCCTAGGGGGACCATACAAGGAGCCATGCATTAAGGAACAAGGGACAACTCAACAATGACCACCTGTCATACATGACAGGAATCACAACGTCTTAGGAGATGCCAACATACAGAGATGGTGACTCAGACACAATGGCTATCCCAATGCCTTGTTGCAAGCCACAGAAACAAACTGATAGCTAAATGGCATCACAGGGAAAATGAGGACAGTCCTTGAACTGCCCTCTTTCTTTCCTTCAGGGAATAGGGATTTTAATAGGAATTGAGTTCAGCTGTAGAAAAATGAAGTTGTAATTCTTGCACATCTGAGGTGGTGGCCTGCCATTCTTCCCCTCTACCCCTGGTATATCTATACTGATCAGTACCTCTACCTGGTACTGATCAGTATAGATACCCCAGGATTTTATACTTTTCTTTCCAAGATGGCCCAAAGTAAACTGCCCAATGTGAGAGAGAGGCAATTGTGACTCAGCAGTATAACAGCTCAAAGACACTCAAGGCAGGCAGGAACTTCTGAACTCCACTATTTTGCAAGTGACAGTGACTCGGGGGAATGTAATTATCCAGGACAGTTCTACCCACATATAGCATCTGTTTTTCAGTCAGCTCCTGCTGCTTGAACACACTTTGGCAGCAGGCTTCACTGAGGCACAAAGGAGACAAAGTGGCTTGACTGGGCCACACGGAGAGGAAGTGGCTTGGTCTACCTTGGGATCTGGGACCATTATGGCATTCAATTATCTGCTGTCAACACTGGGGCTTCCTGCCTCCTGAATGCAGCTGCAGTCTCTTGCTGAAAAATTCGCCTCCTTTCACGTAGAAGGCGTAATTAAGAGCACAGCTGCAAATTGGCTCTTCTCAACAATTTTCCCTGCTGTCCCATAAAATGTGAAAAATACGGGCCAGTACATTGATTAGACAGATTCTTAGGATTGAATTGTGTGTAATCTATCCACTTCTGGCACTTTGAAATAAGTTTTTTTTTTGCTCTCCCACTGGAATTTAAAGGAAGTAACAGAAAATAACAGTAGCCTGGGTGTTTCTTGGTTGGACACTTCATGGACACAGAGTGAGAGGATGTAATCAGCTCACATCTTCATGTGAGTTTGTAACACACACACATACACATACACCCCCCAACCCCAAACACACGCACTTTGTCTTGATGACACAGTGTATGTTTCCTGGCAGATATTGATCTATTCATTTCCTCTGTGAATTTTTTGAGTGAAGAATTCTTGAAGCAGCTCGTCATTTTTTTTGGCTCTGCCCATCTCTGTGAGATGAAGGAGAGGAAATCTAGGTTGGGTGTACTGTACTTCCCAGGTGTCTATGCTTTTCTATTCTAGTGGTGTTGCATAGAGGAGTGGACTTACTATGTGCATTGGAATCAGGTTCAGTTTCCAGACTCACCACTTAAGCCCTGAGAATTTAAGCAGTTAGTTTAGCCTCCAGGAGCCTCAATTTTCTCCACCTGTGAAGTTGCAGTGATTGTGCTTGTTTAACAGAATTATCATGAACATTAAATGTAGTTGCAAATTTATGCTTTCTAGCATATTGCTTGGCCTATAGAATGTGCTCAATAAATTGCATGATTGTCTAAATCTTCACTGAGATTTAGAAACAAGAAACAAGCCTGTTAAAGGGAAAGAGGGTAATCTAGCTTTATTTTCATTGAGTCATCACGACATTTATACAAAATAATATGGATTAGAATGGGGTCAATAAACTCAAGGAAACTATGGAGAATATTGTTTTGATGTAAGTTCTCTGAGCAACCTGTGTTTAGGGAAAAATGCCAACAGTGAAACCACTTATAACCTAATTCTAAAAGAAAAAGGGGAAATGGTACCGCTGCACTGACATTTAAAGCAAGCCACCTACGGAGGACAAGGTACAGAGAAGGCACCACAAAGACACGGGCTACATGTTCCTGGATCTTTATTCACTTCACTCTGGTTCTTTCCCAAATAATGAGTTCAAGAGAGTTCTTGGCAGTTTCACAGCAAGCTCCCAGTTGAATGTTCCCACTTGTATTCTGTTTGCTACAGACCACGCACAGCTGCGCTCTGTGCAGATTCGCCCTGATAAATGGCTGGGCCCCTACAGAATACGTGGCCTCAGATTGTGGGATGAAACAGTCGTCAGTGAGGGGGTGCTTGGTCATTACACGGCCCCCAAAAGGAGAGGAAATATGGCAAGCGTATACAGCAGCTTCAATGGAGGGAATTTAATACTCTTCTTACCTGGCTGCTGCCCTACTTTCGCTCCTGGGGAAGATCCTGTAGGAGGAACAGCGAAGGTTCCGTGGTTTGCTCAGCCATAGTTAATGCACCTGTATCCTCCTGAAGATGAAAAGTCAGATTCTTTTTTTTTAAAGTGAATATAGTTGATTTACAATGTTGTGTTAGTTTTCTGGTGTATAGCAAAGTGATTCAGGTATACACATATATATATAATCTTCTCCATTAGGGTTTGTCGCAGGGTATTGAATATAGTTCCCTGTGCTATACAGTAGGACCTTGTTGTTTATCCATTCTACATATAGCAGTTTGCATCTGCTAATCCCAACCTCCCAATCTATCCCTCCCCTGTCCCCCCTTCTCCTTGGCAACCACAAGTCTGTTCTCTACGTCTGAGCCTGCATCTGTTTCATAGCTAACTTCATTTGTGTCATGTTTTAAAAGTCAGATTCTAAATCCGTGGAGGACATCTCAGATCAGAAAGTAATGCATTCCTCTAAGTGCTTTTGCAGCTTTTCTCTACCCTCTCTCACCCACCCACCCACTCCAGTCCTGCCCACCACATTTAATCATAAAGAAATGAGCTGGAGAAATAAAAGCGCATGCACCTAAATAGCATTCTTTGTAGAATAAAACGGTTGTGTAAATCTCTTCGCTGGTACTTATTCTAATGAAGAAGATTAAATTCATCTTAAGTATTCACCTTTATATAGAGGAAGAGAGCTTTTAAGATGTGAACAAGCACAGATGCCCTGTGGTAAGAAAAGGCAGCTGGATTTGCCATGTCAGGGAAGCGTGACTCCACAATTTAAGTCCCCACAAATGCCGTTCAGAGCCACCGTACTTACATCAGAGACAGATGAGTGCAGGATGCCTGGACGGGGGCAGGGAAGGGAGCAGCATTATTTAACCTTGTTCTTCACACCCCTCAGGAGAGCAGAAAACACCTCTATTTTCAATGTTTCTTCTGAATGATTTCCCTCCTGGTGGATTGACAGGTACTCTGATTATCTGCCTAAGGAAAATGAAGGGATAAACAGCTGAGAGATGAAGATTGACTTGAAAGGACTATATCAAGGAGTGTATGTTACACTTGGATAAAGCAGAGTATAAAAAGGGGACTTGTGGAGAAATGTCAGATTAGCACCTAAATATATTTTGGAGAAAAACATAGCATCTTGCCAAACTGGTCTTTACTTGAATAGTAACGATTTCAGATTGTCACTGTCATAGCTTAGAGATTTATTTGAGGAAGAGAAATGCCTTTCTCTTTTTACCATCTAGAACAGGCTTGTGTAATGGAGATCTTGAGGCATCTCATTCAGTTGTCTGGGGTCGAGGCTGGGAACCTTTATTTTAGAAGCTTCTCCTTTCAGGTGGATCTGACGGCAGTCAGGGCGGGGACCATACTAGTAGAGGTGGGTGGCATGTTCTGAAATGACTGCTGCATTTGATTTCCTCCCGCTGGAAATTGTCTGGCCCCATTTCACCCATCTTCTCACCCTTAACCCAACTTTGAATAGTCTGCAGGGCAGATGTCATGTAGCTGAGTATCACTACCTAATAATGGATTTTTCTCCCGGGTGGTTGCTCAGCTGACTAGGGGTCACCTTAAAGACAGAGAAGATGAGGTTAGAAACAGGAGAGTATTGCCTACCCAACCTTCTAGTTCTGACAGGTGCTTTATAATGGTGTAAGAATGAAGTGTTTTCCTTGAACAGAACAGTTTTAGGGGGGATTGTCTAATGTCATATTAGGAAAGATCACAAGAACTGAGGAAAGAAACACTGTAGCCACGGTAACCAAAAAGAACAGCCAAAGCAAGTGGTCCATGGCTATATAACATCAATGTTTGCCAGCTCTGTTATCATCTCACAGAGTTCAATGATCTGGTGGGTGGCAGGAGAATTTTCTGTCAAAACCAGTTGTATAAGGGAGTGATGAAGACTTTGGAAACATCCCTGCATTATCTCCTTCTCACTGAATTAGAAAACAGAGCCATGAACAGAGGCTATTTTTATGACCTTCTAGTGGTGAGATCTCTGCTTTTGCCCACTTATGTCGAGACTGGAGCAGGGCAGGGGAATTCCCTTGTGGCCTGGACAGATGGGGTCGTTAGGCCTTAATCTCTCTATCCTTGGCCACGGTTTGCACTGCTTTAATCCCCAGGTTCACATTGCTGCTGAGGCAGGGCATAATTCTTGTCACTAAGAGGGTGCACAATGTGGCATGTGTGTTTGAATGTGAATTTGCATTCTCCCAGCTCACACTTCACTTCTTTTTTTGGAAAACGAAATACCCTAAGTCCCTGATGACTGAATATGAAAAATGCTCTGTAGGCTTTGCTTCAAAATCTGCTCCCCAGCTGTGTTTATATTTATCCTAGTCTTACTCACATGTCCCCTCTTCCTGGGGCCAGGACAGGCAGATCATTTGTGACCGTGGACAGAGCACGGCACTTGGTGGCAGAAACCGGAGTTTCCAGGACTTGACCTCTGACCTTAATGAACACATTCAGCCCTTCCCTAGCCCAGCTCACATTCACAGCCTGCCTGAGTTCATTTATATACTTTTTTCATTGCAATTCTCTGCCCTCCCTGTCCCTACAGGCAACAGGGTACTCTTGTCATCTTTTTGCATGTGGAGGATTTGGAATAGCCAGTAACATAAATGATGAGCGCCCAACCTCAGAAGAACTTGGTGTCCGATTCAGCAGTTTGTTTTTTCATCTGGGCCAGTTAGAAGGGAAGGATTTGTAAAGGTCTAATCGGCTATTGTTGTCTTTTGTGCTGGATACACACGCTCCTTCTTTGCTGTGTTTGGGAATCCGTGGGGAGTGATGGGCACAGCCCACCCAGCGCAGCACCTCCCTACCCTGGAAGGCAGCTGTTCTGCATAGAGCTCGGCCTTCTGCTTTCTGTAGGTGGCACAACTGGCCAGCTGCCTTGCCTCTCTCTCTCTCTGTCCCGCTGACTGATGCTCCCAGGTTGTTCAGCCCCATGTGCCCGAGGTTGTGCCTCAGGGCTTCTTAGGGTGCATCGAGGGAATGCCCTCAACTGCTCTCTTCTCCTGCCTGACTCACTCGCCTCCCACATCCCCACTGGCCCTATTTCCCTCCTTTGCCAGATCCAGCTGTGCTGAGTGGAGGGGAACCATGTGTCCAGCCTGGCTGCATTCCAGAAAGGTCAGGAGGATTCCCCAAGGGGGAACAACACCACTTCAGTGACCTCCCCTGCACATTCTCCCTAACCTTCCAGATGTCGGCTTGACAACAATGGAGAAGCTGCAACAATACAGACTTCACCCCAACCTCTTAAGAGGCCATTGCCATGCTCAGAGCTGTGGACCCTGATGGCATTTCAACAGGGAACAAGGACTGATCCGGACATCTGCATCAGGCCTCCCTCAGGGGACTGAAGGCTGAGGAAAGAGCCCCAGATGTTCACGATGCCACAGTTTCCCCCCTCACCCCACCTCGTGTTCTTCTAAAAGCGAACGTTTGGGGAAGCTGAGTGCAGCAGCTTTGCTTGCTGGCAGATCCCTGGCTGAGGCCTGTGCTGGCCAGAGCCGGGCGTGTGTGGCTTCAGGACTAGCCGAGTGGGTTTTTGGTGCACCTGTGTGTGGCCCAGGTGTCTTGCTGTGGCTCCAGGCACAGGACAGGCACATGCCATCAGCAAAACCTCTGTTTCCTGCTGTTAGTTCCCAAGCACACCGCTCTCTGCAGTGTGGCCAAGGTCCACGGTGGTGGGCCAGGCTGGGCCAGAGCTGTAATATCCAGCACACAGCTGATTTGTTAGGAGACACCTTCAATGTGCAATGGTCGAAAATCAGCTCAATGTCCTTAAGAGACCCAGGCAGCCTGCTGTGTGTGCTGTGCTCGTCAAGTGAACGTGGAATTGTCAGCAGATTCTTTCCTGAGCTGTCACCACTGAAAATTTATGCTGCACATTAGGTCCTCCCTTGCTTGTAATGCTGACGACGGATGCGGGCACTTGATTTCTCCTCATTTTGCAGATGAGTTGGTTTGAAGACTGGAATTAAAACACGAGTGGCTTCTCAGCAGCAGTGAATGTGGCAGGAAGCCTAGAACCCAGCTCTCATTTTCATTTCCTTTTCCTTTCTCTTTCTTCTTCCTCTGTCTCTGTTTGGCGTTTCAAATCGTCGTTCTTTGTATGGTTCACCTTGATCGACTTGGTCTGTAAAGCATTTTTTTGCTAGAAGCATGTAGATTCTCAATGTGAAAGAAGCATAAATATTAGCTCTGCCAGTGCCGGCCGCCAGAACTCTCTGCTGTGATGCAGATGTTCTCTATTCTGCTCTGTTCAGTTCAGTAGCCATGGGCCCCGTGTGACTACTGAGCATCTGAAGTATGGCTAATATGACTAAGGAACTGAATTTTAAATTTTATTCAATTGTAATTCATCTAATTTGAATTGAAATAGCCACTTGTGACTATTGACTACAAACCCATCCATTACACAGATGGCAAAGTGAGATCCAGGAAGTTAACTGGAACTTGCCCAAGAGCACAGAGTGAGCAGCTGTCTTAAAGCCATCTAGAACAGGGGTCCCCAAACCCCAGGCCATGGCCTGTTAGGAACCGGGCTGCACAGCAGGAGGTGGGCGAACGAGCGAGCGAGGCTTCATCTGAATTTACAGCCGCTCCCCATTGCTCGCATTACCGCCTGATCTCCGCCTCCTGTCAGCATCATGGTGAGTTGTATAATTATTTCATTATATATTACAATGCAATGATAATAGAAATAAAGTGAACAATAAAGGTATTGCACTTGAATCATCCCCAAACCATCCCCCTCCCCACCCTGGTCCATGGAAAAATTGTCTTCCATGAAACTGGTCCCTAGTGCCAGAAATATTGGGGACTGCTGATCTAGATTAGTACGTACATTTTGACTAATAAAATAGTAATTGATATCTTCGGCATAATGTTTTTAAATGCTTCATAATTTACAAAATAAAAGAAATAGGCCACTACTAAAATACCATTACATTTTGTGCCAGGTTAACCCTTTGCGTAATTGCCTTGTATGAAAGGAGGGGTACAACAAGGGGGAAATTGGGCTGGGCAAGCCTGGCCTGTTATTCCACAAAAGGCCCTAGAGTGGCGCTGTTGTATAACTTCTGAGGCCTGCAGACTCCGAAATCAAAAAACCCAAACAAATGAAAAATCTACCTGTTCTTCCTATTCCTGCTCTGTCCACCCCTCACGGTTTATTCTTTTATGTTCAGATCTTTGAATATTTTACTTCCCAGTAGAAAGAGAAATAAAATTCTCTCTGTGAGCCTACAGAAATAGAATTCCATTTGTAGGGGAGGAAAGTATGAAGTTTTGTTCTTATTTTTAAAATGCATTGAGAATTCTAACTCCTAAAGGAAGTTTGAACACCTGTTTATCCATTTTTTCAATAGATAAGGTTAAGGTGGTACAAAGCCATAACTCACCAATACTCTGAGGTCTTGTCCTTTGAGGACACTTTCTTAAATGACGTCTCAGATCACTTAAATGGTCAGAATGTCATTTCTGGGAAAGGTGGGGCAACACATATTTGTAGATGGTGGCAGGATAAGGACATTTGGCAGCTAACGTGCAAGGTTCCAGTGTAAGATTTCTGAAGACCTGACTAAAGGGCATATTAATAGTTTTCTGTGTAAGCTACCTAGTGCTTTAGCATCTGAGGCCCACAGATTCAGTTCCTCCCATCCTATTAATGTTGTTCTCTATCCTGGAGAGAACACTTCATGTAGACATTCAATAATGCCGTGTGCCTTGTAATTCCCTTAAAAGTTAATGAACGTGTTAGAATTAATTTTAATAAATGTTGATTAATTGCAGTTTGCCTTGTGTTTTGAAGAACAAAGGCGTCCCACAGTATTTGGCCGCTTTTCCTCAGTCACTGTGACACTGCTCACAGCAGGTGGCACTGTGGCCCTGCGGATGCCAACAGGAAAGGCTGGTGCAGGACCAGAGGGAGAAACCCCAACAGACGCTCAATCCGGGCTCCACAACTAGAGCTACCCCATGACAATTAGGGCCTGGACAGAGACAGAATGAAGGGCTTAAGGAAATTTTAAAAGGTTCACTGAGACTGCAATTAATTCAAACTATGGGAATCACTTGAGCCTTCTGTAATTTTATTCAATCAAGTTTTATTGAGTTCCTGACAGGTTTGGAATCACATCTGTGAATAGCATGGTTATTGCCTTCCAAAAATATCAGATAATGGTTTGCTGTGTGTGTGTGTAAGTGTGTGATGTGTGTGTGTGTGTGTGGTGTATATGCAAGAATGTGTGTGTGTATGGTATATGTAAGAGCGTGTGTGGTGTGTATGGAAGCGTGTGTGGTGTGTGTGTGGTGTGTATGTGTGTGTGTGCATGATGTGTATGTAAGCGTGTGTGTGGTGTTTGTGTGTGTATGTAGTGTGTTTACGTATGTAGCTGTGGTGTGTGGTGTGTGTGTGTGTGAGAGGTGGGGCGAATGGGGGGAGGAAAGATGTGTCACTGATACTACAGCATGCTGCCTATTGACAAATACGTTCTAGATACTGCAGAGGCCAACACTTGCTGCTACACAGTAAAGATCTCTCATCACAGGTGCGCAGAGAGGGAGCACAACTACATCCTTTTTTTGGCTGGAGAATGAAGAGACAGAAATAGTGACCTTCCAAGGTCACCTCCAGCTCTAACATTCTAGAAGTTTGTGGATATTTTCATAAACTCTGGCACTTTCTAAACCTTCAGAGTTTACAAAACAGACCGTTGTCCTTCAAATCAACTGGGCTAAGGGGAGTCACGGAGCTAGATTACTCTCAATGTCATGTCTTATTTGGCCTTGGGATGCTATTTAATAGGCTTCCTGTCCAAATGGCCTGTGATGGTGACCAAGGCAATTAGGGAGATTGGTTTGGCATGCACCATTTCATGCTTGGCTTCTTACGGTGAGAGATGGCAGAGCCCATCAGGGTCCAAGATAACCAAGTTTGATTTTGCCCAAATTAGGACATTAATTTTCCAAGTTGTTTTGGTGGTTGGTGTATTTAACTTAAATCTTATTATTTTTTAGAATAGTGTCTCAGAAAGAGGATTTTCAAAATTATATTAAATGTAGTTGTCCTTCCTAAAGGTCTTTTTGTCCCCTTTACACTAGTTTATGGTTTAAAAATTAAAAAACAAAACAAAACACCAATAACGTTTCAAAATAATTTCATGGTGTTATTTTCCGAGCTTCTTTGTGTATCATGGACTATGTCACTTCAATCTGTTCATTACTTTTAGGTTGCTTTATGTTTTTACTACTGTTTTTTTTGCCATTTGAAGGTATTAAAATGCCAGAGAATAATAACCTTGAACAAAAAAGCCATGGCTAAAACAGCTCTGATATTTTCTGGATATTGATTCACTAATTGGATTAGAGTCTCCCTTTGACAGAATTCCAGCGAGGTAAAGAACCAGTCCATGATTCACAGCTGGCTGTATCTCGTCCCAGGGACCATGAGTGAAGCTCATTCATTTAACAAACACTGATTAAGAGTCTATGGTGGGCCTGGCTCTGGACGCTGCTGGCCTTGCCCTTATGCTGCTTTCCTGATGTCAGTTATGGGGCGAGTAGGCAGGAAAGGCAGCACAAATTTTGGAGTCTCTTCCAATCTGTTCTCATGTCTGTCTCAGCGGGGAAGAGCCTCTGGGAATAACTGAGGGGAAGGGAAATGGCAGGTGACCCGAGAAGCGTTACCAAGGCTTTTCTCTCCGTGTACCTGGAAACCTAGGTGGCTCCTAGGGGACAGTCTAGACTTTATGGGATGCTATTGGACCAGGCTCAAGACATTGTGGCTGCCCCAAGAGTCCAGAGCATGAAGGCAGAATTAGCTTTCCAGTGGGGATTTAAGCCTACAATCCTGGCAGATAGCTTCTGAAATTGCAGCTCATGGGGAAATACATTTTGTGAGATTTTGAGAGACATTGGGAGTCTTGTGGATTTTTCACTGAAATATTCACTACAGATACTCAGGCAGAACTGACCAGGACATGTCTATTTAAAAAAAATATCGATTGATATTACTTTCTTTCAATTAAGTTTTCTAGACTTTTGTGATTAGATTTGCAGGTCGGGCAAGGCAAGTTAGCCTGTAAGGTGCATATGTCCTGCCATGCTTTCTCATTCACTTACCCTCACCCTAGGGGTTCCCTGGGAGTAGACTGGGCATTTTGTACCTAGAAACAAAAATTATGATCAGACCATTACCACATATTAAGTGTTTTTAGATGCCTTACTTTATTTAATCCTGGCATCAACACTCTGAAGTAGATACCACACTAGTGACATCTTACTGAGGATCAGAGACGTTTCCTCTTAGAGGCAGGATTTAAATCCGATTGTGTGAAATTCTAAAGTGCATGTTACTGTGGTCACCAAATGCAGTTGTCTTCCCAGGACCTCAAATACATGGGGGAGAGGTTGGCTGACCAGTTCTCTACAATATTTACTGATATTCATGGAAGCATTGCTTCCATGGATATCACCGCTGAAAGATGCCAAATTGGGCAATCAGGTGTTACTTAGCAACTTCATCCAGACTCACATTATTGTAATTGATAAGGTTGCTAATTTCTGGGTGAGACTGTTGCCCAGTATTACAGATATCAGCATTTTTGAGAAGCAGCAACTGCACTGGATCTGGTTATCTAAGCTTTTCTCACTGTTGCACTAGTTTCCTTGTTCCTCACCTGCTCTTTTTTTTTTTTGAATTTTATACAGCAGGTTCTAATTAGTTATCTATTTTATCTTATTAGTGTATACATGTCAATACGTTTGTTCTCTACATCTGTGTCTCTATTTCTGCCTTGCAAACCGGTTCATCTGTACCATTTTTCTAGATTCCACATATATGTGTTAATATATGATATTTGTTTTTCTCTTTCTGACTTACATCACTCTGTATGACAGTCTCTAGGTCCATCCACGTCTCTACAAGTGACCCAATTTCATTCCTTTTTATGGCTGAGTAATATTCCATTGTATATATGTACCACAGCTTCTTTATCCATTCATCTGTCGATGGACATTTAGGTTGCTTCCATGACGTAGCTACTGTAAATAGTGCTGCAGTGAACATTGGGGTCCATGTGTCTTTTTGAATTATGGTTTTCTCTGGGTATATACCCAGTAGTGGGATTGCTGGGTCATATTGTAATACTATTTTTAGTTTTTTAAGGAACCTCCATACTGTTCTCCATAGTGGCTGTATCAATTTACACTCCCACCAACAGTGCAAGAGAGTTCCCTTTTCTCCACACCCTCTCCAGCATTTATTGTTTGTAGATATTTTGATGATGGCCATTCTGACTGGTGTGAGGTGAGACCTCACTGTAGTTTTGATTTGCATTTCTCTAAAAATTAGTGACGTTGAGCAGCTTTTCATGTGCTTCTTGGCCATCTGTATGTCTTCTTTGGAGAAATGTCTATTTAGGTCTTCTGCCCATTTTTGGATTGGGTTGTTTGTTTCTTTAATATTGAGCTGCATGAGCTGTTTATATATTTTGGAGATTAATCCTTTGTCCGTTGATTTGTTTGCAAATATTTTCTCCCATTCTGAGGGTTGTCTTTTCATCTTGTTTATGGTTTCCTTTGCTGTGCAAAAGTTCTGAAGTTTCATTAGGTCCCATTTGTTTATTTTTCTTTTTATTTCTGTTACTCTAGGAGGTGGGTCAAAAAAGATCTTGCTGTGATTTATGTCAAAGAGTTTTCTTCCTATGGTTTCCTCTAAGGGTTTTATAGTGTCTGGTCTTACATTTAGGTCTCGAATCCATTTTGAGTTTATTTTTGTGCATGGTGTTAGGGAATGTTCTAATTTCATTCTTTTACATGTAGCTGTCCAGTTTTCCCAGCACCACTTATTGAAGAGACTGTCTTTTCTCCATTGTATATCCTTGCCTCCTTTGTCATAGATTAGTTGACCATAGGGGCGTCAGTTTACCTCTGGGCTTTCTATCCTATTCCATTGATCTATATTTCTGTTTTTGTGCCAGTACCATACTGTCTTGATTACTGTAGCTTTGTAGTATAGTCTGAAGTCAGGGAGTCTGATTCCGCCAGCTCCATTTTTTTCACTCAAGATTGCTTTGGCCATTTGGGGTCTTCTGTGTCTCCATACAAATTTTTTGTTCTAGTTCTGTAAAAAATGAAGGGATTGCATTAAATCTGTAGATTGCTTTGGGTAGTGTAGTCATTTTCACAATATTGCTTCTTCCAGTCCACAAACATGGTATATCTCTCCATCTGTTTGGGTCATCTTTGATTTCTTTCATCAGTGTCTTATAGTTTTCTGAGTACAGGTCTTTTACCTCCTTAGGTAGGTTTATTCCTAGCTTTTTATTCTTTTTGTTGCAATGGTGAATGGGATTGTTTCCTTAATTTCTCTTTCTGATCTTTCATTGTTAGTGTATAGGAATGCCAGAGATTTCTGTGCATTAATTTTGTATCGTGCAACTTTACCAAATTCATTGATTAGCTCTAGTACTTTTCTGGTGGCAACTTTAGGATTATCTATGTATCATGTCATCTGCAAACAGTGACAGTTTTACTTCTTCTTTTCCAATTTGTATTCTTTTTATTTCTTTTTCTTCTCTGATTGCTGTGGCTAGGACTTCCAAAACTATGTTGAATAATAGTGGTGAGAGTAGGCACCCTTGTCTTGTTCCTGATCTTAGTGGAAATGTTTTCAATTTTTCACCATTGAGAATGATGTTGGCTGTGGGTTTGTCATATGTGGCCTTTATTATGTTGAGGTAGGTTCCCTCTATGACCATTTTGGAGAGTTTTTATCATAAATGGGTGTTGAATGTTGTCAAAAGCTTTTTCTACATCTATTGAGATGATCATATGGTTTTTATTCTTCAGTTTGTTAATATGGTGTATCACATTGATTGATTTGCATATATTGAAGAATCCTTGCATCCCTGGGATAAATCACACTTGATCATGGTGTATGATCCTTTTAATGTGTTGTTGGATTTGGTTTGCTCGTATTTTGTTGAGGATTTTTGCATCTATATTCGTCAGTGATATTGGTGTGTAATTTTCTCTTTTTGTAGTATCGTTGTCTGGTTTTGGTGTCAGGGTGATGGTGGCCTTGTAGAATGAGTTTGGGAGTGTTCTTTCCTCTGCAGGTTTTTGGATGAGTTTGAGAAGGATGGATGTTAGCTCTTCTCTAAATGTTTGACAGAATTCGCCTGTGAAGCCATCTGGTCCTGGGCTTTTGTTTGTTGGAAGATTTTTAATCACAGTTTCCATTTCAGTGCTTGTGATTGGTCTGTTCATATTTTCTGTTTCTTCCTGATTCAGTCTTGGCACATTGTGCATTTCTAAGAATTTGTCCATTTCTTCCAGGTTGTCCATTTTATTGGCATAGAGTTGCTTTTAGTAGTCTCTTATGATGCTTTGCATTTCCACGGTGTTCATTGTACGTCTCCTTTTTCATTTCTAGTTTTATTGATCTGAGTCCTCTCCCTCTTTTTCTTGATGAGTGTGGCTAAAGGTTTATCAAAGAACCAGCTTTTAGTTTTTTGATCTTTGCTATTGTTTCCTTTGTTTCTATTTCATTTATTTCTGCTCTTATCTTTATGATTTCTTTCCATCTACTAACCTTGGATTTTGTTTGTTCTTCTTTCTCTAGTTCCTTTAGGTATAAGGTTAGAATGTTGATTTAAAATTTTTCTTATTTCTTGAGGTAGGCTTTTATTGCTATAAACTTCCCTCTTAGAACTGTTTTTGTTGCATCCCATAGGTTTTGCATCGTCGTGTTTTCTTTGTCATTTGTCTCTAGGTATTTTTTGATTTCCTCTCTGATTTCTTACTGATCTCTTGGTTATTTAGTAATGTTCTGTTTAGCCTCCATGTGTTTGTGTTTTTTACATTTTTTCCCCTGTAGTTGATTTCTGATCTCATAGCATTGTGGTCGGAAAGATGCTCTATACAATTTCAATTTTCCTGAGTTTACCCAGGCTTGATTTGTGACCCAAGATGTGATCCATCCTGGAGAATATTCCGTGTGCACTTGAGAAGAAAGTGTAGTCTGCTGTTCAGATGGAATGTCCTATAAATATCAATCAAATCTATCTGGTCTATTGTGTCATTTAAGACCTACCTTGCAAACTTGTACTTTCTTCACAAGCAGGATATATTCCTGTATTTTTGAGGTATATACAATAGTAATGAATACTGCTAAAAGGGAAAATCCTGTGACCAATATCTTTGCAGTGTCTAAAAATATGCAAATACTCTCTGGAACAAAGTCGTTGCTTGGGTGTATTGCTATAAGTAAAATTATTTCCTATCTGCATGACAGTTGAATTTTGGTGGCTGATTTTTCCCACCCAATCAATACCTTTGACCTTTCCTTCCCTGAAATAAGTCCCCCCTATGTAAAAAGTTATATTGGCTCTATGATATAACTGTGAAATCTTAGGCTGGCTTCTAATGCTGGGCTGAATTTCCTCATATTTCTCAAAGTAGGATTGCCAAGTGACACTCCTGACATTCATATCTTTGTGTTTAAACAAAGTGGAGACTAACTTGAAAGTGAAGCTCTGTAATGACTAGTATATACTTTATTATTGTTTCTGATTGTTATATATAAAAGACAAAAAGAATGTATTAGTTTTATTTTTTCCTTCCTTTATATACCACAAATTTACTAGTTCAAGTAAGTGCCAGGCACTTACAAAGCTCCAAATGATGCTTTTACAATTTATAAAATGCTTTCATGTACATTATAACTTTTAATATTCCAGATATTCATGAAGTAATAGTGAATACCAATGACCCCAAAAAGTATATAGCTAATTAAATAATTATTTGGCTTAATTTTCTATTTTTATTTGTAGTTTTATTTGTGTCTTAATTGTTTATTGCATCCTGGCTAATTTTCACATCTGAACACCTGCTGGGTTGCATATTTGGACATGACTGTGGTCATTTGTAGAGTTGGCAATTTAAAGATTGATATAAAAATGAATAGGATTTCCTCAAGAAGAGGATTAGGATTTTGCCTGAGGGAAATTGGTATTTTCTCAGTCTGTGATTGCACTGGTGAAGCCTAGAAAGTAATTCTAGGCTCCTGAATATATTTCTATATAATTCTTGCTCTAAGGAATAAGAAGACTTTTGTGGGTCCAGATGGATTGTACAGCTGATGCACTGATGTGCACCTTCAAGGAAGTAGAAGGGTAGCTGTGGAAAGTGCCCTGTGAACTGTGGTAGAGACAGAGACCCCCAAAACAAGGCCAGAGACATGGGGTTGGGGCCGGTTGGGCAGACTGCAATATTCCACAACAATGCGTTTTACTTCTCTGAAGAATTTGCATTTTTATATCTAAAATTAAGAACAGGAGAAAATGTGATGTCAAACTGTTTTTTCCCTGAAACTGTGAAGGAAGCATCTCCTAAATATGAAAATCATAATAAAGCATACTTTTGCAACAGATAATAATCCAATAAGGAAAAGAGCTTTGATTGCTGGCAATGCTGATAGTTTGGCTTTACTATCCTAAATATTCAGATAGGGATATTTATTTCTTTATAGTGGATAAAGGAATGCATTTCTATGTGTTGTTTCCTTGAGTTCATAAACAAAATACACAAAATATGACTGTTTTCAAAATATATGTTGGATTCTGGAGGAGTGTTAAATTTATTTCTTTATTTTTCAAAGCTGGCAATGTGCCTATGGCCACCTTGAGTGCCAGTGGAAGAGAACAGTGCTATTTCAATGCCAGGGGCCATCTCTGATGGCTGTTAACTTATGAGACACAAACTAACTAGGTGTATTTTTTTTCAGTGGAGGGGAGGAAAAATGAGTGGGCTAGAACTTCTGTAACCCTCTAGTGCCTTGGCACAATGAGAACTCCCCACTGGAGAGACGATGGTTTAATGCAAGTGGCTAAGCATCACATGATGCTAATGAATTAAAACATTTGGGATTATCTGCTCTAAGTTAACTATAAGAGCAAACCTCGTGTTTCCATAAGAAATGTTTATATGTGTTTCTCTCTTCCTAAATTTTATGACAAGGTGTACAATAAAAAGGATGTCTGCTAGCACATGGGCAGACACAAGGAGACACGGGAAGAGGACACTACAACACAGGTGATAATAGAGACAAAACAGCTCTGTCTTATCAGACACAAGAAAGGGTTCGCCCAAACAATAAAACTGTTTTAGAAAATGTCTGTCACATTTAAGCAATCATAACTATTACCTATAATATTATTTTCTCTTAGAAACAGATCCCTAATGCAAAACACTTTTTTTTGGTACATCCACTTGATAACCAATACATATCATCCATAGTTATTATATACACTTTTGATACAGGAGAAGTGACACTAAATCTAGAAATTTAATTTTGACCTGAGCTAAGTTTTTCTCAACAGAAGATTCTGGGGGAAGTGTAATTAATAAAAACCAATAAATAAAAAGATGATGTGGATTAATCAGATCTGGAGAAGGAGTAGGAAGTATTCAGGATGGTTGTAGCCCATAGATGGCAGGAAAATTAAAAATGGAAATACAATACCAGAAAGAGAATATAAAAAAGAGAACATTGTGACCTCATCTATATTAAAATTTTTAAATTAAAATGAAAATAATCTGAGAGGGGGTGTATTTTTCCAGGTGTAGTTTGTGGCAGTGTGGAATACAAAGGAATATTTTGTTTTTTTGATATGTGAAAGAGTTATAATCATAGGTGTCCATGTGAACAAAAAAATAATTAAAATAGAAAAGTCTGTTTTCCCTATGCAAGCTGAAAAAGTTTTCCCTAGGCCTTTTGTAGTGGACACCTTGAAATTCCAAATCTCTTTGCCTGTAAAGCTTTAACTTTATTTCTGCTTATGATTCACTTTAAAAGGTTGGCTGGCTTATTGGACCTGTAGAGAGTAGCAAATTTGGTTTGGGTATTACATGTCACTTCTTAAAAGTCCCATGCATCTCATTAGACTTACTTTGTGATTAAACTTGAAGAAATATATGTTATGTTTATGCAACTTCAATAGTGAAAAATATTTGTGGACTTGCCTTAAATTAAGTGAAGTAATGCAAAGCATGAATGGGACATTAATGAGGTCATTAGCATTTCTGGGAATAATGCATTTTCAGTCAATATACGAATGATTATTTATGGTTGGGTTTATCCATGAGGTAAAAGAAGTCAGGGTATCTATTTCAATGGAGGTTATAACTGCCTTAATTAAAAATTTTAAAAGAAATAGAAAATATAGCAATGATCTATATTGAAGGTAAATTTATGGTAGACATGAAATTATTTGGAACAATAATATGGTTACGTGGAAGGGCAGTTTAACTTTTTCCCTCATATTTTCTTTTTGAGTTAATTAGGTATAAAAAGGCAGGTGCTAGTGCTTACATTTTAGACTTTAGACAATATATTGGAGTTAAACTAGAGACTGTTACTAGTGTTTTATTTGGTTTTGTAGCAAAAACAAACTTTAAAATGATAGTGTGTTTAGAAGTATTTTTTGTAAACCTAGGTTTTTAGGGTTCAATTCCTAGAGTTTTGGAGATATAACTTTGATCTAGAAAGATGTTACTGTTTTTTTTTTAGAAAAATGTTATTTGTTAAATTTGACTGATTCATCGTAAAACTGATAAGGAAAATGGGGTTTGTAAGCACATGATCTGTATAATGCTTCAACTTACACTTAATTCTGTAAGAAATGTTGGGCCTTTTTTTTTTTCTTAGAATATAACAAATTTAATTAAGGTTCTTGTTAAATCTTAGCCTCTTATGGATAAAAAGAGAATGAGAAACTCCAATTACATAAAAGAGTATTTGAGTAAGCTTCAAAAAGTGATTCTAACAGGATCAGCAATGGCTGTGGAGTTGTCAGGTGTCTGGGCCCTCCCCTAAAAGTCAGCCTGAATCACTAATATTCATGATTTAATTGTGTCTAGGAGCTCTTTGGGCAGATACCTCAAGGAGGAGAAGTAATTAACAGTTGGGGCGACTGTTCCCTCTTTATGTTAGAGTCACTAGTCTTAACCTGGTTAGGAATAGGGATTCATTACCAAGAACTAACCCCAATGTACCCTGAATTAAGGACCCCTGCAGAAGAAGAAAGCACCTCCTAGTTACAGACAGAACAGACACCCATATGGATTCAGTTGTTCTTGAACTGCTCCAGTGGCTAACAAAGATAATACAGTCAGACAGAAACTTGCAAGTCACTAGTAGTTCTGTTCCTATATATTCAGGGATCACCTTGCAGGGCTAGGTTAACCAAGAGGCAGACAGAGCATGTCCTTGGGGCCCAGAGAGACATAGAGAGAGGAGAACACCTAGGAAGAATTTAAGTTTTGTACCATTTCAAAAAAAAATTATTTTAAAGTTTAGGATTTTTAAATTGCAAATAGTATGGGGAAATAGCATGATTTCAGAGTTTGTTTCTCTAATGATCAGTTATGAAGGAACAGTTTTGTTGGTTTTTTTCCCCCAATCTGTCACAGACTGACACAACTGTAAATTTAAATAAAAATTAATTACTCGAAAAACAATTAAAAATAGATATATGTAAAATACAAGCCCAAACTTTTTTCATTATTAGACCCAAGTTACATAAAATTGCTCAAATGGCTATAAAGCTCTCCAAACACTCTCACTGCACACCAGAGCTGGTCTGCAGACCCCACTTGGAGTAGGGCAACTCTAAAGAGCTTAATTGAGCTCTGGTCCAGAATAATTACAGCAGTGAGTTGGTTCGATGTTTTTTTCTTTAATATTTTATTAGCCTGATTTTGCTACCGGTAGGACTCAAATCCCAAATCACTAATTTTAGGCTTATTTTTCACAGAATGCACTCAGCAAAGTAGATTTGTTAACCATACTTGATGCTTCATTTATCTGGTATTTCTCTCCCTCATTCAACATTTACTGAACACATCTCTGTGCCAGGCACTGCTGGGGACATAGCAGTAAATGGTATGGCCACTGCCCTCATAGGGTACTTCATCTAGTCAAGTCAACAGATGGTTACTAGCTGCTTTTTACTTCTTTTTGCCAGGAACTTTGAAACTTAACCTGCACAAGTTGCAATTAGGTCATCACTAGCTGGTGCTTTGTTAACGTGGTGTATGGGTGCAAGAATATATAATTTAACATGCAGTTATCGGCGTTTTTGTAATTTTCAGCCCAGGGCCGAATAGTCTGGACTGGAGAGAGTCTTTGGATTGCTCTGTCAGATGGGATAAATCTTTTTTTTTTTTTTTTTTTTTTTTTGCGGTGCGCGGGCCTCTCACAGTTTGTGGCCTCTCCCGTTGAGGAGCACAGGCTCTGGACGCGCAGGCTCAGCGGCCACGGCTCACGGGCCCAGCCGCTCCGCGGCGTGTGGGATTTTCCCAGACCGGGGCACGAACCCGTGTACCCTGCATCAGCAGGCGGACTCTCAATCACTGCGCCACCAGAGAAGCCCTGGATAAATCTTTTTGCTTGCAAAATGAACAGTGAGCTTAAATGAACACCAGCAGTTTCAGAGCTGTTGCACCCAATTCCACACTTCCGACTCTGTTAGAACTTCCACTGATTTTAATGATGATGTTCAAAGATTCAGTCTGTCACACTTAGATGAGAACTGGGCTTATAAAATGCACCTGAAGCTGGTGGATTTTATTGGTAGGTATGGTAACGCCCATCACCTTGGGGGAAATACTTGTAATTGGCTTAACCCTTGCTGTTTGTGATTAATCACCTCTTATGAAATAAGATGATTCAGGGTAGTCTGCCTAGTACTTCTGAAAACACACAGAAGGCTAGCTGGCTAGAGAACATAGTAAGTTTGAGTTCTTTATTCTACCTTTCCTTTCCAAAATCAGTAAGCTATATAGTTGTATTTAAGTATTCAAGGATAGTCTAACAATGGAATACAGCATTTTGAGATCGTTATGTACTTGTTTGTACTAACACTAGAGATCGGATCTGGAGCATCTCCTTTACACTGATGTGGGAGATTTGTGATGGCTCCATCTCCTATGGGAGCCACGCTATTTCCTCCATTGGCATCTCAGTGTCCTCACTTGTGAAATAAGGTAATTGAACTTAAACCTTTCCAAGGTCTCTTTTGGTTTTCAGCTTATGAAAATCCCTTTTAAATTACTATTGAGTACCTATTAGATAACAAACAATGTGCTAGATGTTATGGAGAATATGCAAGAGAGGAACAAGATACTTTGATGCATACATACTTACGTCCCATCCTAATAGGCATCTCGAGATAAAGATGCAGTATTTGTACTTTGATTTTTGAGCAAAGTCACAGACATCTCAGAGATCCCTGATACTTCATCTCTTCTCAAGTGTCACAGAATTTCTGAGTGTCTGGGATGAGGCAGGGGATGGGTTAATATAGAGTTGCTAAAAGATTAATGGTTAAAAATCAAACACTTTTCTAGAAAATATAAATTGGCAGTTCCCTCCAAACCCCCAATTTAAAAATAATATGATAGGGTGTGTAAGATTATTAGTAACTAGAGGAATAAGATGGTAAGAATTTTTCACCTTCTAGACAGTTCTGTCCATTTGGGTAAGTTAGGTTTGCTGAGATAACAGACAATCCCTGAATTTTACAGGCTTGTTACAACATGATTTTTCACTTAGGATGCAGTCCTCTATGGGTCTGGAAGATTCTTTGGGGCATCTGTTCTCTAGGTTGCAACTCAAGGAACCCACCATCTCGTAGAAGCAACATCTTGAAGATTTGACCTCCTTAGATGATGTGGCAGGGGGAAGAGAGAGCAGGCAGAGTTTTGCACCAGTTCTTGAATGCTTTTATCTAAAACTGACAGAAGTCATTTCCACTCACATTTATTGGCCAAAACAAGCCATCTGGCTCCAGCTAACTTCAAGAGTGTGGAAAGGTATAATCCCCCCCAGTACCTGGAAGGAGAGGAGAATTGGAAGTATTGGTGAGCAGTAGTAATATTTACCAAAATTATCAAGTATTAAAAAAATGGGCAGAGTTATGAGGACACAGGCTCTTTTTGTACACTGATGGTGTATATGAATTGGTTCAGTTTTTATAGGTGATCATTTAAAACAATTAGTAAAATATACCATTGCTTGGATCCAGCAATTTTAGCAATATGACCCCAGCTAAACTTTACTGAGTCTTACTATGCACCAAGTACTGTGTTGAGGAATCTACACACTTTATTATATTTAGTGCTTACTTTTAGGAGATTATCCTAAGAAAATAAGTGGACATATGCATAAAAATTTTCACAGGGGGCTTCCCTGGTGGCCCAGTGGTTGAGAATCTGCCTGCTAATGCAGCGGACACGGGTTCAAGCCCTGGTCTGGGAGGATCCCACACGCCACGGAGCAACTAGGCCCGTGAGCCACAACTACTGAGCCTGCGCGTCTGGAGCCTGTGCTCCGCAATAAGAGAGGCCACAATAGTGAGAGGCCCACGCACCGCAATGAAGAGTGGCCCCCGCTTGCCACAACTAGAGAAAGCCCTCGCACAGAAACGAAGATGCAACACAGCAAAAATAAATTAATTAATTAATAAACTCCTACCCCCAACATCTAAAAAAAAAAAAAAACAACATTGGTTGAAAAAAATGCAAAAAAATTTTCACAGGAACTTTTTCCTTTAAATAAGAAGAGACCTGCATTAATAAGAGGAAACAACCTACATATCCACCAGGAAGGGACTAATTAAATAGCATATGTACCCAATGGAGCACTATAACATGCATCTCTGTTCTTGTCCATTATCTATTACTGAGGGAAAAAAATTTACAAGGAAGCAAGTATAATATTGTCATATAAAAATATATATAGGAAACAGTTTGGAAAGATAAACACTTAATTTTTTTTTAAATGGAGTACCCTCAGTGTTGTGAGATTACAAAATCCTGAATCTCTTACAAGGAGGATGTTTCCTTTAAAATGAATATAAAGCAAATTTTATTTTAAAATAAATTGTAATCATTTGTTTTTTATTTCTTCAGTTCGCAAAAGGCAGCACCAAAACATTATGCACCTGTAAAAGACATATATGAGGTACTTTGCCTTTAAAAACCTGATCATCTTACAAGAAGACAAAGTTTTCATGTGTTTTAATTAGAAAAGAATATAAGATAGAACGGAATATTGCCCAATGTGTATGGTACAAAGGAAAATTGTTGGAGGGGGTCAGAAATGAGACTGAATGTTACCTTGAGTTATCGAGAAAAACTTCATGGAAGAAAAACACAGTTTGAGTCTTGATAGCTGTGGTTGAAAAATTGAGGTGAAAGGGAAATCATGCAAAAAAAGTGCTATATAATGGTAGGAATTGACGTGGTGTTTAAGGCCAAATCCAGCTAATTTCAGAAGGTATTGTCAGGAGTCAGAGTAAGAAGGGATTCTCCCATTACCTGGAACGTGCTAGCTGTTCTACCATTAGAGATATAGGCAGTTGTATCTGCAGGGGATCTGTTCTAGGACCTGCCTTGGACACCAAAATCCATGTATGCTCAAGTCCCATAGTTGGCTCTCATTATCTATGAAAGCCACATCTGCTGATTAACCCATCTTCGTGAAAAATAATTGCATGAAAGTGGACCTGTGCAGTTTAAAGCCGCGTTGTTCAAGGGTCGACTGTAAATGAAAACATTTTCTTGAAAGAGAAACCTTTAAGACTGATTCTGGTTTGTTAAGAAATTTAATGTCAGGAAGATCTCTCTTTTTTTTCTTTTTTTTAAGCTATTCTCTCAAAGAAAAAATAAGTTGAATACAATATGAGCCTTATATGAGTAAGAAAAAAGAATTATTGGCCTGTTTATTTAAACTAGCTTTTTCTTCTCTCTTCCTCCAGTGCACGTTCCAAGTAATCATATAGAAAATACTTTCTGTATTACAAACTTAGTATATTATCTCCTGAAGAATAAAAGTCAATGTAATTTTTTTTTTTTTTGCGGTACGCGGGCCTCTCACCGTTGTGGCCTCTCCCGCTGGGGAGCACAGGCTCCGGACGCGCAGGCTCAGCGGCCATGGCTCACTGGCCCAGCCGTTCCGCGGCACGTAGGATCTTCCCAGACCGGGACACGAACCCGTGTCCCCTGCATCTGCAGGCGAACTCTCAACTACTGCGCCACCAGGGAAGCCCAATATAATTATTAAGAGTAAATTTCTTTTCACTTCTTGGACTTGGGAAAACTTCTGGCACTCAAGTGGAAAGGATTTATGCTCCTTATTGATTTCACAGAGAAACCACTTTTTATATTAAGCTATATTACATAGGGCCCTGGATTCAACAACAGATTTTATTATTCCTTTGGTTATGGACCTCTCAACTGTGAGTTGAAATCTTGTCCAGGTCCCAAGAGGAGAATTTTCTTGTGTCTTTTAAAGTCGATTTGAAAAAGCTGGAACACCTCCACCATGGAACTAAAATTCCTAAAAACATTTTTACCATAACGTTTATTAAAATGCCTCAGATCAGAGCATTCTTTGTGGAGGATTTCTTTAAGTAGTAAGATAAATTTACTTCTTTATTTTTAAAATTAAAAAAAATATATTTTATTGAAGTGTAGTTGATTTACCATGTGTTAATTTCTGAGGTACAGCAAAGTGATGCAGTTACATATATATACCTATATATTCTTTTTTATATTCTTTTCTATTATGGTTTATCACAGGATATCAAATATAGTTCCCTGTGCTATACCGTAGGAGCTCGTTTATCCATTCTATATATAATAATTTGCGTCTGCTAATCCCAAACTCCAACTCCCTCCCTCCTCCTCCCCTCCCCCTGGGCAACTGCAAGTCTATTCTCTATGTCTGTGAGTCTGTTTCTGTTAAGATAAATGTATATATGTGCCACATCTTCTTTATCCATTCATCTGTTGATGGACACTTAGGTTGCTTCCATGTCCTGGCTATTGTAAATAGAGCTGCAATGAACATTTTGGTACATAACTCTTTTTGAATTATGGTTTTCTCAGGGTATATGCCCAGTAGTGGGATTGCTGGGTCATATGGTAGTTCTATTTTTAGTTAGTTTTTTTTTTTTTTTTGCAGTACGTGGGCCTCTCACTGTTGTGGCTTCTCCCGCTGAGGAGCACAGGCTCCGGACGCGCAGGCTCAGTGGCCATGGCTCACGGACCCAGCCGCTTCGTGGCATGTAGGATCTTTCCAGACCGGGGCACAGACCCACGTCCCCTGCATCGGCAGGCAGACTCTCAACAACTGCGCCACCAGGGAAGCCCCTATTTTTAGTTTTTTAAGGAACCTCCATACTGTTCTCCATAGTGGCTGTATCAATTTACATTCCCACCAACATTGCAAGAGGGTTCCCTTTTCTCCACACCCTCTCCAGCATTTATTGTTTGTAGATTTTTTGATGATGGCACATATATACAATGGAATATTACTCAGCCATAAAAAGGAACAAAACTGAGTTATTTGTAGTGAGGTGGATGGACTTAGAGTCTGTCATAGAGAGTGAAGTAAGTCAGAAAGAGAAAAACAAATACTGTATGCTAACACATATATATGGAATCTAAAAAAAAAAAAAGAAAATGGTCAGAAGAACCTAGGGGCAAGATGGGAATAAAGATGCAGACCTACTAGAGAATGGACTTGAAGATACAGGGAGGGGGATGGGTAAGCTGGGACAAAGTGAGAGAGTGGCATGGACATATATACACTACCAAATGTAAAATAGATAGCTAGTGGGAAGCAGCTGCATAACACAGGGAGATCAGCTCGGTGCTTTGTGACCACCTAGAGGGGTGGGATAGGGAGGGTGGGAGGGAGGGAGATGCAAGAGATTTGGGGACATATGTATATATATATATAACTGATACACTTTGTTAAAGCAGAAACTGACACACCATTGTAAAGCAATTATACTCTAATAAAGATGTTAAAAAAAAGATAAATGTAAATAGTATTCTGGTTGTAAACAAATGTTCTCTAGGCCTGTTCTCTAAACTAAATATATTGTAAATTATTCAATTTAAACCTCAGCTCTTCTCTACCTGTAGCAGTCACACAATAAACATTTGTATGTTTCTTCAGTATTTTTCCCACTAGTACCTAATACTTGGCAGAACTGGTTAGAAAAATATATTCAAGTCCCATACTTAATAGAAAAATATTCCCCTGTATATCAGAAAACTGCTTAGACCTGAAACATTGAGCAGAACAATAAACAGCTTTGTTTGGTGATCTCACTTTTAAAGATATTGCTGCAATTATTTGAATATATAACTTTTCTTTTTTTCTCTCCTAAAGGAAAAATGAAAACAATACAAGTAACTGTTGAAATATTAAGTTGAGTGTGATTTTCCTATTCCAATTTTAAATGTTCTCAAGGAAAATTAAATGGTGCTGATTGTAGCCCCAAGTTCCTGTTGTGCTACAGGGATAAATAATAAAAATGAAATATATTTTTATAACCCAGTAGTGCAACAGAGCTGCACTTGGCTTGACCACATACAAAGAAGCCTTGTTTTGGCTGCATTTTTCTGGGGATGCTTTCTCTATTTATAGGCTCTACAGTGAAGCCTTCTGGGGAATGATTACTCAGTGTAGCCACGTTTCTGTCAAAGGATCTGGAAAAAAAATAACAACAGAAAGAAATCTCTGGCATAGAACACATTAATCAATATGTAATGATATGGCTGGATCAATAACTTCTAATTTTCTAGGTTTGTAAAATGTCAACTGTATGAATGTATTAGCAGGTTAAAAAGTTTCCAAGTAGAACAAATGTGTAAATTCAAGAGAGTTTTTTTCAGTCTGTTTTATTCATGAATATCACTTTTTATTTCAGATTAAGTTTATGGTTAATAGCATCCTCAGTGTGCAAATATCACCCTGTCCGCATTTTTCTTTTCTAACAATAGAAGTCATGATTCCTCTTTCCCAGAGTGAAGAGTTTTCATTCACACTGTTTCATGATCCTGGAGAAAATATAAACATTTATGAGGTAGCAAGTGTCACAGCTTGTGAAGATGCAATGTCTTTTGTTTAGTCATTAAACCTCCCCCCACACTTTTTACATTTATAGAGATCAAACATTAAATAAAACGTTTTATATGTAAAATACTAGAAAACAATTTATCTCTGAAATGCTATAATCTCCTGTCACCTAGGTCCTGAGCTGGGTGCTCTGTGTGCATTTTAATTGGTGATTCCCATATTCTGGTGGGTGGATTTTCCCTTCCACCAGCCCTTCCTTTTTCTCTCCCTCTTTCCTATTTCATTCCTACTTTTTCCTTTCCTTCACCTTCCTTTCGATTTTCTTTTTGAGAACTTTAAGAAATTATTATAAAATTAGTTCATGCTAATTTTGGAAAATTTAAGAAAAATGGAAAAGTGTAGGATAAAAATAGGATTCCTCAAAATCAACCATCATTATACTTTCATATATTTTCCTTCAATTTAAAAAATATATATATATTTTACAACTTTATTAGAGTATAATCGCTTTTCAATGGTGTGCCAGCCTCTGCCCTACAACAAATCAGTTACACGTACACATACGTTCCCATATCTCTTCCCTCTTGCGTCTCCCCCCCCCCCACTCTCCCTATCCCACCCCTCCAGGCAGTCATAGAGCACCGAGCTGATCTCCCTGTGCTAGGTGGCTGCTTCCCACTAGCTATCTACCTTACATTTTGTAGTGTATATATGTCCATGCCTCTCTCTCGCTTTGTCACAGCTTACCCATCCTTCACCCCATATCCTCAAGTCCATTCTCTACTAGGTCTGTTTCTTTATTCCTGTCTTACCCCTAGGTTCCTCATGACATTTTTTTCCCCTGAAATTCCATATATATGTGTTAGCATACGGTATTTGTCTTTCTCTTTCTGACTTACTTCACTCTGTATGACAGACTCTAGGTCATCCACCTCATTACAAATAGCTCAATTTCGTTTCTTTTTATGGCTGAGTAATATTCCATTGTATATATGTGCCATATCTTCTTTATCCATTCATCTGATGAGGAAACTTAGGTTGTTTCCATCTCCAGGCTATTGTAAATAGAACTTTAATGAACATTTTGGTACATGACTCTTTTTGAATTATAGTGTTCTCAGGGTATATGCCCAGTAGTGGGATTGCTACTATTTGTGGGGTAGTTCTATTTGTAGTTTTTTAAGGAACCTCCATACTGTTCTCCATAGTGGTTGTACCAATTCACATTCCCACCAGCAGTACAAGAGGGTTCCCTTTTCTCCACACCCTCTCCAGCATTTATTGTTTCTAGATTTTTTGATGATGGCCATTCTGACTGGTGTGAGATGATATCTCATTGTAGTTTTGATTTGCATTTCTCTAATGATTAATGATGTTGAGCATTCTTTCATGTGTTTGTTGGCAGTCTGTATATCTTCTTTGGAGAAATGTCTATTTAGGTCTTCTGCCCATTGTTGGATTGGGTTGTTTGTTTTTTTGTTATTGAGCTGCATGAGCTGCTTATAAATTTTGGAGACTAATCCTTTGTCAGTTGCTTCATTTGCAAATATTTTCTCCCATTCTGAGGGTTGTCTTTTGGTCTTGTTTATGGTTTCCTTTGCTGTGCAAAAGCTTTGAAGTTTCATTAGGTCTCATTTGTTTATTTTTGTTTTTATTTCCATTTCTCTAGGAGGTGGGTCAGAAAGGATCTTGCTGTGATTTATGTCATAGAGTGTTCTGCCTATGTTTTCCTCTAAAAGTTTGATAGTTTCTGGCCTTACATTTAGGTCTTTAATCCATTTTGAGCTTATTTTTCTGTACGGTGTTAGGGAGGGATCTAATCTCATACTTTTACATGTACCTGTTCAGTTTTCCAAGCATCACTTATTGAAGAGGCTGTCCTTTCTCCACTGTACATTCCTGCCTCCTTTATCAAAGATAAAGTGACCATATGTGTGTGGGTTTATTTCTGGGCTTTCTATCCTGTTCCATTGATCTATATTTCTGTTTTTGTGCCAGTACCATACTGTCTTGATTACTGTAGCTTTGTAGTATAGTCTGAAGTCAGGGAGCCTGATTCCTCCAGTTCCGTTTTTCGTTCTCAAGATTGCTTTGGCTATTCGTGGTCTTTTGTGTTTCCATACAAATTGTGCAATTTTTTGTTCTAGTTCTGTGAAAAATGCCAGTGGTACTTTGATAGGGATTGCATTGAATCTGTAGATTGCTTTGGGTAGTAGAGTCATTTTCACAATGTTGATTCTTCCAATCCAAGAACATGGTATATCTCTCCATCTATTTGTAACATCTTTAATTTCTTTCCTCAGTGTCTTATAATTTTCTGCATACAGGTCTTTCGTCTCCTTAGGTAGGTTTATTCCTAGATATTTTATTCTTTTTGTTGCAATGGTAAATGGCAGTGTTTTCTTGATTTCACTTTCAGATTTTTCATCCTTAGTGTATAGGAATGCCAGAGATTTCTGTGCATTAATTTTGTATCCTGCTACTTTATCAAATTCATTGATTAGCTCTAGTAGTTTTCTGGTAGCATCTTTAGGATTCTCTATGTATAGTATCATGTCATCTGCAAACAGTGAGAGCTTTACTTCTTCTTTTCTGATTTGGATTTCTTTTATTTCCTTTTCTTCTCTGATTGCTGTGGCAAAAACTTCCAAAACTATGTTGAATAAGAGTGGTGAGAGTGGGTAACCTTGTCTTGTTCCTGATCTTAGTGGAAATGGTTTCAGTTTTTCACCATTGAGGATGATGTTGGCTGTGGGTTTGTCATATGTGGCCTTTATTATGTTGAGGAAACTTCCCTCTATGCCTACTTTCTGCAGGGTTTTTATCATAAATGGGTGTTGAATTTTGTTGAAAGCTTTCTCTGCATCTATTGAGATAACCATATGGTTTTTCTCCTTCAATTTTTTAATATGGTATATCAGGTTGATTGATTTGTGTATATTGAAGAATCCTTGCATTCCTGGAATAAACTCCACTTGATCATGGTGTATGATGCTTTAAATGTGCTGTTGGATTCTGTTTGCTAGTATTTTGTTGAGGATTTTTGCATTATGTTCATCAGTGTTATTGGCCTGTAGGTTTCTTTCTTTGTGACTTCTCTGTCTGGTTTTGGTATCAAGGTGATGGTGGCCTCGTAGATGTGTTTCGGAGTGTTCCTCCCTCTGCTATATTTTGGAAGAGTTTGAGAAGGATAGGTGGTAGCTCTTCTCCAAATGTTTGATAGAATTCGCCTGTGAAGCCGACTGGTCATGGGCTTTTGTTTGTTGGAAGATTTTTAATCACAGTTTCAATTGCAGTGCTTGTGATTGGTCTGTTCATATTTTCTATTTCTTCCTGATTCAGTCTTGGCAGGTTGTGCATTTCTAAGAATTTGTTCATTTCTTCCAGGTTGTCCAATTTATTGGCATAGAGTTGCTCGTAGTAATCTCTCATGATCTTCTGTATTTCTGCAGTTACTTCTCCTTTTTCACTTCTAATTCTATTGATGTGAGTCTTCTCCCTTTTTTTCTTGGTGAGTCTGGCTAATGGTTTATCAATTTTGTCTATCTTCTCAAAGAACCAGCTTTTAGTTTTATTGATCTTTGCTATCATTTCCTTCTTTTTCATTTATTTTTGATCTGATTTTTATGATTTCTTTCCTACTGCTAACTTAGGGGTTTTTTTTTGTTCTTCTTTCTCTCATTACTTTAGGTGCAAGGTTAGGTTGTTTATTCGAGATGTTTCCTGTTTCTTAGGGTAGGATTTTATTGCTATAAACTTCCCTCTTAGAACTGCTTTTGCTGCCTCACATAGGTTTTGGGTCGTCGTGTCTGCATTGTCATTTGTTTCTAGGTATTTTTTAATTTCCTCCTTGATTTCTTCAGTGATCACTTCGTTATTAAGTAGTGTATTGTTTAGCCTCCATGTGTTTGTATTTTTTACAGATTTTTTTCCTGAAATTGATATCTAGTCTCATAGCATTGTGGTCAGAAAAGATACTTGATACAATTTCAATTTTCTTAAATTTACCAAGGCTTGATTTGTGACCTAACATATGATCTATCCTGGAGAATGTTCTATGAGCACTTGAGAAAAATGTGTATTCTGTTGTTTTTGGATGGAATGTCCTATAAATATCAATTAAGTCCATCTTGTTTAATGTATCATTTAAAGCTTGTGTTTCCTTATTTATTTTCATTTTGGATGATCTGTGCATTGGTGAAAGTGGGGTGTTAAAGTCTCCTACTATGAATGTGTTACTGTCGATTTCCCCTTTTCTGGCTGTTAGTATTTGCCTTGTGTATTGAGGTGCTCCTATGTTGGGTGCTTAAATATTTACAATTGTTATATCTTCTTCTTGGATCAATTCCTTGATCATTATGTAGTGTCCTTCTTTGTCTCCTCTAATAGTCTTTATTTTAAAGATTATTTTGTCTCATATAGAATTGCTACTCCAGCTTTCTTTGGTTTCCATTTGCATGGAATATCTTTTTCCATCCCCTTACTTTCAGTCTGTATGTGTCTCTAGGTCTGAAGTGGGTCTCTTGTAGACAGCATATATATGGGTCTTGTTTGTGTATCCATTCAGCCAATCTGTGTCTTTTGGTGGGAGCATTTAGTCCATTTACATTTAAGTAATTATTGATATGTATGTTCCTATTCCCATTTTCTTAATTGTTTTGCATTTGTTATTGTAGGTCTTTTCCTTCTCTTGTGTTTCTTGCCTAGAGAAGTTCCTTTAGCATTTGTTGTAAAGCTGGTTTGGTGGTGCTGAACTCTCTCAGCTTTTGCTTGTCTGCAAAGGTTTTAATTTCTCCATCAAATCTGAATGAGATCCTTGCTGGGTAGAGTAATCTTGGTTGCAGGTTTTTCTCCTTCATCACTTTAAATATGTCCTGCCAGTCCCTTCTGGCTTGCAGAGTTTCTGCTGAAAGTTCAGCTGTTAACATTATGGGGATTCCCGTGTATTATTTGTTGTTTTTCCCTTGCTGCTTTTAATATGTTTTCTTTGTATTTAATTTTTGACAGTTTGATTAATGTGTGTGTTGGCATATTTCTCCTTGGATTTATCCTGTATGGACTCTCTGTGCTTCCTGGACTTGATTAACTATTTCCTTTCCCATATTAGGGAAGTTTTCAACTATAATCTCTTCAGATACTTTCTCAGTCCCTTTCTTTTTCTCTTCTTCTTCTGGAACCCCTATAATTTGAATGTTGGTGCATTTAATGTTGTCCCAGAGGTCTCTGAGACTGTCCTCATTTCTTTTCATTCGTTTTTCTTCATTCTGCTCTGCAGTAGTTATTTCCAATATTTTATCCTCCAGGTCACTTATCTGTTATTCTGCTTTAGTTATTCTGCTATTGATCCCATCTAGAGTATGTTTAATTTCATTTATTGTGTTGTTCACCTTTGCTTGCTTCATCTTTAGTTCTTCAAGATCCTTGTTAAATATTTCTTGCATTTTGCCTATTCTATTTCCAAGATTTTGGATCATCTTTACTATCATTATTCTGAATTCTTTTTCAGGTAGACTGTCTATTTCCTCTTCATTTATTAGGTATGGTGGGTTTTTATCTTGCTACTTCGTCTGCTGTGTGTTTTTCTGGCTTCTCGTTTTGCTTATCTTACTGTGTTTGGGGTCTCCTTTTTGCAGGCTGCAGGTTCGTAGTTCCTGTTCTTTTTGGTGTCTATCCCCAGTGGCTAAGGTTGGTTCAGTGGGTTGTGTAGGCTTCCTCGTGGAGGGGACTAATGCCTGTGTTCTGGTGGATGAGGCTGGATCTTGTCTTTCTGGTGGGCAGGTCCACGTCTGGTGGTGTGTTTTTTGGTGTCTGTGGACTTATTATGATTTTAGGCAGCCTCTCTACTAATGGGTGGGGTTGTGTTCCTGTCTTGCTAGTTGTTTGGCAATGGGTGTCCAGCACTGTAGCTTGCTGGTCGTTGAGTGAAGCTGGGTGCTGGTGTTGAGATGGATATCTCTGGGAGATTTTCGCCGTTTGATATTATGTGGAGCTGGGAGGTCTCTTGTGGACCAGTGTCCTGAAGTTGGCTCTCCCACCTCAGAGGCACAGCACTGACTCCTGGCTGCAGCACCAAGAGCCTTTCATCCACACCGTTCAGAATAAAAGTGAGAAAAAGTAGAAAGAAAGAATTAGTAGAAGTAGAAAAGAAAGAAGGAAAGAAAGAAAGAAAGAAAGGAAGAAAGAAGAAAGAAAGACAGGAGGGAGGGAGGGAGGAAGGAAGGAGGGAAGGAAGGAAAAAAGAAGATAAAGTAAAATAAAATAAAGTAAGATAAAATATAATAAAGTTATTAAAATAAAAAATAATTATTAAGAAAAAAATATATTAAAAAAAAACAAAAATGGACAGACACCTAGGAGAAATGGTGGAAGCAAAGCTATACAGACAAAATCTCACACAGAAGCATACACATACACACTCACAAAATAGGAAAAGGGGAAAAAATCATAAATCTTGCTCTCAAAGTCCACTCCCTTAATTTGGGATGATTCGTTGTCTATTCATGTATTCCACAGATGCAGGGTACATCGAGTTGATTCTGGAGCTTTAATCCGCTGCTTCTGAGGCTGCTGGGAGAGATTTCTCTTTCTCTTCTTTGTTCGTACAGCTTCCTGGGTTCAGCTTTGGATTTGGCCCCGCCTCTGCATGTAGGTCCCCGGACGGCATCTATTCTTCGCTCAGACAGGACGGGGTTAAAGGAGCAGCTGCTTTGGGGATTCTGGCTCCCTCAGGCTTTGGGGGAGGGAGGGGCACAGAGTGCGTGGCAGGCCTGAAGCGGCAGAGGCCATCTTGACGTTGCACCAGCCTGAGGCGCGCCGTGCGTTCTCCCGGGGAAGTTGTTCCTGGATCCCGGGACCCTGGCAGTGGGGGGCTGCACAGGCTCCCCGGAATTGGGGTATGGATAGTAACCTGTGCTCACACACAGGTTTCTTGGTGGCGGCAGCAGCAGCCTTAGCGTCTCATGCCCGTCTCTGGGGTCTGCTCTTTTAGCCGCGGCTCGCGCCTGTCTCTGGAGCTCCTTTAAGCAGCGTTCTTAATCCCCTCTCCTCGCGCACCAGGAAACAAAAGAAGCAGGAAAAAGTCTCTTGCCTCTTCGGCAGGTCCAGACTTTTCCCCGGACTCCCTCCCGGCTAGCCGTGGTGCACTAACCCCCTGCAGGCTGTTTTCACGCCACCAACCCCAGTCGTCTCCCTGCACTCCGACCAACCTAAGCCCGAGCCTCAGCTCCCAGCCCCGCCTGCCCCGGCGGGTGAGCAGACGAGCTTCTTGACCTGGTGAGTGCTGGTCGGCACCAATCCTCTGTGCTGGAATCTTTCCACTTTGCCCTCCGCACCCGTGTGGCTGTGCTCTCCTCCGTGGCTCTGAAGCTTTCCCCCTCCGCCACCCGCAGTCTCCGCCCGCGAAGGGGCTTCTAGTGTGTGGAAACCTTTCCTTCTTCACAACTCCCTCCCACTGGCGCAGGTCCCGTCCCTATCCTTTTGTCTCTGTTTATTCTTTTTTCTTTTGCCCTACCCAGGTATGTGGGGGAGTTTCTTGCCTTTTTGGAGGTCTGAGGTCTTCTGCCAGCATTCAGTGGGTGTTCTATAGGACCAGCTCCACGTGTAGATGTATTTCTGGTGTATCTGTGGGGAGGAAGGTGATATCTGTGTCTTACTCTTCCGCCATCTTCCCCTCGTCCCCCCAAACAAATATTTTGTTTTACAAAGTTGACACAATACTAAACATTCAATTTTATATCTTTCACTTTTTCACTTATGCCACATATCTTATAGTTTTATTAAACACTCTTTAAAGTGTTACTTAAATTATTTGTCCCCACAAAAATATACCATTTATTAAAAGCTTAGAAAAGCCTGCATCATTTCATAGTTTGCTCTCATTTCTCTTATAATTTTAATCTTTTCCTCTCACTTCAATCTCTATTTGAAAGTATATACAAGTCTCTCTCACATTAAACACATCATTTTGTAATTGTATGCCTCGCTCTAAATTTCTGTCCTTTCTCCTTCTCTTGGGAGTCAACCTCTCAGTCACTTTTTTTTTTTTCTCAGTCACTTTTAAAACCATTCTATTCAGACTTCAGCCTCCATTGGTCTATACAGCTTGCTCTGGAAAATGGCACCAATGACAGCTGGTTCACCCAACTCACTGGTTTCTTTGCAATCTTATCTGTGTCATATTTTTTTGGAGGGCTGCTTTTCCTCTCCCTACCCCTTGGTGTGTTAGTGCCCCCCAGGGGTCTGTCCTGGCTCTTCTTTTCAACCTTTGCACTCTCATCCTCTCCCGTGATTACTACCACAACCCATATATCCATAACTCTCAAGTACAAAATTCAGATCCAACTTTCTTTCTATTGGCTATTATCACTTAGTTGCTCCTCAGGCAGTTCCGACTTTTCATGTCCACATGCTATTATTCTCGTTCTCTCTGCTTTATTTTCTCTTAGATTCCCTTTCTTACCTTCCTGGTTCCAGAGTCAGAATATTGGGAATCATCTTTGCTCCTTTGTCGTACCCATCTCATCCCCTCTGTTCAAATCATAAAGCTCTGAAAGGAGCCACCATCACTTCACCCATGTCTGTTCCTCCTCCCCTCCCCAAAGCTACTGCTTCAACTCAGTCTTGTGACATGTCAGCCTGAGTACTCCCAGCCCCACTGCTTTCTTCCTCCTTTTCACTAATGCTAGTGATCTTTGATCTGTTTGCCAAACACCTACTTGAACTTCAAAACTTAGACTGAAGGTCAACCCTATAAAAATTTTCCTGACTTTCATCTTTCCAAAGTAAAATTGAATACTCTTTCCTTGTTGATATTTTTGCTGTACTGTGCATACACTTTTCCAGGGCAATTACAATCATAATGTATTTACATTTCTTTGTCTCTGCATTAGATTATAACACATTATAAGGCAGGGATCATGTCTTTAAAAGCATGTCTTTTTTGTCCTTGTATTACTTGTACCTGGAACATAGGAGATATGTAATAAGTGGTAAATGAATGAACAAATGGCTAGGCTTATAATATTTAATCTTTTCATTTATTTATTTAGAATATTTTCAATTTACTGCTTATATTTAATTCTGTAAACCATATCATAAATCTTTATTTGAATTTTGCATTCTTCCCTATGGATAGAAATAATCCCTAGAAGTTTAATTACTGGGACAAAGAATAGGAATATTTTGAAGATTCTTGATACATATTGCCCAAATATGTATCAGAATGTTTGATGTTTTTAACAGTTTAATTCCAATTTTAATAAATATTTGTTTTTAAACAATAGCATAGTGAAATCATAAATTAAAAAAAAATTCCTGCTGGGGAGCTATTTTGGGGTTGGGTAATATACAGTTTTTATTTGCAAACTGACAGTGACATGCTGAAGTTGGTAATATTAAATGACCCTCTATTTCCCAATGCCATGGAAAGTATGGAAGGTAGCATTTAATAAAAGCCAAATAGGCAATGTACAAAAGCTTAAGTTTTTTCCTTTCTTTTTCTTTTGTCACAGTCTAATAAATTTCTAGTGGACTTTGATTATTAAGAAACAGTGCAAGGCCTACATTTTTAACCTTCCTTTCTGAATAGACTATGATTCAACTTAAACTGCTTTTTAAAAGTTCAGTATGCGCATCTGGGGAGTTTGCTACCCCTGTGCTTTACAGAAAGGTTGTGGGAATTAATACATTTATTGAGCATTATGTGCCTTTTGGATGAAAGGTTTGGTATAAACTCTAGTATTGTTATTTAAAAGCAAACTTCTTTGGGGAAAGAAAAAAGGCTTCCACAGTAACTTTTGATTAAAAGTTATGTACTCCAGTACTTTTTTCCAAAGGCGATCTACAAGGAAGCCTTGAAAATTGTACACCTTGCCATCTGCTAATATGATACAACACAAAAGAGAAGTGATACGGACTCATTTTTGTTCACCTGTTTTAAGCCGGTATGGTCTTGATTTGATCTCAGCTCATCTTAGCCACCCTGAGTTTATTGTTGTGTTTTACTTATGGTTTGAATCATTTCTTGATTGATTTTATTGTTTAATTGGAACTGAATTAATGTGGCTAATTCCCTGGCAGACCTTTCTCTCTCTCTCTCTCTCTCTCTTTTTTTTTTTTTAACAGAGCAGATCCCATGTGATCTGGAATGCATGGGGTTTTGGTAGCTATGGTAACCACATCATAAACCTTGATGGATGGCAGGTGCTTTAAGCACTTCCACTATTAGAACCTTATGGGCCCTCTATGTGTTCAGCTAAGAATGACATTTGCCCACAGGGATTATAAAACGGAAAGAACTTTTACTCTTGATTTGGCAGTGAGGAGATAACAGACACGTACTAACTAGGACATAATGAAACTGGATGAGGATTACTCTGATAAATACTACTAAAAGGGAGAAACTGGGGCTAAAGCAGAGTGTAGTATAAACGGCAAATCAGTGTAACCTCCCTCTACACTGTAAGTGCATCTGGTAACAAACACTGTGTTTGTATGTTATTTCCTGTGAGTCTTGACATGTTGAGTCATGTGTGGGTCAATAAATCAAGTTTAGGAAGGAATTATAAGTCCAGAACTTTTGAAAATTTTAATATGTTTACTTGAAAGATGGGAAAGAAGACATTTATTAGGTTTTTGATGACTTGGGGAGTGGGAATGAGGAGATGGTAGATAGCCTGTTAGATGACACAATAGGGATTCAAAATCACTCAGATGAACTGAAGGTGGTGTAACCCATGAAAATGTGGTTAGAGTTAGGCATAAAGCTTTAAGTTAAAAGAGAAGAGCACAGTGGTCACACTCAAGGAGAAGCATTTTAGAGAGATATTGAATATGCAAGGGAGGCTAAAAATAAGCAGGAACCCATAACAGAAAATACTGTATTTAGGAGAATAGATCACTGAGTGCTATTTAATAAATCAGGAATTTCAGAAACTGGTGCGATTGAGTAGAGTAACAAATACAATACATGAGGTCGTTCCAGAGGGCTGCAGTAGTACATGGTTAAAAGGAATATGCAAAAAGGAAAAATTAACATTGGCCTTCGAGAGCATTCTTTTGTCACTCAGAATGCCTGATTAGCTGTTCCCTAGGTTAAAAGAAACAAACTACAAATGGAGTACGAGAAACAAACTACAGGTGGATGACTCTGGAAAAGTCATCAAGAGATTTCTAGGCAGTGAATTCTGTTACTTACTAGAAACGCTTTATTGGGAGAGATTTTGAAATTACTCCCTTTAAGGGTCTTTAAAAGCAGGATGGTAATTTTGTTGTGAGAGGTAGCATGATGACTAAGGCTGTAATGGGCTCTGTGCTTCTAAAATCCTCTTCAATCATCTTGAAAATACGGTTTCCTTTCTGATGGAGGAAACATAACATTCTCAATTTTCTCTGTGGAGTTGGCCTGTAAAATTCCATGGAGGGCGAATACACTTAGTCGAATCCATCATTTACTCAAATGTTCTAAGTCTCAGGAGATTTCAGTGGACCCCAGCATTGTGGTAAAATGTCCTCTTTGGACATCCTAATTAACTAGAGTTGGTAATTTTTCCTTTTACCTCTCTCCTTATAACATTTTCCACATTTAGTTTAGGCATTTATATAAGAAATACATAAAATTTTCAAGCTGTGTCATAATTTGAATAATTAGAATAGTTTTTCTGGCAGTTTAAAAAGTTATAAAAAAGACTAAGGTGGCTTGGAGTCAATATAGTATTTTACTGGACTTCGTTTTTTCTGTTGCATACAATTATTTGGAGCATTTTGGTCTTAATCAGCATTATGTTGGCTTATGGAACATAAGATACTCAAAGTAGCTGAAGTAAAAAACAATTTATCAGTAGGCAATGAGAAAACCTCATGGAACTAAAGGGCGACAAGTACAGCTGAGCCTCACTGAAGGGCTGGACTCAGGAACTGGAAACATGTTAGGTACACAGCAATCCCCCTATACTCCCTTTTTTTATGTACCTAGTGTCAAATGTAGACTCTTTTTATACGACCAAGGTAACTGATTTTGAGTTCCAATGTCAAATTCTTGTGAGAGACATTCTAATAAGATCATTTGGATCAGCTGTGGCAGGAGAGTCCAGGCATGGGGCAGTGGCTTCTCAAAGTGTGGCCCTTGGATAATCACCTGGGCATTTGTTAGGAATGCAAATTCTTGGACCAGATCACAGATCTCTGAATAAAAAATTCAGGAGGTGGGGCTCAGACATCTGAATTTTAGCAAGCCCTGCAGGTAATTATGAGGCACTCTGAAGTTTGGAAACCTCTGTAGGGTGACCAGCTTATTTGGTTTTCCCTCCTGGTCTGGGCATTGAAAGTCCATCATGGAAACTCCTCAGTCCAGGACAAACCAGGACAGTTGGCTACTCTGTTCCTTAGTATGGGCTGTAGGAGCAGGTGCTGAGATGCAGGATACACGTGCTAAGGGGGCCTGGGAAGTTCTCTTAGGCAGGGGTGTAGGAGTGGTAGAAAAATAATTATAAATTGGTATTTTTAAAGCGAACCCCTCATTTTAATTGTATTTGAGCAACCCTTCCAATTTAACTGGAAAAAATTAGTTATTAAAAAAACCATCTTTAAGATATTGTAGTATACCCTAGTGTATTCTCTTAACTTTCCTCTTTTATGTTTTTAAAACATGATGAGCCTTGTGAGAACACCAGAATCACAACTAACTGCTGAACAGTCATCGACAGGAAGACACTGGAACTCACCAAAAAAATACCCCACATCCAAAGACAAAGGAGAAGCCACAATGAGATGGTAGGAGGGTGCAATCACAATAAAATAAAACCCCATAACTGCTGGGTGGGTGACTCACAAACTGGAGAACAGTTATACCACAGAAGTTCACCTACTGGAGTGAAGGTTCTGAGCCCCACGTCAGGCTTTCCAACCTGGGGGTCAGGCAATGGGAGGAGGAATTCCTGGAGAATCATACTTTGAAGGCTAGTGAGATTTGACTGCAGGACTTTGACAGGACTGGGGGAAACAGAGACTCCACTCTTGGAGGGCACACACAAAGTAGTGTGCACATTGAGACCCAGGGGAAGGAACAGTGACCCCACAAGAGACTGAACCAGACCTACCTGCTAGTGTTGGAGGGTCTCCTGCAGAGGTGGGGGGTGGCTGCGGCTCACTGTGGGGACAAGGACCCTGGCAGAAGAAGTTCTGGGAAGTACTCCTTGGTGTGAGCCCTCCCAGAGTCTGCCATTAGCCCCACCAAAGAGCCGGGTAGGCTCCAGTGCTGGGTCACCTCAGGCCGAAAAACCAATGGGAAGGGAACCCAGCCCCATCCATCAACAGACAAACAAATTAAAGTTTTACTGAGCTCTGCCCAACAGAGCAACACCCAGCTCTACCCACCACCAGTCCCTCCCATCAGGAAGCTTGCACAAGCCTCTTAGATAGACTCATCCACCAGAGGGCAGACAGCAGAAGCAAGAAGAACTACAGTCTTATAGCCTGTGGAAGGAAAACCACATTCACAGAAATATAGACAAAATGAAAAGGCAGAGGAGTTTGTACCAGATGAAGGAACAAGATAAAACCCCAGAAAAACAACTAAATGAAGTGAAGATAGGCCACCTTCCAGAAAAAGAACTCAGAATAATGGTAGTGAAGATGATCCAGGACCTTGGAAAAAAAAAGGCAAAGATTGAGAAGATGCAAGAGATGTTTAACAAAGACCTAGAAGAATCAAAGAACAAATACCTAGTAGAATTAAAGAACAAACAAACAGAGATGAACAATACAATAACTGGATGAAAAATACACTAGAATGAATCAATAGCAGAATAACTGAGGCAGAAGAATGGATAAGTGACCTGGAAGACAGAATGGTGGAATTCACTACTGAGGAACAGAATAAAGAAAAAAGAATTCAAAGAAATGAAGACAACTTAAGAGGCTTCTGGAACAACATTAAACACAACAATATTTGCATTATAGGGGTCCCAGAAGGAGAAGAGAGAGAGAAAGGACCTGAGAAAATATTTGAAGAGATTATAATTGAAAACTTCCCTAACAAGGGAAAGGAAATAGCCACCCAAGTCCAGGAAGCACAGAGAGTCCCAGGCAGGATAAACCCAAGGAGAAACACACCGAGACACATAGTAGTCAAACTGACAAAAATTAAAGACAAAGAAAAATTATTGAAAGCAACAAGGGAAAAATGACAAGTAATATACAAAGGAACTAGCATAAGGTTAACAGCTGATTTCTCAGCAGAAACTCTACAAGCCAGAAGGGAGTGGCACATAAGGTGAAGAAAAGAAAGAATATACAACAAAGATTACTCTACCCGGAAATGATCTCATTCAGATACGACAGAAAAATCAAAAGCTTTACAGACAAGCAAAAGCTAAGAGAATTCAGCACCACCAAACCAGCTCTACAACAAATGCTAAAGGAAATTCTCTAAGTGGGAAACAAAAGAGATGAAAAGGAACTACAAAAACAAACCGATAACAATTATGACAATGGTAATAGGAACATACATATCAATAATTACCTTAAACGTAAATGGATTAAATGATCCAGCCAGAAGACACAGGCTTGCTGAATGGATACAAAAACAAGACCCATATATATGCTGTCTACAAGAGACCCACTTCAGACCTAGGGACACATACAGACTGAGGGTGAGGGGATGGAAAAAGACATTCCATGCAAATGGAAATCAAAAGAAAACTGGAGTAGCAATACTCATATCAGATAAAATCGACTTTAAAATAAAGAATGTTACAAGAGACAAGGAAGGACACTACATAATGATCAAGGGATCAATCCAAGAAGAAGATATAACAATTATAAATTTGTAGGCACCCAACATAGAAGCATTGCCTCAATACATAGGGCAAATGATAACAGCTATAAAAGAGGAAATAGACATTAACACAATAATACTGGGGGACTTTAACACCTCACTTACACCAATGGACAGATCATCCACACAGAAAATTAACAAGGAAACACAAGCTTTAAATGACACAATAGACCAGATAGATTGAATTGATATTTATAGGACATTCCATCCAAAAACAGCAGATTACACTTTCTTCTTAAGTGCACATGGAACATTCTCCAGGATAGATCACATCTTGGGTCACAAATCAAGCTTTGGTAAATTTAAGAAAATTGAAATCATATCAAGCATCTTTTCTGACCACAACACTATGAGATTAGAAATCAATCACAGGGAAAAAAACGTAAAGAGCACAAACACATGGAGGCTAAACAATATGTTACTAAATAACGAAGAGATCACTGAAGAAATCAAAGAGGAAATCAAAAAATACCTAGAGACAAAGGACAATGAAAACACGACGATGCAAAACCTATTGGATGCAGCAAAAACAGTTCTACAAGGGAAGTTTATGGCAATACAAGCCTACTTCAAGAAACAAGAAAACTCTCAAATAAACAATCTAACCTTACACCTAAAGGAACTAGAGAAAGAAGAAAAAACAAAACCTAAAGTTAGCAGAAGGAAAGAAATCATAAAGATCAGAGCAGAAATAAATGAAACAGCAACAAAGAAAATAACAAAGATCAATAAAATTAAATGCTGGTTCTTTGAGTAGATAAACAAAATTGATAAACAATTAGCCAGACACATGAAGAAAAAGAGGGAGAGGACTCAAATCAATAAAATTATAAATGAAAAAGGAGACGTACAATGAACACCGCAGAAATACAAAGCATCATAAGAGACTTCTACAAGCAACTCTATGCCAATAAAATGAACAACCTGGAAGAAATAGACACATTCTTAGAAAGGTATAACCATCCAAGACTGAACCAGGAAGAAATAGAAAATATGAACAGACTAATCACAAGTAATGAAACTGAAACTGTGATTAAAAACCTTCCAACAAACAAAAGCCCAGGACCAGATGGCTTCATGGGTGAATTCTATCAAACATTTAGAAAAGAGTTAACATCTATCCTTCTGAAACTCTTCTAAAAAGTTGCAGAGGAAGGAACACTCCCAAACTCATTCTATGAGGCCACCATCACCCTGATACCCAAACCAGACAGAGATACTACCAAAAAAAAAAATTACAGACCAATATCACTGATGAATATAGATGCAAAAATCCTCACAAAATACTGGCAAACAGAATCCAACAACACATTAAAAGGATCATACACCATGATCAAGTGGGATTTATCCTGGGGATGCAAGGATTCTTCAATATACGCAAATCAATCAATGTGATACACCATATTACCAAATTGAATAAAAACCATATGATCATTTCAATAGATGTAGAAAAAGCTTTTGACAACGTTCAACACCGATTTATGATTAAAAAAACTTCAGAAAGTGGGCATAGAAGGAACCTACCTCAACATAATGAAGGCCATATACGACAAACCCACAGTCAACATCATTCTTAATGGTGAAAAACTGAAAACATTTCCTCTAAGATCAGGAACAAGACAAGGGTGCCTACTCTCACCACTATTATTCAACATAGTTTTGGAAGTCCTAGCCACAGCAATCAGAGAAGAAAAGCAAAATAAAAAGAATATAAATTGGAAAAGAAGAAGTAAAACTGTCACTGTTTGCAGATGACATGATACATAGATAATCCTAAAGATGCCACCAGAAAACTAGAGTTAATCAATGAATTTGGTAAAGTTTCAGGATACCAAATTAATGCACAGAAATCTCTGGCATTCCTATACACTAACACCGAAAGTTCAGAAAGAGAAATTAAGGAAACAATCTCATTCACCATTGCAACAAAAAGAATAAAATACCTAGGAATAAACCTACCTAAGGAGGTAAAAGACCTGTACTCAGAAAACTATAAGAGACTGATGAAAGAAATCAAAGATGATACAAATAGATGGAGAGATATACCATGTTCTTGGATTGGAAGAATCAATATTGTGAAAATGACTATGCTACCCAAAGCAATCTACAGATTCAGTTCAATCCCTATCAAATTACCAATGGCAATTTTTACAGAACTAGAACAAAAAAATCTTAAAATTTGTGTGGAGACACAAAAGACCCTGAATAGCCAAAGCAGTCTTGAGCAAAAAAAATGGAGCAGGAGCAATCAGACTCCCTGACTTGAGACTATACTACAAAGCTACAGTAATCAAGACAATATGGTATTGGCACAAAATCAGAAATATAGATCAATGGAACAGTATAGAAAGCCCAGAGATAAACCCATATACCTATGGTCAACTAATCTATGACAAAGGAGGCAAGGATATACAATGGAGAAAAGACAGTCTCTTCAATAAGTGGTGCTGGGAAAACTGGACAGCTACATGTGAAAGAATGAAGTTAGAACACTCCCTAACACCATACACAAAAATAAACTCAAAATAGATTAGAGACCTAAATGTAAGACTGGACATTCTAAAACTCTTAGAGGAAAACATAGGAAGAACACTGTTTGACATAAATCACAGCAAGATCTTTTTTGTTCCACCTCCTAGAGTAATGGAAATAAAAAGAAAAACAAAGAAATGGGACCTAATGAAACTTAAAAGCTCTTGCAAAGCAAAGAAAACAATAAACAAGACAGAAAGACAACCCTCAGAATGGAGAAAATATTTGCAAATGAATCAATGGACAAAGGATTAATCACCAAAATATATAAACAGCTCATGCAGCACAGTATTAAAAAACAAAAAACCCAATCGAAAAATGGGCAGAAGACCTAAATAGACATTTCTCCAAAGAAGACATACAGATGGCCAAGAAACACATGAAAAGCTGCTCAACATCACTAATTATTAGAGAAATGCAAATCAAAACTACAATGAGGTATCACCTCACACCAGTTAGAATGGGCATCATCAGAAAATCTACAAACAACAAATGCTGGAGAGCGTGTGGATCAAATGAATCCCCCTTGCACTGTTGGTGGGAGTGTAAATTGATACAGACACTATGGAGAACAGTATGGATGTTCCTTAAAAAACTAAAGATTGAATTACAATATGACCCAGCAATCCCACTATGGGGAATATACCCAGAGAAAAACATAATTCAAAAAGGCACATGCACCCCAATGTTCATTGTAGCACTATTTACAATAGCCAGGTCATGGAAGCAACCTAAATGCCCATCAACAGACAAATGGATAAAGATATGGCACATATAGACAATGGAATATTACTCAGCCATAAAAAGGAATGAAATTCGATCATTTGTGGAGGTGTGGATGGATCTAGAGACTGTCATACAGAGTCAAGTAAGTCAGAAAGAGAAAAATAAATATTGTATATTAACACATATATGTGCAACCTAGAGAAATGGTACAGATGAACTGGTTTGCAGGGCAGAAATAGAGGCACAGATGTAGAGAACAAATGTATCGACACCAAGGGGGAAAGTGGTGGGTGGTGGTGGTGGTGGGATGAATTGGGAGATTGGGATTGACATATATACACTAATATGTATAAAATAGATAACTAATAAGAACCTGCTGTATAATAAAATAAATAAAATTCAAAAAACAAATCATGATGAGTGCTCCAAAGTTAGCTTATCAGAGTATCTTATAGAATGTTAAGTTTCTAGGGTTTTCTTTGTGTTTGCCTACTCCAAAAGGTAGATAGGAAATTGCCTGTATTAACCACCATGCCAGTGGTGAATAGATAGAAGTTACAGCTTCTCTTGTTTTGAAAATACAAGGTCAATGTCATACATTTATAAATTACTTTGTGCGAATCCAAATTTCATATTAGAGAACTCAGGCAAGTCAGGGAAGTACTGTGTCGCCATGGATCGTCAAACGTATTCCATTATTGAGCTCACTCAGGGGAAGGGTATATTTCATTGTTTGTTGTTTCCAGAAGTTGGCAACTCAAGGGAGTTATCATCCTACAGTAAATCAAAAACCTCTAAATACCTTCATCGTAATGAAAAAAGTCTTTCACAATGGACAGTTTGAAAGATGTAAAAGTTATTCTCTGTCACTGAGATTTTATGGGGAAAGCTGGTTCTAAGCACTACCTTTCTAAGCTTTCTAATAAATCAACTATTGAAAACATTTAAAGTGTCAATGTGGCATAGAAATTATCCCCATAGAAAATTATGACTTATTTTTTGCATTTCTATTGCTTCGAGAACACTTTACAATATTGCCAATGCCTGCTAATCCTCTAAACCCTATAGCAGATGTGAACAGCATCATATATTGGAAAACGTGATGGCTGTGCATTCATAAGAAAGTCTTATAGAACAAAATGCATTAATGTTTCCTAGCTGCATTGGGATTTATAGTAAATCACCAGGAATCATATTCTGTGGGATTTAAAAGAGACTTAGAATCTCTTGATTTAAAAAGACTTAAGAGGGAGCAGCTCTGGGGATTTATAGTTTTCAAATTTGCTAATACTGAAAAGTGTTATTATTCTAGAAAGTCTTTATTAAGCAAAATAAATAACACCTTTTATCTTTCCAGAGGGAAACTTTAACTTCTAGGAGGAAAGTACTATGTGAGGAATAAATGTTGCTTTCACATTCCATTCAATCAAAGAAGCTGGCTAATGACACGCTAAAGTTTGATTCTTTTAAGAGGGCCATTGGTGAGGGCTCATTTATCCTTGTTTGATATGTGAGTTAATCTTGGATCAAACAAAGATTGGTAGGTAAATCTATATCAATTTACGGAGTAATTATTCCACAAACACCTTGTAGTGAAATATTAAAGTGTTTTGATATTTCTTAACCTTAGGATAGGTTAAGTTTCCCGGAGGGAAGCTAGTCCCGTATTTCTAAAGTGCTTTAATTATGCACTTGATTCTAAACAAAGACCTGAGAGAACATTTCTACTTTTTCATTAAATTACTGAGTTGGAAGAGAATTTAGACCATTAGGTTCAACTTCCTAATTTTACACATGAGAAAACTGGAACTATGGCTTGGCCAAGGTTACAGGGTGCAAGGTGCTTATCGCATGGGGAAAACACTGATGGTTAAATTTGATCTAACCGAAAGTGACTTACGTGAATTTCCCCCCAATTTTAGCCTATTGTTTGGAAAATGAAAAGTTTAGTTCGGGAAAAAGAGTCTTTAGAATTTAATGGTGTAATATGTATAAATTTGATAGTGTCATATCAGATATGTACAGAATAGAACTCTGTTCTTTTCTAATAACTTATTTTCCTCTTTGAGTCTTCATTACTACTCATCAGCAGAAGATTGAAAAATTATTTTTTAATTGAAGCATAGTTGATTTACAGTATTTTATTAGTTTCACGTGTACAACATAGTATTTCAAAGTTTTTTTTTTAACATCTTTATTGGAGTATAATTGCTTTACAATGGTGTGTTAGTTTCTGCTTTATAACAAACTGAATCAATTATACATATGCATATGTTCCCATATCTCTTCCCTCTTGCGTCTCCCACCCTCCCTATCCCACTCCTCCAGGTGGTCACAAACCACGCAGCTGATCTCCTGGTGCTATGCGGCTGCTTCCCACTACCTATCTGTTTTACATTTGGTAGTGTATATATGTCCATGCCACGCTCTCACTTTGTCACAGCCTACCCTCCTCCCTCCCCATATCCTCAAGTCGATGCTCCAGGAGGTCTGCATCTTTATTCCCCTCTTAACCCTAAGTTCTTCATGACATTTTTTTCCCTTAGATTCCATATATATGTGTTAGCATACGGTATTTGTTTTTCTCCTTCTGACTTACTTGACTCTGTATGACAGACTAAAGGTCTATCCACCTCACTACAAATAACTCAATTTCATTTCCTTTTATGGCTGAGTAATATTCCATTGTATATATGTGCCACATCATCTTTATCCATTCATCTGTCGATGGGCACTTAGGTTGCTTCCATGTCCTGGCTATTGTAAATAGAGCTGCAATGAACATTTTGCTACATGACTCTTTATGAATTATGGTTTTCTAAGGGTATATGCCCAGTAGTGGGAATGCTGGGTCATATGGTAGTTCTATTTGTAGTTTTTAAGGAACCTCCTTACTGTTCTCCATAGTGGCTGTATCAATTTACATTCCCACCAACAGTGCAAGAGGGTTCCCTTTTCTCCACACCCTCTCCAGCATTTATTGTTTCTAGATATTTTGATGATGGCCATTCTGACCAGTGTGAGATGATATCTCATTGTAGTTTTGATTTGCATTTCTCTAATGATTAATGATGTTGAGCATTCTTTCATGTATTTGTTGGTAATCTGTATATCTTCTTTGGAGAAATGTCTATTTAGGTCTTCTGCCCATTTTTGGACTGGATTTTTTTTTTTTTCTATTGAGCTGCATGAGCTGCTTGTAAATTTTAGAGATTAATCCGTTGTCAGTTGCTTCATTTGCAAATATTTTCTCCCATTCTGAGGGTTGTCTTTTGGTCTTGTTTATGGTTTCCTTTGCTGTGCAAAAGCTTTGAAGTTTCATTAGGTCCCATTTGTTTATTTTTGTTTTTACTTCCATTTCTCTAGGAGGTGGGTCAAAAAGGATCTTGCTGTGATTTATGTCATAGAGTGTTCTGCCTATGTTTTCCTCTAAGAATTTGATGGTGTCTAGCCTTACATTTAGTCTTTAATCCATTTTGAGTTTATTTTTGTGTATGGTGTTAGGGAGTGTTCTAATTTCATACTTTTACATGTACTTGTCCAGTTTTCCTGGAACCAGTTATTAAAAAGGCTGTCTTTTCTCAACTGTATATTCTTGCCTCCTTTATCAAAGATAAGGTGACCATATGTGCGTGCATTTATCTCTGGGCTTTCTATCCTGTTCCATTGATCTATATTTCTGTTTTTGTGCCAGTACCATACTGTCTTGATTACTGTAGCTTTGTAGTATAGTCTGAAGTCACAGAGCCTGATTCCTCCAGTTCCGTTTTTCGTTCTCAAGATTGCTTTGGCTATTCGTGGTCTTTTGTGTTTCCATACAAATTGTGCAATTTTTTTATTCTAGTTCCGTGAAAAATGCCAGTGGTACTTTGATAGGGATTGCACTGAATCTGTAGATTGCTTTGGGTAGTAGAGTCATTTTCACAATGTTGATTCTTCCAATCCAAGAACATGGTATGTATCTCCATCTATTTGTATCATCTTTAATTTCTTTAATCAGTGTCTTATAATTTTCTGCATACAGGTCTTTTGTCTCCTTAGGTAGGTTTATTCCTAGATATTTTATTCTTTTTGTTGCAATGGTAAATGGCAGTGTTTTCTTGATTTCACTTTCAGATTTTTCATCCTTAGTGTATAGGAATGCCAGAGATTTCTGTGCATTAATTTTGTATCCTGCTACTTTACCAAATTCATTGATTAGCTCTAGTACTTTTCTGGTAGCATCTTTAGGATTCTGTATGTATAGTATCATGTCATCTGCAAACAGTGACAGCTTTACTTCTTCTTTTCCGATTTGGATTCCTTTTATTTATTTTCCTTCTCTGACTGCTGTGGCTAGAACTTCCCATACTATGTTGAATAAGAGTGGTGAGAGTGAGCAACCTTGTCTTGTTCCTGATCTTAGTGGAAATGGTTTCAGTTTTTCACCACTGAGGATGATGCTGGCTGTGGGTTTGTCATATATGGCCTTTATTATGTTGAGGAAACTTCCCTCTATGCCTACTTACTGCAGGGTTTTTATCATAAATGGGTGTTGAATTTTGTCAAAAGCTTTCTCTGCATCTATTGAGATGATCATATGGTTTTTCTCCTTCAGTTTGTTAATATGGTGTATCATGTTGATTGATTTGCATATATCAAAGAATCTCTGCATTCTTGGAATAAACCCCACTTGATCATGGTGTATGATCCTTTTAATATGCTGTTGGATTCTGTTTGCTAGCATTTTGTTGAGGTTTTTTGCATCTATGTTCATCAGTGATATTGGCCTGTAGTTTTCTTTCTTTCTGACTTCTTTGTCTGCTTTTGGTATCAGGGTGATGGTCATCTTGCAGAATGAGTTTGGGAGTGTTACTTCCTCTAGTATATTTTGGAAGAGTTTGAGAACGACAGGTGTTAGCTCTTCTCCAAATGTTTGATAGAATTCGCCTGTGAAGCCGTGTGGTCTTGGGGTTTTGTTCGTTGGAAGATTTTTAATCACAGTTTCAATTTCAGTGCTTGTGATTGGTCTGTTCATATTGTCCATTTCTTCCTGATTCAGTCTTGGCAGGTTGCGCATTTCTAAGTATTTGTCCATTTCTTCCAGGTTGTCTATTTTATTGGCATAGAGTTGCTTGTAGTAATCTCTCATGATCGTTTGTATTTCTGCAGTGTCAGTTGTTACTTCTCCTTTTTCATTTCTAATTCTATTGATGTGAGTCTTCTCCCATTTTTTCTTGGTGAGCCTGGCTAATTTATCAATTTTGTTTATCTTCTCAAAGAACCAGCTTTTAGTTTTATTGGTCTTTGCTATTGTTTCCTTCATTTCTTTTTCATTGTTTTCTGATCTGATTTTTATGATTTCTTTCCTACTGCTAACTTTGGGGTTTTTTTGTTCTTTTTTCTCTAATTGCTTTAGGTGCAAGGTTAGGTTGTTTATTCGAGATGTTTCCTGTTTCTTAAGGTAGGATTGTATTGCTATAAACTTCCCTCTTAGAACTGCTTTTGCTGCATCCCATAGGTTTTGGGTCATCGTGTCTCCATTGTCATTTGTTTCTAGGTATTTTTTATTTCCTCAGTGATCACTTCGTTATTAAGTAGTGTATTGTTTAGCCTCCATGTGTTTGTATTTTTTTCAGATCTTTTTCTGTAATTGATATCTAGTCTCATAGTCTTGTGGTCAGAAAAGATACTTGATATGATTTCACTTCTCTTAAGTTTTCCAAGGCTAGATTTGTGACCCAAGATATGATCTATCCTGGAAAATGTTCCATGAGCACTTGAGAAAAATGTGTATTCTGTTGTTTTTGGATGGAATGTCCTATAAATATCAATTAAGTCCATCTTGTTTACTGTATAATTTAAAGCTTGTGTTTCCTTATTTACTTTCATTTTGGATGATCTGTGCATTGGTGAAAGTGGGGTGTTAAAGTACTCTACTATGAATGTGTTACTGTCGATTTCCCCTTTTATGGCTGTTAGTATTTGCCTTATGTATTGACGTGCTCCTATGTTGGGTGCATGAATATTTACAATTGTTATATTTTCTTCTTGGATCAATCCCTTGATCATTATATAGTATCCTTCTTTGTCTCTTGTAATAGTCTTTATTTTAAGTCTATTTTTTCTGATATGAGAGTTGCTACTCCAGCTTTCTTCTGATTTCCATTTGCATGGCATATCTTTTTCCATCCCCTCACTTTCAGCCTATATGTTTCCCTAGGCCTGAAGTGGGTCTCCTGTAGACAGCATATATACGGGTCTTGTTTTTCTATCCATTCAGCCAGTCTGTGTCTTTTGGTGGGAGCATTTAATCCATTTACATTTAAGGTAATTATCGATATGCATGTTCCTATTCCCATTTACTTAATTGTTTTGTGTTTGTTATTGTAGGTCTTTTCCTTCTCTTGTGTTTCTTTCCCAGAGAACTTCCTTTAGCATTTGTTGTAAAGCTGGTTTGCTGGTGCTGAACTCTCTCAGCTTTTGCTTGTCTGTAAAGATTTTAATTTCTCCATCAAATCTGAATGAGATCCTTTCTGGGTAGAGTAATCTTGGTTATAGGTTTTTCTCCTTCATCACTTTAAATATGTCCTGCCAGTCCCTTCTGCCTTGCAGAGTTTCTGCTGAAAGATCAGCTGTTAACCTTATGGGGATTCCCTTGTGTGTTATTTGTTGTTTTTCCCTTGCTGCTTTTAATATGTTTTCTTTGTATTTAATTTTTGATAGTTTGATTAATATATGTTTTGGCATGTTTCTCCTTGGGTTTTTCCTGTATGGGACTCTCTGTGCTTCCTGGACTTGATTAGCTATTTCCTTTCCCATATTAGGGAAGTTTTCAACTATAATCTCTTCAAATATTTTCTCAGTCCCTTTCTTTTTCTCTTCTTCTTGTACCCCTATAATTCGAATGTTGGTGCATTTAATGTTGTCCCAGCTGTCTCTCAGACTGTCCTCATTTCTTTTCATTCTTTTTTCTTTATTCTGCTCTGCAGTAGTTATTTCCACTATTTTATCTTCCAGGTCACTTATCTGTTCTTCTGCCTCAGTTATTCTGCTATTGATCCCTTCTAGAGTATTTTAAATTTCATTCATTGATGTGTTGTTCATCATTGCTTGTTTCTTCTTTAGTTCTTCTAAGCCCTTGTTAAATATTTCTTGCATTTTCTCTATTCTATTTCCAATATTTTGGATCATCTTTACTATCATTATTCTGAATTCTTTTTCAGGTAGACTGCCTAGTTCCTCTTCATTTGTTAGGTCTGGTGGGTTTTTACCCTGCTTCTTCATGTGCTGTGTTTTTCTGTGTTTTCATTTTGCATATCTTACTGTGTTTGGGGTCTCCTTTTCCCAGGGTGCTGGTTTGTAGTTCCCATTGTTTTTGGTGTCTGTCCCCAGTGGCTAAGGTTGGTTTAGTGGGTTGTGTAGGTTTCTTGGTGGAGGGGACTAATGCCTGTGTTCTGGTGGTTGAGGCTGAATCTTGTCTTTCTGGTGGGCAGGCCCACGTCTGGTGGTGTGTTTTGGGGTGTCTGTTGCCTTATTATGATTTTAGGCAGCCTCTCTGCTAATGGGTGGTGTTGTGTTCGTGTCTTGCTAGCTGTTTGGCATAGGGTGTCTAGCAATGTAGCTTGCTGGTCGTTGAGTGGAGCTGAGTGTTGGTGTTGAGATGGAGATCTCTGGGAGATTTTTGCTGTTTGATATTACGTGGAGCTGGGAGGTCTCTTGTGGACCAGTGTCCTGAACTTGGCTCTCCCGCCTCAGTGGCACAGCACTGACTCCTGGCTGGAGCAGCAAGAGCCTGTTTTCCACACGGCTCAGAATAAAAGGGAGAAAAAATAAGAAAGAAAGAAAGAACAAAAGAAAGATAGAAAGGAAGGAAGGAAGGAAAGAAGGAAGGAAGAAAAGAAAGAAATAGGATAAAATAAAATAAAGTTATTAAAATAAAAAATAACTATGAAGAAAAAAGAGTTAAAAAGAAAAAAAAAAAAAGGAAAAAAAAAAAACTAACCAGACGGCAGAACCCTAGGACAAATGGTGAAAGCAAAGCTGTACAGACAAAATCTCACACAGAGGCATACACATACACACTCATAAAAAGAGGAAAAGGGGAAAAAATAATATATCTTGCTCCCAAAGTCCACCTCCTCAGTTAGGGATGATTTGTTGTCTATTCAGGTATTCCACAGATGCAGGGTACATCAAGGTGATTGTGGAGATTTAATCCGTTGCTTCTGAGGCTACTGGGAGAAATTTCCCTTTCTCTTCTTCGCACAGCTCCAGGGTTTCAGATTTGGATTTGGCCCCGCCTCTGCATGTAGGTCGCCTGAGGGCGTCTGTTCTTCGCTCAGGACGGGGTTAAACGAGGAGGTGATTCGGGGGCTCTGGCTCACTCAGGCCGGGGGGAGGGAGGGGTACGGAGTGCGGGGCGGCGTGACGTTGCACCAGCCTGAGGCGCGCCGTGTGTTCTCCCAGGGAAGTTGTCCCTGGATCTCGGGACCCTGGCAGTGGCGGGCTGCATAGGCTCCCGGGAGGGGATTGTGGATAGTAACCTGTGCTCGCACACAGGCTTCTTGGTGGCAGCAGCAGCAGCCTTAGCGTCTCATGCCAGTCTCTGGGGTCTGCGCTTTTAGCCGCGGCTCGCGCCCGTCTCTGGAGTTCCTTTAAGCAGCGCTCCTTAATCCCCTCTCCTCGCGCACCAGGAAACAAAGAAGCAAGAAAAAGTCTCTTGTCTCTTCGGCAGCTCCAGACTTTTTCCTGGACTCCCTCCCGGCTAGCCGTGGTGCACTTACCTCTTCAGGCTGTGTTCACGCTGCCAACGCCAGTCCTCTCCCTGCGCTCCAACCAACCAAAGCCAAAGCCTTAGCTCCCATCCCCGCCCGCCCTGGCGGGTGAGCAGACAAGCCTCTTGGGCTGGTGAGTGCCGGTCGACACTGATCCTCTGTGCGGGAATCTCTCCGCTTTGCCCTCTGCACCACTGTTGCTGTGCTCTCTTCCGGGGCTCCGAAGCTCCCCCCTCTTCCCCCCGCAGTCTCCGCCCTCAAAGGGGCTTCTAGTGTGTGGAAACCTTTCCTCCTCCACAGCTCCCTCCCACAGGTGCTGGTCCCATCCCTATTCTTTTGTTTCTGTTTTTTCTTTTGTCTTTTGCCCTACCCTGGTACGTGGGGACTTTCTTGCCTTTTGGGAGGTCTGAGGTCTTCTGCCAGCGTTCAGTGGGTGTTCTATAGGCGTTGTTCCACGTGTAGACGTATTTCTGGTGTATCTGTGGGGAGGAAGGTGATCTCCGCGTCTTACTCTTCCGCCATCTTCTCCAGAATCTCCCCATTTCAAGGTTTTTATAGATTTTACTCCACTTAAAGTTATAAAAAGAAGATTCAAATTTTTGTTTTTATTTATCTTTAATTTAAAAAAAATTTATTGGAGTATAGTTGATTTACAATGTTGTGTTACTTTCTACTGTGGAGCAAAGTGAATCAGTTATATATATGCATATATCCACTCTTTTTTAGATTCTTTCCCCATGTGGTCATTACAGAGTATTGAGTAGAATTCCCTGTGCTATACAGTAGGTCCTTATTAGTTATCTATTATATATAGTAGTGCGTATATGCCAATCCCATTCTCCCAATTTATCCCTCCTCACCTTTCCCCCTTGATAACCGTAAGATTGTTTTCTACATCTGTGATTCTATTTCTGTTCAAAATTTTTATTTCTACATATTCCAATCCCTTCCAGCTTAAAACTTAATTGTTCTCAAGTCCATCAGATTCAAATATATTTTTAGTGTCCAGTTTGGGTATAGTTGGCTCAGTCACCGCTGGGTTCCCAACACTTCAGTTGAACGGTTTTTCTGCCTGTCTCTGAGCCTCCATCCCTCCTTCCTTATCCTCCCCCAGCATCAATGACATCTGTAGTCTGTAGGAATACACCTGCCGTGAGGAGAGGTTTGGCCTGGATGTGCTTGTCCAAGTCCTGGCTTTTGGTACAGACCATATCTCACCACTAGCACCCTAGAAGGTGACTCTTTTGGTTACCCTATTCATAAGGCTCTTTAGCTAATTGTGAGATACCCAATGCTTCTAGGATATCCATGCCACAGCCAGTGCTTGTGTGATTCACGGCTTCTTGTGGGGCTCAGTGCCTCCATTATTCATGCACTCAGTCACCATTTAAAGAAGATTCTCTGGCTACAGAAAACCACCCCTGCTGAATCCTTTCCACATCTGAACTGGAAAGAGAGAGCAGACCCAGGCAGCACACAGGCCCCTTCTTTCCTTACCTCTTCCTGTTTAGTTGTGTCACATTGCCATTTCTCTATGGTTCTCCTTTCTTAGTGCCCAGTACCAAAGGGACCATCTGTGGGTTTTATCCCATAGCCAACTCCTATGGGAACAAGGAAACCACTGGATTTTCCAAACCCTTAATCTTCAGGTCTCCCAAATTTTATGGCTAGACTTTTTGAATGCCACCTTCTATTGGGTAAGGATAAACACCTTCTTTCTCCAAATTCTCCAGGTTCAAACATCCATTTGTCTCACTTTTTTTTTTAAATTGAAGTATTGTTAATTTACAATGTTGTGTTGTTGCAAGTATACATCAAAGTGATTAAGTTATACATATATATATATTTTTTTTCATATTCTTTTCCCTTATAGGTTATTACAAGATACTGAACATAGCTCCCTGTGCTATACAGTAGGTCCTTGTTGTTTACCTATTTTATATATAGTAGCATGTATATGTTAATCCCAAACTCCTAATTTATTTCCCCTCACCCCTCCCCGGCTATCCCCTTTGGTAACTGTAAGTTTGTTTTCTATGTCTCTGACTCTATTTCTCTTATGTAAATAAGTTCATTTGTATCATTTTTCAAGATTCCACATATAAGTGATATATGGTATTTGTTTTTCTCTGTCTGACTTACTTCACTTAATTTGATAATCTCTAGGTCCATCCATGTTGCTGCAAATAGCATTATTTCATTCTTTTTTGTGTCCATTTATCTCTTGAGTTGGTTAAGACCAAAGGATTCGTACCGACTCATTTGCATCTTTGATGGATTTAGGGCCTAATACTCTGTGCTAAAATCATATTTGAATTTATGTATTTTGGAATGTGTTATTTTATTAAAAATTTTTTTTGTAGACAGCAGTTTCCGAAGTAATCTATATCCTTTTAATTTAGCCACCAGAGGAGGGAAGAAATCAACAGGGATCCTGGGAGAATAAAAGGAGATTTTACTGATATTTATCCCTAGTTTCCTGTGGCTTTGGATGATCCAGTACATATCAGCTGAGAAAGAGTAACCATCTGATATAATTGCAAAGATTTTGGGGCCTGCACACTTAATACCAGTCATTGATTAAGCAGTTTGGAAGACAGTGGGGAGAACCTAGAATTTTTCACTTTATTTCATGGAACAACTTTGAAAGATGAAAAATAGGTAGGTTTAGACATTAAGGGAGCGTTTTTCAAACACTAGCCAAACTACATTAAAAGTGGATCTTGTCCCTATAAAAGGATGGCTGACTCACCAGAATGATGCCTTTGATAAATCATGGCCAACATTTAGTGTGCTCTTACTATTGGCCAAGCCCTGTTCTACTTTATGTGTATTAAATAATTTAGTCCTCACAGCTCTTTGAGGTAGCTTTGTTATATTACCCCTTGTCAGTTTACAGATGAGGTGATTAAGGCCCAGTGGGGTTAAGGAACTTGCTCAAGTATGTCAGCTGGAAAGTGTCTGTGCGCCTAACCACTCCACCATACTATTGGCTTCTCAAAGATACCATTAAATCTAACCATCAGGATTCCTTATACCAACCTGAAAGTTAGGTGTCAAGAAAGCAGCATGTCATCCTACAGTGTGGTTTTCTTTGCTGGGCTGGACTGAGTTGCCCCATGTTACTCCTATCTCAAGAGGGTGGTGACGCTGTCATCTGCCTTCCCTGGGCATATTTTGAAATATGATTCTGGAGCCCATACAGAGTTAATTCAGCAGGGTGGGCTGGAGTTCTGAGATCTGCATACTTACAGTGGTGCCCACATGGTTCTGATGTAATGCAGGTTTCTTTCTGGATCTTGGTCTTTTCTCTGAGTGCTGAGTCTCTAGTTTTGATCCTTATGCAATGCTTTTCCACACATTTCAGGCAGAGGGAACAGCAGTGCAAAGGCTCTGGGGTGGGGTGGGAATAAGATTTGCATGTTTAAAGATCAGGAAAAAGGCCAGTGTGGTTGGGACTTGGTGAGAAGTGGGAGAGGAACAGAAAATGTGACCATAGGGGTCAGACCACATAGGGCCTCTAGGCTATGGTATGGGGTTTGCATTTAATGCCACATAAAATGAAACACCATGGAGACTTAAATGAATGGCTGATGTGGTCAAATTTAAAGTCTTAACCATCACATGAAATTCAAGCATGTTTTTCAAAGTAAAACATTTTCACTAGGCTCTCCATCTAAGAGGAGATAGGCATCTGGGCTGCTTTTCTGAAGGTAATTGTTTCTTTAGATATTTCTTTCCACAAAGTTATTTTTATCTCATGTTTTACATGTACTATCATAGGTCATTCTACTGAAAAATTGAGACAGCTATTTCTTAATTCTTTTTGCTTGGTTTTTAACATAAATTTTAAAATTCTCTGCATTAAAATCCACGTTCTTGAATTTACTGTATTCATTTTTTATTCCTGCTGTAACAAATTACCACAAATGTAGTGGTTTAAAATAGCACAAATTAATTTTCTTGCAGTTCTTTAGGTCAGAAGTCTGACACAGGTCTCGCTGGGCTAAGATGAGGGTGTCAGCAGGATTGTGTTCCTTTCTCGGGGGCTTCAGGGGAAATGCTTTTCCTTCCCTTTTCCGGCTTCTGGAGGCCACCCATTCCTTGGCTCCTGGCCCCCTGCCTCTACCATCAAAACCATCAATGTTCATCTTTCTGATTGCTCTTCTGTAGTCACATCTCCCTTTGACCCCTGCTGGTAAAGTTTCTCTGCTTTTAAGCATCCATGTGATTAAGCAACACTCAGATAACCCAGAATAATCTCCCTTTATCTCAAGGTCCTTAATTTAACCACACTGGCAAAATCCCATTTGCCGTGAAAGGTAACACATTCACTGGTTTTAGGGACTAGGATGTGGACATTTTCGGGGGTGGCATTATTCTCCCTACCACACTGTTGCTTCTTTTAGATTGAAATTTTTATAAAAAATTCAGTGCAACATAAAAGTTAGAAGCTGGTTTGTTTGTTTTGTGATACGCGGGCCTCTCACTTTTGTGGCCTTTCCCGTTGCGGAGCACAGGCTCCAGACGCGCAGGCTCAGAGGCCATGGCTCATGGGCCCAGCCGCTCCGCGGCATGTGGGATCTTCCCGGACCGGGGCACGAACCCATGTCCCCTACATCAGCAGGTGGACTCTCAACCTCTGCGCCACCAGGGAAGCCCTAGAAGCTGCTTTGAATCTGGCATTCTGAATGGTGGTTTTTCAGTGAGGTTTTCTTCTTTTTCTCTATGAAATCAACAAAATATTTCATCATTTTCTGAAGCCTTTACAAGCCCTGTTATGCCTTAAATGTGTACAGAAGCTTCTATATTACACATAAATTGTTTTTCTTTCAATTGTTTCCTCTCCAAATATTCTTTCCTTTTATTTGTGCATTATCTTGATGTCAAAGCATTTCTCAACTTGACATTTTCTTTCCAAAGTTTTAGGCTTCCAGCCTAAAATAAAAGCACAGACTTTTTATTGCTTTATAGGAGAAACGCATCACAAAGTTGTTTTTATTCACTATCTGGTTACTTCCCTTTCTGACACCAACATCATTTTAATCTCTAAAAAGTGCAGGTGTTTCATATGACATATAGTCAAAAGAGGTCATAGATAAACCATTAAAATTTTATTGGTGTTCTTGGCTAAGTGTTGGCTTTAAAAATGAATAGATTTATGTTTATCTGATTTAAACATATACAGACATACACATGTATATATTTTATGAACTTTCACTTGTAATCTTTTCTCATTGTCTTATCACCTGGCAGCTGACTACCTATTAAATAGACTGCCAGGTACTTAGAATTCTACTGAAAGTTTAAATACAGGTGGAAAGGATTTGAAACATATTATCATCAACCAATATATTATAATCATCAATCCTTTTGTTGTTATCTATTTCCCAAGACTGTACAAGCCTGTTCTATCAGAGTTCTTATTAACTCTTCCACACAAGGATTTGCATTTAGCATTATAGCTTTTTAAGCAAATTTTAAACTTGAGAATTACATGACAGTACATGTGTATGTCTATTCCACTTAGTAGGAAGGACCAAAAAAACTTCACAGGTTTTGTCATTTAATTTGCTCTGTCCCCACATTTTTGTAAATGTTATGGCTGTTCCTTGACAAGTCTCTAATTTTTCAAACAGAATGACTGTTCACAAGAGGATTTCAATTTTCAGCACTTGGCTTTTAATTATTTTTTCTTCTTAAATATGCAGCTTAAACTGTGAAAATGCCAGTTTGAACTTCACCTACTCAAATTCAAATATCAACCAAAGTTTCCTTAACGCTCGTGGTATTTCATCTTTGCTAAAATCTCTACTTCTTTTATGTCACATTCGGGAAACTGCCCTGCCTACTCTTCAGCTCGAGGGGTAGGAGAGTCTAGTTTCTGCGTCATTTTGGAGACTACATTTTTCTCATCCCAGTTTTTCTGCCTTTGTTTCCAATTTTGAATTATGGTTAAGTTCCCTTGCAGATTGGTGATATACTCTGAATCCCCCAGGAGGTAGGGTGTGTGTCGGGGACAGCTGATAAATGATCGTTGATTGGCATCATCATTAGTGGGGCCACTGGGGAAGCTGGGTTATAGGAGTAGCTTTTAGAAAATCTGTTTTCTTAATATCTGGGTTAAAACATATGAATCTTTTGAAAGGTATATTTCAATATAAACTAACCTAATTTAGGAAAATATCCAGGACTGTAAAATAGTTACATGGTAAATTTGATATGATGTTACTGCTCAGTTTGTGAAAATATTCAGGTCAACTTACACCAGTTTGAAAACATTGTATTTGCTGACAAATGGCACAATATATCATAGGCCTAAAAATTGGTTTATAAAACAATCTAAACATTGCATGCAGAGTCAAGATATTTTAAGGATGTGCTTGAGGGAATGCACACCTCCATTTCACAGGAAAATAAAGAACTCAGTGCTAAGGAAATTGATGTTATGCTAGAAAGTTCCCTATCTGAAATGTGTATACAAGTTATGAAGGGGAAAAGAAAGCCATCTGTCTAACACATGACTTCTAAGTATTGGAAACAAAAGTCTAGACTATAATGGATATAACTCAATATTTAAATTCTTCCATTAACAATCTTAAGGTAATTAATTCTTAAATATGTGAGAATTGATTGGGTGAAGGAAAGTGTAATTTGCTGCAGAGTATTTCAAGTTGAATACAGCATGGCCTGTGCTTTCATGGCTATTTAATTGGAGAGAAAAAGCATGCATGGAAGTAATTACTGAACTTGATAGAGAGTGTTCACGGCCTTAAAAAAGGTAGAGCTCAAATATTGTGGGACTTTAGAGGATAAACAGTTACTTTTAACTGATTCTAGAAAAGCTTAGTGGAATTGGTATTTGAAACGGGCTATGAAGGTTATTTACAAATCTGGGCATTCAGAAGGAACAGTACAGGGGAGGCTTGGAGCGTGGAGAGTAGAGGATGTAGTTCAGCTGAAAGTGTGGAAGGACAGAGTGAAAAATAGGACACGTGGCCCAAACTGACACTCCTGCTGCATCGCATCTGAAGACATATTTTCATTGGCTTGAAAAGTATCAACTTTTCTTTTGAATTAGTTTCCTAAATTTAAAAACTGGGAGATTTTATATAAGTATATCGGTTTCTGGCTTCTCTTGAGACATCAGGCCCACATTGTTCCCTGGCAGGGATCAGCTGGAACGGAAGAGCAGCCTCTTCAGATGGCGCTCATGGCCTCTATTGGTTTTTCTGCCCCAACACCTGCCTCACCTCTGTGGGGTTTGAGGTCACACTACCAAGTTAAGACTAGATCGTGGAGAGTCTTGTATGAACGAATTAGAAAATTTAACATTTTTGGTGTGTTTTTTTGGTTCAGAATGTTTTTGTTTTTGTTTTTGTTTTTTGCGGTATGTGGGCCTCTCACTGCTGTGGCCTCTTCTGCTGCGGAGCGCAGGCTCAGTGGCCATGGCTTACGGGCCCAGCCGCTCCGCGGCATGTGGGATCTTCCCGGACCGGGGCACAAACCCATGTCCTCTGCATCGGCAGGCGGACTTTCAACCACTGCGCCACCAGGGAAGCCCCAAAATGGTTTGTTTTTTTTTTTTTTTTTTTTTTGTGGTACACAGGCCTCTCACTGTTGTGGCCTCTCCCGTTGCGGAGCACAGGCTCTGGACGCGCAGGCTCAGTGGCCATGGCTCACAGGCCCAGCCGCTCCGCGGCATGTGGGATCTTCCCGGACCAGGGCACGAACCCGTGTCCCCTGCATCGGCAGGCGGGCTCTCAACCACTGCGCCACCAGGGAAGCCCCCCAAAATGGTTTTTGAGCGAAGGAATGACATAACCAGAACGCTGTTTCAGATAGATCTATCCAGAAGCTCTATTTTAGGTGGATTTGAAAAGTGAGAAATTAGAGGTGGAGAGAAAAATTAGGAAGCTACACAAAGTAGGTGAGATACAACGAGGGTGAAACTAGGAGAGGGGCCAGGTAGAGAATTATGAAAGTGGAATTTGTAAGATTTTGTGACTGTTCACCTATGTGAGGTTTGAGACAGGGAAGAATTCAAGGGTCTTAACTTGTCTCCACCTCTCTTGCCCACATAGCGCCTCTATAGTGTTGATTTGTATTTAAGGGACATCAGAGCAAACAGCCCTATGAAACTTTGGGGTTTATTTATTATAAATATGCTAAGGATTTTGTTCACACATTATGTAGAATCTCTTCACAATTACCCACAGAGGAATTTTTTCTCTGGTCTTGGTACTAGAAATGTGAATGTATATATTGAAGAACTGTGTGGTTTTCTTTGTCTGGACACTGTGAACTGTGTCACTACTTGTACCCATCCTTTCTCTTTGGCTGATATAGGAAGCTCAGAGCCAAATATATGACGTATTAATTTTACTACAAGCACTTTGTGTGCTAACTTTATTCTTGGCTCCATCTTAAGTTTTTTTTTTTAAACTTTAAACATACTTTTTTTTAAAAAAATGTTTTTTTTTAAATTAAAAGAATTTCCTTCTCTTTGTTTTATTGTCTTTACTACTAATTCTGAAGTATTTATGTAATTATCATGGAATTTTAAGTTACCTTATATCTTTTTACAGAATAATCTAGAGTAAAAATGATATAATCACATTAATTAAGCTCATGTTTAAATTAAGCCTGAATTTCCCCTTTTATGGCTTTGTAAAGATTAAATAGAAAAGTATCTGGATTTGATAAAAAGTAAAATAAGGGAAATATTTTATGGGGATTCTCAAGGTTTGAAAATCTAGGGCAAATTCATTGACTCAAAGACAAGCCAAGAAATGTTACTCAGAAATGGGAAAATATTACAGATATGTTATCAAGTTCGTACCTGGTTAGAAAAAAAAATCTTATTTCATTTATAAGAGACTATCTAAAAATATGCACATTCTAACATCAAGGTGGTATTCATTCTGATTTGTATATAATTCTATCCAGGAGTTATGTCTGAAAAAAGTTTTCCAGACTTGGGGAAAAAAAAAAAAAGAAAAACTGTCTTTGCCTATGACTCAAAAGTGGATTAAGGACTCTAACCCACTGAAACATCTTGCTAATAAGCAGATACTAGTCTGGTAGTTCTATTCCTTGAATTTTTCTGCTTGGATTTTCAAACAATTACCTATGTTCTTTCAGCATATTTTTGACATTCTGAAATTACTGACACAAACGAGAGATGCTTCTTATCCTTAGAATGGAAAGAGGTTGAGAGTATGATGAAAACGTTCACGGCAAAACATTTATGTAGACTGAAAAAATGCAACATGCATTTTTGGTTTATATAAGCAAAGTAATTTCACTTTTAAAGACTGGAAAAAGTGTTATTGCCTATTTTATTTGAAATTAATACCTCTGGTATTATTACAGATTGGAGAGAAAAGCATTAGACTGGGAGTCAGGCTTATTCCAGATCAACCTTCAATGGGCTCAATGACTTTAGGCAAGTTGGTTAATCTATCTGCAATTTACTTTTTTCATTTCTAAAATGGCACAGTGTCTTTGAACTAGGTGATCTCTTCCAATTCTAACATTGTATAACTTTCATCTCTATTATCCATATGTGGCTAAAAGATTCATGCAGGACAAGTCCTCTCTATGCATAAAGAGGTCCTTTTGGTTTGAGGCTTTCATCTTTTAAGAGCTTCCTTTTGGTTTTACATGTCTCTTTGCTTTGTGCCTGCCTATTTTAAATTTGACTCTATCATTGACAGCTCATAAAGTGAGTGGAAATAGATCATGCTGAGGAGAAGGAAGATTGATTAAAGAAAAAGATCAATAAGGGAAGAGGAATGTGTTGAAGCTGAGAAAATAGTTAATCAAGAGAGTAGGAAGAGAGGGTTGAGGATCATAGCCTCAAAACCTTTTTGATTTGGGAAATATTTCTGTATTTTATCCCTTTATTTAGAATTAACTATTTGAATAAATTCCCTCAGACCATTTCTATGTGTCAAGGACCATGGGTCAAAAGTGTTTGGCTCATTTTATTTTCTTTTTGCTTATTTTATGTCTCTTATTGACTTCTGAAAACAAATTTGTCTACTCTCAATTCAGTGAATCTGTTCATATTTGAATCTATTCTTGTTAAATTTTTAGAGCTGATTCCTTTTTAAGAGTCATGATTAAAACCCCACTTAGCTTCTGGAACATACCCTCTCTTGTTTCTCATTCGACCTCCCTGACAATGCTTTTCCCTCTCCTTTGCTGGTTCCTTCTCATCTTTGGGAAGGACTTTAAACATTGAACTGCTCCAGGACTCCCTCCTCAGGCCTTGTACCATCTTCATCTGCTCTGATCTTTAGGTGGTCTCATCCAGTCTTCTTGTATTACATACCATCTATATGCCGAAAACTCTTAATTGTCAGAACTCCCATAGAGACCCTGAGAGAAACTTGCTAACTATACAAAACTGGTTTATTAAACTTGCTAGGCAAGGGTCTTGACAAAACCTCAAGTGCTTCTCGAAAGGAGGACGTAAGGAAGGGCACTTAGAGGGCTTTAAGGGCTGGAGTTAGTCATCTGGTAGTTTTAAGATGGAAGCAAGTGTGTCTGGGCAGGGGTTGGTCAGAATTGAGTGAGCTGCTATTCAAATGCCTCCTTGTCAGAAAGGTATTCTTTGATTATACTATGTAAAATAGAGCAACTCTATTCCAACTTTATATTCACTCAAACTGCTTTATGATTCATAACACTTCTCAGTTTGGCATATTTTATATCGATTTCCTTTTTTTATTTTTATTCAAACAGAAAGTCACAAAAATTATAATCATCCTCATCAGTTCACTCAGTCCCATGTAATTAATTTTTTTCATCTTGATCTTTTGTTAGCACTTTTATGGTTCATCAGTTTTCCATTAGAGTTCTGAAAATGCTTATTCATTCAGTTCAGCAGGATAGTCAGTTACCAGAAACCTGTACTTGTCAGAGTCTTTTCCATGAATTCCTTGAAGATGAAGCCCTTTTATAGGAACACTTTTGCAAAAGCATCAGAGTACACCCAGAACTGTCTGTAAATGACAAAAGACTTAACAATGACCACGGTTAAAGATTTGATGGAAGTTCATAATAATGCAATTGACAAGGAAATTTAGTTATTTCTGAGATATACATTTTAAAGTAATAACTAGAATTATGACTTATAACATTATACCAGAACATATAAGATTTTTAGGAATTTCATGTAATGTCTGAAACATTTATATTAACATATTTCCATACAAATAACCCAATGAAAGTTTAGTATTGGTTGTTTTGTTTGTTTGTTTGTTTATATTGCAGGTTCTTATTAGTCATCAATTTTATACACATCAGTGTATACATGTCAATGCCAATCACCCAATTCAGCACACCACCATCCCCTCCCCACTGCGGTTTCCCCCCCCTGGTGTCCATACGTTTGTTCTCTACATCTGTGTCTCAACTTCTGCCCTGCAAACCGGCTCATCTGTACCATTTTTTCTAGGTTCCACGTACATGCATTAATATATGATATTTGTTTCTCTCTTTCTGACTTACTTCACTCTGTATGACAGTCTCTAGATCCGTCCACATCTCAACAAATGACTCAATTTCGTTCCTTTTTATGGCTGAGTAATATTCCATTGTATATATGTACCACAGCTTCTTTATCCATTCGTCTGTCAGTGGGCATTTAGGTTGCTTCCATGACCTGGCTATTGTAAATAGTGCTGCAATGAACAATGGGGTGCATGTGTCTTTTTAAATTATGGTTTTCTCTGGGTATATGCCCAGTAGTGGGATTGCTGGATCATATGGTAAATCTATTTTTAGTTTTTTAAGGAACCTCCATACTGTTCTCCATAGTGGCTGTATCAATTTACACTCCCACCAACAGTGCAAGAGGGTTCCCTTTTCTCCACACCCTCTCCAGCATTTGTTGTTTGTAGATTTTCTGATGATGTCCATTCTAACTGGTGTGAGGTGATACATCATTGTAGTTTTGATTTGCATTTCTCTAATGTTTAGTGATGTTGAGCAGCTTTTCATATGCTTCTTGGCCATCTGTGTGTCTTCTTTGGAGAAATGTCTATTTAGGTATTCTGCCCATTTTTGGATTGGGTTGTTTGTTTCTTTAATATTGAGCTGCATGAGCTGTTTATATATTTTGGAGATTAATCCTTTCTCCGTTGATTTGTTTGCAAATATTTTCTCCCATTCTGAGGGTTGTCTTTTCATCTTGTTTATGATTTCCTTTGCTGTGCAAAAGTTCTGAAGTTTCATTAGGTCCCATTTGTTTATTTTTGTTTTTATTTCCATTACTCTAGGAGGTGGATCAAAACAGATCTTGCTGTGATTTATGTCAAAGAGTGTTCTTCCTATGTTTTCCTCTAAGAGTTTTATAGTGTCTCATCTTACATTTAGGTCTCGAATCCATTTTGAGTTTATTTTTGTGTATGGTGTTAGGGTGTGTTCTAATTTCATTCTTTTACATGTAGCTGTCCAGTTTTCTCAGCACCACTTACTGAAGAGACTGTCTTTTCTCCATTGTATATCTTTGCCTCCTTCATCATAGATTAGTTGACCATAGGTGCATGGGTGTATCTCTGGGCTTTCTATCGTGTTCCATTGATCTATGTTTCTGTTTTTGTGCCAGTACCATATTGTCTTGATTACTGTAGCTTTGTAGTATAGTCTGAAGTCAGGGAGTCTGATTCCTTCAGCTCCGTTTTCTTCTCTCAAGACTGGTTTGGCTATTTGGGGTCTTTTGTGTCTCCATACAAATTTTAAGATGATTTATTCTAGTTCCATAAAAAATGCCATTGGTAATTTGATAGGGATTGCATTGCTTTGGGTAGTGTAGTCATTTTCACAATATTGATTCTTCCAATCCAGGAACATGGTATATCTCTCCGTCTGTTGGTATCATCTTTAATTTCTTTCATCAGTGTCTTATAGTTTTGTGCATACAGGTCTTTTGTCTCCCTAGGTAGGTTTATTCCTAGGTATTTTATTCCTTTTGTTGCAATGGTACATGAGAGTGTTTCCATAATTTATCTTTCAGATTTTTCATCATTAGTGTAAGGAATGCAAGAGATTTCTGTGCATTCATTTTGTATCCTGCAACATTGCCAAATTCATTGATTAGCTGTAGTAGTTTTCTGGTGGCATTTTTAGGATTCAAACAGTGACAGTTTTACTTCTTCTTTTCAAATTTGTATTCCTTTTATTTCTTTTTCTTCTCTGATTGCCATGGCTAGGACTTGCAAAACTATATTGTATAATAGTGGTGAGAGTGGACATCCTTTTCTCGTTCCTGATCTTAGAGGAAATGCTTTCAGTTTTTCACCATTGAGAATGATGTTTGCTGTGGGTTTGTCGTATATGGCCTTATTATGTTGAGGTAGGTTCCTCTATGCCCACTTTCTGGAGAGTTTTTTTTATCATAAATGGGTGTTGAATGTTGTCAAAAGCTTTTTCTGCATCTATTGAGATGATCATATGGTTTTTATTCTTCAGTTTGTTAATATGGTCTTTCACATTGATTGATTTGCATATATTGAAGAATCCTTTCATCCCTGGGATAAATCCCACTTGATCATGGTATATGATCCTTTTAATGTGTTGTTGGATTGCTAGTATTTTGTTAGGGATTTTGCATCTATATTCATCAGTGATATTGGTCTGTAACTTTCTTTTTTTGTATTATGTTTGTCTGGTTTTGGTATCAGGGTGATGGTGGCCTCATAGAATGAGTTTGGGAGTGTTCCTTCCTCTCTAATTTTTTGGAAGAGTTTGAGAAGGATGGGTGTTAGCTCTTGTCTAAATGTTTGTTAGAATTCACCCATGAAGCCGTCTGGTCCTGGGCTTTTGTTTGTTGGAAGATTTTTAATCACAGTTTCCATTTCAGTGCTTGTGATTGGTCTGTTCATATTTTCTCTTTCTTCCTGGTTCAGTCTTGGAATGTTATAACTTTCTAAGAATTTGTCCATTCCTTCCAGGTTGTCCATTTTATTGGCATAGAGTTGCTTGTTGTAGTCTCTCAGGATGCTTTGTATTTCTGCAGTGTCTGTTGTGACTTCTCCTTTTTCATTTCCAATTTTATTGATTTGAGTCCTCTCCCTCATTTTCTTCATGAATCTGGCTAATGGTTTATCAATTTTGTTTATCTTCTCAAAAACGCAGCTTTTAGTTTTATTGATCTTTGCTATTGTTTTCTTTTTTTCTATTTCATTTATTTCTGCTCTGATCTCTATGATTTCTTTCCTTCTGCCAACTTTGGGTTTTGTTTGTTCTTCTTTCTCTAGTTCCTTTAGGTGTGAGTTTAGATTGTTTACTTGAGATTTTTCTTATTTCTTGAGGTAGGCTTGTATAGCTATAAACTGCCCTCTTAGAACTGCTTTTGCTGCGTCACATAGGTTTTGGATCGTCGTGTTTTCATTGTTTTTTGTCTCTAGTTATATTTTGATTTCCTCTTTGATTTCTTCAGTGATCTCTTTGTTCTTTAGTAATGTATTGTTTAGCCTCCCTGCGTTTGCGTTTTTTACATTTTTTTTTCCGTGTAATTGATTTCTCATCTCATAGCGTTGTGTTCAGAAAATATGCTTGATATGACTTCAGTTTTCTTAAATTTACTGAGGATTGATTTGTGACCCAAGATGTGATCTATCCTGGAGAATATTCCGTGCACATTTGAGAAGAAAGTGTAATCTGCTGCTTTTGGATGGAATGTCTTATATTAATTAAATCTATCTGGTCTATTGTGTTATTTAAAGCTTCTGTTTCCTTATTTATTTTCATTTTGGGTGATCTGTCCATTGGTGTAAGTGAGGTGTTAAAGTCCCCCAGTACTATTGTGTTACTGTTGATTTCGTCTTTTATAGCTGTCAGCTGTTGCCTTATGTATTGAGGTGTTCCTATGTTTGGTGCCTATATATTTATAATTGTTATATCTTCTTCTTGGATTGATCCCTTGATCATTATGTAGTATCTTTCCTTGTCTCTTGTAACATTCTTTATTTTAAAGTCTATTTTATGTGATATGAGTGTAGCTATTCCAGCTTTCTTTTGATTTCCATTTGCACAAAATATCTTTTTCCATCCTCTCACTTTCAGTCTGTATGTGTCCCTAGGTCTGAAGTGCGCCTCTTGTAGACAGCATATATATGCGTCTTTTTTTGTATCCATTCAGCAAGCCTGTGTCTTTGCGTTGGAGCATTTAATCCATTCACGTTGAAGGTAATTATTGATATGTATGTTTCTATGACCATTTTCTTAATTGTTTTGGGTTTGTTTTTGTAGGTCCTTTTCTTCTCTTGTGTTTCCCACTTAGAGAAGTTCCTTTAGCATTTGTTGTAGAGCTGGTTTGGTGGTGCTGAATTCTCTTAGCTTTTGCTTGTCTCTAAAGCTTTTGATTTCTCCATCGAATCTGGATGAGATCCTTGCCGGGTAGAGTAATCTTGGTTGTAGATTCTTCCCTTTCATCACTTTAAGTATATGATGCCACTCCCTTATGGCTTGTAGAGTTTCTGCTGAGCAGTCAGCTGTTAACCTTATGGGAGTTCCCTTTTATGTTATTTGTCATTTTTCCCTTGCTGGTTTCAATAGTTTTTCTTTGTCTTTAATTTTTGCCAATTTGATTACTATGTGTCTCGGCAGTGTTTCTCCCTGGATTTATCCTGTATGGGACTCACTGTGCTTCCTGGACTTGAGGTGCTATTTCCTTTCCCATGTTAGGGAAGTTTTTGACTATAATCTCTTCAAATATCTTCTCTGGTCCTTTCTCTCTCTCTTCTCCTTCTGGGACCCCTATAAAGCGAATGTTGTTGCATTTAATGTTGTCCCAGAGGTCTCTTAGGCTGTCTTCATTTCTGTTCATTCTTTTTTCTTTAGTCTGTTCTGCAGCAGTGAATTCCACCATTCTGTCTTCCAGGTCACTTATCCGTTCTTGTGTCTCAGTTATTCTGCTCTTGATTCCTTCTAGTGTAGTTTTCATTTCAGTTATTGTATTGTTCATCTCTGTTTGTTTGTTCTTTAATTCTTCTAGGTCTTTGTTAAGCATTTCTTGCATCTTCTTGATGTTTGCCTCCATTCTTTTTCTGAGGTCCTGGATCATCTTCACTATCATTATTCTGAATTCTTTTTCTGGAAGGTTGCCTATCTCCACTTCATTTAGTTGTTTTTCTGGGGTTTTATCTTGTTCCTTCATCTGATATATAGCCCTCTGCCTTTTCATCTTGTCTATCTTTCTGTGAATGTGGTTTTTGTTCCACAGGCTGCAGGATTGTATTCTTCTTGCTTCTGCTGTCCACCCTCTGGTCTCAATTTCCTTTTTATTCTTGGACTCCTCCCACTGTTATGTAAAGCTCCACTAGGACAGAGTTCTTACCTGTCTGGCTCACCACCAGATCCCTAGCACTTAGAACAAAGCCTGGCACCTAATAAGTTTTTAGTGTTCCTTTGTGGAATAAATGAATAAATGCTGCTCTTAATTAATGCTAGTGTAATGACTACCTTTAAACTTTTAATTATTTAGTGATTATTTCTCAGTTTAAATATGTAACTAGATTTGAAGCCATTTCTAAGGCTGCAAACAGTTGGTCCCCAGCAGAGGCTCATCTTTTAAGCTTGTCTAGGTTTGTAGCTGGGGTGTCCCTTTTCAGTTGGTGACAGTTCCAAGTGACTAGTCCAAGACAGTGGTTAGTGGACGTGAGGGATGTGTCGTCTTGTTTTTTTATTTATATAAAACTCGGTATAAAAAGGGGAGCAAATGGCCTTTCTTTTTTTCTTCTTATTTTCTTTCCTTTCCTCATTTCTATTTGCCTCCCTCCCACAGATCACCTCCCTTGCTCTTTTTTCTTTTTTTCGTAAGGAAGCTTAGCTCTTTTTACTTACCCCTCGAAAGACAATTTGATCTAATTTTAATACAGTGGAAAAAAATGAATCACTGATTTTGATTTCTGCCAAACTTTCCAGAAGTCTCTCAAAGCCATGTTTCATAGTCAGTATTTATTTGCATAAACTTACAAAAAGCTTTTAAATAGATAAGCAATGGGATGTGTGGTACGAGTGCTCTGATTTGAGAATGAACGATGTGTGTGAGGTTAAATTTCATTGTATATGGTGTGTCCATGTGATGATTTGTGCGGGTCTTCTGAAGCAAGATCTTGGGTCAGGAGATCAGATGACAGCTAGAATTGTACCTGAGGCTTTGAAGAAGCTTAGGATGTGCATCTTCCTATTTTTTTTTTTGGTAAATTTTCTTTTCATTTTTATCAATGTAATACAGAGGTTAAAAAAATTTTTTAAAGTACCAAGAGGCTTATAATGTTTAAAGTAGCAACAGCAGCTGCCCCTGCTGCACTCGCCACTCTTCTCGCAAGTCTCAATCTCCAGTGATAGCTGTTTTGAATGCTTAACAGATTTTTTTCTAGTGTTTAACTTTACTTGTAAAAATAATATGCTTATATCGTTGTTTCTTGATGTATCAATGCTAGATTCTACCTTTTGACTTTCTGTTATGTTAGGTAAGCATTTAGCTCTCCTACATCACCCTTCCAAATCTCTTCCCTTAACCGTCCGATAGAGTTACAGCATAATAAAACATTAATCATTTACATTAACATAATTCTGCCAATATTATTCTCTGAAAGCCAAGTAGTATATTATGATTACATTTCCTTTCTTCAACTTTTTGCTTCTCCTATAGTTACCGCTTATCTAATTCATTTTTTTTCCTGTAGTTAGCAATTACCTAATTCACTTCTTGATGGTTATCTTTAATTTTTCAAATGCTTTACCAGATCTCTCAGAGCCATAGAGTTGAATAATTCCAAGCAGTATCATTCACCCTGGAGTTGTGTAATATTGTGGTATTGTAAGCCTATCAGTAGCTTTTCTCCTAGTCCCCTGCTGCATTTCCATATAAATTTTAGAATCAGCTTGTAAGTTTCTACAAAAGAAATCTAGCTAGAATTTGTTTTGGTTTGCATTAAATCTATAAATCACTTTGAGAAGTGCTGACATGCTGACACCTTAATATTTAGCCTTCTAGCCCCTGAACAAGGTATGTGTCTCCATTAATTATGTCTTCTTTATTTTTTCTCTGTATTGTTTTGTAGTTTTCAGTGTAGAGGTCTTACACATCTTTTGCCAGATTTATCTATAATGATATTTAAATGATATTGTTTTAAAATTTCTATTTCTAATTGTTTGAGATACAATATAGAAATACAATTAACTTTCCTGGCATCCTGCAACTTGCTAAACTCACTTATTAGATTATAAGAATGTACTTATTATAAGAGCATTTTTGTAGATTTCATTGAATTTTACATGTAGATGATCAATGTTGTCTGTGAATAAAGGCAATTTTTAAATTTCCAATCTGAATGCCTTTTATTTCCCATTCTTACCTTATTGTACTGTCTAGAACAGCTAGTGTGTTGACTAGAAGTAGTGAGAGTGAACATCCTTGTGTTGTTCCTAATCTTGGGGGTGGAGCATCCAGTCTTTCATCGTTAAGTATGTTGGTGATAGGTTTTTTCATAGACATCCTCAGTATGCTAGAGCTATTATGAGGAATGGATGTTGGATTTTATAAAATGCTTTCTCAGTATCTACTGAAATTATAATATGTTTTTTCTTTTTGGTTCTTTAGTATGATGAAATATACTGGTTTTAAAATGTTAAACCAAGCTTGTACTCTTGGGCTAAACACCACTTAGTCATGATAATTTATACTTTTTAATATATCATTGATTTAATTTTCTAAATTTCTGTTCAGAATTTTTGCATATAATTTCATGAAAAATATGGTCTGTATTTTTTTTCTTGTTTTATCTCTATTAGGTTTTAGGATCAGGGTAACGCTGGCCTCACAGAATGAATTAGAATGTATTATCTTCCCTTCAATTTTGTAGAAAATTTTGTGCAGAATTGGGGTTTTTTCCTTAAATATGCTTCCAATTTCATTATTTCATCAGTGAAGCAATCTGGATCTGGAATTTTCTTCATGAGACAAATTTTAATTAGAAAATTAAATTTCCTTAATAGATTTGGTACTGACATTATCTAGCTCTTCATGGCGATCTTTGTTACTTGGAGACATTCAAGGAATTTTCCATTTCATTTACGTTTTTAAATTTACTCACGTAAAGTTATTCATAATATTACATTGTTATTCTTTTACTATATCTATAATTTACAGTGACGTCACCTCTCTCATCACTGATATTGGCAATTTGTGTCTTACCTCCTTTTATTCTGATCAGTCTGGCTAGACGTCTGTGAATTCTATTGATCTTAAAGTGTATTTCCTATAGGCAGCATAAATTGGGTCTTGCCTTATTTAACCAATATGACAATCTCTGACTTTTAATTGGTGATATTTATATTTAATATGATTATTGATATGGTTAGATTTAAATTTATCACCTTATGATTTGTTTTCTATTGTTTTATTTGTTCTTTTTCCCCTTTTCCTCTTTTTATTTCTTTAGATTTAATTGAGTATTTTTCATAATTCTATTTTACCCAACTTTTTGACTTATTAGTTATAACTTTTAAAATTTTTGTTATTTTAGTGCTTGCTTTACGGTTTATATTACAATGTACTGTCAAGTGGTAGTATACTGTGTATACTGTACTATACAGTACAAGATCCTTACAATGGTGTACTTCCATTTCTCCCCTTCTGACCTTTGTGCAGTTGTTGTCACATATTTTACTGTTATGTTTATTATAAACTCCACCATGCATTATTATTCTTTTTGTTTAAATGCTTAATTATCTTTAAAAGAGACTTAGGTAATAAGATTTAGACATATATTTACCCAGATAATTCACATTTCCTGTGTTCTTCATTCTTTTGTGTAGATCCAGCTTTTCATTTAGTATCATTTCCCTCTACCTGAAGGGATTGCTTTAATAATTTTTGTAATTGGGTCTGCTGGGAATGATTTCTTTCAGCTTTCATATATCTGAAAATGTCATTATTTTGCCTTCATTTTTGAGAGATAATTTTGCTGGATGTGGAATTAGTCTTCTAGCATCTAGTGTTGTCTATTAAGAAATCTGTTTATATTTTAATTCTTGTTAAATGTTCCTCTGGAAGCTTTTAGGATCATGTCTTTATCTCTGATGCCTGGAAAATTTAGAATGATGGACCTTAGTATCTATCTTCTTGTAAGGGGAATTTCCTGACCTTTCTGTCTAGAGACTAGCAACCTTTAATTGTGGGAAATTTATTTCCTTCACAATTTTCACTCTTCTAATATTTCTCTTCTTTCTCTCCTACAAGTATTAATTCAATGTTAGCTTCCTTGATTGACTGTCTATGACTTATCACTTCCCCTCTTAAAAAGAAAAAAACTTTGAGTGTGTGTGTATTTGTGACTTTTTTTCTGGGCAATATAATTCCTAGCAGTTTGCTATATTTTGTATTCCTTTGTTTATGGATTTTTTTGCTGTTATCGTTTTAATGTTCAGGAGTTCTTTCTGACTTTAAAATTTTCTTTTAAACTTTCTTTTCTCATTTTTCTTTTTTGTACCATGCTTTTCTTTTCTTTTTTTCTATTTTAATATATTCTATTTTTGTATGTTTAGAACTTTTCATTGTCTGTTTTGTCTGCATGGATGCTTTTTTACTGTTTGCTTATCCCTTTCATTTTGGTGTCTTTCCTAAATTATCAGTGATCCTTGCTTGGCTGTCCTTTCATATTTAAGAGTGAGACACTACAAGATGAAAGGTTATCATTTGAGTATTTGAGGGGCATATCTTCATGGCAAGGTGCTCTTCGGAGAACCACTTTACTTGGGCACACCTACTTGTCCATGTGGAAAGATATATTTATATATTTTCCGTAAGGCAATTTATTTTCTCTAGAAAAGAATCTTTCAATTTTCTTCATGGGAAGAATAGTCTGGCTACAAGTTTGCGGGAAACTAAAAGGGGCATTGGGGGGCCTCCCATGATTCATATGCAGACTTCTTTTCAGTCTCATGTTTCATTTTGCCCTTTACTGTACCTGATGTCCTTAAGTCCCAAACTTCTTCCTTTTTCTTCTTCTGAGAATAAAGCTGCAAGCTCTTGTCTGAGATGGGCTGGGTTATACAAGTCAGCCATTATGGGGGTGTTATATAACCCCATGTGATGGAGAGGAACACTGGAGGTCTGAGCTCCACATGCAGTTGTCAACCAATTCTGTATTGTAGCCCTTAGTCCCTTCCACTCCTCTGTGGTACCCAGAGTCACAGTACTGCTTTCTCAGAAGCAAATCAGCTTGCTTCTTACAGGTATCTCCTGCAGGTGCTTTAGGCTGTAGCTTCCTCTATGCACTGAATCAGTTTCTACTCTTCCATTCTCTTGAATATTCTTTATTTTTTTATTAGAGTATAATTGCTTTACAATGTTGTGTTAGTTTCTGCTGTACAGTGAGTTGAATTTATATGTATGCATATATCCCCTCCCTCCAGGGCCTCCATCCCCCACCATCCCACCCATCTAGGTCATCACAGAGCACCGAGCTGATTTCTCTGTGCTATATAGCACGTTCCAACTAGCTATCTATTTTACACATGGTAGGGTATTTATGTCAAACCTAATTTCCCAATTCATCCCACCCTCCCCTTTCCTGCCGTGTCCACACGTCTGTTCTCTACATCTGCCTTTCTATTTCTGCTCCTCAAATAGGTTCATCTGTACCATTTTTCTAGATTCCACATATATGTGTTAATATACAATATTTGTTTTTCCCTTTCTGACTTACTTCACTCTGTATGACAGACTCTGTGTCCATCCACATCTCCACAAATGACCCAATTTCATTTCTTTTTATGGCTGAGTAATATTCCATTATATATATGAACCACATCTTCTTTATCCATTCATCTGTTGATGGACACTTAAGTGGTTTCCACGTCCTGGCTATTGTAAATAGTGCTGCAATGAATGTTGGAGTACATGTGTCTTTTTGAGTTATGGTTTTCTCAGGGTATATGCCCAGTAGTGGGATTGTGGGTCATATGGTAGTTCTATTTTTAGTTTTTTAAGGAACATCTGTACTGCTCTCCACAGTGGCTATATCACTTTACATTCCCACATTCTCCAGAATAGATCACACTTGGGGTCACAAATCAAGCCTTGGAAAATTTAAGAAAATTGAAATCATATCAAGCATCTTTTCCAACCACAACACTATGAGATTAGAAATCAATTACAGGAAGAAAACTGTAGAAAACACAAACACATGGAGGCAAACAGTGCACTGTTAAACCAAGCGATTACTGAAGAAATCAAAGAAGAAATTTAAAAATATCTAGAAACAAATGACAATGAGAATACAACGATCCAAAACCTATGGGATGCAGCAAAGCAGTTCTAAGAGGGAATTTTATAGCAATTCAAGCTCACCTCAAGAAACAAAAAAAATCTCAAATCAACAATCTAACTCCACACTTAAAACAACTAGAGAAAGAAGAACAAAGAAAACCCAAAGTTAGTAGAAGGAAAGAAATCATAAAGATCAGAGCAGAAATAAATGAAATGGAAATGAAGGAAACAGTAGCAAAGATCAATACAACTAAAAGTTGGTTCTTTGAGAAGACAAATAAAATTGACAAACCTTTAGCCAGACTCATCATGAAAAAAAGGGAGAGGTCCCAAATCAATAAAATTAGAAATGAAAAAGGATAAATTACAACTGACACCACAGAAATACAAAGGATCATAAAAGACTACTACAAGCAGCTCTATGCCAACAAAATGGACGACCTGGAAGAAAAGGACAAATTCTTGGAAAGGTACAGCTTTATAAGACTGAACCAGGAAGAATTGGAAAATATAAACAGACCAATCAAAAGCAATGAAATTGAAACTGTAATTAAAAATTTTCCAACAAACAAAAGTCCAGGACCAGATGGCTTCACAGGCAAATTCTATCAAACATTTAGAGAACAGTTAACACCCATCTTTCTCAAACTCTTCCAAAAAATTGCAGAGGGAGGAACAATCCCAAACTCGTTCTATGAGGCCACCATCACCCTGATACCAAAACCAGACAAAGATATCAGAAAAAAAGAAAATTACAGACCAATATCACTGATGAACATAGATGCAAAAATCCTCAACAAAATACTAGCAAACCGAATCCAACAACACATTAAAAGGATCATACACCAATGATCAAGTGGGATTTACCCCAGGGATACAAGGATTCTTCAATATATGCAAAAAAAAAATCAATGTGATACATCATATTAACAACTTAAAGAATAAAATCTATTCAATATTCTTATCTGCTATCTCTGCACTGCTGTTCTCATTATCCACGTGGGTTCATAGTTGTAGGTTTGTTTTTTGTTTTTTTGTTTTAAAAGAATCATGTTCAAGCCTTCACTGGCATTTTGATTGGTTTCTTTTAAAAGACTGCACTAAAGTTGAGTTAGGTTTAAATTGCCGTAAAGACTTCTGGCTATGTTTTAAAGGAATCCAGTCTAAGAAGGGGCAGAGAAGAGGTTTTCCTCATCCTCTACTGCATGTTAGGTTTTGCACAATGCACGTAAACCTTCTTTGTATGTTAGGCAGCTTATCTCCCTTTTAAAAGTAAGGAAACAAAGGCTTGTTAGTAAACCTTCTCCAGGCTATATAAGAAAGAACCCAGCTTTATGAGCGATGCAGTTTCAGATCATTCTCTATATACTAGTGCTTCTCAACTCCTAGGGTAGCCTGTTGGCCCAGTTTGTCTGGGACCATCCTTGTTTTGTCATAGAAAGTCCACATGCCTGGAAACTCCTCAGTCTGAGGCAAAATGTGATGTTTCTGGTTGTACGTTAAAATCATAACAGAGGTTTTCAAAAAAAAAAAAACAACAAGTTCCTGGGTCTCACCTTCCCAAGAATCTGATTTAATGACTCTGAGGTGGGACCAGAATTATTTGATTCGAATGTTCAAAACACTACCTTATACCATGCTGCCAGTCAGGAGGTCAATAGACTGAATTCCATCATCTTTTAATCCCTAGCTGTTAATGTAAACCATTAAGTCCAGGGGTTATCAGTATATATAGCATGACAAAGGAGTAGCCTCTAGACGGGTGTTGTTGGCCAAACTGGCCTGCTGCCAATTTTTGTAAATAAAGTTTTATTGTAATACAGCCACACCCATCACATTGTCTATGGCTACTTTCTTGTTATTGCTATAGCTGCAGAGTTGAGTAGTTTGAGACTATTGTATCCATAAATCCTGAAATATTTACACACTGGTGTTTTACGTAAAAGATTTTCTGACTCCTGCTCAACCCTAACATGATTCAAAACCCAACCCAATCCAAACCAAACCAAACGAGGCCCACCATATTATAAGTGCCACTGGGCACTCAGCAATAGAATTCTGGTTCTAAGCCCTGAGGTGGAAAGGGAGTTGTGAAATGCCTTTCAGATTTAATGCATGCACGTATAACCTGGGGATCTGGTTAAAATTCAGATTCTGTTTCAATAATGTGGGGTGGGACCAAAACCCTGCATTTCTAACAAACTTGCAGGTGGTGCTAATGTTCCTTCTCCAGGGACCACAGTTGGAGAAGCAGGGATGTAGGCCACTGGCTGCTTATCACAGTAAAGGGAAAGGTCACCTAAAGCCACACGACAACTGATTGCCACAATAAAAAGAGCTACTGCCTATTGACCATGTCTGTGATCCAGGTAAGACAAATGAGGAAGAACACCCTAGTGTGGGAAAGAAGCAGGTCTTTAATGTCACTTTGGAACAGTGGCTCTCACAGTGTGTAGCAGCGACATCACCATCAGCATCAGGATGCAGCATCTTAGGTGATGAGCTTCATATCCAACTCTGGACTGGGAAATCCTGGGAAGGCACAGGTTGCTGTGCTTAAGGTGGGATAAGTCAAATAATGAAAATTTCCCTATCTGCCAGGGACAGTTTCCCTCTGATACTCTGAAGGAGGGTAACGGGATTGGGAATGCCATGCAGACCTGAGGCACCACAAGTTTCTGACTAAATCAAAGAAACTGCAGCCCTACCCAGAGTAAAATAATACTTTTTTAGCCAAAAGAAAAGAAAACTCTGGGTACCTAATTTTGCACTTGAATCTGTTTTGTTGTTGTTGATTTTACTTTAAGTTGATGGTATCTCCTATATCTTTATTTAAAAAATTAAATTACAAATATGTGTTTAGAGTAGAAAATTAGAAATAAAAATATTAAATTGAAATCAACCATAATCATATAAAATGCCAAGATAAACATGCCTATTTTCCCAAGCCTTTACCTAAACTGGTTATTACACATTCTGAAAGCAAATTCAGTAAATGAAAAAGTGTATCTCATTTTTTTAATTGACATTACTTCAACATGGGAATATTGTTTATAAAAGTAATGTGCACCCATTTAAAAACAATCAAACAATTCAGAAGTATATACCATAGAAATTTAGTTTCTTTAAATCCTAACAACTTGGTGTATAAAGACTGATAGGTGTATAAATACCTGTTTACATAAATAAACTCATTATTCTGTAGCCTGCTTTGTTTAAGCCAATTACTTTTTTTTTTTACATCTTTATTAGAGTATAATTGCTTTACAATGGTGTGTTATTTTCTGCTTTATAACAAAGTGAATCAGTTATACATATACGTATGTTCCCATATCTCTTCCCTCTTGCGTCTCCCTCCCTCCCACCCTCCCTATCCCACCCCTCCAGGTGGTCACAAAGCGCCGAGCTGATCTCCCTGTGCTATGCGGCTGCTTTCCACTAGCTATCTACCTTACATTTGGTAGTGTATATATGTCCATGCCTCTCTCTTGCTTTGTCACAGCTTACCCTTCCCCCTCCCCATATCCTCAAGTCCATTCTCTAGTAGGTCTGTGTCTTTATTCCTGTCTTACCCCTAGGTTCTTCATGACATTTTTTCCCCTTAAATTCCATATATATGTGTTAGCATACGGTATTTGTCTTTCTCTTTCTTACTTCACTCTGTATGACAGACTCTAGGTCTATCCACCTCATTACAAATAGCTCAATTTCGTTTCTTTTTATGGCTGAGTAATATTCCATTGTATATATGTGCCACATCTTCTTTATCCATTCATCCGATGATGGACACTTAGGTTGTTTCCATCTCCGGGCTATTGTAAATAGAGCTGCAATGAACATTTTACTTTTTGATCAGATAGACTTGGATTTGAGTAGCTGTGCCATACATTGGCTGGGTAAATTTGGAAAAGTTATGTAAATTCTCTCATGCTCTGTAAAATGCACCAATCATATAGATGTGTATATTGTATGTATAAATATATATGTATATATATAATATATGCCTATGCCCCAACTTATCTTTTGCATTTCTAGTTACAGTTGTGCTTCTAACATTTATGTGATCAAATCAATTCAATTATTTTTAAGTATTTTCTTTAAGGTTTGGTGTTCTGTTTTCCATACCTTTTTAGTATAGAATATGCACTATTAATGTTTATGTTGATGTTTTGATAACGAGTTTTTTTAGTTTTTGGAAGAGTCGAACTTCCTGGAATTTTAAGTTCAGCCTAAGGAGACTTGATTTTCATCCTTTTATTACCAGAAGGATATACACAGCAATACAGCTGATATGTTTTCAGATTATAGATCTGAGGTCCTTGAAGTCCTGCTAGAGCTCCAAGGTGGGTCCTTGACAGATGTATCTTGGCAATTCTCACAGAAGCTTATAAGTAACTGGTGTATTTTTCAGAATTTAAGACATACCATGTCCTGATTCCAAGCACACTTAATCCAAAAGTATTTAGAAAATGCTTTACTGTAAGGAAATGTGGATTTGTTGACAGCCTCGTGATCTGGCTGCCTCCTGGAGAAATACTATGGTTATTTTAAACGGGACTGTGATGCTGAAACGGTGGAAGCAAGGAAAGATGCCTTGATCTTCACCACCAATTTCAGGCCAAGAGATTAAAAGTGAAGGATGCTGCTGAAGGTCTGAGTCAGAGCGAAGCAGCACTTATCTGTACCACAGTTTTATCTGTCATCTTTTATTGGCCAAGCGAAGATGCTGCAAATGAAAGCATTTGGAGCCACTGTAATGATAGACCATCAACAGTACAGTTGAACTTGCTTTAACCTTGGTGGTTTCTTGCTATTCCTTTGTCAGTCAAGGTATTTGACACCATGTCCTTTAGTTATTTAAAGTTACCTTAATACCACCTTGTTAAACTTTTCCTTTCAGTGCTAGTAAAACATTTTCTTTTTTTTAAGGCATGTGTTTTGGTATAGAATTCTGAGGAGAACCTTATCTACTAAATTATTCTATAAAAATAGCATATATATTACCTAAATTCCTAATAAAATTTTCAACACCTGCTGCTTGCCATTTGACATTTTCACCAATATGAGCATTAAGTTTCTGTTAAGTTTTAAGGGTTTTCATGTGACCTACAGATAGCCTTGGATGTTAATAACTTTGTTTAAATGCACATTGCAAACTTGCAAGGAAAGCAAATCAAAGTAAAAACTATTTCTCTTGTCAATTGAGATGCACAAAAATCTTTGACAATGGTTTTAGTGTACAAGGAAACAAGAATCACTGAAATCATGACTAAGCAAAAGCTACTAATAAGCAAGAACACTTAGTGGTAATGAAAACATTCTCACTTGAAGTACTTATAGCTTGCAAGTTATTAAAGCCAAACCATTACCCCTTATTATCTACTCAAACTTTTATTATCTGTTCAATATACTGCATTAGGGTTTGTGGAAAGAGTGGACATATTTTATAGTTTCATAAATTCTTCTGGTTTTATTTGTCAATATTTACTATTTTGAGATGCCATATTTTTATTAGCCTAGTGCAATTAACTTTCAACAGCATCTTTAAATTATTATCTGTGCTGCAATAAAAAAAAGTAAGAGTTTATTATTACTGTCTACTCTCTCTGTTAAATCTACTCAACGTTTAAATACACGTCATTGACATATTCCGTAAAGAAGAAAATAAATCTTCACTCACACCATATCTAATGGATATGATTTTGTGATTCTTAACAATCTTTGTGTGTTTGATATATATAACTTGCCTTTAGGGGTTATTTATTTATGCTTGTGAAATCTTAACCAATGTTATCTCTCAGACCTTCCCTAACTAGGACTTGTAAAGAAGTAAAAAAGAAATATCGTTCATAACAATGAGCACAGTGAGTTAGCTGAGGAGGTCAGTCAGTTACAGCCTGTGGGCCTCATCCACTCCGCTGCCTGTGAACACAGCCACGCTCATTTGTGTACGTATTGTTTATAGTTGCTTCTGTGCTACTTTGGGAGAATCGACAGAGAAGTTGTGACAGAGATCTATGGTCCACAAAGCCAAAAATATTAACTATCTAAATTACAGAAAAAGTTTGCCACTCCCTTAGTTTGATTATGTTTTTGGAAGAGAGTTTACTTGGCCACCAAAGGTTATACTTTTGAAGTGCTACGTTCTATTTATTAAAAAATATTGGTATTTATTTTTCTGTTTTTGAATGGCCAATACATGAATATGGTGTAAAATTTAATACGTACAAAGGGAGGAAGCCCTTCCTTTGAAAAGGAAACCTCTCCTCCACTCTTTGATTTTCTGTTTCCCTTCTGAAATACCACCATTGTTACCTGTTTCTTGCTGTGTCTTTTTAGAAATATTCTGTCTACATAAACTTATATGATTGTGATCATACTTTTGAACAGATAACAATATATACATTCTTTTCTGCATTTTGATTTTTGAAAAAAATCTTAACGACCTTAGAGATTGTTCTACAATTGTACACATAGAGCTGCCTTTTATTTTAAATAACTAATAGTATTCCATTATATTGTTTAATTATAATTTAGTTGGCACCTTATTAAGGGACGTTTTGTTTATGGCAGTTTTTGCAATTATAAAATTCTGCAAAATTTCTTTTGGTCTATATATTTTTATGTTCATATATATATGTGCAAATATATCTCTAGGATAATTTCCTGGAAGTGCATTCCACACCTCAAGCATATGTGTGCTCAAATAACAAATGTTGGCAAGGATGTGGAAAAGAGGGAACCCTCCCACACGGCTGGTAGTAATGTAAATTGGTAGAGCCGCTGTGGAAAACAGTATGGAGGATTCTCAAAAAACTAAAAAGAGAACTACCATATGATCCAGCAATTCCATTCCTGGGTATATATTTGAAAAAAGCAAAAACACTAATTCGAAAAGACATATGCATCCCAAAGTTCATAGCAGGATTATTTACAATTTCCAAGATATGGAAGCAACCTATGCCCATCAACACATGAATGGATTAAGAAAGTGTGGTATATATATATATATATATATATATATATATATATACATACACAATGGAATACTACTCAGCCATAAAAGACGAAATTTTGCCATTTGCAGTGACCTGGATGGACTTGGAGGGCATTATGCTAAGTGAAATAAGTCAGACGGAGGAAGACAAATACTGTGTGATATTACTTGCATGTGGAATCTAAAAAATACCACAAACAAATGAATATAACAAAAAAGAAACAAACTCACAGATGTAGAGAACAAACTAGTGATTACGAGTGGGGAGAGGGAAGGGGGGAAGGGCAACACAGGGGTAGGAGAGTAAGAGGTACAAACTATTAGGTATAAAATAAGCTACAAGGATATATTATACAACAAGGGGAATATAGTCAATATAATAACTATAAATGGAGTATAACCTTTATAAATTGTATACCTGTAAATTGTGTAATATTGTATATCAATATATTTCAATAAAAATAAATATAAATTAAAAAAGGATACGTGTGCTTGAAATTTTTTTGATAAATGTTGCCATATTGCCCTCTACAGAGTAGGTACCAACTTACAGCCCTGCCTAACAAAGTATTATATAAGAACACCTGTTACTACATCCACATGCCAGCATAGAGTGTTCTCAAGCTTTTTGATATTTTCTTTCTGGTAGAGAAAAAAATGTATCTTGTTGTAGTTTTAATTTACATTTATGTTGTAATGAGTGAGATTTAGCACATTTTAATATATTATAAGCCATTTGTTTTTTCTTTTCTGTGAACAGTTAATGTTGCTTAATTTATTATTATTAAAAGAATTTCCTTTTCGTGTTATGAGCCTCTCTCTCTTCCCTCTGGCTTTAACAAACAAACGCACACTTTCCTGGAAGTCGAGTGGGTTGGCCACTCTCAGCTCTGTCACTTGAAGGGGACTGCTTCTGAGCTTCCGAACTGGGGAGTGTTGTTTCTTAATTCCTGTCATAATTTTGTTACTGTATAAAACACACAACCTTCCTTTTAGGGACCTACAATTTAACACATCTCTATATCTATTGCACATTATGAGTCACTATGAAAGAGAGGATAGCTTTCAATATACAGCAGTAAATTTAAACATATTTTTATCATGGAAATATTTTTTTAACAACAGTCTTTTGCACATATCTAAATATATAAAACAAATTTGTTTGAAAAACAGATTTTAGAAGAAACCACTTACAGTCTTATCAAGTTGAATATCATAAACTCTTTATCACCTCTAAAGAGCTCAAATAAATCCTTGTAGGAGAATGAGGGCTTGGTTGCCAGAAGCAGCAGTGAGGAGGTTTTCACATATAGGTACCACGGCCAGAATCTGCTGAGTGACCTGATTGAATCCCCAGATCTAATCTGACACCTGGAGAACCCATTTATCTCAGCTTAATTATCAAGGAAAAATAATCAAGCTTTCTAGATCTGAAGTAACTTACTGATTGTGAACAGATTATGCTGATTAATTTTGGTAAAAAAAATAGTGTGCTCAGATCAACCAATGTAAAAGTAAAATAATCATTTATGGTAGTATCTTCTAAGTATTCTGTTCATTAGGTCTGATCATCCAATTATATAGGTGTACAATTTGCAACTAATTCATATTGGAGGATTTGCCATGGATGTTCTTGGCTGAAAGTTAGCTGCTATATTTACAGTTGGGTCTAATGGAACAAGATGGGTCTCTAACTGGGCTAGGCTTGTCCCCAGGCTCATATGCTTCAAGGTGAATATGGTACTTCTTTCTGGAGTGTCAATTTTTCTTGAAAAAAATTTTATTAATTATAAAATCACATACTTAATACAGTTAATTATTTAATTAATGTAAAATTATGTGTGTGTGCATATGTGAATGTGTGTGTGTGTATAAAGAATAGAGAAAGCAATTGTGAAAATGTTAAACAAGTGTGTATCTAGGTAATGCATTTCCAACTGGAGCAATATCCTTCTTGGGAGGCCAAAAAAATAGCCCTTTTAGCTATAAACTATAGGTATACATGCAGTACATAAACAGATGCATAATGTATCTGTAGTATTAAACCTTTGGGTGTGGGTTGGCAATTAGGAAAAAGTGTCTAAGTTTGCCCTAGGAATGTGCTATTGAAAATAAAGGTTTAGAAACACAGTTCTAGGTGAAGGGCATATTCTTGTTTATTGTACTATTCTTGCAACTTTTCTGAAGGTTTGAAATGGGATCGTGATGAAAATTTGTTTCCATCCTTCTTCTTCACTAGATAATGCTGGGTATGATCTAGATATAATTTATAATTAAAGGGTAAACATTTTAAAAAATGGCTTTAATGGTTTTATTGTAAGCATAAATAGCAAAACTCCTTATTGACCAATAGTTGCTGGTTGATTTGAGAGCCTAGAGAGAGAGAAAATGACACAAGGGCACAACTGGAAGATTGGGTGCCTAAGATGGGCAATATGGTGCATGTTCCCTGCAGCTGAGCCAAAAGAGCCATACCATGTAATGCTCACGTACTGAAAGTCAGAGTAAAGGAGCAGAGTGTGAGTTCCCTGGACGTCTACAGATGCTCTACGCTATTTCTTCTGAAATAGTTTTGCTTTTTTTCAACCAAGTGCTTAAACTTTCGATTATGCACTAAAATATTAATTCCTACAGATCAGTTCAACTTGCTGCAATTGCACCTGAACATTTTGCCTACATTTATACTACTGTGTCATAGGTCCTATTTTTTTGTGTGTGGTATGCGGGCCTCTCACTGCTGTGGCCTCTCCCGTTGTGGAGCACAGGCTTCGGATGTGCAGGCTTAGCGGCCATGGCCCACGGACCCAGCCGCTCTGCGGCATGTGGGATCCTCCCGGACTGGGGCACGAACCCTTGTCCCCTGCATCGGCAGGCGGACTCTCAACCACTGAGCCACCAGGGAAGCCCCATAGGTCCTAATTTTTATTAAGCTGGCTCCTGATTGACATGATTATCTCCCAAATTTGTATCTGTGAGTTTGTGTACTGTGGTTTTAAAGTCATTCTTCATTTACCTTCTTAAATTACAATTGTTTAAAATCAATTCTTCAACTGGTGACAACATTTGGTGGGGAAAAATAAATACTTTGAAGTACAGATTTAAGCCATTAAAAATAAAACAGATAATGGGAGAAAATTCATAGCAGCCAAAAATCTGCAAGTGTGAAATAAACCTGACATTGTTTCTAAAACTCCTCATAATTAAGCTTGGGAATAATTAATATGTTAGCATCAGGCCAATTGTAACTACTGAGTAAAGTGTCAGATAAAAAAGTAGAATATATTTAAATTTTAAAATTTAAAATTAAATTTTAAATATGGGATTATCATCACAGAAAGCCTAAGCCTTGGTATTTATAAAAAAGAAAATAAGTCTCCTCTTTAGTGGCAAATGTATGAGTTTATTACTCTTGCAGTAACATTTACAAACCATGAAAACTTAGAAGAAAAACATTCTCAAAGGAGAAATATCCTGCCAGAAAGACTATAATAAAAAGTCCAAATAGCAAAAGAAAGGTGTTTTAAAAATTCTTCTAGTCAGTTTCAGCTTCACCTTGAAAGGTGACACGCCTGTGATTGGAATCACTATATGATGGAAATGGCTGAATCTATTTTGGATCAAAACCAGGCAGCCAAGCTAACAAAAATAGTCCCTTATGAAGCATTTCCTACTCTAATATGTTCAAAAGTCATGCTTTCATCACTGATTCAGAGACTGAGGTTCACTTGGTTGGATAAAAGCATGGATAATAATAGTTCGACTTTTAAAATTTGGCTGTGTTTGCTATACTTATAACAATGTCTATGAAGAGAGGTTATTTTATAAAGGTCAATAAGTGAACTTTAAATGTTCAGTAAGGGATTTTTAATAAAAACTGCCCAGACGTGTGCACAGATGGGCCCCATCTATAAAAGGAAGAGATGCTTTAGGAACCTTCAATACACTGAAGGCCACCTCTTCATTTACACCCTGCCTCAGACAGTCTGCCTCCTGACGTTTTCCTTGTGAACCAGGGTTGGGGGAAAGGAGGTGGGAGGGACAAAATTATGTATTTTAGGAAAATAGTTATTTGAATGCTAAACTTTGTGGATAATTTTATAATGAAAGAGGTAATGTAGAAGGCTTTCTGTATCATACTGTGGAAGGGACTTGTCAAAATTCAAGGTTCATGTTTTTCCTCCAGTATAAAAAGACGTTAAGACAAGTGTAAAGGTTGGATGGCTAAAGTGAGTGAATCTACTACTTATTTAATTTAGTGTGGCTGAATCCACTCAACCAACAATTGTGAAGAAAGGCTGTTTTGCTGCAATAATAAAAGAGATTTGAGAGTTAGACACAGACAGTTAATTATGGGAACTGTGAGTTAGTTGAGACCCTAGAGCTGTAGTGAGAATTAATAGAGTTAATGAACATAAAATTAAATGCCTAACACAAAGTAGGTATCCCCAAAAGATAGGTGGTTCATTTTATGCATGTTAAAAATGAAACATTAGTGAAGTAAAGGACATAATTATTCAACTTCAGTAAAAATATCATTGCATGAGTGTTTTTCGGAGGTAAAAGGACATCCGTGGACCTGAGTGACCTGACTTCTTAGAAGATATAGATATCAAAATTTTTACTACTGATAGCTGAAAAATTGTGTGGCATACAACCGTTGGTGTGCTGGAGGTACTGTCTCTGGCTCACAAGAATCAATTGTAAAGTTTTCAGAAACTTTCGCAAGCTGGTTGACATCCCATTGGTAGCTTGAAATCATCCATGGTGGGAATACTTGTCCCACAGAAATCGGCAAAAGCAAGATCTTAGGACATTTTTCTCTTTCCTTTTAGAAGGTGGTTGATAAATATTTACAAGTACACCGCTGTATACAGCCTCAAATTCTGGACTTTCCTCCTTTGTGATTGACTTGGCATTTAGCAGTTAAAAAAAGTATTATTTTTATTCTCATATTTTTAAATAGGAGTTTTTAAAATGTAATGATGTCAAGCAGGAGAAAAGAAATTGAATGCTAAATTAATATGTGGTGCCTCTTGTATTAATTTATCCCATTTTCTAAAATTGATACATATGACTGTGTATACATTAATAAGAAAGATGGTAAAATAGGTAACCAACAAGGACCTACTGTAAAATAAATAAATAAGAAAGATGGACTTATTTTTCCTGATGGTAAATAATTTAAAATCTTTTCTTAAAATGAAACAAACATGAATTTATTATAGGGTAAAAACTATATTTATAAATTCTTAAACTAAAATGAGATAATTCAAAAAGTTTTTGCATTATGGGTGAGCTCATTCTAGTTTTGTCTTTGTAACTCTTGAGAAGCCTTGATTATTCTTTTTGGCTATTAGATAGTTTTCCAACAAAATATTTAACAAAAACAGATATACATCAAATAAGGAAATCACCTAAAACCCAAATATGGAAGAATATAGTGTGAAAGTAAATTTTGTTTACATATACACACAAACACACACACCAAATAGCCTTCTTTATGAGGACCTGCAATTTCCTATTGCAGCTGTAACAAATTGTTATAAACTGGGTCTCTTAAAAACAAATGTAATTATCTTCCAGCTTGAAGTTCAGAAGTGTAAAATTAGTTACCTTGAGCAAAAACCAAGGTGTTGGCAGGTGTTGTATTCCTTCTGTAGATTCTAGAGGAGAATCCATTTTCTTGCCTTTTCCAGCTTCTAGAAGTCACTGCATTCCTTGGTTAGTGGCTCCTCCCTCTGTCTTCAAATGCAGCAGTGTAGTAATATTTTCAAATCTCTCCCCCCACTGCCCCCACCTCTGATCTCTGCTTCCATTGTCCCATTGCCTTCTCTGATTCCGTCTTCCTCCCTCTTTTCCCTTATAAAGACACTTGTGATTGCATTGTAGTCACCCAGATAATCCAGGATAATCCTGCCATCTCAAGATCCTTAATTTGGTCCCATCAGCAAAGTCCCTTTTGCCATATAAGGTAACATATTCACAGGTTCTGGAGAATCTTTGGATGGCCATTATTCTCTCTAACACAGTCTGCCCTCTGGCCCCCAAAGATTCATGTTTGTCCCAGTTGCAAAGTATATTTATGCCATTCCAAGTTCCCAAAAGTCTAAATCCATTAGAGCATCAACTCAAGACCAAAATCTCATCTAAACCTCATTAATGCAATGTCTAATTTTGTAAGTAAGGAGTTTGTTTTTATGAGGGCGATGTAAGTCGGAGTATATTAAGTAGGGGAGTGATATGATCTTATTTGCATTTTGAAAAGATGTCCCTGGTTGTAGTACAGGGAATAGATTTCATGTGTGTGTGTATATATGCATGCACGTGCTTGTGTGAAGGGTACGAGAGAGGGGGTGCTCAAAAGTGGACATTGGAAAGTCAGGAGGCCCTTATAGGAGTCCCAGTAAGACTAGAAGGTGACTTGGATCAGGATGGCATCAACGAGAAGGGACAGAACAAGTAGATCTAGGTTATTTTTTGGAGTTAGAACTGCAAGAACCCATGGGAAGACCACAAACTGTGGGATGGCTGGGATGAGACCGAAATCCAGGAATCTTCCTAGGCTTTTTGCATTAGGATTTGGGTGGAGCCACTTACTGAAATGAAAAAGACTAGGGAAGGATTGGATGTGGGGTCTGTGTGTGTGTGGGTATGCAAATATTTTTCTTTTGAGCATATGTTACATTTGAGAAATATATTAAGCATTTAGAGGGAAATATCAAGCAATCTGTGGAATATGAGTCTAATTCAGTGGCAAGGCCAGGACTAGAGATCTGTATTTTTAAAAATTTTATTGATGTATACTTGATTTACAATGTTGTGTTTAATATCTGCTGTACAGCAAAGTGACTCAGTTATACATAAGTATATTCTTTTTCATATTCTTTTCCATTAGGGTTTATCACAGGATATTGAATATAGTTCCCTGTGCTATACAGGAGGACCTTGTTGTTTATCTATCCTATGTGTAACAGTTTGCATCTGCTAATCCCAAACTCCCAGTCCTTCCCTCCCCCACCCCCTCCTCCCCCTTGGCAACCACAAGTTTCTTCTCTATGTCTGTGAGTCTGTTTCTGTTTCATAGATATGTTCATTTGTGTCGCATTTTAGATTCTGCATGTAAGTTATATCACATGGTATTTGTCTTTGTCTGACTTACTTCACTTAGTATGATAATCTGTAGGTCCATCCATGTTGCTGAAATGGCATTATTTCATTCTTTTTTATGGCTGAGTAATGTTCCATCATATATATATATATATATATATATATATATATATATATATCTCACATCTTTATCCATTCGTCTGTTGATGGACATTAAGGTTGTTTTCACATCTTGGCTATTGCAAATAGTGCTGCTATGAACATAGGCGTGCATGTATCTTTTTGAATTATAGTTTTGTCTGGATATATGCCTAGGAGTGGGATTGCTGGATCATGCTTCAACTTTATTTTTAGTTTTTTGAGGAAGCTCCATACTGCTTTCCATATTTCCTGCACCTGGAGATCTGTATTTAGGAATATTTGGTCTATAGAAAACCATGGAACTGGATAGAATCATTTCCAGAGAGGGGGTGGATAAAGCATGCTTAGGCATTCTGACCATTTTCTAACCAGAGAGGCAAAGTTAGAGTTTGGGTTTGAGTTGAGACAGTGATGAGAAATCCCTTAGGTGGTGACAAGAATTTCTCAGGCAACACATTTCATCCCAGTTTAAAGAGTTTTAATGGAAAAATTTTGCTTTGTTTATAATTGGGCAATTTCCCTCTATCTACAGAAATTCATGGCTGGCTGTCTTCATGGGTAATGATTCTCAAACTTTTAAAGCCATGGACCTTTTGGGAAGGTCAAAGGGACCTTTGGTCCCCTAACCTTACAACTGTTACTTTCCAGTGGATGATAACTTCATGAAAACAAATGACTAGAGAGAAACAAAATAGAGAAAGTGCAGGAAGCCTGTTGATAGCAACTTATGTAAAGTACTTATTAACTTTAGCACTATTTTATGGAACAATATAATTAAAACAACCTACTATCTTTTAGTAAATTGAATGCTAAATCCTCTAGCAAATGGTTAATTCACTTTATAAGGTTCTAATAATTAAGAGGTTATTAGTAAGTAGTCCAAACACCTTTTATGTAAAGTTATGAAAGTGCTTGTTATTCATCTGTAAGCACCTAAAAATGGATTTAATATTTTAACTAGAGAATCGCTGGTCGAAGGAAGGGCACTGGGCTGCCAGGCTGTTCATCATCTCTCATCTATGATGTTCCTTGCATTATAGGGTCCATGGCAATACCTTTTTTTATAATGTCTATCCTCTGGGCAAATGCTACTTGTAATGAAAATTCCTTCTTTTGATTTCATAATCTCTTAATGATGGTTGAAGTTGGTAGGTTCTATGTTGTAAGCATGCAGTTGTAAATTTGCTCTGTTTCAATGGTAAGACTTTTGTTGGTTTTGGTGGAGTACTTGAGGGATTTGTAGATTACAGATGCATGACCCATGGATCCCTGGTCTCTTTAAAGCTCTACCTTTGTTTCGACAACCTGGTGTTGAAACACCATTCCTCATTCCTCCTGTTGATGTGGGATGCGCTGGAGGAGTCACTGTTTCTCTCTGGAGGCTGCTCGTAGGATGTTTAGACTTCCCCTCTGGCATCCGTGTGTGCCATCTCTGCCCAGGACTTTCTGGGATTGAGACTTTACATTTTGCTCCCCTGTGAAAAGCATTTAAGGGGTTAAGTGCTTAAGGGTTTAGGGGAGGTGACATTAAAACTTGCTTTTTAGAAATGTATCTGGTGAGTGTGTGTTCTTTATATAGTTTCAACTTCATAAAAAGAAAAATAAATTGTTCTTAGGCCCATTTTGTAACTAGGATATTGCCTTCAAATAGATGAAAGCCCTCTGCAACCACAAAGCTGAGGTTCCAAAACAAAACCCTAAACAGAAAAATTCAAGATTGGGTAATTTACATTGCCAGAAGGGAAGGGAGGATAGGGAGACCAAGGTCACAGGAGAACAAATGAAAGCTCTTATGTTTGCTACGTTTATTAAAATAAATCTAATGCAATAAATGAAATCAGGATTACAGGCAATTTAAACATACTAAATTAGTAAGAACTGGAACTGTTCAATTTTCTATACCTTATTTTTGTTCTTAGAAATTGATAGGAATTCCTTCTTCCATGATTTTAATGAGACTTTTATATGTGAATTTCTGTGTTGCAAAAAATATGTGTATTAAATGGCACTGTAACGTGTGTGATGTGTCTTGTAATTGTTCTGTTTCTGAATGACTCAGTTTTAATTTCAACTTTCTGGGTCCTTTTATGAGCTCAGAGACCAATTATTTAGATGTTGGAGATAGAAAAAAAAGGCTGGAAACTATTTAGCATAGCTGGTTGGGGATTTTCTAAGTTCTCTAAGGAAGACACATTCTTAATTCTGTTCATGATCATTTCAGGCTAAACTATGCAACCTTTCATCTCTTTTTTGCACAGGGCTTGGATCACTCACTCCAAATAGAGTGTGGGTACTTTGATGCTTCCAAACCTTCATTGACAAAGCCCTCCAGCTCTTTCTTCTCTTTTACTTGACTTTTTTCCTTTCATTTTCCAACTCCCAAATATTTCCAAAGTAAGAGTGCAAGTTTGAGTCCTGGAAAAAAATTCACACTCTTGAGAAAGATATATATGGAAATAATTCCATCTAAATTAACAATTCTTAGTTGAAAGGTGAAATAAGTCTTCAGAGTTGAAAAGACACAGATCCGAGGCCTGGCTGTGCCACTATGTGGCCTTGGGAAGTTATTTAATTTCTCTGTCCACCAGTTTTTTAAAATAATATATGCTTTTCAGACAGGAAGTACTAAATTAGTTTTACACAAAGAATATTTAATACGCTGCCTGGGATATTAATGCTCAATAGGTCATTAATATTGGTTACAATAAATATTACATGTATATATGTGTATGTGTATATAACATTATGTGTTATATAACATTAAGTGAACATTTAGAGGGACACAGTTTCTTTTGCAATGTCATTTTTTTTATCTTGAAGACACCTCTGTTTGAATGACGTTCTAAGCACTATCACCTTACTTCAAATCAGTTATGAATACATCAGTTATTAATTTAGCTACTGAAATGGCAAGCCAAGGGGGGAGGAAAATGAGCCTCTCTTCAGGTTATGGTGGCATCACAGGAGGAGCTGATTAAAACAAATGTGTAAGGACTTGTGCAAAAAATGAGTTTAGAAGTGGTCAATGTTGGGGTTTAAGGATGTGAAATAATCACACTCCTCAACTCAGCTCTCAAACTATAGGAGAAGATCAGCACTACAGGTAAAGCAGAATTGCAGAACACTGCATGGGCTCAAGGCCAAACTGAGCTTCCATTTCCAATCCTTTGATACAGACCACTGGCAGGTCTTCCCTGTCAATGAGGGTGTCCTACATTTCTGCATTTCTGTTTGCCATAGGATTGGGTAAACTAAGAGGAGAGTAATGCTTGACAGAGAGAGAGAGAGAGAGAGTGGGTGAATTGCATAAGCAGCAAGCAGGGAACACCTAGTTCATGGATGGAGGCAGGAGCAGGGGAAGATGTAGTGATGCTTTTGTTGCTTCCCTCATGGTCAATATTAATTGGGAAGAACTTCTGTAGTTGTTTTGTTTCATATCTGGCTGATGCCGAGAAAGTCTTTGGACAATGCTTGACAGAATTAATTTATGAGAATGCTCCACAGTTACTGGTTCTCTAAGATTTGAGGATGAAGAAAACATGCTTCAGTACATTTGTTGGGGTGAATTTTTTTTTTTTTACATCTTTATTGGAGTATAATTGCTTTACAATGGTGTGTTAGTTTCTGCTTTATAACAACGTGAATCAGTTATACATATACGTATGTTCCCATATCTCTTCCCTCTTGCGTCTCCCTCCCTCCCACCCTCCCTATCCCACCCCTCTAGGTGGTCACAAAGCAACGAGCTGATCTTCCTGTGCCATGCGGCTGCTTCCCACTAGCTATCTATTTTACTTTTGGTAGTGTATATAGGTCCATGCCACTCTCTCACTTTGTCACAGGTTATCCTTCCCCCTCCCCATATCCTCAAGTCCATTCTCTAGTAGGTCTGTGTCTTTATTCCTGTCTTACCCCTAGGTTCTTCATGACATTTTTTTTTTCTTAAATTCCATATATATGTGTTAGCATACGGTATTTGGCTTTCTCTTTCTACTTACTTCACTCTGTATGACAGACTCTAGGTCCATCCACCTCATTACAAATAACTCAATTACGTTTATTTTGTGGCTGAGTAATATTCCATTGTATATATGTGCCACATCTTCTTTATCCATTCATCCGATGAGGAAACTTAAGTTGTTTCCATCTCCGGGCTATTGTAAATAGAGCTGCAATGAATATTTTGGTACATGACTCTTTTTGAATTATGGTTTTCTCAGGGTATATGCCCAGTAGTGGGATTGCTGGGTCATATGGTAGTTCTATTTGTAGTTTTTTAAGGAACCTCCATACTGTTCTCCATAGTGGCTTTACCAATTCACATTGCCACCAGCAGTGCAAGAGGGTTCCTTTTTCTCCACACCCTCTCCAGCATTTATTGTTATTAGATTTTTTGATGATGGCCATTCAGACCGGTGTGAGATGATATCTCATTGTAGTTTTGATTTGCATTTCTCTAATGATTAATGATGTTGAGCATTCTTTCATGTGTTTGTTGGCAGTCTGTATATCTTCTTTGGAGAAATGTTGATTTAGGTCGTCTGCCCAATTTGGATTGGGCTTTTTGTTTTTTTGTTATTGAGCTGCATGAGCTGCTTATAAATTTTGGAGACTAATCCTTTGTCAGCTGCTTTGTTTGCACATATTTTCTCCCATTCTGAGGGCTGTCTTTTGGTCTTGTTTATGGTTTCCTTTGCTGTGCAAAAGCTTTGAAGTTTCATTCGGTCCCATTTGTTTATTTTTGTTTTTATTTCCATTTCTCTAGGAGATGGGTCAAAAAGGATCTTGCTGTGATTTATGTCATAGAGTGTTCTGCCTATGTTTTCCTCTAAGAGTTTGATAGTTTCTGGCCCTACATTTAGGTCTTTAATCCATTTTGAGCTTATTTTTGTGTATTGTGTTAGGGAGTGATCTAACCTCATACTTTTACATGTACCTGTCCAGTTTTCCCAGCATCACTTATTGAAGGGCTGTCCTTTCTCCACTGTACATTCCTGCCTCCTTTATGAAAGATAAGGTGACTATATCTGCGTGGGTTTATGTCTGGGCTTTCTATCCTGTTCCATTGATCTATCTTTCTGTTTTTGTGCCAGTACCATACTGTCTTGATTACTGTAGCTTTGTAGTATAGTCTGAGGTCAGGGAGCCTGATTCCTCCAGCTCTGTTTTTCGTTCTCAAGACTGCTTTGGCTCTTCAGGGGTCTTTTGTGTTTCCATACAAATTGTGCAATTTTTTGTTCTGGTTCTGTGAAAAATGCCAGTGGTACTTTGATAGGGATTGCATTGAATCTGTAGATTGCTTTGGGTAGTAGTGTCATTTTCACAATGTTGATTCTTCCAATCCAAGAACATGGTATATCTCTCCATCTAGTTGTATCATCTTTAATGTCTTTCATCAGTGTCTTATAATTTTCTGCATACAGGTCTTTTGTCTCCTTAGGTAGGTTTATTCCTAGATATTTTATTCTTCTTGTTGCAATGGTAAATGGGAGTGTTTTCTTGATTTCACTTTCAGTTTTTTCATCATTAGTGTATAGGAATGCCAGAGATTTCTGTGTATTAATTTTGTATCCTTCTACTTTACCAGATTCATTGATTAGCTCTAGTAGTTTTCTGGTAGCATCTTTAGGATTCTCTATTTATAGTATCATGTCGTCTGCAAACAGTGACAGCTTTACTTCTTCTTTTCCAATTTGGATTCCTTTTATTTCCTTTTCTTCTCTGATTGCTGTGGCTAAAACTTCCAAAACTATGTTGAATAAGAGTGGTGAGAGTGGGCAACCTTGTCTTTTTCCTGATCTTAGTGGAAATGGTTTCAGTTTTTCACCATTGAGATGATGTTGGCTGTCGGTTTGTCATATATGGCCTTTATTATGTTGAGGAAAGTTCCGTCTATGCCTACTTTCTGCAGGATTTTTATCATAAATGGGTGTTAAATTTTGTTGAAAGCTTTCTCTGCATCTATTGAGATGATCATATGGTTTTTCTCCTTCAGTTTGTTAATATGGTGTATCACGTTGATTGATTTGCGTATATTGAAGAATCCTTGCATTCCTGGAATAAACCCCACTTGGTCATGGTGTATGATCCTTTTAATGTGCTGTTGGATTCTGTTTGCTAGTATTTTGTTGAGAATTTTTGCATCTATGTTCATCAGTGATATTGGCCTGTAATTTTCTTTCTTTGTGACTTCTTTGTCTGGTTTTGGTATCAGGGTGATGGTGGCCTTGTAAAATGAATTGGGAGTGTTCCTCCCTCTGTTATATTTTGGAAGAGTTTGAGAAGGATAAGTGTTAGCTCTTCTCCAAATGTTTGATAGAATTCGCCTGTGAAGCCATCTGGTCTGGGCTTTTGTTTGTTGGAAGATTTTTTTTTTTTTTTTTTTTTTTTTGTGGTACACGGGCCTCTCACTGTTGTGGCCTCTCCCGTTGCGGAGCAACAGGTTCCGGACGCGCAGGCTCAGCGGCCATGGCTCACGGGCACAGCCGCTCCGCGGCATGTGGGATCTTCCCGGACCGGGTCACGAACCCGTGTCCCCTGCATCGGCAGGCGGACTCTCAACCACTGCACCACCAGGGAAGCCCCCTGTTGGAAGATTTTTAATCACAGTTTCAATTTCAGTGCTTGTGATTGGTCTGTTCATATTTTCTATTTCTTCCTGATTCAGTCTTGGCAGGTTGTGCATTTCTAAGAATTTGTCCATTTCTTCCAGGTTGTCCATTTTATTGGCATAGAGTTGCTTGTAGTAATCTCTCATGATCTTTTGTATTTCTGCAGTATCAGTTGTTACTTCTCCTTTTTCATTTCTAATTCTATTGATTGGAGTCTTCTCCCATTTTTTCTTGATGAGTCTGGCTAATGATTTATCAAATTTGTTTTTCTTCGCAAAGAACCAGCTTTTAGTTTTATTGATCTTTGCTATCATTTCCTTCATTTCTTTTTCATTTATTTCTGTTCTGATTTTTATGATTTCTTTCCTTCTGCTAACTTTAGGGGTTTTTTGTTCTTCTTTCGCTAATTGCTTTAGGTGCAAGGTTAGGTTGTTTATTCAAGATATTTCCTGTTTCTTAAGGTAGGATTGTATTGCTATAAACTTCCCTCTTAGAACTGCTTTTGATACATCCTATAGGTTTTGGGTCGTCATGTCTCCATTGTCATTTGTTTCTAGGTATTTTTTGATTTCCTCTTTGATTTCTTCAGTGATCACTGCGGTATTATGTAGTGTATTGTTTACCTTCCATGTGTTTGTATTTTTTACAGATCTTTTCCTGTAATTGACATCTAGTCTCATAGCGTTGTGGTCAGAAAAGATACTTGATACAATTTCAATTTTCTTAAATTTAACAAGGCTAGATTTGTGACCTAAGATATGATCTATCCTGGAGAATGTTCCATGAGCACTTGAGAGAAAAGTGTATTCTGTTGTTTTTGCATGGAATGTCCTATAAATATTGATTAAGTCCATCTTTTTTAATGTATCATTTAAAGCTTGTGTTTCCTTATTTATTTCCATGGTGGATGATCTGTCCATTGGTGAAAGTGGGGTGTTAAAGTCCCCTACTATGAATGTGTTACTGTTGATTTCCCCTTTTATGGTTGTTAGTATTTGCCTTATGTATTGAGTTGCTCCTATGTTGGGTGCATAAATATTTACAATTGTTATATCTTCTTCTTGGATTGATCCCTTGATCATTATGTAGTGTCCTTCTTTGTCTCTTCTAATAGTCTTTATTTTAAAGTCTGTTTTGTCTGACATGAGAATTGCTACTCCAGCTTTTTTTTGGGTTTCCATTTGCATGGAATATCTTTTTCCATCCCCTTACTTTCAGTTTGTGTGTGTCTCTAGGTCTGAAGTGGGTCTCTTGTAGACAGCATATATATGGGTTTTGCTTTTGTATCCATTCAACAAATCTGTATCTTTTGGTGGGAGCATTTAATCCATTTATTTTTAAGGTAATTATATGTATGTTCCTATTCCCATTTTCTTAATTGTTTTGGGTTTGTTATTGTAGGTGTTTTCCTTCTCTTGTGTTTCTAGAGAAGTTCCTTTAGCATTTGTTGTAAAGTTGGTTTGGTGGTGCTGAACTCTCTCAGCTTTTGCTTGTCTATAAAGGTTTTAATTTCTCCATCAAATCTGAATGAGATCCTTGCTGGGTAGAGTAATCTTGGTTGCAGGTTTTTCTCCTTCATCACTTTAAATATGTCCTGTCAGTCCCTTCTGGCGTGCAGAGTTTCTGCTGAAAGATCAGCTGTTAACCTTATGGGGATTCCCTTGTGTGTTATTTGTTGTTTCTCCCTTGCTGCTTTTAATATGTTTTCTTTGTATTTAATTTTTGATAGTTTGATTAATATGTGTCTTGGCATGTTTCTCCTTGGATTTATCCTGTATGGGACTCTCTGTGCTTCCTGGACTTGATTAGCTATTTCCTTTCCCATATTAGGGAAGTTTTCAACTATAATCTCTTCAAATATTTTCTCAGTCCCTTTCTTTTTCTCTTCTTCTTCTGGAACCCCTATAATTCGAATGTTGGTGTGTTTAATGTTGTCCCAGAGGTCTCTGAGACTGTCCTCAGTTCTTTTCATTCTTTTTTCTTTATTCTGTTTTGCAGTAGTTATTTCCACTATTTTATCCTTCAGGTCACTTATCCGTTCTTCTGCCTCAGTTATTCTGCTATTGATCCCTTCTAGAGTATTTTTAATTTCACTTATTGTGTTGTTCATCGTTGCTTGTTTCATCTTTAGTTCTTCTAGATCCTTGTTAAATGTTTCTTGCATTTTGTCTATTCTATTTCCAAGATGTTGGATCATCTTTACTATCATTACTCTGAATTCTTTTTCAGGTAGACTGCCTATTTCCTCTTCATTTGTTAGGTCTGGTGGGTTTTTATCTTGCTTCTTCATTTGCTGTGTGTTTTTCTGTCTTTTCATTTTGCTCGTCTTACTGTGTTTGGGGTCTCCTTTTTGCAGGCTGCAGGTTCATAGTTCCCATTGTTTTTGGTGTCTGTCCCCAGTGGCTAAAGTTGGTTCAGTGGGTTGTGTAGGCTTCCTGGTGGAGGGGACTAGTGCCTGTGTTCTGGTGGATGAGGGTGGATCTTGTCTTTCTGGTGGGCAGGTCCACGTCTGGTGGTGTGTGTTGTGGTGTCTGTGGACGTATTATGATTTTAGGCAGCCTCTCTTCTAATGGGTGGATTTGTGTTCCTGTCTTGCTAGTTGTTTGGCAATGGGTGTCCAGCACTGTAGCTTGCTGGTTGTTGAGTGAAGCTGGGTGCTGGTGTTGAGATGGAGATCTCTGGGAGATTTTCGCTCTTTGATATTATGTGGAGCTGGGAGGTCTCTTGTGGACCAGTGTCCTGAAGTTGGCTCTTCCACCTCAGAGGCACATCACTGACTCCTGGCTGCAGCACCAAGAGCCTTTCATCCACACGGCTCAGAATAAAAGTGAGAAAAAGTAGAAAGAAGGAATTAGTAGAAGTAGAAAGAAAGAAAGAAAGGAGGGAGGGAGGGAAGAAGGAAGGAAGGAGGGAAGGAAGGAAATAAATAAAGAAAGAAGATAAAGTAAAATAAAATAAAGTAAGATAAAATACAATAAAGTTATTAAAATGAAAAATAATTATTAAGAAAAAATTTTTCTTAAAAAAAAAACAAAACAAACACGGACGGCTAGTACCCTAGGACAAATGGTGGAAGCAAAGCTATACAGACAAAATCTCACACAGAAGCATACATATACACACACAAAAAGAGGAAAAGGGGAAAAATCATAAATCTTACTCTCAAAGTCCACCTCCTCAATTTTGGATGATTTGTTGTCTATTCATGTATTCCACAGATGCAGGGTACATCAAGTTGATTGTGGAGCTTTAATCCGCTGTTTCTGAGGCTGCTGGGAGAGATTTCCCTTTCTCTTCTTTGTTCTCACAGCTCCCTGGGCTCAGCTGTGGATTTGGCCCCGCCTCTGCGTGTAGGTCGCCGGAGGGTGTCTGTTCTTTGCTCAGACAGGATGGGGTTAAAGGAGGGGGTTAAAGAAGCAGCTGCTTCGGGGACTCTGGCTCACTTAGGCAGGGGGGAGGGAGGGGTACGGAGTGCAGGGCGAGCCTGCGGCGGCAGAGGCCGACGTGACGTTGCACCAGGCTGAGGCACACCGTGCGTTCTCCCGGGGAAGTTGTCCCTGGATCCCGGGACCCTGGCAGTGGCGGGTTGTACAGGATCCCGGGAAGGGGCGTGTGGAGAGTGACCTGTGCTCGCACACAGGCTTCTTGGTGGCGGCAGCAGCACCCTAGCACCTCATGCCCGTCTCTGGGATCTGCGCTTTTAGCCGCAGCTCGCGCCTGTCTCTGGAGCTCCTTTAAGCAGCGCTCTTAATCCCCTCTCCTCGCGCACCAGGAAACAAAGAGGGAAGAAAAAGTCTCTTGACTCTTGGCAGGTCCAGACTTTTCCCGGACTCCCTTCTGGCTAGCCGTGGTGCACTAACCCCCTGCAGGCTGTGTTCACGCCACCAACCCTAGTCCTCTCCCTGCGCTCCGACCGACTGAAGCCCAAGCCTCAGTTTCCAGCCCCCACCCACCCCGGCGGGGGAGCAGACAATCCTCTCCGGCTGGTGAGTGCCGGTCGGCTCTGATCCTCTGTGCGGGAATCTCTGCGCTTTACTCTCCGCACCACTGTTGCTGTGCTCTACTTCGCGGCTCCGGAGCTTTCCCCCTCCGCCACCCACAGTCTCCGCCCACGAATGGGCTTCCTAGTGTTTGGAAACCTTTCCTCCTTCACAGCTCCCTGCCACTGGCACGGGTCCCGTCCCTATTCTTTTGTCTCTGTTTATTCTTTTTTCTTTTGCCCTACCCAGGTACGTGGGGGGTTTCTTGCCTTTAGGGAGGTCTGAGGTCTTCTGCCAGAGTTCAGTAGGTGTCCTGTAGGAGTTGTTCCACGTGTAGATGTATTTCTGGTGTATCTTTGGGGAGGAAGGTGATCTCTGCATCTTACCTTTCCGCCATCTTCCCGTCGTCCTCCCCTGGGGTGAAATTTGAGATGATCAGAGTATGAGGTACAGTATGGGAATGCAGTTTACTGAAGTGTGTTGAGTATGTTAGAGGAACACAGAAGAGTGGGATACATACCTAGAAAGGAGGAGTAGAAGGACTCCTATGACAAACCAGTTATGTTACTTTTGCTGCTTTTTGGGAGCACAGGGCTCAGGAAAAGTGCAACATTGTGACTGTCGAAGAGTCATTACAAAAGGGTTAAGACAGGGGGCATTCACAGAAGGGTGCCATCCTTGAAGGACAATTGTAATTACCTTACAGTGTCACATGTTCTGATCATCTCCTTTCCCTTTCCGATCAAAACAAACAAAACTGATTGCACTTCCCTGCTCTTAAATCCTTCGGTCATTCTCTCATGCTGCTCAGTCACACACCTATCTCTTGGCTCCATTTGAATCCATTCTGTCAGCATCTTTTCAGGAGACAAAATAATTTTCCACTTTTTTATGCAGGGAAATTTAGGTCACTTTTTCCAGTGCAAACAGCCAACTCAGCTGTGGGCCTCCCTCTGCTGAGCAAAGATTTGGACAAAGCTCCAAAATGACTATTTGCCAGATCCTCAATAAACTTAACAGAGCCTGACACCCTCCACAAATGTGTTGGGGAGAATAGGAAGGTTTCATTCCTCCACTTATAATTCAATAATCCCAGAAAGGAGAATTTCAAAAGGAGTTTTGGTATCAAATAATACTAATGCAAAACTAGAATTTGATTTTCTTTCTTTCAAAATGACAAAATTTTCTTGGATTATTGGTCTGCTCTTAGTAATAGGTTGTAAAATGTTCTTAACTTCTGCAGAGTTTATCTAGATAACAAAGATTCTATATCTTACCAGAATAATCTTCTGTGGTTTATGTTGACTTTTTTACTTCCTTGATTATTTAAGAAAACAAAGACTTCTATCATCAAAATTCTCTACAATCATATGTTTATGTTTATTTTAAAATATTTTGTTACTACTTTGAAATGAGTTGCTAAGTATTGTCTTTCAGGTACCCATGATCCAATTCCTGTCTGAAGTGTTCAAATCTCCTGACAGCTTTTGATTTTTTTCCTTTCCAAACTTGAGTCATATCTCTTGCACCTGAAATTGTCTTTGATATTTCTAAGAGGGGCCTTTGGAAAATCACAAAGGATTTCTTCTTTCACCTTGTAAAAAGAATGGTGTTAGAAATTGTTAATCTGGGGGGATATGTTACTATTGATGAGCTGCATGGGAAGTATTGTCAAATCCGAAGAGATGTTTAACCATCCCTAGGTTATATTTGTATGGTTAAGTGTTATAAAAAGAAAATATTTCAGAAATTATATACTGTATGGGAAGGTCTAGAGATTTGTTAATCCTGTGTCCATGAGATATTTTTATTTATCAGAGTACTGGTGCTGCTTTGCCTGATATTAGACAGCAGTATAGGGTTATCATATTTTCATAACATAATTTCAGTTATTTAAAAAAATATTTCACGTCATAATGTCAGTTATATTTTAAAATACCAGCTTGGTCTAGATTTACTTTTTAACTTGAATTTAGCATCTCATATGCCAGTGGCTTTCAATGGGGGATTTACATCACTTGCTTAAGGAGTTTTATTAATGTATGGATCTTAGGAACTACTCCGGACTTAGACAGTCTCTTTATTTGATATTTTCTCAATATATTCTAACTACATGCTTGATATATTCATAGTAAATTATGTCTCAGGATTAATATATGTTATATCTGAAGATTTTTTCCTTTGTAAAGATTATGTTTATCTATTTTTAAAAATTAGGTACAATACCTACTCTTCTTTGAAAATGGGATAATGATTATGTTTACGGATATGTTGTCTAAAACTTTTTAGATTGACTTTTATCTAGTTTTACATGCCATAGAAACAACCAAATTTCTTTTCAATTGCATTAGTCTTATAATGAACTCTCATCAGATCTTTCTCTTTTGAAAATTATCAGTAATATATTAACCACAGCTATTTTAAATCTTTTGTCATCTAGAAATAATTTTTTGTTTGTTTTTCTTTAATACTTTCCTAAAAGCACTTGCAATCAGCTATAGGCCAGAGCACTTTGTTTTCAATAAAGGATTCTTTTAGAGGCCCAAGGAAAAGGACTATACACAGTACATTTGGGCATAGGCTTCTTCTTATTTTTTTTTTTTAAGATTTTAATTCATTTTAATATGTTATACTGAGACTTATCGGGAACATGAGTAAGAAAGTAATATTTTTGGTAAAGTTCTTGGACTAAATTCTTTTAATGTGTCATACATAAAGCTAATTGGAAATTTTTTTTTTTTTTTTTTTTTGTGGTACGTGGGCCTCTCACTGTTGTGGCCTCTCCCATTGCGGAGCACAGGCTCCAGGCGCGCAGGCTCAACGGCCATGGATCACTGGCCCAGCCGCTCTGCGGCATGTGGGATCTTCCCGGACTGGGGCACGAACCCATGTCCCCTGCATCGAAAGGCTGACTCTCAACCACTGCACCACCAGGGAAGCCCGGAATTATTTTTTAAAGTAATTAATTAATGAATTTTTGGCTGCATTGGGTCTTCATTGCTGTGCACAGTCTTTTTTTAGTTGTGGCGAGCCGGGGCTACTCTTTGTTGTGGTGCACAGACTTCTTATTGTGGTGGCTTCTCTTGTTGTGAAGCACGGGCTCTAGGCATGTGGGCTTCAGTAGTTGTAGCGCATGGGCTTAGTTGCTCCGTGGCATGTGTGATCTTCCTGGACAAGGGCTTGAACCCGTGTCCTCTGCATTGGCAGGCAGATTCTTAAGCACTGCACCCCCAGGGAAGCCCTATCAATATATTTTTTAAAAGTTATATTGGAGTATAGTAGGTGTACGGCAAGGTGTCTCAGTTATACATACACATATATCCACTGTTTTAGATTCGTTTCCCATATAGGTCATTACAGAGTATTGAGTAGAGTTTCCTGTGCTATAGAGTAGGTCCTTATTAGTTATCTATTTTATATGTAGTACGGTGTATATGTCAGTCCCAATCTTACAATTTATCCCTCTCCCCCTTTTCCCCCTTGGTAACATAAGTTTGTTTTCTGATGGCATCATTTAAATAAATTTGAGACCAGTGGCTGAGTCAGGATTTTTAGAATTCTAGCTGAGAAGCTGATAGGTTCATGAGACTGCTGACCCAAGATCAAGCAGAATGAGAATTAGTTATACAAGACTAAATGAACTGATCAACGATGATTGTGGATTTTGTTTGGAATATTGTTGAGATTTTAATGTTCTATTTTCTGGATATATAAAGAATCCCATTCCCTTTTCTTCAAGTTATGTATAATGCATTACTCTTTAGTAGACTATGCTCTTATAAACTGAAACTTTTGTCAATTATATCTTTTTCCCCTTGAAGAATACTGCAAGTATTCTTATTTTCAGGACAATATAATTATTTATACAGTCTCAATAAGAATCTGTTTTTCTCATTATGAGGACATAATTGAAGTCATTTGTTCTGTAACTAAGTTCTTACCTGGAATGTCATATTTGATAATGATGCTCATTTAATCAGATATGACCAGCTACTTTTAAAGAACACAGTTTGACTCTATGGAGCCAATTCTTACAAAGCCCTCCTGGAAAAAACTAGCCTGGTACCTGCTTTTGAGGTTCCCAACCTCACAGATGTGTAAGGAAGTCATTTCCTGGTTGGCCCAGTGAGAAGTAAAGGGTAAATTCCGCAACTGGTTTGTTTATACACTGCATATTCTAAAGAAAGATTTGGTCCTTGCCCTGGCTCCTGAGCAGTAAACTCTCAGCTTTGGAATATCCTGGCTGCTAAGAGTGTCTATTTACCTGGGGGACCACAACCATATCACATATTCTATGCTAACAGTGTGACTTCTGGTGGGGACCTTGGGCCATCATGTGGTATCAGCTTCAACACTGGAGGAGCTGGAGGCTAAGGTCAGTTACACAGGCGGTCAACCCTGCCTATGTGACTGACCCCGATAAAGACCCCAGACACCAGGCTTGGATCAGCTTCCTTGGTTGGCAACACTCCTATGAGTTGACACCCACTATTTCTGGGAGGATTAAGTTGTTGTCCATAGGACTCCACTGGCAGAGGACAACAGGAAGCTTCTACCTAGTGTTTCCTGGACTCTGCCCTATGTACTTCTTCCCTTTGCTGTTTTTAGTCTACATCTTTTTTTTGTAATAAACCACAACTGTGAATATAATGGGTTTTCTGAGTTCTGTGAATCCTTTTAGTGAATCACTGAGCCAGAGAGTGTTCTTGGGGATCCCAAACACCACCCAAGAAACTTGGGATCTTTCAGGAACCTCAAGAGGAGAATTCTCACAAATTTTTTTTTTCTTGTAAATTTTTGATTACTACGGGTGAGATCTGATGGGGAGTTCTTGTCTTGGCTTAGGTGTGATAAAGAGAAATTTTGTGTTTCAATGGAAATCTATGCATTCTCTATAGCACACACTTTTGTTCATTGTCTTTGAGCTATTTTGCACCTCTTTTATTTTGTATATTTTATAATTTATTTTTATTTTGTATATTTTATAATTTATTTTTATTAAAGTATAGTTGACTTATAATGTTTCAGGTATACAGCAAAGTGATTCAGTTATATATACATTCTTTCAGATTCTTTTCCAGTATGGGTTATTACAAGATATTGAATATAGTTCCCTGTGTTATACAGTAGGACCTTGTTGTTTATCTATTTTATATATAGTAGTGTGTATCTATTAATCTCAAATTCCTAATTTATCCCTACACCCCTCCTTTCCCCTTTGGTAACCATGTCTATTTTCTAAGTCTTTGAGTCTATTTCTGTTTTGTAAATCAGTTCATTTGTATCATTTATTTAGATTCCACATATAAATGACATCATATCATATTTGTCTTTCTCTGACTGACTTACTTCACTTAGTATGGTAATCTCTAGGTCTATCCATGTTGCTGCAAATGGTATTGTTTCATTCTTTTTTCTGGCTGAGTAATATTCCATTATACATATATACCACATCTTCTTTAGCCACTCATCTGTCAATGGACATTTAGGTTGCATCCATGTCTTGGCTATTGTAAATAGTGATGCTATGAACACTGGGGTATTTTGCACCTCTTTTAAATTGTTGGTAAATGATGGCTATGCAAACTCTGTCTTTTCTATAGAGATTTAATTGATTTTGTCTCCACCTATAGATAAATCAGTTTTGGTACCTAATCATAAACTGGACTGAATCTTGCTACCTTGCCCAAATTGTCAATCATTACCAAATATTCAAATCTTCCATTCCCTTCAAATCTGGCTGCGATTCATCAAAGTTTTCAAATTTTTCTCACTTCCTGGCTCAGCGTCATTGTGAACTAAAATCCCTACTAGGACTCTAGGTTGCCTGGCAGCTGGCCCTTTTCCCCAGGATCTGAAGAAACTCTGGAGCCTGAAACTTGACATAATCCTCTACACCTCAGCAGGCCATGCATAGTCCCGAAGTCTCCCTGGACAAGCCACTGCCTGGGCCACTTTGGAAGTCTGGTGACATGTTCTGGTCATGCATGCTCTTATATGAGAGGTAACTAAGACTGTGCATAACACCAAGAGCAACACCATCCTAGCTCAAGAGCTTCACAGAACTCAATGAGTGGAATAGGTAACTGAAAGATTTTCCTCCACTGATCTGTTGAAATCCAATGAACTGGTTACTTTCAGTGCAGGGTTCAACTCCTGGCTCTTTTTACAAAACAGTCTTTTACATCAATATATCTCTTTTTCATTTTAGGCATCCCTCTTTTAAGATGGCTTATCTCCAGAACCTTAAAACAATGGACTTTTGCCATCTCCTCTCAACAAAGAGTTTTCCTTTTTTATAGGAAAATTGCCAACAAGAGTCCTCCAGAGACTATTCTTTAGACCCTGTTCCGTCCCACTCAGGACGATTATGATCTCGTCTGAGTTGTTCAGCAGCAGATAGCGTTCATCTTGATGAAAGGGGGAACTGACAAAGCTGAGCTTTACCTGAGTCCTGTGTCCCTGGGAAGCAGCCATGATTAAGAAATCTCCATTCTTCTGTATTCCTGAAATGCCTAATGCAAAGGACTACCTTGTCCTTGCATATTTCAAAATAAGATCCACTTCTATCTTTTCTCAGTTATAGAGGTCTTGAGTTAATCTTTTCTAGAGCTCAGGGATGACCCCAGCTGACATTGTTTTACATAATCCATGTAACGATGCCAGTTTATGTTTGGTCACTCTATACATTTTCAGAGAAATGTAGGTCTGTAACATATAGACCACTCTCCTGCTAAGAGGAAGAATAGCTGACTTGCAGCTTTGTTCCCAGGAGGTAAAATTAATAACCACAACAAAAGGTGGTGACTCCTTTCAAGGCCCATCATAACAGGTAAAATCATAACAAGTCAATAAGAGAACTGAGATTTCCAAGCAATCAGCTTGATGTACTATATCACATAAATTTATATCTCATAAGCTATAGGTTATAAATGTAGTTTTAACAGCTGCAGCCTTTACAGAGTTCTTAAAAGCAAGGTGATTAACACTTTGCAATATTTGAACAAAGGCAAGTGTTGACTTTAGTCCTTTATTGCCTTAAAAACAAGGTGAGGAATTGTTTTTCATAATATGGAGCCACAAGCAATATTAATATTTAACATTTCTCTGCACATGCAGAGTTATCTTGTCTCTAAAGTATGGTATTCTCCTGACTTTTTATATACGTGTGGCTATCTAAATGCAGATTATTTTTTTTTCAGTTAGACCTTGCCCCATTCAATTACACAGCCAGGCAACAGATACTGTACTCATCTCCAGGATAAATTCCCATTAGAGAGCACGAGATTGAATTTACACTGCAGCTTGAGCATTCCTAGCACAGATTATACTTGCGAATTTACAGCACATACTGTTTCACATGAGATGACTGAATTTCAGATGCATTACAATAAAGCTGCTTCCTTTTGTGTCCCCAGTGCCTTTGCGGACCTGGAACATTCACAGCAACCTGTACTTTGGTATTAACCTTGATTTAAAACAGTTCCTGACGTTTAGATTCTAAAGAGTTCGGGAGGAGTTATGTGCACAAATTTGGTTAGCAGTGATGAGAGCTTTGACATGTAAATCCTCCGTCAAAATTTTGAAATTACTGCCCCAGTGAATTCACCCACATGCCCACCACTTTCAAATGTAATAGAAAGTGGTGACTAGTATTGTTACACTTTTCACCAAGAGGGGATTGCATTGTAATGTGCTGCAAGGAGAGAGAAATATACTAGACATGCTTAAATAACTTTTAGTGGCCTAATGAGATGGAGAAGGGAGTGTATTTAATTGTGTAGTGAGCAGCTACATCAGTACTCTTCATATGTAGAGAGGAGAGGGAGTATGTGTGTGTTTGTGATTGTGTGTGTGTGTACATGGGTGCATAAATGTCAGTCAAGCTGTACCTGGGATAATAGGAGATGATTTTTCAAACATATCTATGACCCTCACAAAAAGTAGGGTCAGAACAATGAAAGATTCTATTTATACATTTCTATTACACATTTAAAGGGAGAAATGCTTTGTTTGATTAAAAAACAAATCTTCATTTACTTAGTCATGTATATAGAATTTAAATAATGCAGATTTACCCTTTTTGTTCCCAGTCTACAAGTAATGTTGTACAAGCTCAGCAGTTACACAATAATGTAATATTATTCTCTGCAAATTTTCAATAACTCATCTATATTGCAGATTAGGCAGAAATAAAAGCACAGAGGAAAAAGATAGCTATGAGGCGTTTTACTTTCTTGTGATAATTTGGCAAAGTCACGTAGATTGATATTGACAAAGCAAATCAATGATTATGGCACTTGTTATAGTTCTCTATCATTTCTACTTTCTTTTACCCCTTATCTCAAAATTTCCTTTTCCCCAAACACAATAAATTTTTGTGCTCCACCAGTTTCTGAGCTCACTACAAATATTCTAGAAATGCAAACATATTTGATATCTCCATCATTGAATTTATGGTGTATAAATTCATCTGGATTCCCAAAATTTGGTCATCAAACATTGCCCTCTGTGGTTATTCCAGATTTTCACAAACTATCAAGTCTCTACTCAGCCCCCAGCTTCCTCTCACTTAGGAGATTCTCATCTAATTCAGAGAGAAAATGGTGGTCAGTTGGGTCCCCTGTCTCAGCTTCATGCAGCTGCACTCTTATTTCCTTCCCTACAGAATCAACTAATGAGATGTTTTTCTATTCAAGGCTAATATTTTAATTTATCTCTCTCTCTTGTATTTGTAATAAGACAATCATATCATCCTCAAATAATAACTCCCTTATTTTCCTTTTCAATGTTTATGGCTCACTCTTCTCCTGTCTGGTTTTGCAATGACTAATAATCTCCAGGATAATGTTAAATAATAGTGTTTCTGAATTTAATACAGCCTCTTTTAATATTTCACCGTTAGGTAGGATGTTTTCCTTCAGTTAATATTCTTTTACTTTATTTATGCTTGTTTGATTTTTCCTTTTTATGGCTTCTCTAATTGAATTCTACTTTGTACATTTTTTTTGTCTTCTTACTTTTTATTAAATTCATTTTCATCTACCTATTTTCTTCTGGATGTTATTTGAGCTACATCACGTAGGTTTTGACATGTAGTGCTTTCATTGTCATTTGTTTTTTTAAAAAGTTTATAATTTGATTTAGAATGAAGTTTATAACTTCCTAGAGGATGGATGTGTGTGTGTGTGTGTGTGTGTGTGTGTGTATGCATAGGAAAGGGAGTCTTATATTCTGGTTAGAATATATGTCCTGCATAATTTTTATGTTTCCGAGTTTAAAATTTTGCTTGTTATGTGTGTTTAGCAGATGTTTTAAAAGCTTATTATTGTTTAAGATCTATTAGTTAACTGACTCCTTCCACTGAGTTCATAATAATGACTAAATCTCTGCTCTTAAAATTCTTCCAGGACTTTGGGATCCTCTTCTAGATATGCAGTCCCTCCTCTTTTAAATTGCCAAGGCTCTTGAAAGAGTGACCACTTGCTGGGTCTGCTTCTGAATTTCCCATTCTCTCTTTAATGTATTGCAGTCTATCTTTCATTCCCAAAAGGCACACCCAGTAACCAATAATTTCATAATTTGCCACATACAGTGGACCCTTCTCAGTCCTTCTCTCCCAGTTTGGTGTCAATTTGTAGCCACATTTTGGAAAGTAAAGCTTTATAATCGATTGTCCATTCTAAGAACATATATACTCCTATATAAGTCTCATTTAAGAGAGAGATTATTTAATTTTCATAAGGCTTAAAACAATACTGAAGTAACAGGAAATGGAGAAGAGATGGTTGATATATTTCAGTTGGAGAAATAAAGGAGTCAAATGTTAAAACTTATCTATCATCCTAGATTTAATCTAAGTTACTGTAAAATCCTTGCTGCATGGTTGTGGATCTTTGTGAATGAAGTGAAGTAGCATTCTGGCTCCACACTGCCACACATCTCCCTGCTTCGTATACTTTCACGTCATGTTTATGGAAAGCAGAGGGCAGAGGCAAGGTTGGAAGTTTGGGTCAGTCTGACAGATCCTCAGCCATGTTTCGTCCTTTAGCACAGGAGCTTTCTCTGATCAGAGTACCGTTGTTTCCTCAGCTTCATGATGATTCCATTTGCACTGTCCCTGGAACTGTCACTGGAAAACCACAGCTTGCAGGTGCTCTTCTGAAGTCAAGTTCCTCGGTGCCAGGACTGTTGTGGGTTGGTGCAGAACACAGAGAAGGACCAGAACTAGGTGTGTAAGACACTGGGAGGTCCACCTTCCAGGTTGGAGTTGTTACTGAACTCAGGTGAACTTAGCTGCTCGCTGCTCAAAAATCAGTAATTTGAGAGGCAAATGTCAGTAGAAAGGAAAGGTGCTTGAATCAGAAAAGCCGGCAATCTGGGGAGAAAGTGGACTTGTGTCCAGAGACCAACTCTGAAGGTTCTGCTCACTCATGACAGTTTTTTTTTGTTTGTTTTGTTTTTTGCCGTACGCGGGCCTCTCACTGCTGCGGCCTCTCCCGTTGCGGAGCACAGGCTCCGGACGCGCAGGCTCAGCGGCCATGGCTCACGGGCCCAGCCGCTCCGCGGCATGTGGGATTTTCCCGGACCAGGGCACGAACCCGCGTCCTCTGCATCGGCAGGCGGACTCTCAACCACTGCGCCACCAGGGAAGCCCCATGACAGTTTTTAAAGAGGAAAAAGGAGGAAGAAAAACGAAGTGAATCATGGAGGCAGGAGGTTGGGCTCTGCATCATTCTCCATTGAGTGCAGACTGGCTGACTCTTTCCTCAGATGTTATCTTGCCTGCACGATCTACCTGCAGGATTGCTAAGGGGGCTGTTGAGTATAGAGAGCTAGTTATTTCTTTTTAACTGGTTAATTCTTCACTCTTCTTTTTATCTAAGATAAAGAAGCGACAGGTGTGCACTCAGGAGAGCATAAGTCAGGAGTTAGATTAACTGGCCTAGTGATCTCAGTCCTATAATCAGGTTCTTTTAAGGTTAGAGGGGAGCAGAAATGGGCATACAGGACAGGGGCAAAAGAGCTGCTTTCAGATTGATGCCTTGGGATTAAGCAGAGGAGGACCAGGAGGAAACAGAAGGGAGTTCAGAAGTCTGGGCACAAATTTAGGAAACAGAGTCACACAGGTGAAACAACTGGGGAGAGCAGGAAGAAGAATAGGTACCAGCAATGAAGAAATTCTGGATTCTTCAGCAAATTTCTCATCTAGCCAGGAGCTTATTATGTGTTTGCTGCTTAGGTAGAAAGGAGACATGTACCACCCCCCTCTCTCCACAATGTGCAGGGTGTAGGAAGGGAGTGAACAAGCAGAGACTAAAGGCAGAGCTGGAATTTCAGTGTTTTCTGAGTTCACTTTGAGAGCAGCATCTCTCATTTCTTTCTTTTCTTCTCATGACCCTTGAAGAAGCAGAGGTCATTTTTACATAAATTTCTCTCCCTTTGAATGCAGAAATGTTGATGGAATTTTTGAAGATGTTAATTTTAAGTGTTTCACATACCCAAATAGCATAAACAACACGTGAATTGGATTACCATATGGAAAATGAGAAGTTTTTTTCTCCTTCTTACATGGAAGTCAACAGGATGCAGAAAAATTTACTGTTCCTTGTTGCTGCTGTTTTGCACATTAAAAATAATAGAGATAAGCAAAGTTGGGGTCAAGCTGGGCTTCTTTTCTTCAGTCCTTTCCTTTCTCAAGGTTGCTGTGTTACTCTTTCAGGATAGACTTGAAAAGTATCTGCTGACATTTGGAAAAAATGAGTTTCTTTGTTATAAATCATATAAGCACGGTGTTTCTTTTTAAAATTTTTCTTGCAGAAAGTGAGAAAACAGAAATTTACCAGGTTAATATGAGATTTAACAAAGTCTTTGATAGTTAACATCTCAGTGTTTAGATCATAGCTCCTTGCTTCTTTTCTTTCTGGGGAAATAATCATCAACCTTGAAGTTGGAACATGGTGCAAAAGGTGAGGCTGAATTCATGGCCTGGGAGATGCAGGCTGTAGAGAAGGACGCTGCTGAAATGTATATGTGGATGAGTGTGTTTTTGTTATAATTTTTGGTGATATATATAATTACCTGTAGGTTCTTCCTGCCCTTTTCCCATTTTCTTATCCCAACTTTTTCCAGCTCAAGATGGTTTCAAGTGGCCATTACACTTTTGGGTTCAGTGTAATCATAACAGGGCAACGTGGCAGTCATAATGGAAGTGGCTGTGGGAATAGAGACATTTTAATTTTATCTTTGTGATGCTGCAACTTGCTATATGTAAACTATCTCTCAAAGACTGCTTCTTGTTCTGATTTCTCAGGATCTTTTTAAACTAAAAAGTGTAATATTCAACAGCAAAACAAGAATTTATTGATCATCTACTATGTGCTTGGCATATTTGTTAGAGTTAAAATTATCTGAGAGGCAGTCATGGTCCCTTTTATTGGAGTTAAACTGTCAGTATTCTGTGACAGAACCATATGGGTTATCCTGTCCTAAATGGCAGCCACTTGCTACATGTGGCTGTCGACTGAAAAAAAAAACCAAAAACCAAAAACCAAAAAATGCAGAACATGATAGCTGTGAGTTCAGTTTTATTTGAGGCTTACTGAGGACTATAGCCTAGGAGACAGCCTCTCAGATGGCTCCGAGGAACTGCTCTGAAGAGATGGGGTGAGGTCAGTATATATATATATCATTTGGTGAAGCGGGTACATGCAATCAAGCACACTTCTTGTTAGAAGGTTGCCGCAAGTCGTCACCAGGAGCCCGTCTCTATTAGTGATTTTAGTGCTTTTCTAGGTATGAGAAGATGTAAGAAACGGGGTTTACAAAATTTTCTCCTGAAAATATCTATCTGCTCAGCCAGATTTTCCCAGAGCACAGAGAGCCTCATTCCTGATCTCTGTCCCGAACTCCTCTCAGGGGGTGTTGAAGGTCAGTGACTGCAGTGGCTAATGACCTAATCCTTGTACAGCCTGATGGCGAGTGACATTCTTTAGTTGGCAAAGCCAATAAGCACTTGAACTGTAGCTAATATGAACTGAGATGTACTGCAAGCATAAATTACACACTGGATTTTGATGAATTAGTATAAAAAATGTAAAATACCTATTAATATTTATATTGATTACCCATTCAAATAATAACGTTTTAGGCATATTGGGTTAAATATTCTAGCAAAGTTAATTTCACCTACTTCTTTTTACCTTTTTAAATGTAGCTAGTAGACAATATAAGATTTTCTAGGGGCCTTGTATTATATAGCACTGATCTAGGGTGTTCATTAAAATAGTGTGTTCTCATATTCCATTCTCAGAGATTCTGAGTCTGGTCTAGGGTTAGGAACCAGGAATCTGCTGCATTTTTAAACAAGTATCCTAGATGTGATCTGAGGACTAAACTGAAAAATAAAACTGGAGCACAGGATAGTCATAGAGATGCACAACTGAGTAGTAAGTAAGGCGATTGCCTTAGTCCATTGGGTCTACTCTAACGAAATACCTGAGTAGCTTATAAAAAACAGGCATTTATTTCTCACAGTTCTGGAGGCTGGAAGTCTGAGATGAGAGTGCCAGCAAAGTTAGGTGAGGGCCCCTTTCCATGTCGCAGACTTCTTGTTGTGTCCTCACATGGCAGAAGGAGCTAGGGAGCTCCCTGGAACCTTTTTATAAAGACAATAATCCTGTTCATGGGGGCTCTGCCCTCAGGACCTAATCGCCTCCCAAAAGTTCTGCCTCCTAATACCATCATCTTGGGCATTAGGTTTTCAACATATGAATTGGGGGGGGGGACACAAACATTCAGATCACAGCAGTGCTTAAATAAAGAATGATAAAGGCTGCAATGGGAAAAAAGTCCAGTGAAAGTACAAGGCTATATAGAGACATTTGACTGGGGGGAGGCAAGTCAAGATAGGTTTTCCAGAGAAATAACCTGAATCCTAATGCTGAGGAGGAGTTAGTTAGGTGAAGGTGGGGTCTTTATTCCAAACAGAGGGACCAGTGCAAAAGTCAGAGGTGAGAGGGAAAGAGCTTGCGCTCAAAATTTATAGTACAGTTGAGAGAAAGAATAGAGGTTCGGAGGAGTAATGATTCTAGAAAAATAAGTGTGACCCAGTCATGAAGGACTTATAAGCTGTGGTAAGGGGTCTGGATTCTTTTCTTAAGATAATGAGGTCAAAGTAAAGAAATTTTGAAGAATGGAGTGGCATGATAAAGTGGATGGTGGGAATGTCTGTGGGCAGTGATATATCAGTTACAAGGCTGTCATGGAATCCAGGTGTAAGGATAGTCACTGAAATTAGCAGACATAGTGAAGAGAAGGAGAAATTAAAAGGATTTGAGGAACATTTAGGAAGAAACGTCAATAGGATTTGAGATTGATAGGACGTGGGAGGAGAAGATAGATGGTGGAGTCAAAGATTACTTCAAGGTGTGAAAATGCTAAAAATATCTACACAAAGAGTAAAAAATACATAGTCATTTAAGGTGATAGTTTTTAAGATTAAAATCTCCCTTAGAAAAATTTTTGTGAGAATGAGGGAAATAATATATATGAAATTTTAAGGTGTTATGGTAGAAATTTCTTTGCGGCCTTAATGTCAGGCAGAGCTATGCCTCCTCTTCATCTTTTGTTTTTCACTGAGACCGAATCTTCTGATTTTGTCTCCTCTTTGTTGTGATGACTTGGAAATGTAAACCCAAATTTGTGGCCCTTTTTAGGCCTGTACATGACAAAATTGTTCAAATTACTGTGCTCTAATTTTACTAGTGGAATTACTATTTTTCTCCTCTTAAATTCCTGTCACTCCTATGCTCTCAATTAATTTATTCTTGTGTGTTTTATACAATATTAAAACAACCTAATTTTGTGTGCGTGTGAACCAAGCAAGGTATAAATAAACATGGAATGATTTGACCTTGGGAAAATGATGCTGTACAAACTAACATGTGATTATAAAAAGTGCTTTTCTAAACTGTGAAAATTAAGAAGCACAATGATAAAATTCCTTGGAAACTACAGATTTTACTTTGCTTAATCTATGATATTTATCATTAATTAAACAACAAGAATTCCTGTACTTCTTGCACATAGAAGGTCCTGCTAGGCTAGAAGTAAAGGCTACTGTCCATGCTCTCAATGGGATTTTCTACTTGTTTTCCTTTGTACATGACTTGTCAGGTATGAGTTCATGAATTTAATTTATTTACTTTTTCTATAATGTGCATTCCCCAAAGATGCTTTCCATTACCTAACAATCACATGGAATCTAGCTTTCAATAAAAGTTCTATCAATCTCTTGCATTGATCTTTTTAAACTGAGTAATAAAATTATGCATTGTTTTTCATATCTTTGCAGTCACATGGGGAATTTATTTTATATAGAGTAATAGGACTTGGCAGTTATATGATAATTTCTATTTTTTGCACCTATTGTCTTCTACTCCAGTGAATTACAGAGTTCTGGAGAAATTGCTTTGAGGATTTCTTTCTAAGCTAGGAAAGAGTATATATCCCAAACCAAATTACAAGGTGTTTCCTTAACTTTTTCACTGCAAGCTTTTAAAATTGGTATGGAGCATTGTTATAGAGAAGTTGAAATCGGTTCTGTGCTTTAACTTTTATTTTATTGGAAAAGCATAACCATTCATTATAAGGTAATGGGTGTGGGTTCAAACTCTAGGATCCTTCCCTGGTTTCCATAACACCCCACACTCCTTGCTTACTCCCATCTCTCTGGCTATTCCTCCAAGCTTATTTTGTTGACTCTTTTCTCCTTCCTCAGCTCTAAATTTGGCATTCTTGAGGGCTCAGACCTTGTCCTTTTTTTTTCTTTTTCCTTCTCTGTCTACACTGCCTCCTTAGGTGACCTGTTCTAGCTCTCTGGGTTCAAATGCATCTATATGTGGATGACTCCCAAATTTGTGTCTTCAGCCTTAGCCTTTTCTTGAGCTCCAGACTTGTGTCTCCATTTGTACTTCCCACAAGCACCTCAGATGAACAAGTCCAAAAGAGGACTCTGGATTTCCTGTCTTCCAAACGTGTCTTCCCAGTCTTTCCCATCTCAAAAACAGCCTGTCTACCCAGTTGCTCAGACCAGACTGAAAGGCCATTTTAAATTCCTCTCTTCCTCCATGTTTAAATGATGAGGATAGTGATAACTAACATTTCTTGAGCACTTTAGTCTGTGCCAGACCCTCTCCTGAGGACTTCAATTCTATGAAATAGGCACAGTAATTGTCTTCATCTCACAGATGAGAAAACTGAGATACAAAGTTTTGTAACTTGCTCGGTTAAGTGGTGGAGCTGAGGTCCCATCCAGGAGAAAGGCTGTTTGGTTCCACCTCCAGAGTCTACCCAGAATTTGTCCACTTATCTCTATTGTCACTGCTAATAATGTAGTCTAAGTCACAATCCTCTCTCTGCTAGACTACCTCAACTTTTCCAACTAGCTTGTGTTCTTGGTCCAATCCAAACCACTGTACTGCGGTCTTTTCTTATGCAAGTCAAGTTGAAACACTGCCGTGACTTCCCACGGAGCTCAGAAAACCCCCCAAAAACAACAAAAAAACTAAGCTTCTCCCAGGGTCTACAAGATCCTACACGATTCACTTTCTAACCTCTTCAACTTCACTTGAACCATTCTTTTTTCCCTCATCCCCTTGACGCCAGTCACACTGGTCTTTTTAGTTTTTGAGAAAAGAAAAGTTGTTCATACCTCAAAGCCATTCTACTCGCTCTTCTCTCTGGCTGGAATAATTTTTCCTCGGATTGTTTAATGTGTGTGAGGCTCTTTCCCCTCATTCAAGTTTCATCTCAATTGTTATCTCCTTAGAGTCAATGCCCCAACCATATGTAACCCCTGTACACCCCTCTGGCTTGACTCACAGGCTATCCCATTATTCTGCTTTGTTTTCTTTAGAGGACTTAATAGTGTCTGATAATATGTATGGTTTGTTGTCATTGTTTACTGCCTCACCCTTGACTCTAACTAGACTGTAAACACTGTTGGTAGGATCTCTGTCATTAGGCTCACTGCAGTATCATCCGTCCCAGAATATTGTCTGGCACAGAGTAGGCACTAATAAGTATTTGTCTTTGAATACTTTTTCTTTTCCTGAGAAGTTGTCCAACCACAGGTAACTGACTGCTTTGGAGCTTTTGTAGCTTTGTGGCCTGGATAAAACAGTGTCCTTGACACATCATCCCCAAGGAATTTTCAACTATATTGAGACAATTTATAATTGCCTTGTCAGCTTTTCAAAGATACATCTCATCAGAGCTGGGACTATGATAAGCTGAGTGAAGCACACGCACTGGGTGCCAAAAAAACTCAATGATCAAAATAAATAATATTTTAATATAATATAAATATCTTAAAAATGCACTATTAAAAAATCAAATTGGCAAGCAGTGGCCGAAACAAAACCGTGCCTGCCTTTGTCGATAAAGTTTAAAGTCCACACTGGACTCTGATATCTATGAGGGTAGAGACCTTGCTTTGTTCACCACTCTTTTTCCAGTGCCTGCTTAGAACAGTACTGGAGACATAGTAGGCATTCGATAAATGTTTCATGAATTACTGAATAAATAATTTTTATCTCAACGTTTTAAATAGTTATGAATATCTACCATGGGTAAAATGCTGAGTTTTTTTTACTATGATCTAAAATAAAGTTTGAGAAATGGCCCCTGCCCTCAAGATGGATCTCAAGATCACAAGGTAAACTTAAGATTATAAGACACTAGCCAAGACAAATCTTCAGGTTTCTGTACTACTTTGAAGGATTTGTTTCTCTCTCAATGTCCTATATTGATACTTTTTTTTTTTGGTCTTTTAAAGTCCATCTTTCTTCCTTCTATCTTGCTTTTTTCCCCCCATTTTCTACTTCCCAGGGCTAGTGTAATATAGTCAAATGTGGGGAATGGTGAAAAGGGAATAGTAGACAAAATGACTTTCTTTCTGGAGTTGATCCTACACAGGTGAAAATGCTCAGCCCTAGGCCATCAGAGAGTGCTCATTCCTCTAACTGGATAATTTTCTAGTCCTCAACATCCGTTCTGACACTCTTTGACACAGCTGAACCCTGCACACTAACCACATTTAAAGCTGAATCATTTCACTACACAGAGATACAGGAAAAGATTATAGTATTGGTGATTTGTAGCATTTTACCCCCACATACATAAAGATCGATTCTTAAAAAAATTATTATATTTGACTTTACATATGCGGATATACTTGGAGACCTTTTTCCATCATCTGAAGCCTAAACTTCTCTTACCTTAGAAGGTAAGATTGTTATTTCAGTTCAGTATTTTCTAGGCTGCTAGAATTCTTTGTTTTCTATCATGACATTTGACAGCATCATGTATTATTATCAACTCAAGGGTAAATTAATCCTAACAGTTTTACCTGCTGTGATTCCTTCTTCTGTCACCTTCCTCTGAGAGGGAGAAGGTGAAATAAATAAGTATCAAAGTACCTATATAACTAGTAGAGTTAAAAATATGCTGAGTTGATAGTGAGGTGATGAGGGAATACGCTGCTCTAGGGAAGGTAAATTAATGCAATGTTTATCAGAAAAAAATTGGCAATATATATAAAGAGTCTTAAAATGGTCTAAATCATACCCCGCAGTTACACTTTGGGGATTGCATGCTATCAAAATAATACAAAATGCAGAGAAGTGTATCTGTACAAAGACAGTTGCCATTGCATTAACTGGAATGGTGAAACATTGGAACAATCTAGATGTCCAACAAGAAATAAACAATTGGTAAAAAAAAAATTATGATAAAACCTGGTAACTGACTAGTAGGGTACATATCAAAATGATACTTCAAAGATTTTCTTAATCACAAGGGAAAATATTCTGTGAAAGAGCCAAGGTACAAAATTGTTATCAAGTTAGGTCCTGAGTAAGTGAAAAAAGAATTACATAGACAGATTTCACCTAAAGTGAGATCTGTCAAAGAGGAAATAGTGATCTGGTTGATGAATTAATATTTTTATTTACAGTTTTATATATTTTTATTTTTTCTACAGTAAATATAGGCCATGTTGATAATTGGGAGAAAAAAATGTTTTCCTAAGTGCAGTGTCTCCCCCTTTGGTTTGTAACTCCCTGGAGCTCTGCTCCAGTTGTGATCACATCCAGAAACTTAAAATTTCTCAGCTGCCTAATAAACCAGAGAGCAGAATGATCTGGATGATTCATCCAGGATTTGGCTTGAGCTGCTGTGCTCATCACACGGTCCTCCTGTTCCTGAGCAACAACTGTGAGGTTTATGAGCCCTGGAAGTGTTAGCAAGTTAGAGCTGGAATTAGCTGCATTCTGATCTCTGTTACACAGATGTGACTTTTATTGATTTTTATGGGATATTTGTGCACATAATGAAGAGAAAAATGTCACTGATTTAATGTAGCTTGAGCAGTAACCCTTTACTAATGTGACTCCTTCAGTAGGAGGCAAACATGTTCTCATTTTTGTATTTTTAGTTATAGAAAAACATTGGCTTAGATTCCTTTCACTAAGGAAGCCCCAATGACTTCAGATCAACCTAGGCACTTATATCTGAGTCATGTTATTATTTGCTTTCCACTGGCTCAGACATTTAATCATCTCAGTTATAAGTTAATGAAACCAAGATATGTATTGTGTTCCATCTCTCTCCCCTCCTACCAATTTGGGTTAGACAAAAGTTTCTCAAACTTGGCATTATTGGCATTTTGGGATGTATAATTTTTGTCATGAGGGACCATCTTGTGCATTGTAGGATATTTAGCAGCATTCCTGGACTCTACCCACTAGGTACTAATAACACCACTTTCCTACAGTTGTGACAATAAAAGATGTTTCCAGACCTTGCCAAGTATTCCCTGGGGGTCACAATCTCTCCCAACTGAGAACCACTAGGTTAGATGAAGTACAATAAAAAGCAAGTTAAAGAGAACACAACAATTTAAAATTCCAAACATGTTATTAAAATCACTAATGCTCTTTCTTGTTTAGGAAATTATTCAAGATAGCTAGAAAGAAACCTCCAAAATTAAATAAAAACACAGAAACAAATAACCATAAAGAAAAGATTGATAAATTGCACTTCATCAAAATTTTTTAAAAAACTTCTGCTTATCAAATGACTGTTAAGAAAATTAATAGATCACAAATTTGGACAAAATATTTACAAAACATATATCTGGCAAAGAATTTATGTGCAGAATGTATAAAGATTTCCTACAACTCAATAGTAAAAAGGAGCCAATGCTAAAAATGGGCAAAAGACATGAACAGATACTTCAGAAAGGAATGTGTACAACAGTCAGTAAACACATGAAAACATGCTCAACATTATCAGGTATTAGGGAAGCACAAATAGAAACAAAAGTGAAATGACACTACCAATCTACAGAATAGCTAATGTTAAAAAGGCCAACAAAAAATTTGGGCAAGTATATGAGAAGGTGGAACTGCTAGATTTGGGAATATAAGTAGTATATTCCAAAGGGACCCTTTGGAAAAAGGTTTGGTGATTTCTGAAAGGTTAAACATATATGTGTCCTATGACTCAGCAATTATACTCCTAGATATTTACTCAAGAGAAATAAAAACATATTAAAAAAAATCTTGTACAAGAATGTTCATAGCATGTGGTTGATTATACTCCAATATAGACACAACCCCATATTCATCAACAAGAGAACAGGTAAACAAAACAGGGATATTCACACAGGGCAGATATTCTGCAGTAAGAAGGAGCAAGCTGCTTATACACACAACAACGTGAATGAATTTCACAGATATTTTGCCAAGTGAAAGAAGCTGTATACAAAGCTTATTTATGTAATTAAATTTTTATTATGTAATTAAATTCATTTAAATTAATTATGTTTATTATGTAATTAAATTCATTTAAATTTTAAAAACAGGCAAATCATAACTATTTTGAGAACTAGTCTATGGTAAAACAAGTAAACAAACAAACCCAGAAAAGCATGGGGATTAACTGAGATGGGGCATAAGTGAACTTTCTGGAGTAATGGAAATATTTTATATCTTGATAGGAATGGGGGTTAATGGGTGTATCCATTTGTCAAAAATTCATCAAATTGTACCCTTAACATTTGTTCATTATGTTGGATCTAAATTTTACCACCCCTCAATATCCCCCTGCCCCCAAGCTACTGAATTCTAATAATAGGTTTGCTTGCCACAGAGGTATGAGTTAGTGGTTCTGAAATTCCTTTTAGGGTAGTGTAAGCTTGAGAAAAATGAGTAAATATATTGAGCATAATGGAAACCCAGTGTCTAAATGTTGGAGAAGGGAGTTACAAATAGGGATAGATGGAAGACTAGAATGCACCCTGTGGTGCTGAATTAGATTTGGAGGTATTAAAATGAACTCATTGTGTGTATACATTATATATGTCTTCTCTTTTCCAGGTTTGTACACTGAAGAGGCTTAGAAGCAATGCCATTCCAGTAGCAGTGAGTACACCTAGAACCCATTTCTTGGTTACTAAACACTATTCTCTAAAAGAAACCAGAGCTCCTTGGAGAAGTTGTTGATATCAAGGGCCAATGTGGGGAAAATATAAGATAAGCCTGAGATATCTTGCTATGCTAGAAAGTAAGGAAATACTTAGAGAATGATGGGGACTTGTCAAAGACACGGACACCAACTTGAAGGGGCTCCCTACCGGCTAAATCTGGGACAAATTGGGCTTCTAAATTAAAAAAATAAAAGATAATAATAGATTTTTTTTTATTGGAGTATAATTGCTTTACAGTGTTGTGTTAGTTTCTGCTGTACAGTAAAGTGAATCAGCTCTATGTAAACATATATCCCCTCCCTCTTGGACCTCTCCCACCCCATCCCACCCATCTAGGTCATCACAGAGCACCGAGCTGAGCTCCCTGTACTATGCAGCAGGTTCCCACTAGCTATCTATTTTACACATGGTAATAAAATAATAATCCAGGAGTCCATAACGATATAAGTAAGAAATAAATAAAAAAATAAGGAACAAGAAAAGCTCTTCCGTACAACAGAATGTTAACAAATAAATATAGAAGGAATTATGGAGTTAGGATATCTTCAGTAGGTATTAAAACTAGTCGTAAAGTTTTTGAGGAATGGGAAACTTACATTACTTCAAAGATTCTGTCACAAATCATTTATTGCAAACTGAATAATGGTAACTATGCTATGGAGAAAATGGGTATACCACCTTCACCAAGTTATCAAGGTTAACCTCACCTATAAGGAGACATACAGACATCAAGTGGCTTTGGATACAATGCAATGAGAAGGACACAACATCACTTCTATGGTGTTTCTGCCCAAAATGCATATGTTGAAGTCACTCATGAGGAAACCTCAAATAAACTCTGGTATTTATTGCTTCAAAAGTCTCAAGTCAAGAATGACTGAGATAGGCTAAGAAATATACAAGAAACTAAAGTGTTATGACATGAGTTTAATGTGAATCCTGGACTGAGAGAGAGAAGAAAATATAGCTACAAAAGACTTTATTGGTACAATTTATGAAATTTGAATATCAACTGTGGATTAAAAAATTAAACAAATTTCCTGTTTTTCATAATTATACTGCTATGTAAGAAAATACTACTTTTATTTTTTTTAAGAAATGAAGGTTTTAGAGATAAAGAGGCATTTCTTCATCTTGCTCTCAAATGATTCAGAAAAAAATTTATTCACACACATTCACACATATGTGTGTGCGTGTGAGAGAGAGAGAAGATGATAAAGCAAGTGAACAAAATATTGATGAATCTGGATATAGAACATACTGGACTTTCTTGCAGGATTCTCATAATTGTCTGTAAGTTTAAAATATCAAAATAAAAAGTTTCAAATAAGAAAAGGAAAACAATGCAAAAGATAAATAAGGGTAGTAAAGTTGAATTGCAATAAGTAGGTGTATTCGTTTCTATGGCAGTGTAACAAATTATCCCAAACTTAGCTGCTTAATAAAACACAAACATTTATTATCTCACAGTTTCCATGGGGCAGGATTTTAAGTTCAGTTTAGCTCAGTGTCCCACAGGGTTGCTATGAAGATATTGGTTGGGCTGCGTTTTCATTCAGAGGCTTGACTGGGGAAGGGTCTGCTTCCAAACTCATTAAAGTTGTTGACAGAGTTCATTTCTTTTTGGTGTATGACTGACAGTCTCAACTTCTTATTAGTTGTCAGATGAAGATTATTGTCAGATCCCAGGGGGTGCCCACAATTCCCTGCTGTGTGGTCCTCTCTGTAGGCAGTTCACAATGTGGCTGTTCACTTCTTGAAGCCTAGCAGAAGAGTGTCTTACTCCAGTGTGCTTAGACAGACTCTTACGTAACATAACATAATCAAAGGAGTGACTGTCCATCCCTTGCGATATTCTATTAGTTAGAAACAAGTTACAGGACCCTTCCATGCTCTAGGGAATAGGGTTACACAAAGGAGAGGGCACCAGAAAGTGGGAATTACTGGTGGCACTCTAGAGTTGGTCTACCACAGCATGAAATTACTAAGTCAAATAAATGTGATTCATCCATTTCTATATAGTTTTCTATCTTCAATTTAAACTAAATTAAGAAATGGTAAAATTATTTTCTAAGAACTATTGATGTTATATAGTTGAGAGAAACAATTTTATACACTGAAGAAAATGTTATCATTTTTTGGTATTCACTCAGAATCTTTAGAACATGTTTCCTTATGTTTCAGAAATATTTTACATGATCAATCCTGCCTACTAAAGGTGTTCTGTCATAAATACTGTACACCAAATATGTCTGAATTTTTTTCTAGTCAATGACGGGATTGCATTTCCCTGTCCCTTTTCTAGTTGGGTGTTATCTTGTGACTTGTAGGTATAATCAGGTGACTTGCTTTGATCAACAAAATGTAGGTGGGAGCTTTCATTGCATATATGTCCATTGGCATATTCATCTTTATCTGACTCAAAATCTTTGAAAAAATATGTCACAAAGGGGCTCCTGTCAGCCTGGATCTTTGAATGATTGCAGTGGGCAGAGTCTCCATACTGAAATGAGAAATGAATTCTTGTTGTGTTAGGTGACTGCTATTTTTAGCTTTTTTTATTATTGCAGCCAGACCTAGTCTATCCTGACTGGTATGGACATTTGTTGTCAGAATTGGCATGCCACTATAACAAGACCCTAAATTATGTAGTGTTGATTGAATGGTTAGTTGACTGACGATAAGGAAACAGAAGCTAACAGCATGGTGATTCGTCACATTCAGGAAGGAAATATTTGGTAAAACTCTCACCTAGGGAGCAGATCATGTCCTTAGTGATTAGTATGCTAGATAGAGTAAGAGGTTAGAGAGTAGGATGTGAGCTTTGCATGTTGGTGAGGAATAGCAAGAAAACGATGATAATTTTGATGTACAGCTTCAGGGACCATGCCACCCAATATCAGCAGTGCAAACTACAGGGCTTGTATCCAGTGAAAGCGGCACAGGGTTCTTCCCTGGAAGTGTCCCACTCTGTGGTTTAGGAGTTTTTTCTGCCTGCAGAGACTTGAATCCTGACCTTGTGGTTCTCAAGTTAGTTCTGGAAGTTACCTAAAGTTATTCAATAAATTTCATTTCTGCTTAAAGTTGCCTTGTGTGTTTTGTTGTTAGTCAATGAGGATGCTGACTAATGCAGAAAGTATGCCTGCTTTCACATTCACTGAGACATTTTTACAAGCACTTACTGTGTGTCAGGTACTGGGCCAGATCCTGAAAATACAATTGTGAACATGACAGGCATGGACTTTGACTTCAGGAAGCTCTTTAAATTTGTTTGTTTTTGCAAATATTTATAAATTTTTTGTAGGGGTGGAAAATTTTTATTTTTCCCTTACCCATTTTAGGTTCTCCAACTGGGGCCCAGTAAAGTAAAGTGACAAATGTCAGATTAACAACAGAAAAACAAATGTAAATTTATTAACATGTACATTACCCATATACATGGGGGCACTTACTGATGAGTAAATCAAAGAGGTGTTTAAAACTTGGGCTTTTGTAGCATCTTAACAAAAGAACAACAAATTTTTAGAGAGGTGACAAGACAAAGGAAAGAGACCTTCAGTTTCTAGGGTAGCAAATTGTGGGAAGATAAATAATTTGGGGAACAAATGGAATATAGTTATCCCTTGGTATCCACGGGGATTAGTTCCAGGACCCCACCCAGATACCAAAATTTGTGGTTGCTCAAGTCCCTTATACAAAATGATGTAATATTTGCATATAGCCTACTCACATTCTCCTGTATACTTTAAATCATCTCTAGATTACTTATAGTACTTAATGAAGTGTACATGCTATATAAATAGTTGCTGCTGTGTGGCAAATTTAGGTTTGCTTTTTGGAATTTTCTGGAATTTTTTGGAAATGTTTTCAGTTTGAAGTTGGTTGAATCTGTGGATGTGGAAACCACGGATATGGATGATTGACTGTATAAAGGTTAGTTGTAAGGATTGTTATGTAGGTTCATTTGGTGATATCTCTGTGTTGATAAGGGTCTAGAGTTGTCTCCAGTGGTTAACTTTTATCTTCCTGGTAGAAAGGGGAGGAGAGACATCTTTACAAATTTTATGTCCCGCTTTTAGGCAAAACAGAGGAAGAGTAGAGAGCATTTTTTCATATCCACATCATTTTAATTGCCTTCAGCTCAAAATAATCCTTATACCAAAGAGGCATATTTTGGGGTGGCATATTCTGCTACCCTTCATTATATTTAATGCATTCCAATAATGTATACCACAAAGCTACTCATTCTGAGATACTATTTCAGAAATAAATATGTGTATCTGTTATTTATATGACATTTCATAATGGAAGCTATTTTCATTTTAACTCAAAGATTAAACCAGAAATATAAATAAGCAAGAAAACATTTTTATAGCTTGTATAATTTTTTTTTGTTTTAATGTTAAGTCTAATATACTTTTGTTATACTTATCAGATGATTTTTTTTTTCAACATCTTTATTGGGGTATAATTGCTTTACAATGGTGTGTTAGTTTCTGCTTTATAACAAAGTGAATCAGTTATACATATACATATGTTCCCATATGTCTTCCCTCTTGCGTCTCCCTCCCTCCCACCCTCCCTATCCCACCCCTCCAGGCTGTCACAAAGCACCGAGCTAATATCCCTGTGCCATGCGGCTGCTTCCCACTAGCTATCTACCTTACTACGTTTGTTAGTGTGTATATGTCCATGACTCTTTCTCGCCCTGTCAAAGCTCACCCTTCCTCCTCCCCATATCCTCAAGTCCGTTCTCCAGTAGGTCTGAGTCTTTATTCCTGTATTACCCCTAGGTTCTTCATGACATTTATTTTTTCTTAAATTCCATATATATGTGTTAGCATACGGTATTTGTCTTTTTCTTTCTGACTTACTTCACTCTGTATGACAGACTCTAGGTCTATCCATCTCATTACAAATAGCTCAATTTCGTTTCTTTTTAAGGCTGAGTAACATTCCATTGTATATATGTGCCACATCTTCTTTACCCATTCATCCGACACTTAGGTTGTTTCCATCTCCGGGCTATTGTAAATAGAGCTGCAATGAACATTTTGGTACATGACTCTTTTTGAATTTTGGTTTTCTCAGGGTATATGCCCAGTAGTGGGATTGCTGGGTCATATGGTAATTCTACTTGTAGTTTTTTAAGGAACCTCCATACTGTTCTCCATAGTGGCTGAACCAATTCACATTCCCACCAGCAGTGCAAGAGTGTTCCCTTTTCTCCACACCCTCTCCAGCATTTATTGTTTCTAGATTTTTTGATGATGGCCATTCTGACTGGTGTGAGATGATATCTCATTGTAGTTTTGATTTGCATTTCTCTAATGATTAATGATGTTGAGCATTCTTTCATGTGTTTGTTGCCATTCTGTATATCTTCTTTGGAGAAATGTCTATTTAGGTCTTCTGCCCATTTTTGGATTGGGTTGTTTGTTTTTTTGTTATTGAGCTGCATGTAAATTTTGGAGATTAATCCTTTGTCAGTTGCTTCATTTGCAAATATTTTCTCCCATTCTGAGGGTTGTCTTTTGGTCTTGTTTATGGTTTCCTTTGCTGTGCAAAAGCTTTGAAGTTTCATTAGGTCCCATTTGTTTATTTTTGTTTTTATTTCCATTACTCTAGGAGGTGGGTCAGAAAGGATCTTGCTGTGATTTATGTCATAGAGTGTTCTGCCTATGTTTTCCTCTAAGAGTTTGATAGTTTCTGGCCTTACATTTAGGTCTTTAATCCATTTTGAGCTTATTTTTGTGTATGGTGTTAGGGAGTGATCTAATCTCATACTTTTAAATGTACCTGTCCAGTTTTCCCAGCACCATTTATTGAAGAGGCTGTCCTTTCTCCACTGTACTTTCCTGCCACCTTTATCAAAGATAAGGTGTCCATATGTGCATGGGTTTATCTCTGGGCTTTCTATCCTGTTCCATTGATCTATCTTACTGTTTTTGTGCCAGTACCATAATGTCTTGATTACTGTAGCTTTGTAATATAGTCTGAAGTCAGGGAGCCTGATTCCTCCAGCTCCTTTTTTCGTTCTCAAGATTGCTTTGGCTATTCGGGGTCTTTTGTGTTTCCATACAAATTGCGAAATTTTTTGTTCTAGTTCTGTGAAAAATGCCAGTGGTAGTTTGATAGGGATTGCATTGAATCTGTAGATTGCTTTGGGTAGTAGAGTCATTTTCACAATGTTGATTCTTCCAATCCAAGAACATGGTATATCTCTCCATCTATTTGTATCATCTTTAATTTCTTTAATCAGTGTCTTATAATTTTCTGCATACAGGTCTTTCGTCTCCTTAGGTAGGTTTATTCCTAGATATTTTATTCTTTTTGTTGCAATGGTAAATGGGAGTGTTTTCTTGATTTCACTTTCAGATTTTTCATCATTAGTATATAGGAATGCCAGAGATTTCTGTGCATTAACTTTGTATCCTGCTACTTTACCAAATTCATTGATTAGCTCTAGTAGTTTTCTGGTAGCATCTTTAGGATTCTCTATGTATAGTATCATGTCATCTGCAAACAGTGACAGCTTTACTTCTTCTTTTCCGATTTGGATTCCTTTTATTTCCTTTTCTTCTCTGATTGCTGTGGCTAAAACTTTCAAAACTATGTTGAATAAGAGTGGTGAGAGTGGGCAACCTTGTCTTGTTCCTGATCTTAGTGGAAATGCTTTCAGTTTTTCACTATTGAGGATGATGTTTGCTGTGGGCTTGTCATGTATGGCCTTTATTATGTTGAGTAAAGTTCTCTCTATGCCTACTTACTGCAGGGTTTTTATCATAAATGGGTGTTGAATTTTGTCGAAAGCTTTCTCTTCATCTATTGAGATAATCATATGGTTTTTCTCCTTCAATTTGTTAATATGGTTTATCACATTGATAGATTTGCGTACATTGAAGAATCCTTGCATTCCTGGAATAAACCCCACTTGATCATGGTGTATGATGCTTTAAATGTGCTGTTGGATTCTGTTTGCTAGTATTTTGTTGAGGATTTTTGCATCTATGTTCATCAGTGATATTGGCCTGTAGTTTTCTTTCTTTGTGACATCCTTGTCTGGTTTTGGTATCAAGGTGATGCTGGCCTCGTAGAAGGAATTTGGGAGTGTTCCTCCCTCTGCTATATTTTGGAAGAGTTTGAGAAGGACAGGTGTTAGCTCTTCTCTAAACGTTTGATAGAATTCACCTGTGAAGCCATCTGGTCCTGGGCTTTTGTTTGTTGGAAGATTTTTAATCACAGTTTCCATTTCAGTGCTTGTGATTGGTCTGTTCATATTTTCTATTTCTTCCTGATTCAGTCTTGGCAGGTTATGCATTTCTAAGAATTTGTCCATTTCTTCCAGATTGTCCATTTTATTGGCATAGAGTTGCTTGTAGTAATCTCTCATGATTTTTTTTTATTTCTGTAGTGTCAGTTGTTACTTCTCCTTTTTCATTTCTAATTCTATTGATTTGAGTCTTCTCCCTTTTTTTCTTGATGAGTCCGGCTAGTGGTTTATCTATTTTGTTTATCTTCTCGAAGAACCAGCTTTTAGTTTTATTGATCTTTGCTATCGTTTCTTTCATTTCTTTTTCATTTATTTCTGATCTGATTTTTATTATTTCTTTCCTTCTGCTAGCTTTGGGGTTTTTTTGTTCTTCTTTCTCTAATTGCTTGAGGTGCAAGGTTAGGTTGTTTATTCGAGATGTTGCCTGCTTCTTAAGGTGGGCTTGTATTGCTATCAACTTCCCTCTTAGAACTGCTTTTGCTGCCTCACATAGGTTTTGGGTTGTTGTGTCTCCACTGTCATTTGTTTCTAGGTATTTTTTTATTTCCTCTTTGATTTCTTCAGTGATCACTTCATTATTAAGTAGTGTATTGTTTAGCCTCCATGTGTTTGTATTTTTTACAGATCTTTTCCTGTACTTGATATCTAGTCTCATGGCATTGTGGTCAGAAAAGATACTTGATACAATTTCAATTTTCTTAAATTTACCAAGGCTTGATTTGTGACCCAAGATATGATCTATCCTGGAGAATGTTCCATGAGCACTTGAGAAAAATGTGTATTCTGTTGTTTTTGGATGGAGTGTCCTATAAATATCAATTAAGTCCATCTTGTTTAATGTATCATTTAAAGCTTGTGTTTCCTTATTTATTTTCATTTTGGATGATCTGTCCATGGGTGAAAGTGGGGTGTTAAATTCCCCTACTATGAATGTGTTACTGTCGATCTCCCCTTTTATGGCTGTTAGTATTTACCTTATGTATTGAGTTGCTCCTATGTTGGGTGCATAAATATTTACAATTGTTATATCTTCTTCTTGGATTGATCCCTTGATCATTATGTAGTGTCCTTCTTTGTCTCTTTTAATAGTCCTTATTTTAAAGTCTATTTTGTCTGATATGAGAGTTGCTACTCCAGCTTTCTTTTGGTTTCCATTTGCATGGCATATCTTTTTCCATCCCCTTACTTTCAGTCTGTATGTGTCTCTAGGTCTAAAGTGGGTTTCTTGTAGACAGCATATATAAGGGTCTTGTTTTTGTATCCATTCAGCCAATCTGTGTCTTTTGGTGGGAGCATTTAGTCCATTTACATTTAAGGTAATTATCGATATGTATGTTCCTATTCCCATTTTCTAAATTGTTTTGGGTTCGTTATTATAGGTCTTTTCCTTCTCTTGTGTTTCTTGTCTAGAGAAGTTCCTTTAGCATTTGTTGTAAAGCTGGTTTGGTGGTGCTGAACTCTCTCAGCTTTTGCTTGTCTGTAAAGGTTTTAATTTCTCCATCAAATCTGAATGAGATCCTTGCTGGGTAGAGTAATCTTGGTTGCAGGTTTTTCTCCTTCATCACTTTCAGTATGTCCTGCCACTCCCTTCTGGCTTGTAGGGTTTCTGCTGAGAGTTCAGCTGTTAACCTTATGGGGATTCCCCTGTGTGTTATTTGTGGTTTTTCCCTTGCTGCTTTTAATATGCTTTCTTTGTATTTAATTTTTGACAGTTTGATTAATATGTGTCTTGGCGTATTTCTCCTTGTATTTATCCTATATGGGACTCTCTGTGCTTCCTGGACTTGATTAACTATTTCCTTTCCCATATTAGGGAAGTTTTCAACTATAATCTCTTCAAATATTTTCTCAGTCCCTTTCTTTTTCTCTTCTTCTTCTGGAACCCCTATAATTCGAATGTTGGTGCGTTTAATGTTGTCCCAGAGGTCTCTGAGACTGTCCTCAGTTCTTTTCATTCTTTTTTCTTTATTCTGCTCTGCAGTAGTTATTTCCACTATTTTATCCTTCAGGTCACTTATCCGTTCTTCTGCCTCAGTTATTCTGCTATTGATCCCTTCTAGAGTATTTTTAATTTCATTTATTGCGTTGTTCATCATTGCTTGTTTCATCTTTATTTCTTCTAGGTCCTTGTTAACTGTTTCTTGCATTTTGTCCATTCTATTTCCAATATTTTGGATCATCCTTACTATCATTATTCTGAATTGTTTTTCAGGTAGACTGCCTATTTCCTCTTCATTTGTTAGGTCTGGTGCATTTTTATCTTGCTCCTTCATCTGCTGTGTGTTTTTCTGTCTTCTCATTTTGCTTATCTTACTGTGTTTGGGGTCTCCTTTTTGCAGGCTGCAGGTTCGTAGTTCCCGTTGTTTTTGATGTCTGTCTCCAGTGGCTAAGGTTGTTTCAGTGGGTTGTGTAGGCTTCCTGGTGGAGGGGACTAGTGCCTGTGTTGTGGTGGATGAGGCTGGATCTTGTCTCTCTAGTGGGCAGGTTCACGTCTGGTGGTGTGTTTTGGGGTGTCTGTGGCCTTATTATGATTTTAGGCCGCCTCTCTGCTAATGGGTGGGGTTGTGTTCCTGTTTTACTAGTTGTTTGGCATAGGTTGTCCAGCACTGTGGCTTGCTGGTTGTTGAGTGAAGCTGGGTGCTGGTGTTAAGATGGAGGTCTCTGGGAGATTTCCGCCGTTTAATATTATGTGGAGCTGGGAGGTCTCTTGTTGACCAGTTTCCTGAAGTTGGCTCTCCTACCTCAGAGGCAGAGCCCTGACTCCTGGCTGGAGCATCAAGAGCCTTTCATCCACATGGCTCAGAATAAAAGGGAGAAAAAGTAGAGAGAATTAGTAGAAGTATGAGGAAAGAAAGAAGGAAAGGAGGAAAGGAAGGAAGGAAGAAAGAAGCAAAGAAGGAAAGAAAGGAGGGAGGCAGGGAGGGAGGAAGGAAGGAAGGAGGGAAAGAAGGAAAAAAGACAGAAAGAAAGAAGATACAGTAAAATAAAGTATAATATAGTTATTGAATTAAAAAATATTTAGAAAAAAAAAGGGACGGATAGAACCTTAGGACAAATGTTGGAAGCAAAGCTATACAGAGAAAATCTTACACAGAAGCATACACATACACCCTCACAAAAAGTGGTAAAGGGGGAAAAATCATAAATCTTGCTCTCAGAGACCACCTCCTCAATTTGGGGTGATTCGTTGTATAAAGGAGGGAAGGAAGGAAGGAAAGAAAGAAAGAACGAAGGTAAAGTATAATAAAGTTATTACAATTAAAATTAATTATTAAGAAAAAAAGTTTTTTAAAAAAAACCATGGACGGATAGAGCCCTAGGACAAATGGTGGAAGCAAGATTATACAGACAAGATCTCACACAGAAGCATACACGTACACATTCACAAATAGAGGAAAAGGGAAAAAAATCATAGATCTCGCTCCTAAAGTCCACCTCTTCAATTTGGGATCATTCCTTGTCTGTTCAGGTATTCCACAGATGCAGGGTATATCAAGTTGATTGTGGAGCTTTAATCCGCTGCTTCTGAGGCTGCTGGGAGAGATTTCCCTTTCCCTTCTTTGTTCTCACAGCTCACAGGAGCTCAGATTTGGATTTGGCCCTGCCTCTGCGTGTAGGTCGCTGGAGGGCGTCTGTTGTTTGCTCAGACAGGACGGGGTTAAAGGAGCCACTGATTCGGGGGCTCTGGCTCACTAAGGCCGGGGGTCGGGGGGGGGGGGAGGGAGGGGCACTGCGTGCGGGGCGGGCCTGCGGCGGCAGAGGCCAGCGTGACGTTGTTCCAGCCTGAGGCCCGCCGTGCGTTCTCCCGGAGAAGTTTTCCCTGGATCCCGGGACCCTGGCAGTGGCGGGCTGCACAGGCTCCGCGGAAGAGGGGTGTGGAGAGTGACCTGTGCTCGCACACAGGCCCCTTGGTGGCGGCAGCAGCAGCCTTAGCGTCTCCCGCCCGTCTGTGGGGTCCGCGCTTTTAGCCGCGGCTCGCGCCCGTCTCTGGGGTCCGCGCTTTTAGCCGTGGCTCGCGCGCGTCTCTGGAGTTCCTTTAAGCAGCGCTCTTAAACCCGTCTCCTCGCGCACCAGGAAACAAAGAGGGAAGAAAAAATCTCTTGCCTCTTCGGCAGGTTCAGGCTTTTCCCCGGACTCCCTCCCGGCTAGCCGTGGTGCACTAATCCCTTCAGGCTCTGTTCAAGCCGCCAACCCCAGTCCTCTCCCTGCGCTCCGTCCGAAACCGAAACCCGAGCCTCAGCTCGCAGCCCCGCCCGCCCCGGCGGGTGTGCAGACAAGCCTCTCGGGCTGGTGAGTGCTGGTCGGCACCGATCCTCTGTGCGGGAATCTCCCCGCTTTGCCCTCCGCACCCGTCACTATGCACTCCTCCGCGGTCCCGAAGCTCCCCCTTCGCCTCCCGCAGTCTCCACCCGTGAAGGGGCTTCCTAGTGTGTGGAAACTTTTCCTCCTTCACAGCTCCCTCCCACTGGTGCAGGTGCCGTCCTTATTCTTTTGTCTCTGTTTTTTCTTTTGCCCTACCCAGGTACGTGGGGAGTTTCTTGCCTTTTGGGAGGTCTGAGATCTTCTGCCAGCCTTCAGTAGGTGTCCTGTAGGAGTTGTTCCACGTGTAGATGTATTTCTGGTGTATCCGTGGGGAGGAAGGCGATCTCCGCGTCTTACTCTTCCGCCATGTTTTATTATCAGATGATTTTATTTCTTCTAGGAACACTGTTTCACCACTCAACAGTGAAACAATGCCTTTTAAAAGTTAGTGCTAATTCTTGAGTTTGACACCAGATGCTTCATTTTGAGAAAACTATGGCAAGAACAAAATAAAAATTTGCATCTTTTAAATATATCTCCTCTTAGCTGTTTGCTTCATATTCTATTTTTTTTTTGCTTGTTTGTTTGTTTGGTTTTTTGTTTTGTTTTGTTTTGTTTTTTGCAGTACGCGGGCCTCTCATTGTTGTGGCCTCTCCCGTTGCGGAGCACAGGCTCCGGACGCGCAGGCTCAGTGGTCATGGCTCACGGGCCCAGCCGCTCCGCGGCATGTGAGATCTTCCCGGACCGGGGCACGAACCCGTGTCCCCTGCATCGGCAGGCGGACTCTCAACCACTGTGCCACCAGGGAAGCCCTCTATGTTTTTAATTTAAGGAAATTAAAATGTTAGACTTTCTATAGCAATTGGAAAGTTTGTTTATACACAGCTGCAAATTATATTTGACAAATAGAAAATAATATTTCATCAGAAGCTATGTTTTGCAAATAGCGTATGCTTTCCTGGAGTTTTAACTGAAACTTTAATTTTTTTTTTCTATAAACATGAAGATGCATTTAAGGGGTAATTAACAGGAAATCATTTACCTAAGTTAAATCTCTTGGATAAGTGTGATTTCAAATCCTTGGGAGCTGAATTTTTATAATCAGGATTAATTAATTTCTCAGGAAGGGATGTATTTGCCTAAGAAACATTAACTACTGAACATGAAGTGTGGATTTCAGAGGTAAACCTTCTATATGAAGCTCCACAAGCACATTCCAAATCATTAGACGTGATTTATATGGGGACTTCTAGTTGTAGTTGTCTTTGGAAGCTGCATTCCAAATGGGAGATGGAAATAAAGCTTAAGATTTCCCCCCTAGGAACACTGTAGAGCAGGGAGGAGGGGCAATAAAGGGATAAGAACACTTGGTCTGGGATCATGGGATCCGGCTCTGCTATTAAGTACCTTTCTTTTTCTTACCTGTAAAATGAATGAATTGGATTATATGACCTCCAAAGTTCCCCTGAGCTCTAAGTTCTGTGACTATGAGACAAATAGGGTAGAAACAATAAAAATAATTGATACTTCTTTAAGCTATCAATTGAAAAGGAAACTAAAAAATAGGGCTGTACAATGAAAAACTTTGACTTCTTCGTGGATGTTTCTTAGAATTCTTTGGTGCTTGTACCACTGGTGTTGATTACATGAAAACAATTACCTTGGGTTTAATTTATTAATTTCACAGCTAGAGAAAACAAGAACTACCCCACTCAGATAAATGGAAAGGAATAAAGGGAACAGAGCCAAAGATAAAAATGAATTCTCAATTCTAAGAGAGAATTTTTGGTGAATCAATTCTGTAAATAAAGCTGACACTCTTTGATTGATTTAATATATGAGGGAGCTAAGGGTAGAAAGGATCTGACTCATTGTCTGGAGTGAAAAGTAGAAAAATTAGAATTATTTTTGAAAGAAAAAAAAAAACCTGTTTTGGAGTCTGGTCATGACTGGTTTGGGGTGGAATTTTGTGACCTGAATAAAGAGTTGGTGGTTATTGTACTCAGTGTGGTTATAAATGAAATGGATCCTTATAGGTAACACAAGAAGTAGTTAAAGTATTTGTCTTAATATGTACAACTTGTTAATATCTCTGCAAAGGAAACGGCCTTAGTGTCCCTACAAATTTTTTAATGCTCTGAACTAACCTCTAATATTGTCTTCCTTTCTCCCTATGTTATTCGACTGCTCCAGCTGTGGGCGTCTCAAATCCTGGTCCTTTTTTGCCACTAGCATACAGCCTCTCCCTTAGGAATCATTTGCCAGCCTTCTCACAAACTGTGCACCTGAACTCATATATGATTGGAACCTTTTAATATGGAAAATGCTTGAAATGAATGATCCCGGTGAGAGTTCCTGCCATGTCCCCTGAGGTCTTATTTTTAAGCTCTTTGAATGCAGTCTCTTTTATTAGGTTCCCTGGGTGTAGTGGATGCTTAATAAATAATGATGAAGGTTTTTAAATCTCATTTTACAAATGAGAAGTCAGAAGTGTTTTGGCCGATGTGGATTAACAAGTCATCTAGTGAGTCAAACCTTATCCTCAGGACCCCAACAGAGTATATCCAGTTTGACCTGAGGTGCAACATCAGGTGAGTAGATAAAATGAACATATTTATCCAGCACAGGATGGAAGAAATAGAATTTCCAAAACAGTAAAAATGTTCATAAATGAAGAGATTTTTATTGTTAGTGGTAAGGAATAGAAAAATGTGCGATATTATGATACAACTATGGAATGTGCATAATAAATATAACAGTAATTATTTGCTTTACAAAATAAATTGGGACTGAATATTGTGGTGTTATTTAAGGATAGTACTGTCATGTGAGAAGTGAAAGCAGAAAAAAATAATCTGTAGACTATTTTGCATGAGTATAAAATCAAATTAAAAAATCGGAACTTCCTATAGGTAAGGCACTCTGCTCTATACTATAATAGAACAGTCTATGGGCAGAGAGATGATATTCAAGGAGCTTATAGTACATGGGGTCAGGGATGGAGTGGACTAGAGAAAAGGATGAGAACAAAATAAACAGATGTCTTTATTTCAAGCTTGATTCAGATAATTATCATTAATAATGGAGTGCAATAAGCATTCTAAGGAGAAGGAGACTGTACACAGCCAGGAGAATTAGAGAAAACGTTACAGAGGATTCCAAGATGTATACATTTTCAATAGACCAAAATAGAGATGGTTGCATTTTAGATATAGGAATCAACTCTCTTTCATTCTTCTATAACAAATTGTTAAGCATCTACTGCATACCTGCCTGGTGTAGAAAATGGCATCCTAAAATGAATAAACCTGATTTCTGATTCTAGAAACTTCCTACCTGGGCAGACTTGTCTTATTGGATTTGTGTTCCAGGAGGGATCCTTTCTGCTACTGGAGATCGATATTCTAGTGGTGCTCTTAGTAATTTCAGTGGGAAAAATCCTTCCAATTCTTACCCACAAATTCTTCATAAGATGATTGGAGAAACCTCAGCCTTTCTTTCCAATTTATATCCCAACTCACTAGTTTTCCTCAGATCCAGTTACTTTGCACTGATGGAGATATGTAATGGGAAGGTAATGTTTTTGAAGGCAGACCTTTTACAAAAGTGTGAGCCATATGAATGTTCTTTCATTCTGACTTCCCTCCAACCCCACTTCTCCCTTCTTTCTCGAGAACCCTGATTTCAGACCCATGGAGTCTGGTACACTGCCATCTCTTAGGAAGTTTCACTTCTCACTTAAGGAGAACTTTCTGTCTCTTTCTGAACATCCTGATAGCTTGTGAATGCAAGAGACTGATACTCCTTTTATGATCAGGGTGTCCTATTCAGCTCAGGCTGCTGTAACAAAATACCTTAGACTGAGTGGCTAAAACAACAAACATTTATTTCTCACATTCTGGAGGTGAAGAAGTCCAAGATCCAGGCACTGCCAGATCTGGTGTCTGGTGAGAGATCCTACTTCCTGGGTTGTATGTGGATGGCCTCCTTTTTGTTGTTTCCCCACTTGGCAGAGAGTGGTAGCAAGCTCTCACGTCTCTCCTTATAAGGGCACTAATCCTATTCATGAGGACTCCACCTTCATGGCCTAAATACCTCCCAAAGTCTCCACCTTCTAATACCATCACACTGGAGGTTCAGATTTCAACATATGAATTTGGGGGGACACATGCAGTCCATATGATGACTCCAAAGGCAGGGTAGGTGTTTTAGTAGGCTTCAGCCCTGTGTTAGAAGGTGACGGTATGACCTAAATTATATTCACTTTTCCTCCCAGCTAACCAAGAAGAAAGCACATTTTTTTTTAGTCTGAGCATCCTTTTTTTTCTCCAAGAAAAATATATCTAATATATGGAAGGGATATTTCCCCTGTTGGCATGACTTTAGCCCTGCCCTTTGTGAAATGACAACCCTGTAAATATTTAATTTTTTAAAAAACTTTATTTTATTTATTTATTTTTGGCTGCATTGGGTCTTTTTTGCTGCATGTGGGCCTTCTCTAGCTGCAGCGAGCGGGGGCTACTCTTTGCTGCAGCGTGTGTGCTTCTCATTGTGGTGGCCTCTTTGTTGTTGAGCACGGGCTACAGGCACGTGGTCTTCAGTAGTTGTGGCATGTTGGCTCAGTAGTTGTGGCACGTAGGCTCTAGAGCACAGGCCCAGTAGTTGTGGTGCACGGGCTTAGCTGCTCCACAGCTTGTAGGATCTTCCCAGACCTGGGAACGAACCCGTGTCCCTTGCATTGGCAGGTGGATTCTTAACTACTGCGCCACCAGGGAAGTCCTCCCTGCAAATATTGTGATGGGAGCACTGGACTCCTAGGTCTTTTTTATATTATAAGAGTCACCATTCTTGCTCTAATTGGCTCTCTCTTGGCCATTTTGGATGAGTGGTTCCAACTCTGTTTAAGTGCTTTCTGAGTCCAAATCTCCCTTGATAGAAGGAACTTGTAACAGTGTATATGTGCGTAAGTGTATGGGGAGGTCACTTTCTTTCTGAAAAGCTTAATATGGGGGAAGTGTTAAAAGAAAGCTCGTGTGTCTTGGACTAGAAGTGAGCTTGATTATTAAAATACCAAAATGAATTTGCTGTCAGGTAGTCATCTATTAAGAGATTACACAACATAAATTGCAGTGTATACACAGATTGCACAGTGTGGGATCAGGTAAGACCTAAGGGATTAGTTAGCCATCACTTTTGAAAGGCGGTTCAGCCGCTATCCAGGTTCCAAATACATCTAATGCAAAGGAGTGTGGAGAGGAATTTTCCTGAAAAAGGAATGTAATGTTAAATGGTGTACCCTATATATAGTTCCACACCATTTTACTCCCCCGGGAAAGATGACATTTGTTTTAGGGAGGTAGATTTGAATAAATTTGCCTCTTTGGGCTGCTAATCAGTATGCAGAATTTTAGCCAAGAAAAGCCAATTTCTCTCCTATACTTTTAACTCTCTTGGAAAGTGTTGGGGTTTATACTTCAACTGCTCAGGTAGCCTCCTTTCCTCTCCTCCAGATGGTGAATAAATACTAACAATTCTTTATTAGAGGCACATCCCTGCTCTTGTATTAATGAATTCCATAGCCATGGGGCCAGCTTCCTACTCAGGTGTAGATTACAAGGTCTGTGTAGCCACAGTGAATCTCCTAGCTTCCAGATTTATCCACAGAGGGGCCTCTCCACTCTCCCTTGTCTCATTTGTCAAGGGCCCTTCATTCTCCTACTGGCTTTCTGTCTCATGGCCCTACTGGACCACTCACACATTTGGTGGTTTGCTGGAAGGATTCACAGATTTCAGCGTCATACTCTCATATTCACAGTTCAGATTTATTAGAGAAGCACAGTAAGGATACACAACCAGATCAGAAAGGGGTAAAACATAGTAGGCAGAGTCTGGAGAAATCCATGTGCAGGCGTCCTATGCCCTCTTCCTCCTGGGAGGGGTCGCACACAGCACACTCTCCCTCTGCAATAAAAGTACATCCACATATGTGCAATGTGTCTGCCTAGGGAAGGCTGCTTGTGACTGATTTCAGGGTTTTCACTGGGGGCTGATCACAGAGACACCCATGCCCAATAAAATTCCAGACTCTAATACAGAAAAAGGGTGGGTGCTCACCATAAAAAACATTTTTTGTACAATTTAAGTAAGCTGGCACAGCAGTCTAACCTTACACTTAGTGAACATTTTAAAAGCCATGTTCCCAGATGCCAGCCAAGGGCCAGCCTTGAAAGCAAGAACTTCTAAAGATAGCAGCCTCAGGGAAGTTGCATTAGCTCTTTCCTGCAAACTTTCCTACTTTAGTTGCTTTGGAAGCAATGATTTATTTTGAGTCCTGAAGACATATATGATGTCTGTTTGTTAATTTCACTGATCCTCAGTTTTCTCACCTGGAAAATAGGTTTGGAATCCAGTTACCAGTGATTTGGCACAAAACTATTTAATTCAAAGCAATTGGTTATAAAGTAGGTGGATTTGTATTGATGCTGAAAACTCGACCTCTGTGCACTGGTGCCAAATTGAATCTTAGAAACACAGTTTTGGGTGAAGCAGAAAAGAATAGCTTTATTGCTTTGCCAGGCAAAGGGGGACACAGTGGGCTCATGATCCTTAAAAACTGTGTGTCCCAACTCAGGAGGATTTGGTGAGGAGTTTTGTAGTAATGATTCAAGGGCGAGGTTACTGATGAGAATGAAGGTATGTTCAAGGCCTGCACTCCTTTAATCTGGCCTCAGGTGGCCTCTTGATGAGCTTCTCTAGTTCTCAAGGCTATCAAACCATGACCTTCTCTCTGGAATGAAAAATGCTAACATCTTCCATTTGTTGGGGGTTTTAGTTCTGTAAACAGCTCAAAGATATTGTTATGTGTATCCCTTGTGGTGGACCCAGGACCCTGCCCCAAGGCTGCACTATGGTTTCTTGACTGCTCCTCCCTTGTCTCTGCATCCCTTCCCTTGCCTGATTGGCAACTGTTTGAAAGACTTCCATGCCCAGGAGCCCCACAGGGTCCTGTCCCATTTCAGTATGACGATTTTATAGGAAATGAATGCCTTCTAAAAATTGGTTCAGGACGTTTATGCTAAAGTGCTTTGTAAACTATACGTTGAAATGTTCTCCAAGATATTATTTTTTATTCCTACTTTTTTGACTCCCAGCATGGTAGACCATGGCCTTCTCCAGACAGTTCTGAGCTCTGTGTGTGCTCTGGGGACTGGAAACTCTGAATGGCAGAGGGGCTCTTGCAGGACTGCTGTAGTGTGACCTTTGTGGAGAAATTGACACCACTTTGTGCCTCACCTGTTTTACTTTAGAAATGACACAAAGGAAGCATCTAATCTCAGTTTATAGGGTGACAGTTAGAAGCACAGATTCTAAGTCTAGATGACCTCAGCTAGAATCCTAATTATTCCACTGACTGGCTTTTTATCCTGGGCAAATGACTTAACCTCTTTGAGCTTCAGCTTCCTTATCTATGAGATGAGATAAAAGCAGCAATACTTTGGGTTTCCTGAGCTTTAAATGAACTGATACATATAAAGTACTTATAACAGTGTCTGGTGCTTGGTAAGTTCCTTATAAATATATACTATTATTAATATCAACTTTATTGATATCTTCAACATTGTATTGTGTAACAGAAAGAAAATAGACTTTTGAGTCAGAGAGATCTGCATTCATTTCTGGCTCAGCCCCTTATTATCTGTATGAATTTGGGAAAGTTACACAACCTCTCTGAACTCTCTGCTCCCTAGATAAGAAAATGGGAATGATCTTTATCTGGCAGGGTTTTATGTGCTTAGTGTTAGAAATACTTTAAATAAAGCGGTCAGCACGTAGTAGATACTTACTAAATTATTATTGTTTATTGATTCATTCTGTAGCTATTTATAGAGCACCTATTATGGGTCAGGCCTTATTCTGGACTTTGGAGAGATGGTATAGAATAAGCCGAGTCCCTGCTGCTTGCTGCTGACCTGTGTGAGGAAAGACACATGGTAAATAAATAAACTCATGCCTATATATTCGAATATCAGATAATGATAACTGCAATGAGGTGAAAAGCCCCAGCGAGATGGTAAAGCCAGGTGAGGCAAGGAGAGTAATTCGAGACTGAGATTGGTTTTGGATAGGGTGAGGATGGGCAGTCATTATGAGAAAGTGACGTTTATGTAGACGCTAGAATAAGGTGAATTAGGGAGAGGTGCAGAGACCGGGGAGGAAAAGTGTTCCAGGCAAGTGGAATAGCAAAGGTAAAGGCCCTGAGGATGGGAGAAAGCTTGGCATGTGTGAAGAACAGTAAAACACCCAACATGACAGGAGAATGGTGAAGGGGTTCAGAGTGAGCCTTCCCCAAATGTGCCACATTGGTGTGTGGATTATTTTGAGCTGAAGGCAAGCAAGATTCACAGGCTCAAGAAAAACTTTACCTGTCCCTTAACTACCTGAAAGAATTTAGATAGGGCACCTGGCCCAGAAAAAGGGCTGTTACTAGAGATAATTTTTATCTGAATGACCTATCTGTATGGCAGGACAAACATCTAATTACCAAAATTCTTATTGTCCTGTGAGTTGCCCTTTTCCCCTTTGAGGCCCAGGTCCCTATCCCATTCCTTAGCTCAGGATGACATAGCTGCCCAACTTGGCCTTGGGTCCCATATTCTTATGGGGCCTCCATACATATATAATTGAACTTGTTTTTTTTTCCTACCAATCTACCTTATTTTAATTTATTTATTAGATCAGCCTAAGAACCATAAAGGGTAGAGGAAAAATTTTTCCTCCCCTATGGTGGTAAACGATGGGAGAAGGGTGGAGATCAGAGAGACAGGGAGAGGACAGGTCAGTCAGGACCTGGCTACTCAAGGGAGAAATGTTGGGTTTTCTTCAAAGAGGAATGAGGAGCCACTGCAGAGTGTAGACGGAAAGGCATAATCTAATCTTCACTTAAAAACTCAGATCAGTTGGTAGCAGGGCAAGGGAGAGCAGGTAGGAGTCTCTTTCAGAAAATGAGACAAATGATGGTGGCCAGGACTAAGTAGTAGAGATAAGATGCTGAGACTGCATGATTGCAAATATTATTACTAACGGTATTATTTATTTTAGCTTGTAATTACTAGTGTTGTTAGCCTAAGACAACTTTCATTTCATTTAGAGCAACAGAAATGCAAGTTAGTCTTTCCCTAAACAAGGTTTTTGAAGAGGTTTTTTTTGGTATTTTTGAAAGGGAAATATCCTAAAGGAGAAATGTCATGAAGTGGCCTTATTTTATTCCCATCACAGCTATATGGGAGTGAGGCTTATTACTGTTGTGATTTCTCATATTTTACCCTGTTTGGATGTTTTTCTTTTGTCAGTATTTGATTGGATTCTTTCATCTGTGATCCAGTGTCTGTATTAAATTCATTTGCTTCTCTGCTCCTTCTCAAGACTTTATTATGTGAAAAAAAAAGCCTGTGTTTACTGCTGATTTTCTGTTTTTTGTTCGTTTTTTGGGGGGGAGGGCGAGGCCATCTTCTTTAGCAGTGCTGCATAAGAAAGAATATTTAGCATTGGTTACCATGTGCCGGATCACTGCCTAGAGGGCTGGGTAGGAAAATGGTTCACCGTGCTTACCATGTAGGAATAAAGTTCAAGGAAACCTTTAAACGCCCAAACAGATCACTTGGGTAATACTAGAAAGCCACTCTTCAATGTCAAAGATTACCCGAAGGCAGGAAACTACGGAAGTATACACATGCATGTACTTCAGAAAAGTCTTAGAGCGTGGTGGACAGAAATAATTTTCCTTTGTGAGGAAACAGACCACTTTCTAGTCTGAAGGAGAAAACGCAGAGTTGTTTTTCTTTTCTTTGAAGGGAAGTGCTGGAAGGTGAAGCTTAGTGCCTGCTCTGCGAAGTTTTGTGATGTATGTGGCAAGTCATTTCTCCTCTGTGGCTCATTTGTAAAATTAAAGGTTAGATCAAAAGATTTTGAAGGTCTCTTTGATCATAAATAGCCCTTGAGTTGGGCTGATGGCTTTTCTATTACTATTTACGTTAATACCTCTAGCTATTCCTGAACGCGGTTATTATTTTATTAAATCATTCATTCAAAAAGTAATTCTTTGACCCTTCCTTGTCTTAAAAATCTGCCGGAAATTTTAAAATATTTTCTGAGTAAAACATGGGTTTAATAAATGCCATAAAAATGTCTAGTTTCATATAACAAGACCATTTCCACATCTCCACAGGTGACCAAGAATAACAATATTTTACTGAAATTTTTCAAAATAGTCTTTAAAATGAATGTTTTCACCAGGTCATGTTCTTATGAATCAACTATTACAAGACTTTTAGAAAAGTTTATTAAAAACAACAATAGTGGCATCTGATGGAGTCTGCTTATTGCCAGTATAAAATATAGGTATTTTATAGACATCTCATTTCTTTTCCCCAGTAACATGTAAATAAATATTGTTAATTTCTTTTTCAGAGGGGGCAACTGAATCGTAGAGTTTAAGCCTTTTGCCTAAAATGTTGTTTTCATTACAAACTCAAGTTCGACCCAATACGCATTCGTTGTACACAATGGCAAACAGTGCTGGTAACTAGAGGCAGAAAAGGAGAATGAGATGGGCTCAGGCTACAGGGAACTTCCAGTGTGGAAGAAGTGCTTCTGTCCCTGCCCTGGGCACTTCAGAACACTTAATCGTATTATGTATTTACTTTATTACCCATCTCTCCACATTAGAATGCGAGCTCGGTGGAAGCAGAACACACATTTTTTGTTGTTTACTCATTTATATCTAAAACCTTGAACAATGTTGGCTACATAGTAGGCACTTGAAATAGTATATTCATTGAATGAATGAATGACTGGATGAACTGTCTATACTGTGGGGCGTACTGAACATTGATACAGCAGATTTTTAAGGGCGATGCTGTGGAAACAGTGCAAGGGGAGGTTAATTTTGACACATCATGAGGAAGACTTCACAGAAGAGGTGGTATTTGAATTGGATATAAAGCATAGGCAAGGAAAAAGCAGGTGTGGAAAGTTTAGGTCAGAGTGAGAGGACGTGTAATAATAGTTAACACTAATTGAGCACTTGTTCTGTACTAGGTACAGTTTTAAGCCTGTGTCACACACATCATTTCTTTTGATCTTCGCTACCACGGGGAAAAGTAGATGCTTCATTATCACCCTGATTGGGGAATGGTAGCTATATAAGGTGGGTAGTAAACAGAAATAAAAAGGTTTATATTTTGGAACACTTTTTAACCAGGATAAGGAATATGAACTTATTTCTGAAGGACATGAGGAACCATTTGCAGTGAGAATGGCTTCATCAAATCTATGACTGAGGGAGGTGACTTTGACATTGAGGTGATAGATGGTTTATAAGTTAGAGAAACTGCTACCAGGTAGGTCAGTCAGGAGACCATTTCCCTAATTCAGGAAAAGTAAGTAAGATATGGCTTCTCCAAAGAAGATGAAAAAGAAGTGGCATTTGAGGGACACTGTGGCCTTCGGATTGACAGAAGGTTAAGAAATCAGCCATTACCCTGAGTTTTTAACACTGAGCGGTCCCTGGTTGGTATCAAAATTGGAAATACTTGAGAATAATCAGGTTTATAAAACATCTAACTGTATTTTTGGTTGTTTTGGGTAGGATATACCTTTTAGATCCTTAAGGAGGTGCTAGAATCACAAACTATTGAAGTTGTATGTGATCATAAATGTGATTTAATCATTTAATGCCTTCATTTTACATATGAGGAAACTAAAGTCCAGAACAGTAAATGTCCTCTTCTACAATCACATAGTCAGTCAATGGCAGAGGCTGACACTTGAAAATAGAGGTTTGGGACTTAAGAAAAGATTAAGGAATATTGATGTACATATGAATTTTGAACCCTGACAAATGTTATAGAAATTGACATTGCTATTTTTCAGATATTACAGGGCACATAACAGAGTTTAATTTAAAATACTTCCTGAAGTACTTAGACAGGGAGAAGAGATGGGGTGGGGAAGAGTTTACCCTATATATTTTAGCAAAAATAAGTAAGAAAAACCAACAATCCAAACTCCAGAAAAGTGTACTTTTCTGTACACTAGCAGTTGTAATTCTCTGCTTAAGTGAAATTGTAATGTCATGAGGCAACTTTGATGTTCTGCATGGTTGATTAAAGCATAACTCTACTTCTATGAATTCTTGTACTGTTGCCCAAAGCAAGTTAAATATTTTGTGGGAACACAATCCTTACTGGTATTTTTTAGAGGTACCCTGTTTTACATAAGGCCAGGCATTTAACCAGTTGAATAAAATCTTAAATATAATAATAATCCTGGTTCAACACAGTTGTTTAACATGCTTCTGTTAGAATTCTATCTGATCCCATGCTCTGCAATGAAAATGAAGGAATATTCTACTTAATGTCCCTTGCCTTCATTAAGCAAAGTCCATCATTGAAAGTATTGGATAATCTCCTAGAAAAATTGTTCTTGGTATAGTAACAACCAATAAACAGCCCTGAAAGTACCTGGGGGAGTATCAGAACAGGGGAAGAACGTAGTCTACTCCTCTGCCCTTGGGCATTGATGGGAGGTCCACGAATCATGACTGTGGGAGGGGGCTTGAGTTTTGCTATTTGGCCACCAGAACTGCTCTAAAATTTCTAATGAATTCCTTGTAGGCATACACTCCCCTCCACACCATTTTGGTTTAGGGGATCTCATTAACTATTATTATCAGAGCAGGTACTGTGCTTAGAAAGATGGTTGAACATGAAAGATAAGAATATGCTTAGGGGTATATTGGGATATCTGTGTCCCTGAGGGAAATCCTTCAAGGTCGGAAGGATTGTATCTCCATTTTATAGATTAAAAACTCTAGAACTGAAAATGTGAGATTATTGATAGACTATTAAAAGCTTTCTTGTTTAGTAATTATATATTTAGAATACATGTTCTCATAATCAATTGCTGGTAAGCCTAAAGGCAAAAAAGGCTAGTTGCCCTGAAGAATATATAAAGAGTGATTGTGAGAATTCAGTTAGTCATTTTAACTTTTACTTTGGTCGCAATAGAAGAAATATTGCATCTTAGATGAATTCAGAAGAAATTTATGAGTTGGTAACATCTCTGAAAGAAAGGTTCGTTAAAACCTGACATAATTAATAAGTAGATGTAGACTTCTTTCCCAGAAGATTTTTAAAGAGAATGATAGACAACTGTCTGGAATGATTTACATGTACTCTTGTTTAAGGATGTACAGGAAGAATGCAATCATTCTCTAGAATTATAGTGTTTTATTTCCAATTAAAAAAACTGATGTAATAATCCCCCAAAATAATTTATAGGTAATTTTATTATATTTTTACTGGAATTGAAATATTTCTGGACTTTTCATACATGAATAAATGAATGAATAAGTGAATAAATTGTATAAAACCACACTAAGAAATGTTGGTAAAATATATACCATATGTGTACCAGGGAACTATAGCAGACTTTTACCTAGAATTTTAGGTCATCCAGACAACTCTATCAATTATACGTCTGAAAAGAGTTTTATGATTTATAAAACATTTTTCTTACTTATATGATTTTATTTCTGATACATAGTAATACTATGATTTGGCTTGGGAAGCTGGTGACTGTAGCAGTTATTTAGCACCACAATATTGCTATATAACAAATAGCCACAAAACTGTAGTGGTAAATAATAATAACCATTTCTTGTTCATGGATCTTCGGTCAGTTAGACAACTCTGCTGATTGTAGCTGGGCTTGTTCATATGACTGGGTGTTAGGTGGCTGTTGGCTGAGCTAGGATGGACTGGGCTGGGACAAGCTGAGCAACTGGGCTCTGATCCACAAGTTTCTCATCCTCCAGGAGGTCAATCTGGGTATGTTCTCAGAGTGATGACAAGGGTGCAAGAGAACAAATGGAAGCACACAAGACCTCTGGAAAACTATGCTTAGAACTGGCACATTATTAATCCTAGGTCATTATATTGGCCAAATCTAGTCCTATAACCGAAACCCCAGAGGTTGAGTGGGAAGGCACCACCTGGTCAAAAGACATGGACAAGAAGAGGGAAAAAATTTGGACCATTTTTACAATCTACCACAGTGATCATAATACCCTGGACTCTCTTTAGAGACGAGGCTCAGAGAGAGTAAGTAACTTGCTCTTAGAATGGAGTTGAAAAGGATCTAAATCTTTTAAATTCTATTTCAAAGTTCTTTCCTTTCTCCCCAGTTGCACTTTCAGCGATCTAAACATTTGAAAGACAAATCTGCCTAGTGTTTGTTCTACATAACAAATATTGATTTAGTAATTTTTTTCCATTTAAAAAGCATTTTCAAATGCACTAAAATCACCTGAGATCATTCCTGGACCTCTCTGAGGTAGTACCAATATTATTTCCTAAAGGAAAACATTGAGGGGGATAAGTGATGTTTGAGAGTTCTTGTTTAAATCATTTTCACCCTAAATATACCTACTTTTCAAAAAGAAGTAAAGTGTAAAAAATGTAAAATGAGTGAGATTTTTATTTGTAAAGGGTTAACAATGAATGAAAATATATGGAGCCCTTTTAGCAAGATAGCCTTGATGAACCTAGAATATATTAGATGTATAACCTCAGCTGTACAATTTAGGTTAAGTTCCTAGCCTAATTCCCTCTTTTTATAACTATTTGAAACTAACTTCAGGAAATAATTTTTACCCTCCTGAATTCATTCATTTACTTATTTTTATTTTCAGATGACTCATAATGTACCCCTTTCTTCAGAGTAAAGATTCTATTATGATGATTGAATCCTTGCTTATTCAGGCTGAGATGATATGAGGGCACAGAGGATGCAATCTGTTGGCGACCTGAGATTAAAAAAAAATCTTGAGATGTAAGGGGTCCTGGTACTGGTGAGAGCTGTGTTCATCTGGAGACTTTTTTCTTATGTCCTCTTATGTCGTTGGACACACAATTTCACATTTCTGGCAGTGTCTGTGGGTATGACGGTGAAGTGGAACAAGAGTATGAAGTGAATACGCCTAATAGACTGATTATTTTTCTCTCCTAGCCTCAAGTTTAGGCATAATAACTACTATAAATTCCAATGACTGGCATCAAAGAGTTAATGAGGTCGTTTCCATAACTATTCATCTTCCTAAAGTGAAGATAAGCAGGAAGCCACTTCAATTGTCAAAATTAACTGGGGGCATCAATCAAAAGCTCATAGATTTTGAGATAATTCTATATTTAAACTCAATTTAGTTTCCACAGGGGGACTCTAACCTGCCTAGGAGGCTTAATTAGGCTAACTGCCTGAAAAGCAGCATAAAACATATGGGTGGGTTCCTATTCAAGACTGATTTTATGAATATTCTCATAGCTCTTACAGAAAATGAATGAACTTTCAGGGATCTTCAACTAAGACTTCTGTTTAGTAATTCCATAAGGGGAATGGAAGCAGCTTGGAAGGAATTGATCTTTTTAAAGTGGTCTTTATATCATGCTTTGCTGTTTTTATATCATGATTTGAACTATACCATGAACTCTGAGAGCATAAAAGGGACAGAGTACATTCAAGCGGTGTTTTTAAAGCTTCAGATCAAAACTGAAATGTCCAGGTTCCCAAGGGAATGCCACTCTGCCCTTGTACCTCCTGAAAATTTCAATAAATCAAATATTTATTAAGCATTCTGACTTAAAGTCCCAGGGAATATAGAGATAAATAAAACACCATTTTATCCTCAAGAATCTTAGAGTAATAGATACATGCACAGTCAATTATAATAAATATTAGACTATAGTGAGCACTAAAGGTATAAATAAACAGAAGTGAGAGCATAAGGTAAGGAGTGACTAATTCTGCCTGATGAGATCAGTGAGGGCTTTGCTGAAAAGTGTCCTTAGTAGTCAGGTTTTGTGGGTACACTGCAGAAACAGAATCAACCTCCACCCAAAACTTGGGTCAGATGTCAGGACTGAGATACACACAGAGGGTGTGAAAAGGTTTATTACTTATGTAATGAGACTTTTGGGGGAGAGCAGAGCAGGCTTTCCAAGCGGGTCAGAAAATGGCTTGTGAGAGCAAGGAAAGGAGACCGGTGTGGGTTTTCATTGTGGTTGGGGGGCTGGAGCTGGACACAGAGCAGGGGCTTACTTGGTTTGAATCTCTTGCTGGTCCAAGGTGAGGGCACCCATGCTTTCTTATCAGCTTTCCCAGTGGAAGGTCACATGGGCAGGAGGAAAGTTAAAAGCTGTCAGCAAACATCAAAAGTAGAGTCAGATTCTTTATTACAGCAAGGTTCCTCTGGATTCCATTCTATGGGGGCATCAAGAAAATACTCCATCACTTTATGTTTTAATTTGAAACTTAAAGAAAAGTTTTTTAGATAGGTCACCATAGTAAAACAAAACAAAGCAAAATACAGACCTTCATCTGTTTATATCACAGGCTGTGTATCTGTAGAAAATTCAAGCCAACCATCCTCACCTTGCTTCAAATCTGTCCTGTGTGGCTGCATCCCAACACCATCTGACCCCACCCTCCACGTCATCCCTTGCTATCACCACTTATTCCATGGATGTCCCTAGTTCACTCAGAAATGGTACTCATTTGTTGTCTGCTTCTGCATACCACTTCCTGCCATTACCCCAGGAAACATTCACTATAATGACCATGACACAGCCAACACCTTAGCATAAGAGCTTGCTGGTTCTCTGAACCCTAAAGAGCTTCCCCTTTATCATTCCTCAGGTATCCACCCTCCAGGGACCACAGTGGATGTTGGCAACCTCCATACATATGCCTTCTGAGATCTTATACCTGGGTGCTCTAAGCTCTGACCATACCCCATACCTCATTGCTTAGAGCCTCTTAGCTCTTGGCCTCTCTATTCTTTCCTTTCCTCCTCATCTGACACTCCCCTGTGGCTTCACTCCCTTCTAATTTAGCTTGTTCGCTCTAAAACATCCTTTTTTACTAATTCATTCATTTGTTTAACCACTATTTATTGAGCACCTATGAAGGGCAAGTCACTGTTTAGATACTGGAAATACGGTATTGCAAATAAATTTAAATTTATTATGGCATGTACGTATTAGGGAAAGAAGGCAGACAATAAGCAGATAAACGAGCAGATTTATAATATGTCAGAACGTGATAAGATTTATTGAAAATCATGAAGCAAATTAAGAAGGCTGGAGAGTGCGGGGGACAAGGGATTCGTGGTTACTTTATATACAGGAGTGGTCATGGCAGGCCTCACTGATGAGGTGATATCTGCTCAGAGACTTGAAGGAAATTAGGAAAGGAGCCCTTCAGATCCTGAAAGAAGCACTTTCTAGGAGCAGTAAAGAGAAAGTACACAAGCTCAGAGGCTGGAGTGTGCTTGGCTTGTTTGAGGACAGCAAAGAGACCAGTGCGTCTGAAGTGGAGTGAAAAAGAGGCGGTGGAGGAGAAGCATAGCTGGGGAAGTAGCTTGGGACCAAGTAATGCAGGGTCTTGCGGACTGTGGAAGGGTTAGGATAGAGGAACGGCTGAATCCAGCTTGATCTCACTCCTGTTGACATCACTGACGTCATCTTCACTCTCAGAATTCTTTGCCCTGTTTCTTTGGCTCATCTTTTGTTTTACGTGTTGGATCTTCCTCTAAGCGTATAGACATGACATGCGAAGGTCTATCCTATACTGAATAAACAAACTGCAAAAACAAAGACTTTACGTACGACCTGATCTTTCTCTTCCCCTTCATCACTAAGGCTCTCAAAAGAGTAACAGTAATTTACAGTCCCATTCACACTTGCACACCTTGTATTCATTATTCAATCCGTATAATCATATTCCACAAACGGAACCTGCTGTTGTCAAGGTTGTTGCTAAAATCAAAGGATATATTTTAGTTCTCATCTTACTTTCCTCTCTCTCTCTGGGTTTGAATTATTGACTACTCTCTTTTTGAAATTCTGCTCTATTGGTTTTTGAGGCATGATGTGTTCCCTAGCGTTCCATTTTTGTACCTTTTCTCTCCTCCACATTCTCTTCTCACAATGCCATTTCCTTTCATGGCTCTGTCATCTATATGCTGATAACTCCTTAATATATATCTTCAGGACAAGCCACTTAAAAAAAAATTAGGTCCAGCCCATATATCAAAGTTTCTACTATCTACATTTGAATTTCTCAAAGGTACTTGAAACTCATCGTGTCCATATTTTACATTTTTTTCTCCCACAAGTCACTTCTCTTCTTTTTCTACAGTTCCTAACCTAGTGATGAAGCCAAGAGTTAACCCAAGTTTTAAAAGTAGAGTTTATTCCAGCCCCTTGCTTCATTGGTCTGTAAGTCCTGGTGGTGCAACATATAGCTGATCCAGTTACTTCTCTGAGCAATCTTCCTGGCCAAATTCTGTTTGTCCTTTCAGACTCTCAGTTGTCATCCCATTTGGAAATTTTTCTTTAGCACCTGGATCATCATCCTAGGCTAGAGTAAATAGCCTTCTTGCCTGCTTTTATCACTCCATTTCCACAGCTCTTTCAGGCACATAATATCCTCTTTGGTAATGATCTTGACACATGTATATCTGTGAAGATTAAGCAACTTGAGGGCAAAGAGTATGTTTTTGTCATCTTTGTATCTGTAGTGCTTATCACAGTGCCTGACATTTTGTATACTGTATCAATATTTGTTGAATGGAGTTGACAATTGACCTTTGATAAAGGGTGAGTGAGATTTCATAAGGTAGAAAACAAGGTGTTAATCAGAACTCTAATTAATAACGGATAATTCTAACTCAATTCTAACTGATATGTTAACATGATACTAGGGTATTTCACAGAAGGGACATATACCCACAATTCAGGAAAGCAATAACCAGAGCAACAATGGGACCTGAGAAAGTGAAACCAGAGGTTTGAACACAATCAGGTTATTTTTATTTTCTCATCACTGTTTTTCTCTCTGTGTTGACTTCATCCTCTCAGGCAGTCTTTTCCCATGACCCTAGAATCATGAGTGCCTGGAGGTCTCTGCCGCACTCGATATGTTGACCACTGGACCAATGGATGTAACCAGTGTGAGGGGGCAGGATGCTTAACTCAGCTTGGTATTAATTTCTACTGGACCAATAGTGTGACCTGTGAATTTGGATCTTTTTAGAAGACAGATCCCATCAGATAATGGGATGGAAGCTGGAAAGAGAGGGACCATTTCCTCAAAATAAGGAGGGAGACTAATGGTACTAGAAGGAGGGAAGTGTCTAGGCAGAAATTACATATACTTACTAATACTAGTAATATTAGCTAAAGTTTTCTAGTACTCATTTTGTAACAGACACTGTGCAAAGCAGTTTACATGAATTTTCTCATTGAATTCTCACAACTACCCTATTAGATGAATGTTTCAGAATTTTTTCATCAATAAAACAATGTCCAACTAAAAGTGGCTTAAATTTAGGACTTTATTTTGCTCACATAACCACAAGTACGGAGTAAGACAAGTGATTCCAGTATTGGTTCAACTGCGCAAAGGTGTCAGGGATGTTGGTTGGCTTTTCTCTAGTTCTGTTGGATTTCCATTCATGATTGCAAAATGGCTGTTATAGCTCCAATTTCACATCTTCACACAGCATGTTAAAATGTTAAAAAGAAACAAAAGCTTCTTCTTAGGCATCTTTTAGGAAGGAGAAAATCTTAACAAGAAAAACCCCTATACATTTCCCCTCAGAATGACAGGCCAGGATGGCATTAGATACTCATAACTGAGCAAGTGAAAATGGGAAAGCAAGCCCCTGGTATTTTCAGTCCCATAGCGAACTGCCTCTTTTCTGGCAAAAAAGACAATGGGAGGGGCTTCCCTGGTGGCGCAGTGGTTGAGAGTCCGCCTGTCGATGCAGGGGACACGGGTTCGTGTCCCGGTCCAGGAGGATCCCACATGCCGCAGAGCGGCTAGGCCCGTGAGCCATGGCCGCTGAGCCTGCGCGTCTGGAGCCTGTGCTCCGCAACGGGAGAGACCACAACAGTGAGAGGACCGCGTACCGCAAAAAAAAAAAAGAAAAAGAAAAAGACAATGGGAGAATGGCTGTCAGTAGTTTTTGCCTTAGTATAATATTATATAGGAATATTTTGGTAAAAACAATAGAGCATCTGACTAACAGTGAGTTAAACCGGAAGGACATTTCTTGTTACCCTAACAAGAAGTTCACAGCTAGGCAGTCTCCATATTGGTTCAGCGGCTGGCTCAGCTTTGTTACCAAGGACAGGCACTTTCTCTTTCTTTCCTGCCATCTCCGCTGCTGGTGACATCTACCATCTGATCACGTGGCTGCCGATCCTCCAAACATCATCTCTACACGTGACATCTTCATAATCAGTAAGAAAGGAGTAGAGTGGAAAAAGACTGCCTTTCAGCCACTGTCTCTTTTGAGGAAGTAAACTATTTCTCAAAAGTCCCAAGCATTTTTCCTTTACATTTTATTTGCTTGAATTGGGTTACATACACTCCTTTAGACTTATTCCTGGCAATTGGGAATTGCTTGATGTGATTGGTATAGAAATAGTGGACAAAGGCAAGAATGTATGCAACATTATCCTGGTTGAAGCCTAGGGTAAGTGGAGGTTGGAAGTGGAATGAGGAATGCTGACTATTTGTCTCCTCTATGGAATCCTTTCTACGATACTGCCCAGTTGTTGGTTACTCAGATCCTATAGTTCCTAATTGTCAGCTCTTGACGGCCAGTGTTTAGCATAGTAAATATCTTCAGTTCCGTATTAGGGATTGTGCTGAGCAGTACAGATACAAGGACGATCAGTCCTTTACCTTAAGGAGCTTGTATTCAGATATTAAAGAGAAAGTATGCATCTGTTCTGCCATGTATTTGAGTTCATAGTCTTCCTGCACTTTCTTCCTAGAAATGGTGTATGAAAGTTTATATGTTTAGAGATGTGTGATTTTCTTAATTATTACAAATTGAAGAGAGTTTGATCAAACAATAATGGTATTCCAGAACTTATCAGCTTTTCCATGCTGTCTAAAGCTGTGTGAAAATTCAGTTGCTGGCTGGTGACTCTAATTGGCATTCACTTCAACAATGTCTAAGCAAGACAGTATTAATTACACGTGAAAAAGAGAATATTCTCTTATCCTTTAATCCAGCAGGTGGTGGTTGCAGTTGAGGGCAGGGATGAAGTTGTGATTAAAGCTGCACCTTGTTTAATCACTTTATTTTGAGGTAGAAACTGACAGATCTTACTTGCTAGATGTAGAGCGTTTCCTGAAAGATAAACCATGGACTCAATCCATGACTTTGCAAACTTCCTTTTCCTGTTGTGCAATACATATATACATACAGTACAATTTTATCAACTGTATTCCTTTCAACTCTTCCAACCAGTGGTGAAACTGAGGACCATAAAATAAGGACTAAATTAAGTTTCCAGTTACATGTATAGGCACTGATCCACACTCATTTTAGGTACTGAATTGTAGCCTTCTCTCGGTTTCCCCTCTTATCTCTCCTACATTTCCTTCTGATTTTTTTTTCCTCCTGGGTCTTTTTCCACTGCCCATCCACTCAAAGTCCTTGCAGGACTCTGGCCTTCTTCCTTTTCTTTGAGTGATCTTACATATTCATGATTTTTACTACGCTTGATAGCTGAAGTCAGGCAGGTAATTAAATATATGAATTGGATCAGTGCAAACAACAGGAAATGATGAAGCCTGTGGCATTCTGGAAATGATGAAAGACACTTAAAGTTACACTTAGGAAAATAAGTGTAACTTATTTCCAGATGAGTTCTGCCCTTAGCATCTGACTTTCTTTCTCCCAAATATGTGATCTCTCGCTGGCCTCTCCCCAAAGCTTCAGTACCCAAAGCTTCAGTACCGCCTCGCAAATTGTCTGCTGACTCTTGCATAGGCTAGTGTCTCTCAAAACCCACTGCATTTTAGAATCACCTGGAGAAGCTTTTAAAAATATTACCACTCAGGATTTAAATTGTTTAAGTTTCCCTGGTATTTAGAATTATTACCAATATTGATTTTTCTTTTACAAAGTGTAAGCATTTCCTGTAATTTAAGGATATATATGGAAGATGATCAAAGTCATTTGTTTTAAAATTTACAAATACTATATAGTTCGGTCAATTCTTCAGTTTTTAGATCCTAGTTTTGTATTTGGTAAAAATTATAGTTTTCTATGATTTGTACTTTTCTAAATTTTAAGTGTTCTGTGAACAATCTTTGAATGCTCCTATATAAAAATGTGCATTCTCTGATGGGTAAAAAAGTCTTTATTTTACCTTATATTGTGCCTATAAGTTACCTTATTTGAATCCTCTTTCTCCTAATTTTGCATGTATTTTATCTGACCATTTTTGGAGACGTGTGGTAAGTTTTCTTCTATGAATATTAATTTGTAAATTTATCCTTATAGTTCTAGAATTTTGTTTTATATTTGATGCTAGCTTTTTTGTTGCATAACAGTATTTGTAAAATTTTTGTGATTGTTTCTCCTATAATTTTAAATAATTTCTAGACATTGAATTCTATCTTATCGCAGCTGCTTTTTTCTCTTTTTGAGGGGTGGTGTGAGCATTTGTCTGGAGACATATATATATTTAAATTATACATATATTTCCTTCTCATTATTTCCAATCTATCTGTGTCATTTCTTTTAATTATCATCTCTTGTTATCAATCTACAGCTGGATTAATAGTTTTGAATCCAATGTGACAATCTGTATATTTATGATAGAATATTACCTATTCACTGGGTGGAAGGTCTAAGTAGACGTTTCTCCAAAGAAGACATACAGATGACCAAAAAGTACATGAAAAGATGCTCAACATCACTAATTATCAGAGAAGCGCAAATCAAAGCTACAATGAAGTATCACCTCACACCAGTCAGAATGGCCATCATCAAAAAAAATCTACAAACAATAAAGGCTGGAGAGGGTGTGGAGAAAAGGGAACCCTCCTACACTGTTGGTGGGAATGTAAATTGGTACAGCCACTATGGAGAACAGTATGGAGATTCCTTAAAAAGCTAAAAATAGGGATTCCCTGGTGGCGCAGATCCCACATGCCGCAGAGCGGCTAGGCCTGTGAGCCATGGCTGCTGAGCCTGCGCGTCTGGAGCCTGTGCTCCGCAACCGGAGGGGCCACAACGGTGAGAGGCCCGTGTACTGCAAAAAAAAAAAAAAAAAAAAAAAACTAAACTAAAAATAGAACTAAAAATATGACTCAGCAATCCCACTCCTGGGCATATACCAGAGAAAACCATAATTCCAAAAGATACATGCCTTCCCAATGTTCATTGTGGCATTATTTATAAAGCCAGGATGTGGAAGCAACCTAAATGTCCATCAACAGAGGATCGGATGAAGAAGATGTTGTACATATATATGATGGAATATTACTCAGCAATAAAAAAGAACAAAATAATGCCATTTGCAGCAACATGGGTGGACCTAGAGACTGTCACACTGAGTGAAGTAATTCAGACACAGAAAGACAAATATCATATAATACCGCTTATATGTGGAATCTAAAAAATAGGTGTACAAATGAAATTATCTCCAAAACAGAAGTAGCATCACGGATGGAGAAAACAAACTTTGGTTACCAGGGGATAAAGGGTAGGGGGGGAGGATAAACTGGGAGATTGGGATTGACATATACACAGTACTATATATAAAATAGATAACTAATAATAACCTGTTGTATAGAACAGGTAACTCTTTTCTGTACTCTGTAATGACCTTTATGGGAATAGAATCTAAAAAAGAGTAAATATATGTATATGTATAACTGATTCACACCTGAAACTAACACAACATTGTAAATCAACTATACTCCAATAAAAATTTAAAAGAAAAAATATTATTGCCTATTCATATATTTTATGTTTACTGATAATTTTGAATTTATTATTACTGCCATATGTTTTTGTCTTACCTATTTGTTGTGCTTACTTTACATCTTCTCTTCCTTTTCTACTTCCTCCAGTCACTTCTTTTCTTCCCAGATGTTTATCTTAAAATTTTAACAAATCTATTTGAAACTTTACATTCCATGTGTTTAAAAAAACAGATGTTTGGAACTATATAATTAATATTTTTGGATCTCTCTATATTCTTAAATTATGTCTTGCTTTCTCTTGTATCTATTTATTTTGGTGAAGTACAATATTGAGTAAATTCTCAAGGAATTGTTTCAGAAGAGCTAATATACAATAAACTTTCAAAATGTCATTAAATTTTTCTCAAACTTGTGTTTTGATAACATACTTCTATTTTACTTTTAGTATCCTTTAAAAATATAATGTCAATTTTTAGAAGAAACTGTTTTGTCTTTAATGGATTGTTTTAGAATTTTCTCTTTATCCTTGGAATTCAGAAATTTCCCCAGGATATGCGTAAGGGAGGAAAAATAATTTTCCCTCTACCCTCCTGAATTCTTGTCTGAGATCCCTGTAAAAAAAGACAGATTAATGAGAGAAAAACAAACAGAAGTTTATTAATATGTATACCTTATGTATACATGAGAGATACCCAGGAAAAAGATGAGTAACTCTTCAAGGTGGCTTAGAACTCTAACTTAGAACTCTGGGAAAAATGAGTAACTCTTCGAGTTGGCTTAGAACCACCTTCAGCTTAAGAACAAAGAAAGAAAGCTGTGAGATAGGCCAGTTATGGGAAATTTACCAGGAAAAGTATGGTAACAAGGACAAGGTTTTCTGTGTAGATATAAATTAGTACCTTCTACCTTGATGAGATTCTTTTGTGATGTGGAGTCATCCTTCTTTTTCTGATATAGTGAGAGAGACACTTCTACAAATGGAGATTTCTGTTTTAAATGTAAATTTCTCTTACAAAATGGTAACTTCTTTGTTTTCAGAGCTTCTACTGCATCTGCTGTTTCTCAAAATAATCAGCTCAGAAAAATTCTTATGCCAAAGAGTTATTTTTTGGGGTGGCACATTCTGCTACCCTTCATTTGTCTAGGTAAATTTCTCTTAGTTACTTACAGAGCTCTTTCCATCTGAAGTCTTTAATCATTTCTTGGTCAGAGAAATTTTCTTCCATAGACTGTTTCTTTCCCTCCCTCCCTCTGGCTTCTTCCTGTGGAGCCCCTATTACTTTTATTGTGGACTTTCCAGATAATTATATTACTTTAAACTTTTCCAACTTTTTGTCCTTTTATATTGTATTTGAAGATTATTCTTGTGTTTGCTTCTTCAGCTGAAATAATTTATCTTCAGCTTAGACTTTTATACTATTTAGTCTATTGATCTCTTGACTTTGGAAAAGAGATATATAATTTCTAAGAATTCTCATTTCTTCTTTTATTCATTCATTCATTCGTTTATTTTTTATGAATAGTTGATTTACAATGCTTCAGGTATAAAAAAAGTGATTATATATATATACTTTTTCAGATTCTTTTTCATTATAGGTTATTACAAGCTATTGAATATAGTTCCCTGTGCTATATAGTGGGTCCTTGTTGTTTATCTGTTTTCTGTATAGTAGTGTGTATCTGTTAATCCCAAATTCCCAATTTATTCCCCCCCCTTTCACCTTGGATAACCATAAGTTTGCTTTCTTTTTTTTTTTAACATCTTTATTGGAGTATAATTGCTTTAAAATGGTGTGTTAGTTTCTGTTATATAAAAAAGTGAATCAGCTACACATATACATATATCCCCATATCCCGTCCCACTTGTGTTTCTCTCCCACTCTCCCTATCCCACTACTCTAGGTGGACACAAAGCACCGAGCTGATCTCCCTGTGTTATGCAGCTGCTTCCCACTAGCTATCTATTTTACATTTGGTAGTGTATATATGTCCATGCCACTCTCTCACTGCATCACAGCTTATACTTCCCACTCCCCATGTCCTCAAGTCCATTCTCTACGTCTACATCCTTATTCCTCTCCTGCCCCTAGGTTCATCAGAACCATTTTTCTTTTTTTTAGATTCCACATATATGTGTTAGCATACAGTATTTGTTTTTCTCTTTCTGACTTACTTCACTCTGTATGACAGCCTCTAGGTCCATCCACATCACTACAAATAACTCAATTTCATTTCTTTTATGGCTGAGCAATATTCCATTGTATATATGTGCCATACCTTCTTTATTGATTCAACTGTCGATGGACACTTAGGTTGCTTCCATGTCCTGGCTATTGTAAATAGAGCTGCAATGAACATTGGGGTGCATGACTCTTTTTCAATTATGGTTTTCTCAGGGTATATGCCCAGTAGTGGGATTGCAGGGTCATATGGTAGTTTTATTTTTAGTTTTTTAAGGAATCTCCATACTGTTCTCCGTAGTGGCTGTATCAATTTACATTCCCACTGACGGTGCAAGAGAGTTCCCTTTTCTCAACATCCTATCCAGCATTTATTGTTTGGAGATTTGTGGTAATGGCCATTCTGACCCGTGTGAGGTGATACCTTATTGTAGTTTGATTTGCATTTCTCTAATGATTAGTGATGTTGAGCATCCTTTCATGTGTTTGTTGGCCATCTGTATGTCTTCTTTGGAGAAATGTCTATTTAGGTCTTCTGCCCATTTTTTGATTGTTTTTTTTTTTTTGATATTGAGCTGCATGAGCTGCTTATAAATTTTAGGGACTAATCCTTTGTCAGTTGCTTCATTTGCAAATATTTTCTCCCATTCTGAGGGTTGTTTTTCTGTCATGTTTATGGTTTCCTTTGCTGTGCAAAAGCTTTCCTCAGGTCCCTTTTTTTTTTTTTTGCGTTACACGGGCCTCTCACTGTTGTGGCCTCTCCCGTTGTGGGACACGGGCTCCGGACACGCAGGCTCAGTGGCCATGGCTCATGGGCCCAGCCGCTCCATGGCAGTCCATCCTCCTGGACTGGGGCACGTACCCGTGTCCCTTGCATCCGCAGGTGGACTCTCAACCACTGCGCCACCAGGGAAGCCCCTTATTTTTATTTCCATTTCTCTTGGAGGTGGGTCAGAAAAGATCTTGCTGTGATTTATGTCATAGAGTGTTCTGCCTATGTTTTCTTCTAAGAGTTTTATAGTGTCTGGCCTTACATTTAGCTCTTTAATCCATTTTGAGTGTAATTTTTTTGTATGCTGTTAGGGAGTGTTCTAATTTCATTGTTTCACATGTAGCTGTCCAGTTTTCCCAGTACCAATTATTGAAGAGGCTGTCTTTTCTCCATTGTACATTCTTGCCTCCTTTATCAAAGATAAGGTGACCATTTGAGCGTGGGTTTATCTCTGGCTTTTCTATCCTGTTCCATTGATCTATATTTCTGTTTTTTGTGCCAGTATCATACTGTCTTGATTAATGTACCTTTGTAGTATAGTCTGAAGTTGGGGAGCCTGATTCCTCCATCTCTGTTTTTCTTTCTCAAGGTTGCTTCGGCTATTCGGGGTCTTTTGTGTTTCCATACAAATTGTGAAACTTTTTGTTCTAGTTCTGTGAAAAAGGCCATTGGTAATTTGATAGGGATTAGATTGAATCTGTAGATCGCTTTGGGTAGTATAGTCATTTTCACAATGTTGATTCTTTCAATCCATGAACATGGTATATCTCTCCATCTGTTTGTATCATCTTTAATTTCTTCCATCAGTGTCTAATAGTTTTCTGCACAGAGGTCTTTTGTCTCCTTAGGTAGGTTTATTCATAGGTATTTTATTCTTTTTGTTGCAGTGGTAAATGGGAGTGTTTCCTTAATTTCTCTTTCAGGTTTTTCATCACTAGAGTATAGGAACACAAAAGATTTCTGTGCGTTAATTTTGTATCCCTCTACTCTACCAAATTCATTATTTAGCTCTAGCAGTTTTCTGGTAACATCTTTAGGATTCTCTATGTATAATATATCATCTGCAAACAATGACAACATTACTTCTTCTTTTCCAATTTGGATTCCTTTTATTTCTTTTTCTTCTCTGATTGCTGTGGCTAAAACTTCCAAAACTCTGTTGAATAATAGTGGTGAGAGTGGGCAACCTTGTCTTGTTCCTGATCTTAGTGGAAATGGTTTCAGTTTTTAACCATTGAGAATGATGCTGGCTGTGGGTTTGTCATATATGCCCTTTATTATGTTGAGGTAAGTTCCCTCTATGCCTACTTTCTGGAGGGTTTTTATAATAAATGGGTGTTGAATTTTGTCAAAAGCTTTGCCTGCATCTATTGAGGTGATCATATGGTTTTTCTTCTTCAGTTTGTTAATATGATGTATCACACTGATTGATTTGTGTATACTGAGGAATCCTTGCATTCTTGGGATAAACCCCACCTGATCATGGTGTATGATCCTTTTAATGTGTTGTTGGATTCTGTTTGCTAGTATTTTGTTAAGGATTTTTGCATCTATGTTCACAGTGATATTGGTCTGTAGTTTTCTTTTTTGGTGGCATCTTTGTCTGGTTTTGGTATCAGGGTGATGGTCGTCTTGTAGAATGAGTTTGGGAGTGTTCCTCCCTCTGCTGTATTTTGGAAGAGTTTGAGAAGGATAGGTGTTATTTCTTCTCTACTCTAAATATTTGATAAATTTCACCTGTGAAGCCATCTGTTCCTGCACATTTGTTTGTTGGAAGTTTTGTAATCACAGTTTCAATTTCAGTGGCTGTGATTGGTCTGTTTATATTTTCTATTTCTTCCTGGTTGTCTCAGAAGGTTGTGCTTTTCTCAGAATTTGTCCATTTATTTCAGGTTGTCCATTTTATTGGCATATAGTTCCTTGTAGTAATCTCTCACGATTCTTTGTATTTCTGCAGTGTCAGTTGTTACTTCTCCTTTTTCAGTTATAATTCTGTTGATTTGAGTCTTCTCCCTTTTTTTCTCGGTGAGTGTGGATAATGGTTTATCAACTTTATCTTCTCAAAAAACCAGCTTTCAGTTTTATTGATCTTTGCTATCGTTTCCTTCATTTCTTTTTCATTTATTTCTGATCTGATCTTTATGATTTCTTTCCTTCTGCTAACTTTGGGATTTTTTGGTTCTTCTTTCTCTAATTGCTTTAAGTGTAAGGTTAGGTTGTTTATTTGAGATGCTTCTTGTTTCTTGAGGTAGAATTGTATTGCTCTAAACTTCCCTCTTAAAACTGTTTTGCTGCATCCCATAGGTTTTGGGTCATTGTGTTTTCATTGTCATTTGTTTCTAGGTATTTTTTGATTTCCTCTTTGATTTCTTCAGTGATCTCTGGGTTGTTAGTAGTGTATTGTTTAGCCTCCATGTGTTTGTATATTTTACAGATTCTTTCCTGTAATTGATATCTAGTCTCATAGTGTTGTGGTTAGAAAAGATATTTGATACAATTTCAATTTTCTTAAATTTACCAAGGCTTGACTTGTGACCCAAGATATGATCTATCCTAGAGAATGTTCCATAAGCACTTGAGAAGAAAGTTTATTCTGTTGTTTCTGGATGGAATGTCCTATAAATATAAATTAAGTTCATCTTTTTTAATGTATCATTTAAAGCTTGTGTTTCCTTATTTATTTTCATTATGTATGATCTGTCCATTGGTGAAAGTGGGGTGTTAAAGTCCCCTACTATGATTGTGTTACGGTTGATTTCCCCTTTTATTGCTGTTAGCATTTGCCTTATGTATTGAGGTGCTCCTATGTTGAGTTCATAAATGTTTACAATTGTTACATCTTCTTCTTGGATTGATCCCTTGATCATTATGTAGTGTCCTTCTTTGTCTCTTGTAATAGTCTTTATTTTAAACCTATTTTTTCTGATATGAGAATTGCTACTCCAGCTATCTTTTTCATATTTTCATGGAATATCTTTTTCCACCCCCTCACTTCCAGTCTGTATGTGTTCGAGGTCTGAAGTGGGTCTCTTGTAGACAGCCTATATATGGGTCTTGTTTTTGTATCCATTCAGCCAGTCTATGACTTTTGGTTGGAGCATTTAATCCATTTACATTTAAGGTAATTATCGACATGTATATTCCTATTACCATTTTTTAAATTGTTTTGGGTTTGTTATTGTAGGCCTTTTCCTTCTCTTGTGTTTCCTGCCTAGAGAAGTTCCTTTAGCATTTGCTGTAAAGCTGGTTTGGTGGTGCTGAACTCTCTCAGCTTTTGCTTGTCTGTAAGAGTTTTAATTTCTCTGTCGAATCTGAATGAGATCCTTGCTGGGTAGAGTAATCTTGGTTGTAGGTTTTTCTCTTTCATCACTTTAAGTATGTCCTGCCTCTCTCTTATGGCTTGCAGAATTTCTGCTGAGAGATCAGCTGTTAACCTTATGGGGGTTCCCTTGTATGTTATTTGTTTCTTTTCCCTTGCTGCGTTTAATATTTTTTCTTTGTATTTAATTTTTGATAGTTTGATTAATATGTGTCTTGGAGTGTTTCTCCTTTGTTTTATCCTGTATGGGACTCTCTGTGCTTCCTGGAGTTGATTGATTATTTCCTTTCCCATATTAGGGAATTTTTCAGCTCTAATCTCTTCAAATATTTTCTCAGTCCTTTTTTTTTTATTCTTCTTCTTTTGGGACCCCTATAATTCAAATGTTGGTGTATGTAATGTTGTCCTAAATGTCTCTGTGACTGTCCTCAATTCTTTTCATTCTTTTTTCTTTATTCTGCTCTGTGGTAGTTATTTCCACTATTTTATCTTCCAGGTCACTTATCCTTTCTTCTGCCTCCATTATTTTGCTATTGATTCCTTGTAGAGAATTTTTAATTTCATTTATTCTGTTGTTCATCATTGTTTGTTTGCTCTTTAGTTCTTCTAAGTCCTTGTTAAATGTTTCTGTATTTTTTCCCTTCTATTTTTAAGATTTTGGATCATCTTTACTATCATTACTCTGGATTCTTTTTCAACTAGACTGCCTATTTCCTCTTCATTTGTTTGGTCTGGTGTGTTTTTACCTTGCTCCTTCATGTGCTGTGTGTTTCTCTGTCTTTTCATTTTTCTTAACTTACTGTGTTTAGGGTCTCCTTTTCACAGTCTGCAGTTTCATAGTTCCCATTGTTTTTGACATATTCCCCTAGTGGGTGAGGTTGGTTCAGTGGGTTGTGTAGGCTTCCCAGTGGAGGGGATTGGTGCCTGTGTTCTGGTGGATGAGGCTGGATCTTGTCTTTCTGGTGGGCAGGACTGTGTGCAGTGGTGTGTTTTGCGGGTCTGTGACCTTATTATGCTTTTATGCAGCCTCTCTGCTAGTGGGTGGGGTTGTTTTCCTGTCTTGCTAGTTGTTTGGCATAGGGTGTCCAGCACTGTAGCTTGTTGGTCATTGAATGAGCTGGGTGTTAGCGTTGAGATGGAGATCTCTGGGAGAGCTTTTGCCATTTGATATTACGTGGGCCTGGGAGGTCTCTGGTGGATGAATGTCCTGAATTTGGCTCTCCCATCTCCGAGGCTCAAGCCTGATAGCTGCCCAGAGCACCAAGACCCTGTCAGCCACTCAGCCCAGAAGAAAAGAGAGAAAAAATAAAAGAAAGAAAGAAAGAAAAAATAAATAATTAAAATAAAAAATTAAAAAAATGTAAAAAATAAAAAATTAATTAAAAAAGAAAGAATGAAGAGAGCAACCAAACCAAAAAACAAATCCACCAATGGTAACAAGCACTAAAATGTATACTAAAAAAAAAAAAAAAAATGGACACACAGAACCATAGGACAAATGTTAAAAGCAAAGCTATACAGACAGAATCATGCAGAGAAGCATACACATACACACTCAGAAAAAGTGAAAAAGGAAAAGAATATATATATATATATATATATATATATATATATATAAGGAGGAGAGCAATCAACTCAATAAACAGGTCTACCAATGGTAATAAGCTCTAAATACTAAACTAAGATAAATATAAAACCAGAAACAAATCAGATGCAGAAAGCAAACCCCAAGTCTACAGTTGCTCCCAAAGTCCACTGCCTCAATTTTGAGATCATTTGTTGTCTATTCAGGTATTCCACATACAGGGTACATCAAGTTGATTCTGGAGATTTAATCCACTACTCCTGAGGCTGCTGGGAGAAATTTCCCTTTCTCTTCTTTGTTTGCACAGCTCCTGGGGTTCGGCTTTGGAATTGGCCCTGCCTTTTCGTGTAGGTCGCCTGAGGGCACCTGTTCTTTGCCCAGATGTGGGGAGAGGTTAAAGTAGCAGCTGATTAGGGGGCTTTGGCTTACTCAGGCCAGGGGAAGGGAGGGGTACGTAATGCAGGGTGAGCCTACGGCCGCAGAGGTTAGCATGATGTTGAAACAGCCTGTGGCATGCCGTGGGTTCTCCCGGGGAAGTTGTTCCTGGATCACGGGACCCTGGCAGTGGTGAGCTGCGCAGGCTCCCGGGAGGGGAGGTGTAGGTAGTGATCTGTGCTTGCACACAGGATTCTTGGTGTCTGCAGCAGCAGCATTAGCGTCTCCTGGAGCTCGTTTAGGCGGTGCTCTGAATCCTCTCTCCTTGTGCACCCCGAAACAATGGCCTCTTGCCTCTTAGGCAATTCCAGACTTTTTCCCAGACTCCCTCCCAGCTAGCTGTGGTGCACTAGCCCCCTTCAGGCTGTGTTCACGCAGTCAACCCCAGTCCTCTCCCTCGGATCTGAACTCCAAAGCTGGAGCCTCAGGTTCCAGCCCCCACCTGTCCCAGCAGGTGAGCAGACAAGTTTCTCAGGCTGGTGAGTGCTGGTCAACACCGATCCTCTGTGTGGGAATCTCTCCACTTTGCCCTCTGCACCCCTGTTGCTGCACTCTCCTCTGTGGCTCCAAAGCTTCCCCCCTGCCCACCCCGTCTTCGCCAGTGAAGGGGCTTCATAGAGTGTGGAAACTTTTTCTCCTTCACAGTTCCCTCCCAGAGGTCCAGGTCCCGTCCCTATTCTTTTGTCTCTGTTTTTTCTTTTTTCTTTTGTCCTACCCAGGTACGTGGGGGTGTTTCTTGACTTGGGAAGTCTAAGGTCTTCTGCCAGCATTCAGTAGGTGTTCTGTAGAAGCTGTTCCACATGTAGATGTATTTTTGATGTATTTGTCGGGAGGAAGATGATCTCCACGTCTTACTCCTCCGTCATCTTGAAGGTCCCTCTCCATAAGTTTGTTTTCTATATATGTGAGTCTATTTCTGTTTCATAAATAAGTTCCTTTGTATTATTTTTTAGATTCCACATGTAAGAAAAATCATATAATATTTGTCTCTCTCTGTATGACTAACTTAGTATGCTAATCTCTAGGTCCATCCATATTGCTGCAAGTGGCATTATTTCATTCTTTGTTTTAATCACTGCTTCTTTATCATAGGAGCCTCTTCTTTTCCTTCTTCTCCTTATTTTCCTCCTCTTCCTTCTCCTTCTCAAATTACTCCTCTTTTTTCTTCTTTGTAAGACTCCAGAATCTCTGAATATATTCATTATACTTATTGAATGTTTTATTTTTCTTAAATCTTAAAGTTTCCTCAGAAGTTACCTTTTCTCTTTGCGGTGTTTGGTACCACCTGTTTGTTTCCCTCAGATGTTTGGTGATTCTTGGTTGTTTGTTTACATAGATGAGGATTTTGCTTACTGCTAGTAGCTGGTTTATATTTCTAGAGCCCCAGTGAGAATTCTATTCTTCTGAGAGTGAAAGCAAATTCTGTTGAGTGTGAGGGACAGGGAAATTCTTTCAGCTGTAGGAGAGGAGAAAGTTTTCCCTGATCCTCCAAGAGTCCCTGGCTGGGTCTAAAAATTAAACTGACAAAGATGGATTAACAAGAGAAAAGCATACAAATTGTTTAGTGTAAGTTTTACATGACATGGGAACCTTCATAAGGAAATGAAGACCTGAAGAAATGGTTGGACCTGAGTGTTTTTATGCCAGGTTTGATGAAGAGTGGAAAGTTATGGTGAATTATGATAAGACAAAGAGTACAGGGTAAGTGCAGTAAACTGAGGGAAACTGAGCAAGTCCTGTTCATTTCGATTCTTCTTGACATCACTCCATCTTAGAGATAAGGGTGTTCCTTCCCTCCAGGTATAGAGAGGGTAGCTCTCACATGAAAGTCTTATGACCTGCTTCAGGGGAGAAGATGGGGGGAAATTCAAAGAGACCTTCCTGCTTTTTCTGTTTTCTCAAACTCCTTCACCTTAAAATATTCAAAATGCCAAGATGCTGTATTTTGGAGTAGTATGTCCTGAGCCCCATCACAGCATAGTCAGTTTTCCTTCAGAGCAGAGGTCACAAACTACCCACTATCGTAACAATTGGGAAATTTCATATGAAATTAATGATTTCAATTTTTTTTAGAAAATATGAAGCTCTAGAAAATCTGGGCCTGTGTTACTGAATGGAAACAACTGGCTTGAACTAAGTTGAGCCTGTCCTTGAGATGTGGCCTGTGCCCCTGTTTGTCACAGTCCCCATCACTCCCTAGTCTACTCCTTTTCTAGACCACTACACCTTTGATTGGGAGCAATTTTAGTGTTCTTTTGGGAAGATCTATTCTTTGGAAGAGATTCTTTTCCCCAAAGAAATTATAGTAATAAAATACTAATCGATTATAATAATTTCACCTATTACTATATAAGGATTTACTATTTGGCAAGCATTATGGAAAGTATTTACTATTATAGTTAATCCTAACAGCTTCCTAGCTGAATAGTTGATTAGTATTTTAATGATACCGTTTTAAAGATGGGAAATAGGAGGCTTAGGATAACACTGTTGAGGAGTAGGAGAGGTAGAATTTGAACCCAGGTCATTTGATACCAACACTTGGGCTGTTAACCACTATACCAAGCTGTCTTTTTATTCAAGATTATTGCTTCCTTTACGTTTTTTTGTATTTGCAATATAGCTTTTTAGAAATTTCACACTGTTCTATCTGTGGTTGACACCTTCCCTAGTTTTCCCAAGCTGAAGTTTGTCTTTGGGGAAGGACCCACTGGAAGTGGAGCTTGATCAGTTATACAAATTGATGTCTCTGTTTCTAATTAAACAATACTTCTTGATGGTGGGGAGTTTGTCTTATGTATCTTTAGATCCTTTGACACTCAGCACAGTGCCTGGCTGGTAATAGACATCCCACACATGCCTAATTTGAAAACAGCTGCCTTTGTTTCTTTCATCTTTTTGAATGACAATGAGAAATGTTTTATAGGATACATATGTTATATACTGTTAAAACAAATGTTTTCAGACCATTTAAATCAAACCATATTTCTTGAAATTTGTTGCAGTTTTTTCCCTTGATATATGCATTTTTTGAGCTTTAATACTTTCATTTAGGCTGTTTGTTCAGTTATATATCCAGTTATCTATATTTCATACATATATTTCAAATATATCATATATATGTCTCCTTTCATTCAATAAAAATGTATTGATCAGGTGCTCTACATAAAGCAATTACTCTTGTTGGCCCTGGAAGAAAGGAGCTCACAAGCTAATAGTAGAGAGAAAACTTTTACAGAAAAAATTATGATAGACATTAAAATATACAAGGAGAGAACAGATAAAGGGCTCTGGAAATTCTGGAGAGAGGGGTAGTGAAAAGGTGCTGAAAACCTAATATTTATTGGATGGATCTCGAAGGATAGGAAGAACTTAAACATGCGGTGGTATCAAGGTTCATTGATTTCTTGTAAAGTAATGCTATTAATATACTTATACATACATATATATAAATATATATTATAAATGTCACAAATATTTATATATCATATATTTTTATATATCTGGGTGATATCCAAATACCTACGTGAATCTTATTTTTAACACTGGTTCTCTATTCAAGGAATTTCCTTTTGAAATGTAAAATGCTATGAGCATCCTTGAAAAGACGGCTTAGTGACTCCTCTTAGGCATTGACTCATTCAGGACTAGAATTGTTTTTTTACGTTTAATGCAGTTAATATCTCAGTATGTTTTCTAAACACCAATATATATATATTTACTTTCAAATCTATTGCTTTCTCCTGTAGCAAAATAGTGATACTGTTTTATTAATTTGAGTCTAAAATTATTGCTTTCTTCATGCTATTAAATCAAACTTCTCCGTGACACATTTTTTCATTTCACTTCCAATACCACATATGTTATGTAGTGGAAGAATTTTTATAAACAAGGGCCTTAAATCACTTCTGAAGTGCACAATTAGAAGCACTGTTAATAGAATTAGGTTGAAGTTTTCCCTCTTGACATTGGTTTACATGGTTTTCAAATATATTTTTTTCCAAAGAGGCATTCTCCAGGATTGTAGTTCATCTCTTTTTTTTTTAATAGCAAGCCCTGTGGCTGCATCATCCCTGTGGTCCATTAATCTCCTATTGCATTACCCTGAAATTGTTTTGGCTATAAGTAATCATAAACTATCAGCTTTGAAAAGCTAACATTTGTTAGCTTCACAGGCATGAAAACACTAGTGATAAGTGAGGTTGTTAAAAAGTCAAATTAAATGTTAATTGATGCAAGGTCACAGAGCAGTAAGGCACTTAAGAGTTTAGATGTGGGCACTACCTTTATCAGACTTGACAAATCATCCTGAAGAGTTTCCATAGATATCTGCCTTTATATTTTCCTCCACCACCATTTTCCAAGTAAGCAAGTTACAATTCAAAAATAGTTAAAATACCACTCTTGCCAAGTGTTTACATAGACTCATAAGAAGCCATAGGCAAGATTCTGATTCTACTATGTACATTTACAATGCTTTATTTTAAGCAGTGAGAGGATCTAAGAAAAGAATCAAAGAACAGACTATCCTAGAAATTTGCATAAGGAGAAAAGAACATACACACTCTTGGGGAATTAAAGAGAAGATTCTTTCTTAATCATCTCATACATTTAAATTACCCAAACTTGCATAAATGCTGAAGTGTGAATTGTTGCCTTAAAAAGAAATAAATCCGATTCCTTTCAGACCATTGCTAATTATTCTTGGCTAATATGATAAAGTTAAAGGCACAGAAAGTCTCTGATACTCCTGGGTTGCCTTCTCCAGAATGCTGACATGAGGCGTGGTTTGCTTCGATTCCCTGGTTGATACACAAAGAAGTAGGATGAAATACTGTGACTAAAATAGTTTTGTTTTCTTGGATCTTGGGTTGCTGGTAGATTACAAAAAAGGGGAAGTGTTCTGGCTGGCTCTAGAGGCATTATACTTTTTGGAAGGGGCTAGTGACAACTAAAATAAAAATGCATGACCTGAGAGCTGTGAGTTGTTTTTTGGAAGTGGCTAGTGACAACTAAAATAAAAATGCATGACCTGAGAGCTGTGAGTTGTTTTATTTGGGTTTTACTGAGGACTATAGCTTAGCAGACAGACTCTCAGATAGCTCTGAGGAACTGCTGTGAAGAGGTGGCAGGGGGAGGTCAGTATACATGTGATTTTGGTGAAAGGGGTACATGTTATCAAGCACACATCTCAACAGAAGGTTGGTGCTAGTCACGAGGAGCAGATGTTTCCATTAATGATTTTAGTGCTTTTCTAGGTGTGAGAAGATGCAAGAAATTGGGTTTATAAAATTTTCTCCTGAAAATATCTAACCATCTGAAAGCCTGCTCTGCCAGTTTTTCCCAGAGCACAGAAAGCCTCATTCCTGATCTCTGCCCAGAACTCTTTTCAGTGTGTGTTGAAGGTCAGCGACTGAAGTGGCTAGTGACTTCACTCTTGTAGAGCCAGATGGCCAGTGACATTCTTTAGTTGGCACTTGCTAATTACAGATGTGTTTTTGCTAAATTTTCTTATTATTAGGACTAGTTCAGAACCTGGTATAGATTTTAGATTCTGCTTAATACCTTTTAATGTGCCAGTTTTCACAAACTATCTACTTAGGAGGTAATGGCAAATGCTATGTTAAAAAAATAAAGGATCTAAGGTTTTTGAACTACATTTCAATGACTGTATCTATTGATTTTTGACTCATTTTGTATATAGAATTTCCTACGGTCACAAACAGAAATTCCTCTCGCATATCCACTTCCAGGGCAGCATGAACAGAATATCCTGACCTGAGACTGACACCTATTTATAGGATTTATGAGAGTTAAGGATTTTCTTAACTGCTTGGAAGATTTTGACAGCTTAGTACTGACTTGTCACTTGAAAACCTTGTTTTCCTGGTAGTGTTTTCTTTCTTCTCCACTGGAAATTTATTTGAATTCATGCTTTCCCCCAAAGTAGAAGAACTTCAGTAAAGCATAGTCTTTGCTGGAAAGAAGTTTGAGAGGCCTCAAGCTACTAAGTAGAAGCAGTTTGTGTTAGAATGTAAGCACTGAGAAATTAAGTTGAATTCAATGGATATTGTTGAGTGTCCACCTTGTGCTTTACTGGGCAGACACAGAAGAAATCTAACACACATTTTCTGCCTTGAAGACTGCAATAGTCTATCTGAAGAGGGAGGGCGAATGAAGGTAGTAGGGGGCCTCTCTGTATACTTGTTCATGTAGGGGGTGTGGTGGAGGGGAGTGTAGGGGGGGAAACTCTGCTTTTGTTCTGTTTACCAAGCCAGGTGTGTGTTTGAGTCTAAATCTGCTCCAAAAGGCAAATAACTAATCTATTAATTAGGGTGGTGTTAGCTGTTGTAACAAACATTTTCCAAAGTTTCAGTGACTTAGAATAAATGTTTATTTCTGGGTTACAAAACGATCCAATTTACATTTCTGGTCTGTAGATGGCTTTCCTCCATATAGTGATTCTGGGACTGAGTCTCCTTGCATCTTGTGATTCTACTATTCTTACCAAATGATTTCCAAGGTCACTGTGGTTGTCCACTTCAAGCCACGTAGGGGAAGAGAGCATGGAGGATCATTGGTAGGAAGTGTATAAGAGCGCAGGAACACGTCAATTCTGCTTATGTTCTATTGGCTAGGACTCAGGGGAATGCCACATCCAACCTCAGGAGAGGATGGAAAACATAACCTGGCTGTGATCTCAGGAAGAAGAAGAAAAGGTCCAGTGAACAGTTGGCTAGGCTCTGCCACATTCTGCTCTTCTGGTTACTTATTAGCTATATCAATGTCTGTAACTCTATGTCTACATCTGCATGTATATCTATATATCTATATATATTGATAGCTGTTTCCCAATCTTCTATTTTAGGAACAGCTATGTCCCAGAGCAATTATCTAAGTTAATTTTGCTTTGGTCTCAATATTGTTTTAACATAGAGGCAAGAAAATATGCCTGGTCTCAGTATTATATAAACAGGGAAAAAAATTATGCCCATACACCTCCCAAAGGAGACAACCTAGTTGTTGATCCAAGTTCAGGATCTCATTGTTATGTAGCATCCTCTTTTATAAATCTAGATGTAGGTCCATGTTTTCTTGTGATCTGTGAGCTAAAAAGCAAAACTAAAACAAACTATTCACCCTTCTCACCTCACACCCATGGTTCCACACAAGTCCCATATACAATGGCAAAGCAGAGACAAAATAACACACTAGAAAGTTCCATTACCCAAATGGAATATTGGGAAAGACACAGTTGTCTCTGGTCCACAACATTAATGCTTTCTAGCGGAAGGCAATGCGAAGACCCTCTATTTGAGCTTTGGAGGATATTTGTTAGATTTTGATTCTGTTCCTTGGAAGGAACTCCCTTGTCCAACATTATCTAGTGCTCTTGTTTCCATTGGACAAAAGATTCTTCCTTGTCTGTTATCCTCCATGGCCACAACAAAAGTAGGAATTGGGGAGTATGCCCTCCTTGGGAGCTGTACAACTTTACAGTCAGTTTGTGCTGGTGCAATTTTATTGTGCTCAAGTGATGTGTTAAGTCTTAAAGAAATCAAAGAATTTTTAAACCTAGCCCAGAGTTTCTTTGGCAATGTATTTGTCTTAGGGATATAGTAGGCTCCTGATCCATTTGTTTTGAGTAGGTTCTGATGCCAGGAATCATTCCCAAAGTTCTTTCCTAGACATAATTCTCTGATCTGTTTTGTTTCTTTTATTTCTTTGCTCTTAAAAATGGAAACCAACATAACTTCTTGTTCCCATGGAATGTATTACTGAGGCCAAGCCCACTTTCCTGTCTCTGTGTTAAAAATATTGAGATCAAGCAAAAAACAGTTAGGTGCTTTCTCCAGGATGTTCGTGCTCCTGAGAGATATACTGTAAAACAACTAAATCAGCCATATTTCACAGCTTACTCATCAAGGCCCTTACCTTGCTGTGCCCAGCAGTCCAAAGCTATGAAAATCTCAAAATGAATTTTATTTAACAAACAACTAGAATGAATTTTATTTTTTAAAATTTTAAATTGAAGTATAGTTGATTTATAATGTTGTGTTAATTTCTGCTGTACAGCAAAGTGATTCAGTTATACTTATGTATACATTCATTTTTTAATATTCTTTTCCATATGGTTTATTACTGGATATTGAATATAGTTTCCTGTGCTAAAGAGTAGGACCTTTTGTCTCTCCATAAAATGAATTTTAATTATATATTGGCCATTGTTTATTCTCAGGATTGGTTGGAGGTTTTCCAGCCAGACAGCTGAGCTATGGTGGTGGTGAAATAACTGCTTGATTTTCATTTGCTATCTCTCCAGTGATGGAGCACCCATTTTGCTAGAGATCTCATTTAAGAGATTTTCAAGGCCTTGTTACTTATTGAAAAACTTCATGGTCTCTAAAGCAAAACCCTCAATCTTTGAGAAAGAAGGAAAGCACAAGTGGAATTCTAAAATGAAACATTTCAAAGTTCTAAGAACTTTGAACTTCCATGGTCTAAAGTATTTCAACCGATCTTAATGATATTGTGATGCACTTCTTTTCACATTCATTGACTTTTTTGTTATGGGTTAGAAACAAGCTGTTTCATGAATTTAGGAATATTACCTTTAATCCTAGTCTCTGCCCTGTTGTAAGCAGACATAACCAAATACTGCATAGTATTTATGCAGTGAATTCAGGCTTATCATCACCAGGTACAGCAGATTTTCCTCAACACCCTCCCAAGCAAACTTTGCTTAACTTAAAATTGGAGATTTGGTTTTCTGGAAAAGATGTCAAAGATAGGTAGTCCTGGAATTCTTATGGAATAGACATTATCAACCACCTGTTAACCATTATCACATTAGTAAATCTTTGAAGGGTTGATCCTTGATTTATATCTACCAGTTTAAGAGATATAAACCATCTGCAGCTCATTGGAAGATTCCTAGCCAAAGGCTTTAAGATGATAATTCTTAGGTATCCTCCAGAAGCAGATACTTTTTTAGAAGAGAGAGATATTTGGATCAAGCTGACAACTATCAAAACATAAAGTAGACTGCTTCTACCCAAGACCCACAGAACAAGATTCAGCTGACTAGAGCCACAGGTTATCATAATTTAATCTGCATGCGCTTGTTCTTTATTTTCTCCAGCTATTTTATATATTCTATGCTGCTTTAAGTTTCAGGATTTGCTGACATTCACTTGTTATCCTTTAACTATGGTGCCAATGAAGTCCATATCATAAATACTGTTCTTTGTATCACTAGCAACTCCTTGGTATGTGTTCAGTGGCTGGCTATAATTTTCTTGTGGTTTGGCTAAAATATAAATCAGACCAACTTAATACTATTAATACCAGTTCTTTCTAATAAATTAGCCAGTATATTGGTTGATTGAACACACCTTCTAAGCAACTTCTTAGATTGTAAACAATGCAACCAGCCAGACAGCCAAAAGTAAAAGCTCTTAGATATCACATCTAGGATAGGAGGGTTCTATCTTTGTTAAAACAACATCTAGGAGTTTCTTAAAGTTCAAAACTTTCACAGAAATAGAGTTTAGAATATGACTATATAACAAAACTTTCACAGAAGTAGAGTTTGGAATATGACTAAGAAAAATACAGTATACTAGGGAAAGCCACGTACTATGGATGGAGTTTTTTCCCACCCCAAATTCATATGTTGAAGTCTTAACTCCCAATGTGTTGGTACTTGGAGATGGTGGTCTTTGGGAGCCAATTAGGTTTGGATGAAGTCATGAGGGTGGGGCTCTTGTAGTGGAATTAGTGCCATGATAAGAAGAGACATAAGAGTGTTTCTCTCTTTCTCTGTCATTCTTTGTGACATGTGAGGACATAAGAATTATCTGGCTATCTGAAAGCCAGGAAGAGAGCTTTCATCAGAACCCAACAATGCTGGCACCCTGATATCAGACTTCCAGTCTCCTGAACTGTGAGAAAAATAAATTTCTGTTGTTTAAGCCACCTAGTCTATGGTGTTTTGTTATGGCATCCCAAGAAGACTAAGACACCACTTCATTTTAACAGACCTGCAAGAAGGTTTACTTCTTAAGCTTAACCTCATGCTGTTTTACTATAGCTCTAATGGATGATCTACCTAATTTAAATCTCACGGTCTGACTCCAATCCACTCTTAATGAGTAGCACTAGAAGTTACAGAATAATTAGGCAACCCACAAGGGTATTTTGGCTCAAAAGAATGCTGGGTAACTCCCAACAAATGGTATTGGATTTGTGCATGAAAAGTTTATTGGTTACTACCTGCAAAACTGGACGAGGGTCTGATTATCTTAGTAGCTGTTGCCTATATTCAGGATAGTACCTGATATCACTATGGACCTGTTTTGATATGCCATTTTTCCTCTCTTAAAAAAAAAAAAAAGAAAAAGAAAAAAACCAAAAAGAAGTCTTTATGTAAATTAGTTAAAAAAGAAGATAAACCAAGTCTCAATTTGCGACTCCAAAATTTAACTCCTAAAAGGGAATTTTAGGTGTCTTTCTTCTGTCCTCAAGTCTCCTCATTTCTTGCTTTACAATGCATGGGGGTGGGGGCATGTCCTACATGTGATAGCTCACAGATTGACAGGAGAGCATTACAGTGCCACTAAGGCTATAGATGTCCTTGTCTAAGAAGTTTGTGAGACCAGATTGGTGTAGATTCTGAACAGAGCTGCCCTAGATATTTATCATTCTCTTTAACCTTAGAGGCTTTTCTGGAATTTTTATTATTTTTAAAACATCTGGGAACAAATAACTAAATTATGTACTACAGGCTCTTCACATTGGTAGTTAGATCTATTCTCTTGCTTTAATTTAGGCACTCTTTACTCTTGACTTAGAAGTGGATTATAAACTCTGATCATAATCCTTTTCTTAATATTTGCCTGTGTCCTAGTGCTCAAGTGTGTTATCTCCATAGTCTTAAATGCTGATATATATAGCCATTTTTTTCTGTCAAATGATCCAATAAATCATCATCCAACAAGGATACTTAATACATGACCATGACCCATCAAATAGCAATGTGCATTTGGATTGATCATGATTCCGGATGACAATCTACCCTCTGGAATAGACTGGCTGGAGAATGACCAAAAGTAGGAACTGATAACTGACACCAACATAATATCTTGTCTCTATGTTAAACAATTACTTAAACCATTCTTTCCTCTGCCTGAGAATATATAGCCCTGTCCTCATTTAAATATTACTGAGACCAAGCACAAGTTAGTTACTTGTTCCAGAAAATACTTTCCTGGAATATAAGACTATAAAGCAACTAACACGCTCATTAAGAACAACAGCTTGTTTATCAAGGCTGCTTCAAGGCCATTGCTCCACTGTGCCCACAAATCCAAAGCTAGTATGTCATAATCTGCCCATTCTGAACCTGACCCCTGCCTTTCAACACCTACCTTACGTTTACTCAAACAAGGCCCTAAAACTTTTTGGTAATTTCCTAACTCCCAGCTTTTGAGATACCACTAAGACTGTCAAGGTGGTTTTCTTCCTTATTGCAATAAATTTAATAAACTCATCGTTGCTTAATCAATATATTTTCCTGGTGGTGTCTGAGAGAGGGCTTCAATACATCTTGCTTCTATTTCTCACTTTAATGGGACTATTTTTATGGCATCTGAAACACAGTAGGCTTGTATGTGAAGGAAATACTCGCAATCTGATTTGCTTAAGGGTGAGACGCTTTGCTTAACTGAACAATCAATTAGATTTTGTCCTTCAATGTCATTTTCAGTCTTTTATTCCTATGGTTGAGATGTAAAAGCAGTTGAGTTTTCTAATTTTCCAACCCTTAAGACCTTGCATTTCTGGATTATCTATCCCTCTTCATTTTTCCTTTAAACCCATTAATTTTTTCCTTAGCACATGCAGCTATAATAAAAATATCATAGACTGGGTGGCATAAACAAGAAACTTTTATTTCTCATAGTTCTGGAGGCTGGGAAATCCAAGATCAGTATACCAGCATGGTTGGGTTCTGGTGATAACTCTCTTCCTGATTTGCAGGTGGCCGTCTTCTCTATGTGTCCTCACATGGCAGACGGAGAGAGTTCTGGTCTCTTACTCTTCTTTTAAGGGTACTAACCCTATTATGTGGGTTCTACCTTCATAGCCTCATCTAACCTAACCACCTACCAAAGGCCCCACCTCCTAATACCACCACACTGAGGGGTTAGGCCTTCAACACACGACGTTTTGGGAGACACAAACATGCAGACCATAAAATTTTGTAAGGAAGCAGAAAGGAAAAGTAATGCACACTCTAACTTTTTGCAACCACTTTCCTCGGAGATAAAGGCTCAGTAGTCATATTGTTTGCACTCCAGATTATCTCTGCTAACTAGTTTGCCGTTGTGTAACATAAATCTCTATCTTTTCAACCTCTAATACCAATTCCTTTACCAAGTATTGCCTGACCATTAGTAACCCCACTTCTGATTTTGATTTCTATATTAATTTGGGTAATGCCAAAGGTTGACATAGGATAACCAAATACCCATGAATTAACATAGCAGATTTATATTACACTCATGTAACAGTCCAAAGCAGGTATTCCTGGTTAGGGAGCACCTTTGTCTACAAGGTGAATCCATAATTGTGGCTCCATAATCTTCAATTCCTTCCTCTCAAGATTGATATGATTGTCTGACTCAAGTTAGGGGAATGTGGAAAGAACATAGAGAATTGCATGTAGGAGGTTTTTTATGGGTTAGGCTAGAATGGCACACATCACTTCCACTCACATTTAATTGGCTGTAACTCAATCATATGGACAAACCTGACTGCAAGGAAGCCTGGAAAATGTGGTAGAGCTGTAAGCCTAGCAAGAAAAGGAAATGAGCTTGATAAAAAGCTAGCCAGTCTCTGCCACAGTTGTGTTTTTTAAAGCACACAGCTTGACACATAGGGAAACAGACTCCTCGAGACAGTGTCAGGCAGTAGGTGATGGTGCCAGAAATAGAGATGCAAGAGCTCAGCCTGTAATGTGGCTGGGGAAATGGTTTGCAAGAGACATCATTATGATATTATGATATGGATCAGGAAAGACATCAAATATAATAGGGATGAGTAGAATGTACAAGGTTGATGAAATTGTGGATAAATATATTCCTGTTGGAGGCAGAAATGATTATGACATGTTTGAGGGGCTGTGAGAGGACTTGCTTGACTATGTAGATTTCTTTCAGATATTAAGAAAATTTAAACATGGCTGGATATGTTGGAATGGAGCTGAGGTCCTTCAATATTGCTCACATTAAAAAGTCATAATCTAGAGTCATTTAAATCTTATTGACCATTTAGAATCACTGACTACTTATAATTTTAATCTCTTTAGGCCTGCTGTATGTATTTCAGCATTTGTTGTTTTCCTTTAGGTAGAAGAGAGTTTGTGTGAAGAAAAGATACACAGACTCTGAAAAGGGGATGGATTGAGAATGGCCTATTATACATTCATTATGTTCCTTCAATGTCAGCAGGAGTTTTCTGGGTCACTGGTAGTTGTGTGCATAATGGCTGGAAGATTGAGTCCTAATTACTAAGACTAGCATTGCAGAGGCACCACTCAGTACGACTTTGTTGGAATATAATATCTTTGTCTGAGATGATTAGACATTACAGATAGGTCATTTAAAAATGCACAGGTAAAACTCTAATTTTCTCTGTCCAATCAACGTAATTCTAATAGATAATGTGCCTGATTTTTTTAAAATAAGAAATTGATAATACAATCTTTCAAAAGATATAGTCTATATAAAATGAGAAAAGAGTCTATTCATAATGTCCTAATGTTCTCAAAGGACTTCATCATAATAAAAGTTAATTTTATATTTTTGTTTCCCAATAACCTAAAATATGCTTCAAAGAAACAGTGAGCTGTTTAGGAAGGGTGAGGAGGACAGAAATGAGGGGATCCAGTCTTACATATCCCTAGTGATTGTTTTTCCTTACTTAGGGTGACCTATGTTCTTTGTGGGGAAGAATAATCATAACTTCTTAATTTAACCTTTTCTAAAGTTGTTGACAGTAAACTCAAATTCAAAAAGGATTTAGCTGTGTTGTTATAAAACTGTAATAATGGTGTTCTCATCTTTGGTTACTGAAAGACGGTGTGGAGTGGAACCTTTCAATGATTGTATGATTTATATGTGAAATATATATTGCACATAATGGAAAATCTTAATTCCACATAATTTTAGCTAAATAGTATGCTGAGAAAAATACCTTATGAACTTGAAAAGAATATCTGAATTCTTTCTCTTTCTTCTGTTAGTGTTATTATTAATAAGTAGAATAACCATATAATTTATTAACTGGATTGGGACACTTTTGAGAATGAAAATTTAGCACCATTAATAATCACTCTGGAAACATAGATATTAACTAGGACCTATGGTACCTATTGAAAATCTACATGTGTAAATGAAACTGGCAAGAAAGATGAAAAATCGGGCCTTGGTTTAAGTTGTCATTTACCAAAAACTTGTATGTGGCAGAGTCTCTACTAAGCATCGTATGTGCATTACCTCATTTAATTCAAATCCGCACATGAGGGAGTTATTGTTATAGCCATATTCTAGATGAGGAAAATAGAGGTTAACTAACCCTTACAGAGGTTACTAACTTCTTTAAGATTCCATATCTGGTAGGTGGCAAAGGCTGATTTTTAAGCTTTATGTATTTATATAAATCATGGACAATAACACTATAGGCAGTTTGACAGTAATGACATAAATAACCCACAGTTTTATTATAGATCTAATATCACTATTAGAATCTTAAAATTTTATTTCTGACTTGTATTAATGTGTGCTATTTTTCTCAAAGAAATTAAGAAATTATTACCAGAGTAATAACACATATGATAAAACAAAAGAATTTAAACAGTACAGAAAAGCACAAAATGAAAAGCAAAAGGCACTATTTCTACACACACTTCATACCCCAAGCTTCATATTCCATAGTAATAAGTTTTAATAATTTTAGTTTTTGCTGCTTCTAGAGGTTATCTCAATAACTCTAAAATAATATGCTCATTCCCCTTTTGTGATTAATCATCTTTACACAGCATCTTATGAATCCCTGTTATGAAAGGCAAAGTATTAGTTTCCTATTTTCTTCTTATTCTCCTCTCAGGTTATAACTATATTATTTTAATTATTTTATTGATTATTTGCATAACTTCTTATAATAAATATATACTTTCTGATTGTAAAAATGATATACGCTCATGGCAAAGTTGAAAAAGCAGGAAATCCCATCCTCAATGTCAGACACTACATTAATATTTTGCAGGCCATATTTCAAGAATGACATATTTCATGTCATTCTTTGTCAGTACATTAACATAACATACTCACATTCAAAACACCTATATGCTTATTTTTACATAATTAAGATTACATGGAGCCCTAGGTTGGGTTTCCCAGGAAAGAGACTATGAAAAAGAGGTTTGTGTTCTGGAAAGTAATTGGACACAGTATGAAGGAGCAAGGAAAGCAAGATGGTGCAGTGGGAGAAATTGAACTGGGATGCAATCACTACAAAAATCTCAACCAATTCAATGGGGAATTCAGGAGTCCTCTGTTATACCATTAAAATAAGAGGGTTAGGCTTCCCTCAGGGAAGGACTATGACCCTGTAAAAGGAAACACTGATTTTACTACTACTCTCACCATTTCTGGCAACCAGTGCCTGTTTTTTTCCCACACTAAGCAATTCTCCAATTCTTGGTGCACACTGACTGAGTGTCCTACAATTCAACTCATCCTGACAAAAACTATACTATACGGAGTTAGTGCAGATCTCAAAGGTTAAGAGCACAATCCCACAAGACTACTCCCCATTTCTGACTGACCATCTATAAATCAACGGTTCTCATGATGTCCTTTTGTTGGATAATTTTCTAGAATGGCTCTCAGAACTTAGGAAAGCACTTTACTTACTATTACCCATTTATTATAGAAACTATAACTCAAGAACAGCCAAATGGAAGAGAGGCATAGGGTAAGGGATGGGGAAGGGGCACAGAGTTGCCATGCCTTCTCTGGGCACATTACCCTACCAGCTCCTCCATGTATTAACCAACCTGGAAGCTCTCCAAATCCATTTGGTTATGGTTTTTTCTGGAGGTTCATTATATAAGTGTGATTGACTAAATCATTGGTCACTGATGATTAAACCCAATCTCCAACCCCCTCTCCTTCCTGTGGGTTGGAGAGTGGGGCTAAAACTTCCAAGCTTCTAATCATGGCTTGGTCTTTCTGGTGACCAACATCCATCCTGAAGCTAACCAGGAGCCCACCAAGAGTCACCTCATTAAGACAAGGGACACTTCTATCACTCAGGAAATTTCAAGGGTTTTAGGAGCTCTGTGCCAGGAACCAGGGACAAAGGACAAATATACAGTGGTTTTGATGTCACAATATCACACCTTGGGTGAGGCATTTCCCTTCTGCCAAAGGCAATTCCTGGAAAAATGATTAGCCATGAGGTGTCAGCAGCCATGATTCCTGGCATCTTGGGGAATGAGTGAGGTGGTGTTATACCATAGCCTCTACCACAGTCATACAAGTCATTTAAAAAATCATGGGCAACTTTCAAAATTATACACAATTATTATATTAAAATTACATCAATTTCTGGTTTACTTCCCCCTCCATTCTCTCCTATATTTCCTCCTGGTGACCAAAGTTAACTATCTAGTACATATTCTTTCTTATCTTTATGCTTGCTCACATACTTATATATGAACACAAATGCTCCCAACTTTTTTGGGGGGTGTGAGAGGTTCATAATTCATTTTGTATAAGTGGGATAATATTAAATAAACTTTTCTGCACACTGCTTTTTGCACTTAAGCATACTTCCTGGGAATCCCTCCAAAGTAAATGATACAGTGTCAGCTCATTCTTTTAAATGACTGTTATTCCATGATGCGTTGGTAATTTACCTCTTATCTCTCTCTCATCTCCAAGCTTACCCTTCTGTATTTAGCTCTGTGATTCTGGTGACTCTGTAAACAACAACTTCCAGAATGTTGGAGTGCTGGAGGGCTCAATTCTTATATCTCTCCTTTACATTTATTATATAGGTGATTACATCCATACTAATGTATAGAGCTCCAGCTCAGGTCTTACCCATAAACTCCAGACCTGTAGGTATTACAACTGCCAACTTGACAATTCCACGTTGGGTGTCCAATATGAATCTCAAAGATAACATGTCCACACTGAGCTCCTGATATAGTCTAGGATATTCTCCTTTTGTCAAACCTATTCATTCTGTAGTTTTCCCTGTTTCAGTTAAGGGAATTCCTTTTTTTCCAGCTTTAAATTATTATGAACATAAGGCAATACGTTACTAATACTTCAATGTGCCTTCCTGATTAATATACAGAATAAGAAATTTTTTTTTATTCAGACAGAAACTCACAAAAATTATAATCATCCTCATCATTTCACTCAGTCCCATGTAATTAATTTTTCATCTTGATCTTTTGTTAGCACTTTTATGAGTCCATCAGTTTTCCATTAGAGTTCTGAAAATGCTTATTCATTCAGTTCAGCAGGATAGTCAGTTACCAGAAACCTGTACTTGTCAGAGTCTTTTCCATGAATTCCTTGAAGATGAAGCCCTTTTATAGGAACACTTTTGCAAAAGCATCAGAGTACACCCAGAACTGTCTGTAAATGACAAGAGACTTAAAAATGACCACGGTTAAAGATTTGATGAAAGTTCATAATAATGCAAATGACAAGGAAATTTAGTTATTTCTGAGATATACATTTTAAAGTAATAACTAGAATTATGACTTATAACATTATACCAGAACATATAAGATTTTTAGGAATTTCATGTAATGTCTGAAACATTTATATTAACATATTTCCATACAAATAACACAAAGAAAGTTTAGTATTAGTTTTTTTTTTAATTTTTGAATTTTATTTAATTTTTTTTTATACAGCAGGTACTTATTAGTCATCAATTTTATACACATTAGTGTATACATGTCAATCCCAATCACCCAATTCATCACACCACCATACCCAACCCCTCATGGCTTTCCTCCCTTGGTGTCCATACGTTTGTTCTCTACATCTGTGTCTCAACTTCTCCCCTGCAAACCGGTTCATCTGTACCATTTTTCTAGGCTCCACATACATGTGTTAATATATGATATTTGTTTTTCTCTTTCTGACTTACTTCATTCTGTATGACAGTCTCTAGATCTATTCACGTTTCAACAAATGACTCAGTTTCCTTCCTTTTTATGGCTGAGTAATATTCCATTGTATATATGTACCACAGCTTCTTTATCCATTCATCTGTTGATGGGCATTTAGGTTGCTTTCATGACCAGCTATTGTAAATAGTGCTGCAATGAACATTGGGGTGCATGTGCATTTTTGAATTATGGTTTTCTCTGGGTATATGCCCAGTACTGGGATTGCTAGATCATATGGTAATTCTATTTTTAGTTTTTTAAGGAACCCCCATACTGTTCTCCATAGTGGCTGTATCAATTTACATTCCCACCAACAGTGCAAGAGGGTTCCCTTTTCTCCACACCCTCTCCCATATTTGTTGTTTGTAGATTTTCTGATGATGCCCATTCTAACCAGTGTGAGGTGATACCTCATTGTAGTTTTGACTTGCATTTCTCTAATAATTAGTGATGTTGAGCAGCTTTTCATGTGCTTCTTGGCCATCTGTATGTCTTCTTTGGAGAAATGTCTATTTAGGTCTTCTGCCCATTTTTGGATTGGGTTGTTTCATTAATATTGAGCTGCATGAGCTGTTTATATATTTTGGAGATTAATCCTTTCTCCGTTGATTTGTTTGCAAATATTTTCTCCCATTCAGAGTGTTGTCTTTTCATCTTGTTTATGGTTTCCTTTGCTGTGCAAAAGCTTTGAAGTTTCATTAGGTCCCATTTGTTTATTTTTGTTTTTATTTCCATTACTCTAAGAGGTGGGTCAAAAAAGATCTTGCTGTGATTTATGTCAAAGAGTGTTCTTCCTATGTTTTCCTCTAAAATTTTATAGTGTCTGGTATTACATTTAGGTCTTGAATCTATTTTGAGTTTATTTTGTGTATGGTGTTAGGGAGTGTTCTAATTTCATTCTTTTACATGTAGCTGTCCAGTTTTCCCAGCACCACTTATTGAAGAGACTGTCTTTTCTCCATTGTATATCCTTGCCTCCTTTGTCATAGATTAGTTGACCATAGGTGCGTGGGTTTATCTCTGGGCTTTCTATCTTGTTCCATTGATCTATGTTACTGTTTTTGTGCCAGTACCATATGGTCTTGATTAGCTTTGTAGTATAGTCTGAAGTCAGGGAGTCTGATTCCTCCAGCTCCATTTTTCTCCCTCAATACTGCCTTGGCTATTCGTGGTCTTTTGTGTCTCCATACAAATTTTAAGATTTTTTGTTCTAGTTTCGTAAAAAATTCCATTGGTAATTTGATAGGGATTGCATTGAATCTGTAGGTTGCTGTGAGTAATATAGTCATTTTCACAATATTGATTCTTTCAATCCAAGAACATGGTATATCTCTCCATCTGTTGGTATCATCTTTAATTTCTTTCATCAGTGTCTTATAGTTTTCTGCATACAGGTCTTTTGTCTCCCTAGGTAGGTTTATTCCTAGGTATTTTATTCTTTTTGTTGCAGTGGTAAATGGGAGTGTTTTCTTAATTTCTCTTTCAGATTTTTCATCATTAGTGTATAGGAATGCAAGAGATTTCTGTGCATTAATTTTGTATCCTGCAACTTTACCAAATTCATTGATTAGCTCTAGTAGTTTTCTGGTGGAATTTTTAGGATTCTCTATTTATAGTATCATGTCATCTGCAAACAGTGATAGTTTTACTTCTTTTCAAATTTGTATTCCTTTTATTTCTTTCTCTTCTCTGATTGCTGTGGCCAGGACTTCCAAAACTCTGTTGAATAATAGTGTTGAGAGTGGACATCCTTGTCTCGTTCCTGATCTTAGAGGAAATGCTTTCAGGTTGTCAACATTGAAAATGATGTTTGCTGTGGGTTTGTCATATATGGCCTTTATTATGTTGAGGTAGGTTCCTTCTATGCCAACTTTCTGGAGAATTTTTATCATAAATGGGTGTTGTATTTTGTCAAAAGTTTTTCTGCATGTATTGAGATGATCATATGGTTTTTATTCTCCAATTTATTAATATGGTGTATCACATTGATTGATTTGTGTATATTGAAGAATTCTTGCATCCCTGGGATAAATCTCACTTGATTGTGGTGTATGATCCTTTTAATGTGTTGCTGGATTTGGTTTGCTAGTATTTTGTTGAGGATTTTTGCATCTATATTCATCAGTGATATTAGTCTGTAATTTTCTTTTTTTGTAGTATCTTTGTCTGGTTTTGGTATCAGGGTGATGGTGACCTCATAGAATGAGTTTGGGAGTGTTCCTTCCTCTGCAATTTTTTGGAAGAGTTTGAGAAGGATGGGTGTTAGCTCGTCTCTACATGTTTGATAGAATTCACCTGTGAAGCCATCTGGTCCTGGACTTTTGTTTGTTGGAAGATTTTTAATCACAGTTTCAATTTCATTCCTTGTGATTGGTCTGTTCATATTTTCTATTTCTTCCTGGTTCAGTCTTGGAAGGTTATAACTTTCTAACAATTTGTCCGTTTCATGCAGGTTGCCCATTTTATTGGCGTAGAGTTGCTTGTAGTAGTCTCTTAGGATGCTTTGTATTTCTGTGGTGTCTGTTATAACTTCTCCTTTTTCATTTCTAATTGTATTGACTTGAGTCCTCTTCCTCATTTTCTTGATGAGTCTTGCTAATGGTTTATCAATTTTGTTTATCTTCCCAAAGAACCAACTTTTTGTTTTATTGATCTTTGCTATTGTTTTCTTTGTTTCTATTTCATTTATTTCTGTTCTGATCTTTATGATTTCTCTCCTTCTTCTAACTTTGGGTTTTGTTTGTTCTTCTTTCTCTAGTTCCTTTAGGTGTAAGGTTAGATTGTTTATTTGAGATTTTTCTTGTTTCTTGGGGTAAGCTTGTATAGCTATAAACTTCCCTCTTAGAACTGCTTTTGCTGCATCCCATAGGTTTTGGATCGTCATGTTTTCATTGTCATTTGTCTCTAGGTGTTTTTTGATTTCCTCTTTGATTTCTTCAGTGATCTCTTGGTTATTTAGTAACGTATTGTTTAGCCTCCATGTGTTTGTCCCTGTAATTGATTTCTAATCTCATAGCGTTGTGGTCAGAAAAGATGCTTGATATAATTTCAATTTTCTTAAATTTACTGAGGCTTGATTTGTGACCCAAGATATGATCTATCCTGGAGAATGTTCTGTGCGCATTTGAGAAGAAAGTGTAATCTGCTCTTTTTCAATGGAATATCCTATAAATATCAATTAAATCTCTCTGGTCTATTGTGTCATTTAAAGCTTCTGTTTCCTTATTTATTTTCATTTTGGGTGATCTGTCCATTGGTGTAAGTGAGGTGTTAAAGTCCCCCACTATTATTGTGTCGATTTCTTCTTTTAGAGCTGTTAGCAGTTGCCTTATGTTTTGAGCTGCTCCTATGATGGGTACATATATATTTATAATTCTTATATCTTCTTCTTGGATTCATCCCTTGATCATTATGTAATGTCCTTCCTTGTCTCTTATAACATTCTTTATTTTAAAGTCTGTTTTATCTGATATGAGTATTGCTACTCCAGCTTTCTTTTGATTTCCATTTGCATGGAATGTCTTTTTCCATCCCCTCACTTTCAGTCTGTATTTGTCCCTAATTGTGAAGTTGTTCTGTTGTGGACAGCATATATATGGGTCTTGTTTTTGTACCCATTCAGAAAGCCTGTGTCTTTTGGTTGGAGCATTTAATCCATTCACGTTTAAGGTGATTATCGATATGTATGTTCCTATGCCCATTTTCTTAATTGTTTTGGGTTTGTTTTTGTAGTTCCTTTTCTTCTCTTGTGTTTCCCACTTAGCGAAGTTCCTTTAGCATTTGTTGTAGAGCTGGTTTGGTGGTGCTGAATTCTCTTAGCTTTTGCTTGTCTGTAAAGCTTTTGATTTCTCCATTGAGAGAATAAGAAATTTTCATATTGCCTTTTGAGATCTCTCTTCTGTGATTTTTATACTCAGATCTGTTGCCCACTGTTCTGTTGATTCCTTTGCCATTTTCTTAGTCGTTTGTAATAGTTCTTTACATAATAAGGGTATTATTTCTTGACCTTTATTAAGCATAATAATGATTTTTTGAAAACATTTTTATCACTGAATTGAAATGTTAATATTGCCATATATTGAATATATATTTATATATGTACATGTACACACACATGCACACCATATACACACACCTATACACACACGTACATACTAGTATTTGGCATCTATTCCTGGGCTTTTTCTTTTGTTTCCTTGAACTATTTGGCTGTTACTATGCCAGTATTATACTGCTTTGGTTTGAATGGCGTAGATGTTAAGTATCATTTCCCCTGGTCCACTTGCTACCCCCACTAGCCTTCTTTTTCTAGTTTCTTGTCTTTTCTCTGACAGTCTTCTACATATGTTAATATCATTGACTCTAATTCAAATAATAGTTCACAAGATTATATTTGGAATTGTATTCTATTTACTTATTAATTTAGAGGAATTGATATTTTTATATCAGATATTACCATTCAAAAATATTGTTTTTTAATTTTTTGAGTTTTTTTATAACTTTGAATTAAATTTCTAGTTTTCTTTATATAAATTCTGTCCCTTAATTATTAAATATATTCCTAGGTATCGTATAATGGTATAAAGAACGGAATACTTTTTCCATTTACACACCTAAATATTAAGGTGGTGGAAGCAGAAAGCTAAGTATTTACATGTCTTTAAATTGAAGCATACAGAGTTATATCATGAGCAAAAAAATTCTATTTTTCCTAAGATAGATATCAATTGTTTAATTTTTTAAATTGCATTTATTGCTAGAATCTCAGAAGCGATGCTGAATTAGTATGGTGATAGAGGGCATTCCTGCTTGTTTGTGATTATAATGAAACTGTCTTACCACTTACAGTGAAGTTTGCAGTTGTATTTGGTAAATCCCCTCTAAGTAATTTCTTTCTATTACTATTTGGCTTACATTTAATTAGCTGATTAAGTTCCTCAAATGCCATTTTAGCATCTGATAATAAAATAATTTGATTTTTTTCTTCTTTAATTTGAAAGATAATAAATTATGTTGATGGATTTCCTCATTTTGAACCATTCATTCATTTCTGGAGCAAACCATAACTTGACTCTGTGTTTGGAGTTCTGTAGAGTTCCGTGGGAGAAGACAATTCTTGCATCTCATCCTCTGTGTTGTATCTTTCTCTGCTCTCTTTTCTCCAACATAAGCACTCTCCCTACCTTATTCTTAACTTAGAGTATTTCCAAGGTGTGCTTCTGGAGTCATGCTAAGTTCATCTGTTTAAGTCTCTTTTTCCTTTATCATTTCTTATTAGGGCTGTAATTCTTATTGGGCTTAGGTATGTAGGGGATGCAGACTTAGGGATATAAGAGAGGTACATACATGTGCTCTTTCTGCCTTTTTTTTTTTTTTTGCTATAGAGACCAATTTATTATTGACATGTAGTTGATTTACAATGTTTCATGTGTAGAGCAAAGTGATTCAGCTATACATACATACATACATATATATTCCTTTTCAGATTCTTTTTTATTATCAGTTATTATAAGATATTGAATATAGTTCCCTGTGCTATACTGTAGGGCCTTGTTGTTTATCTATTTTATATGTAGTAGTGTGCATCTCTTAACCCCTCTTTCTGCCATCTTGAATCAAAATTGTGAAGCTATATTCGACTCCAGCTCCTTCTTAGTCTGAAACATATGCCCTAAGCTTTTACACTATGCTGCCTATATAACATTAAGAATTAGAGTGCTTACAGTAATAATTGCATGTATATGGGGATCAAGATTGAAAACTGTGTTGTGTTTACTGTGGAATGTCAAAAGAGTGGGAATATACATTTTAAAAAAGACGTAGCAGAGAGAATCTGGAATTGACCACCATCACTGTAGTAGCGATTGGTGTCATATTGGGCATGGCAGGTGAGACTTAAGTATGTATCATCTAAACATCAGGAGACCTGGATCTTTTGTAATACATCTCCCATACATTTCTTTAGTCTGAGAGTCAATTTTGTACCTTTGTTGATAAAGGCCAAATGATTTATGCAAGAACAGAATGGATGTGCTAATTCCAAACTTTTGAGTTTGTGTTTGTGAGCATGAGTGTGTGTATGTATTTAACAAAATAAGTGAAAAAGGCCTTGTGAAATTGCTGGTATTGGTATAATAGAAATTTAAAAAAATTTTTTGTATATATACAATATGTAAGGATAAAATTAAGACCTGTCAAAGTCATTTCTTTCTTCATTTAGCTTTTGTACATCTGTAAAGAAAAGAGCTGAGCTGAAACATACAGAACAGTTATCATGGCATATGTACATAGTCATTCATGCTGCTGGTGAGTTCTAACTAGCAGTTTAGGATGTCAACAGCTAAGACGTTATTGTAGATGCTCCTTGAAACGTTAACTGTGATGTCTATTGGAAAAGATTGAGGAAAATTAATTAGTTAAAGTTAATAAAAATAAAACTGGGTAAATTTTAAGTGTAAATGGGGACTGGAGTTTAGGTTAATGCTTGAGGTTGAAGTGAATGCGTTAAGTATTTAGACTATATATATTATAATTTCATACTAATTGGAATTAACTTTTGTCTTCTATCTAGAAGCAATCTTTTAATCCCAGTTACAGTAATTTTGATTAATATTTTGTTAGTATATGTTAACAACACCTAAAACATTCTTATAATTTACATGAGATTTTGCAGCTATGAATTATTGCTCTCTAGAACTATATATATTTTCAACATTTTGTTATAGGATAGTACCTCATAAAGATCTGTATCACACTAGTTTTTTTTAATTTTTATTTTGGTATAGTTGATTTACAATGTTGTGCTAGTATCACACTAGTTTTTAACTTTAATAGTTTGTCTTGACCTTTTCCACATGGGTTAGTCATGTAAGTTGTTTCATTTCACACAGGCCTAGTCAGCTGCTCTCCATAGAGTTGTGAGTCTTACTCCTTTGTATGTGTATCTTGACTTTTGATATAAGTTAATATCTCATAAAAATCCACAGGTTTAACTTAATTTAATTTTATTTAAGAGTGTTAGAGTGTTGTATCTTTGTATTGATTTGTAGGGCTGCCATAACAAAATACCACCAAGAAGGTGGCTTAAGCAACAGAAGTTTATTTTCTCACAATTATGGAGGCTATAAGTCAGAGGTCAAGGTGTCAAAAGTTTTGGTTTCTTTGGAGGCCTCTATCCTTGGCTTGTAAATGGCCACCTTCTCTCTGTGTTTTCACGTGGTCCTCCATCTGTGCATGTCTATGTCTCAACTGTGTCTACTTATAAGGATACCAGTCATATTGGATTAGGGCCCATCCTAATAACCTCACTTAAACATAATTACCTCTTTAAATACCTTGTCTCCAAATACAGTCACATTCTGAGGTACTAGTGGTTAGGATTTCAACATACAAATTTTGGTGGACACCATTCAGCTCATAGCAGTCTTATTAATATTAGCAAATTCTTAGCTACATTAAAAGCAAATCACCTGATTTTTGTCATAAAGTTTTTACTAAAAAATTAATGAAAACCTCCTCTGCTTAGATAAAAATATACTATATTTAATGTGGGAAAATGGGATCTTTGTGGGACCTTTTAGTTCTATATGATTTCTCTCTCTCTCCCATCTTCATCTGTCTTCATAAGTTGACAACACTGTTTTTAAATTGTTAAATCTGGGAATGTATTTCTAGAAACATTACTTTTGAAAAATATTAGAAGAGTTGAGATTTTATGAGTTTTTAATAATTATAACAACCATTATTTATGAATAATCAGAGGGAGATATTTAATAAACTATTTGCTTGTGTAGTTGGATAAATACTTATTTACTTTAATTTGTCAAATATTTTGTTTATTAAAAATTACCTAATATGATTTATCAGCATTGTTTAGTTTTCAAGGAAAAAAAATGCAAGAGAGAAAGTAAAGTACATTTAAAATTTGAAAGTAATTTTATTATTTTTTAAATAATCTAAAAGGCATTTCAAGATCTTGCTTTGCCTCAATGGCAACATTATGAATAATAGCTATTTTTGAATTTTTAATAAACAATGACATCTGTTGTTTGGTGAATTTCTGTTAAGCATTTTACATATATCATTTAATATATAAAAGAAATATGTGAAGAGGTCATTACTTCCTCTGTTTTACACATGAGGAAACTGGAGGTCGTTTAAAAATTTAAGGAGACAAAGCTAAGTAAATTATAAAGCTAGGAAGTGACAGAATTAGGATTCCAAATAAAGACACTTTGTCTTCAAAAAGTCTGTTCCTTTAACAATTCTGCTGAAGTAGAAGTATATTTATTAAAACTTGCCAGGTGTTGAAATAGTTCCAAGAACACTTAGGTCAGATAATATAGAATCCTATTAGAGCAGTATGATGTGGTAAGGCCTTAGAATATAACAATACTGCCAGATATAGCAAGGATGAGGTACAGCCAACAGGAGGTTCATGTATGGACACATATTTACTTAGGATATTTGAGGAAGGATGTAGACTAAGAAGACAAGCAAGTTTCTAATCCTGATTAATGTTCTGATGTGTTGAAGAATTGTGAAAGTAAGAATTGTGTGTTGAAGAATTGTGAAAGTAAGTATTCTAATGCAATCAAATGATTGAAGTGGTGTTTCTGACCCATAGCCATTGTAAGAAAATTGTCTTAATTTTCTGTCTGGACTCTTGGAATAAAAACATCATGAGAAGAGTGAGAATATGGTACCAAGAGTCACACAATCAACATCATCTCCTAGGAGTTGAGAAACCCTAACTGAGAAAAATGAGTAATGAAGTTTCATTTGTATCCAGTCAGAGTTTAACATGTTATGATTGCTGTGGGTAATCATATCTACCCGTGGAAGGTATTACCTATGTGTATGTATTCTGCAATCTCACTAAAGTGCTTGAGATAAAAATGACACTGAAGAACAAAGTAACAGCATTATTTACAAGTGAGTCATATGTCCTGGGGACCCTTCTCTGATATCCAGCGGCAAGGATGGAGTGGAATGCAGCCTGAAAGATGGAGCCACCAAAAGCACAAACATGATCACTTGCTGAGGGGAAGTTCAGATGGGCATGTTTCCTGGGGTTGCTGGTGGGGACCAGGCAGGAAGGGTGGCCATCAGCAGTCAGGCACCCCTTGAGAACAACACCTCTTACCAACTACAGAGATGCCTTGCATTGGCTGTGGGAAAACTCAGTTAGGGACCACACACCGATACTTCCATCTTCACACCTTCTGACATCTTTTGTTTTATATATGATTGCTTTACTTATACTACAAAATATCCATCATGTATATATGGAGTAGACATTACTGTGATTTTGAAAAAATTGAAAGGACTTGTCTGCATGATTTTGGCTTTCCTTCCTTGTTTCCTTCTTTTCTCTCCCTCCCTCCCTCTCTCTTTTTCTTTCCTTCTTTTCTTTCTTTTCTTTCTTTCTTTCTTTCTTTTTCTTTCTTTCTTTCTTTCTTTCTTTCTTTCTTTCTTTCTTTCTTTCTTTCTTTCTTTCTTTCTTCCTTCCTGCCTTCCTGCCTTCCTGCCTTCCTGCCTTCTTTCCTTCCTTCCTCTTGTAACTTCCTACCTGGGTCTCCTCCTTATATTTTCCAAATTTAGCATTTTACAAAATATACTAGATTTATTTTCCTTTGGTCCTTACCATTCTTTTTATTTTCTGAAATATTTTTAGACCTTCAAACTTCCTTATGTTTTATACCCTATTGCATGTTTACATCACCTGTTAATCATTTTTAAACTGTAACATACCTTGTATAAAAAATATAAAGTTTCTGTTTCAGTGCTTTCTCTCATAAAGGAAGACTAACTTTCTCCCCATTTGGTCCTTTCCTTAATATATTTCCCCCCAAAAGAAGTTGTGTGTCACAGTTCTCTCATTCTTTATGGATATTCTGTAGTTATGGTTGATGTGGTAATTATCAAGCCCTGCCTCCTTAGGGCAAGAGTGTTATCCTTTTCTAGATAACACTTATTAAACAATACATCAAGCAATAAAGGAATCAAAGAAACATCTCAAAGTAATTAAAAGTTGTTTCATGACCTGTTTATCATCTTACATATGTGTAATATAACAAATAACAGTCAGGAAATTTTCATCTTACATATCTATATACATATACATGAAAATTAAATAACAATCAAGAATTATACAGTTTCATTTAATGTTATCTAAACTATAGTGTCACAACCCACTGTAAACAATATTTGGTTTCACAACCAAATAATTAAAATTTTATATGAAATCACATGGTTGCTATCCTTAGCACTGCCACTAATAATATAGTTTCATTGTTGGAAAGCCCGAGTCATTGACTAGTAAAATAAATTTGGTATTATCCATCACCCAAGTAGTTTTTCCCCCAAACTCCACAGCTTCAATTCCTTTCCCATCAAACCTGTCCTTTTCTTGGTATTTAAAAAATTGTTTATATCTATTCCTATTTTCAAATTTCTGTTAGGAAGTTCATACAAGATAATGTTTGGGGTTGAAATAGCAATGTGTATCAAAACATAGATGCTGTCATAATAGATGCTACATATATATATCTTTTCTTTTTATGTGGTAAAAAACGCATAACATAAAATTTGCCATCTTAACCATTTTTAAGTACACAGTTCAGTAGTGTTAACTATATTCACATTATTGTGTAACAGGTCTTCAGAACTTTTTCATCTTGCAAAACGGAAACCCTATAACCATTAAAAATAACTTCCATTTCCCCCCTCCCCCAAGCCTCTGGTAATCACCATTCTACTTTTTGTTTCTTTGAATTTGACTACTTTAGATACCTCATGTAAGTAGAATCATACAATATTTTTCTTTTTTTTGCGGCTGGCTTATTTCACTTAGCATAATGTCCTCAAGGTTTACCCATGTTGTAGCACATGACAGGGTTTGCTTCCTTTTAAAAGCTAAATAATATTCCATTGTATACTTATACCACACTTGGTTTATCCATTCATCCATTGATGGACATTTGGGTTGCTTCCACCTCTTGGGTACTTTGAATAATGCTGTTATGAACATGGATGTGTAAATATCTGTTCAATAAATTGCTTTCAATTCTTTTGGATATATACCTAGAAATGAGATTGCTGGAATATACTGTATATCTATTTTTAATTTTTCGAGGAACCACAATACTGTTTTCCATAGATATTGCAGCATTTTATACTCCTGCCAATTGTTCACAAGGATTCCCTTTTCTCTATAGTCTTGCCAACAATTGTTACTTTCTGCTACATGTATTCTTAAATGAGGATTTACAACATGTAATACTCTCTCCGAGGGTTATTAAAAAGGTTACATGCAAAGTAATCTGTTTGAATCACTCTGAGTATTAGGAACTTAATTCCTTTCCTTTCCTTACCAGTGAAAGGATTGTGCTATTTTGTATATGGGTAAGGCATAAATAATGTGCTATGATCTTAGCCGACTTGGATATCCATATGTATTCAATTACAAATCTGGTCCATGAGAAATTAACATCATGTGTTTGTTATTTTTTTGCGAATTTCAATATGTGTCCCAAAACATCATGAGAGCAGAAGGGTGAGTGAAAAGTTTTGTTAGAAACGATTAAAATTTTTTCCTAGCTTGAATGCTGAAAATCTCATGCAACAACTGAGACTCTTTTGGGGGGAATATTTTAGAAAGCTCTTGCCCAAACTTAGGACAGTTAGTGATGTTGGGAATGATAAATCTGACACATTTTTCCTGTTCTGAGGCAACTCTTTACAGTGAAATAAATAGGCATGGCAGCTTATCCTGACCTGTTTCCTTTATGTTTTAAAGATTTCTTTGTTCAATGCCAAAAGAAAAAATAAAGTTTAATGCCTGTGATTAATGGCTATGCTGTATGAAGTTACACAGAATAATTTATAGGGTACCTTCTCATGCAAGCATCTCAAGGCTTTGTGTAATAAAGTAAAAAAGCATATAAACACAGAACTCATCCATAAATCAAAAATCCAATATTCAGTGTTATATTAGGTGAAACAAGTCTTTCTTTATCACCCAAATGTAAGTTTTTATTTAACCAAAAATTCCCATCCCTAATATATGTCTTATCTATTATCTTAAATTTTCATTTTTATCTTGAGCTTTTCTTGAATTTTCCTCATATTTACAGTATTAAACTCATCATACATACTTACCATTTGAAGCATGTCAAAAATTTATAACAGAACAAATGTTTTTAACCCACAGGCATACAAATTTGAGGTTAAAGGATTTTCTTCATTTTGCATTGCTCAATTGGAAGGATTTGTAAGTATAGAGGGAGGGAATTTATAGATTGTAATGATTTTATATTCTTTTGTCCCTAGATTTAACGTCTTACCTAATCATGTCTAATCACAGTCTTTTTATGCCATTTTGGATTTGTATAGCAGTATATGCTTTTATATAATCTTTCACATTAACTTTATTTTTGCATCCTCACAATTATTCAATGAAGAAGGAAGGGTAAGTATTAATACAGATCCATTTACAAGCAAGGAAATGAAGTCAGAGGACAATTCCATGAACTGCCCGATGTCATTCAGTAATTTAGTGATAAAGGCTGAGCTGGAGTTTTTGGCTTTTGACTCTGACACAGAATGTGTCTCATTGTATGATGCAGCACCACAAAATGTGACCAATTCAGAGGGATAATTTCCAATCATAGTGATAGAGAAGTACATTATTTCTCACATTCTGAAGTAAGCCTGTTTAGCTGAATTCCCTCTTGTCATCAAGAGCAGATGGCCTGCCATAATAATTCAAAGCACTTTTTTGGTGTCCAGTTTTATGGTCTGGATGATGACAAAAGCAGGGCGCCTGTCTTCTTTGGTGCTATGGCCTTTGCACACTGGGTCTTATAGCCTCCGATGTTGACAGAGGGGCTGTGTAACACAGAACCATCCATGTAGCATTTCACTTGAGTATGGAGTTTTCTCTCACATTGCCAGGAGCTGGGAACAGAAGAACAGCAAAGCATAAGATGTGGTCTTTGCTCATTTGGAGAAGATGAACCCATTCAGGTGAGAACCTGTGATACAAGTGTCTGTAGCATAGAGTAGAGGATGACTCATTCTGAGTTAACAACACAGGCAATTTCTTAGACCTGGGCATTATTTCTTTCATTCAATATCAGGCATATCACACATTGGAAGTGAGAAGCTGGGAATGGGAGAGACCATTTCACTGCCTCTGTGTGCCCAGGACATACAAAAATTATGCTTTCTCTTCCTTTATATAAACTGTGCTGAATAAGGTCGACAGTGATACCATACTGCCAGATCTAATGGCCAATTCTCAGTCCTCCTTTTGCTCATCAGCAGCATCTTACATAGATGATTACTCCAGCTTTCTTGACAATTTTTCTTTCATTTGGTCTCCAGGATGTTGTTATCTTTTGCTTATCCTTCTAACTTAATCTCCTTTGGTAGAGTCTGCTCACTTTTCTGACCTCTAGTCATTACAGTGTCTTGGGGATCAGACTTTTAAACTCTGTTCTCCTCTTTCAACACTATTTCCTTAGGTGATACCTTCTAGTCCTGTGGAAAGAATCGCCTTTTGCTTGCTGGAGATTTCTAAACTTATATCTCTAGACAGACATCTTCCCTGGGAAATATAAAGTGCTCAATATATATTTGTTAAATAAGTTGTGAGATTTAGAAAAAAGGTAAATCTGACAAAAAATAGGTCAGTATGGGCAAATAATATAAAATTTTAGAAACCAGTAGGCTTTACCATCTTTAGAAAAACTGACTCCCCTGAAAAACAGATCAAGAAGTACTAGGACATGAAAAATTATTTAGGTCAATTTAATACCAACTGGTGAATATAATACAAAATTAAAAGTAGATAGCTGATATTTTGCCAAACTTTGGGTCACAAAAGTGTATTATGTAAATCATAACATAGGAAAACAATAAACTAGTATTTTGACTGTCATCAACAAAGAATTATACAGGAACCAGCCATAGTTGCCTAGGATACCAAACCACTCTCCATCATATAAAAATGGTAAAACAAGAACTGGATGTACAGGCTAACTTGCACTGTGTAACAGTAGCACTGTGGTATCACCAAGGGGGTGAACCAGCTGACCCCATGGGAGGTTGTGAGTGAAAAAATAAAAAATAAAAAGAAGAGGTTTTGAGTCTATGAAATATGTGAATGTGAATATGCTTGAGAATTTGGGACTACTCCCAGAGGCCCAGCCATCAGTGCTCACTACCTCACTTCTCCAGCCATCAGTATCACCACAGGGCCTGGTTGTCAGATGAGCAACTGGGGCAGAGCATGCCCTTAGCTATGCTTGCACCAGTAACATGTGAGACCACCTGGAGGAGCGAATAGAGACAGAAGCTGTCAACAGAAAGATGAACAAAAGGGCAGATATGAAGAGTGCACGGTTTCCTCTCTGGGTCCTGAAAGCAGAGGCAGAAAGCAGGAGGCAGAAAGCTCCACCACAGAGCATTTCCTTGGTGTAGGCAGAAAGTCCTGAGGAAACTTCATGAGGCCCTTTGAACTCAAAAGGATCCTAGGACTAGTCAAATATTTCCCTGGGTGAGAAGGATTGTTCATGTGGTCTGAAAGGCACCTAAAGTGGAGGGGCCTTCAGACTTGGCATGGGGACATTGCTGTTGTCTGTATGTCGGGAGACTGGGAAGGGAAGTGAATGTTTCAGGGCATGCTAACATATGGGGGCATAGTCAGAGCTTGTTTATTGCAGTGCAGGCCAGCCCTTGTTAAGTACAACACTAATTCTGAAGACTTTATAAACCAATTTGCAAAACCAGGTTGTAAAACTACAGTGTGAGATTTTGCCTGGGGTTTTTGTTTCAGCTCTGTTCTTTCTCCCTGACTTTATTACTTGTCTAATTTGCCTTTCTGCTGCACCCTCAAATCAGAGGGTGGATTAGTCTATTAGGTTTACTTGGTGGTGGTATACACAATGCTTCCTGCCATTTCTTGTAGAGAGGTGAAATGGTTCCCAAGATAGTTCCCAAAGAGGACCAGCACATTTTTCTGGGTGCAATTCCTCTTCCTGTCTCCTCCCCAGTGTTTTCTGAAAACTAGCATCACCTCTGGTTATATTTAGAAATCAATCTGTTTGATAGCAGCTGTGCTCTTGTCCAAGGTCTCAAAGATTTCTTAGCAGGGAAGAGCAGAACAGGTGTGAGCAATATCAATTGTTCTTAATGACTGCTGCTACTTTTTGAACAAAATACTTAAAGTGTGCAGGGTCATTTATTCTAGGTCATTCATTTATTGATTTACCAATCAATCCTTTTTATATCCCTTGTAGCATTTTGACACACTATCAAACTTGTGTGCCCAAGCAGTGTGTATTTATGGTCAACTCCTGTAGAATTATAAATGGGCATTTAGTTCTCAATGGGGTGTGCGGGCATACATGCATGATTGATATTCTTAATGCATGTTCATGCTCCATTTCAAAAGGAAACATATCCAAATATTTGGGCCTATGGTTTCTAGACAGGGTAGTCTTGTCCTTTTCTTCCTTAGCCCTTGTCTATGTTTCTGCCATTAATTTCCTTTAAAATTCTGCTTCATTGGTTCCCAGAGTTTGCTGCACATTGGAATCACCTGGAGATTAAAAAAAAATCCTGATGCCTGTCTCCCACTCTTAGACGTTCTGACTTAATTGGTAGGGGTGTGGGATTTGAGCATTGGGAGGTTTAAAGGCTTCCCAGGTGATTCTAATATGCAGCAAATGTTAAGAACAACTATTCTACTCTCTTGCCTTATGTAGGGCCAGTTATGAATAACTGGATATAAATAGCCAAGTGTTTCTTAACTTCAGTTAGGAAAGCATTATTTTCTGTAGAATTATCGTGGCTCCATGAAGGAGCAGCTGAAATTCGTGTGGCTGATTTAAGTAATGATTGAGTCGTGCACTGACTCACCTGAAACTCGTATAAGCCTGGGCGGAGCTGTATAAATAGCCTGGGTAGCGCCACAGAAACGCAGCGTTCTCTGAGGGCATGTGAGTTCTCTGTGAAGAAGGAGCCACCAACTCTCCCTGCTTTAGAGCCTTCTTGGAGTCTTCAAGGTAATACAAGATGAATTCCCATTCATGTACCACACCTCAAAGCTGTTATTTTGGGTACTCTCTGAAATAACTTGGCACAGAAATGACTTAGTTTGAGAACATTTAAACCTTGTCAGGAGCTTCGAGAAGACCAAAGCTTCTTGGGAGACCTGTGTTTCTGAGATATTGTTTGGAAATTAGATGCCATATTGAGAATTTGCTGAAGCCTTTTAGAAAATATCCCAAATTTTCTTGCTTCAATTTATTATTTGCTTTATGCTTGCTCTCCAATCTCAATTTCTTTGTTTCTGGACTGCAGAAACAAAGAAATTTCTTTGTTTCTGGGGGCCATATATGTTAAAAACAAAACAAAATAAAATGGAGAAAGGAAACTCTAGGAATTGATTGCTTTAATGAGGCTGGGCTGGTCTTGTCAGGAGAGCCTGAAGGACTTCTGTTAAGGTCCACTATTGATTTATAAAACCAGGTTTTTAATTGTAATTTAAGTTTTGGTTGGATGAAGATTCAAATTACAGTTGACGTCTTGAGAAAGTTAGTAAATCAAACATAATAGAAATTCCTCTGAGTTGTAATGCTCCCTATCCTTCTGTGTGCCAACCATGCCTGAAAAATGTGCCCCATTCCTTTTAAGCACTGAACAAAAGCAGTCAGTTTGGAAGAACCAAGACAAAAGGTACGTGAATAAGAAAAAGAATATTTTTATTCTCACACTAATTAATTCACACATTGCCTTGAAGTGCAGTGCTTTTGTGGTCTGAATTAATTTTCTCTTGTGGGAAAAAAACCTGTTACTGTTTTATTTCAAGACGAGAAAAATGATTCCTCCATTTGGCCAAGAAAGTTCAAAACAATTAGAGTGGATGGCTAAATGAGTAAGAAGTTAATTCTTTGTCTGTCTTGGGAAAATAACGTATGCCAAGTGAGGAGAAATAAATGGCTGATGTTACTTCAGAGAAGATAAGTACAACTGCCTTTCAGTAAGTCATCTGCCAGAACGCCGAATCTGAAATTAGGGTTTGGTAAGAAACAAGATACATCTGGAGGATCCAGAACCCTGTTAAACCTCATTCGCTCCTTTCCACACTTATATTAGGAGATGTTCACTGCATTAGCAGGAAATGCTTGAATAAAAGTGCAAGAAATTATTTCAACTCAATTGCTCTTAGAAATAATTTCATTACTAATTTCATTACTAATCAATTTTATTTCTCTAAATATGGAACAGGTAAATCTGGCTGCCCAGGGAAATTTAAAATTTTTAACCCATAAACTTTAAGAATTATTTCTTAAACATAGGCTTAAAAGCATTTCATGGTATTGAATTATCAAGATGGCAGAGAAGTTTTGTTATCAAATTTGAATATATGCTACTCCCATTTTAAATTATAACTTTTAGCTTGAAAGTGAAGTTAAAACTTTGACTCAAAAAAGTGATAACTGAGAAAATGAATTCCTTCTGAATTTTTGATTCTGTTTCTTTACAAGTACTTAAGTATTGAATGAGACAATACTTTGAAAAATTGTGGTAAAAAATAAAACAATTCTAGGCTATGTAGAAAAAGAAATATTCAAAGAATTGAAAGTAGTTTTTTCATTTTATATACACAATCCATAATACATATATATGTGTAAATATGCAAACTAGTGTGTGTATATATAGCAAAATATATAGTCCGCTAGAGCTGCCACAACTAAGGATCACAAACCAAGTGGCTTAAAACAACAGAAACCTTTTGTCTCACAGCTCTGGAGACTGGAAGTCTGAGATCAAGGTGTTGGCAAGGTTGCTTCCTTCTGGGGGCAGTGAGGGGAGAATCTGCTTGGGGCACCTCCCCGAGTTTCTAGTACTTTGTTGGTGGTCAGGTATTCCTTGGCTTGTGGAAGCATCATTCCAACTCTGCTTTCATCTTTACATGGTGCTCTGTGTGTGTGTGTGTCTAGGTCTAAATTTGTCCCTTTTTAGAAGGACACCTGTCCTACTGGATTAAGGTCCACCCTAATGACCTCATTCTAACTTGACTACCTCTGGGCAAAAGACAAGCTCAGAAATCATGGCTAGAAATCTTTGAGTAGGGGGAGGAGGGTAAGCTCAAGGCAGAGCAGTTTGCTCCTGCAGACTTCCAGCTGAAGCTGACCTAAATTGCAGAAGAGGATTTAACTGCAAATGAAGATTGGAATTTTGACCATTACACAGGATTAATACAGTTTTTAGTACTGGTATGAGAATATTTTGTAACCAAATATAACCAGAGGACTTAAAAACGTATCTAAGATTGACTGGAAAATTTAGAGGTAGGCCAAGATCTTATCAAAAAGGACAATAAAGTATGAGTCCAAATACAGAGTTAAAGGTAGAGTGAAGGAGAATAATAAAATTGTTTTTTGTTGAATCCTATAGAATTCCACTTTTTCAACTTTATGATTATATTTATGTGTCTTAAGTGTTTTATATTAAAAGCATTCTTTACTAAATACTAAAACATACTGTGTCAGGCTCAGTGCTAAACATTTAAGAATCATTTTTTTTTAAAACTCATTAAAAACCTGCAGGTGTTATTAGTACCTTAATTTTATCTAGATAATTGCATCACAGGAAGGTTAAATAACTTGACCAAATTGCTCAATTTTGTCTGGCTCAATTTTGTTTTCTCTAAGCCAGATACTATGTAATTCATTTTTCAAACCTTCTTGCTCCCCTAGCCCCACCCCAGATGAAGAAAATAGCTCAGCTCTTTTCCTGTAGTGAATAATCAACAGAAATTGAAGTGCAATTTTCTAGAATCAGGGTTAGAAGCTGAAAATGGTGATGAAAATGTGTGATAATAGTTGTTGCTTCGTATTACCTATTGGAAGAAAAAGCAGTTGTTTAAATGTCCTTTAAGTAGCCAATCCAACCTTCCTCTCAGTTTTCAGATGTGTCAAATTTTTTCCAAGCTATGAAATGGTCATGACTAGATTTTTATACTTACCAATGCAATAGTCACATCAAACATATCTAGTGATTGGAATATCCTGTAATAGAAAAATAAATGCAACAGAATAATTTTTCTAGAGAACAATTTGTGTTTGCTTGACAGAATAAGCTCTATTTTCAAGAGAAAGCAGAAGGAATAAAAGAAGGAAAAACTTGCTCTATTTTAAAGTTCCAACAATATGGTTACTTTTATATTACCTTTTATTCTGAGCTGGAGGTTTGGGTCCAGACAGTGGGATTGCTGAAAGTCAATCAAAGAAATATTAGCATTTATAATTTAGGTTGGAATTGACTACCAGACTTCACTGAGGTTCCAGTGATTCCCAGTGACCCCTTGTGTACATAGTAATTCAACACACCCACGTACAAACCCACAGACATGGTGTATATAACACCAAGAACGGAAAAAACACTTTTTCCCATCGACCGTGCAAAATGGCTGAGGATTAAACAGCGTATTTAAGCACCTGTAAATTATAAAGCAGTACAGTTGCTGCTATTTGAGGTTTATTTGTTGATACACACAGGTAGCCACATAAACATTCAAGCCGTGTATGTCTGGTTTAGTTTTGTTGAATACCCTGGAGTAGGCTCAGTGCAAAGGACCTATTTAAATGTATAGTCTTACTGGAGAGACAAGATTTATTTTCGAAGGTCTCCTGGGGCACTGTGAATGAGTACACTTTGGTAATACAGAGAAGCAATTCAGATCTCCATGGCTGAGGTCTTCCTCCTGCTGTGAAGGTGTCTCATTGCTGGTGCTCCGAAAAGCATGAATTCAGGATTAAGGATCCTGTGTATTCTTCCCTAGGCTTCCCTCTGCCTGATAGCTGGGGATGGTGCTAACAGCCCATATCATTTATGTTTGAATTCTTTCCTCAATGCTGCCTCTGTGTTCTGCTGTCTCTTAACTCCTCCAGTTATGACTAGACCTTGTTGACCACCTGCCTGGCTTTCCTTCCTTCCCTACTTGGTTTTCATGCTCTTACTTCCTGAGTGGCCTGCACGTTCTGAGATTGTATGTCTGACATTGTTCCTGACTGCTGTCTAGCCTGGGTCCTCTTGTTCATATGCTGAACTAGGAAGTTTGGGTTTCTTCTAGAAGTGAACTCTGAAAGAAGGATTGGAGTGCAAGTAGTTTGGGAGACTATCTCAGGAAACACTGGTAAGAAAAGGAAGTCAGTGAAAGTCAGTTATCAAGCAAGTTATCATGGTGGGCCCCTGGATCCCAAGCCTTTGGGGGAGCTCTGGAAACAGTGTAGAACATTCCTTTGAGTGCCCCATTTGCAGAGTATGGTAACTCCCCAGCACTTCTAGCCTGTCCGGTGTATGGGCAGAGTGCACAAGTGTCCAGAAAAAACCCCCAGGCAAAGTGCTTGCAGTTGGGAGGAAGGAGGGTGTGCCCAGGAACGAAGACAGCCAGGGGATATGACTAGGGCACCAGCGGCATTTGTTATGGGGATACCCAATTTCTTGTGATTAGGGTTTAGCAAAATGTATTTTTGCCCTTCAAGGCTATTCTCCCCTTCAGATGCCTTGTATGCAAAGACTTGGGAGAGGAGATGGATTAGCCTGCATCAGGATCGTTGAGGCTTGTGGAAAGGAGGGAATCCATTTCCCAGAATATGAAGTTAGGAAGACCCATTAAGGCTGGACTAGTTTCTCTGGACAAGGCTCAGGTGCAAAGAAGGACAGTGAGGCTCCTGAAATAAAACTGCCTTTAGTAAGATTAGCTTGAGGCCGATTCTAGTTTGATGTCTTTGGGCTCCAAACAAAGGCTCTGCAGTGAATGAAGCTTCTGGCAGAAGACGTGGCTATTTCTGAAAGCCCCCTTGAACTCTGTCATTGTGAGATGGACTTGAGCTTTGATGAGTAATGTCTGGCCATAATGGTGTCAACTCCAAAGAGAGCCCAAGCCTGAGAAGGGTTGACCATCCCCAAGGAATTGTGTTGATGGAGTGAACTGGGAAAGCAAAACATAGTTGCCGGTTGCTCTATGGTGTGATACTAGGTGGCAGGAGGAAGCAACCGTGAGAGTGGAATGATGGGGACCCTGCGCTCTCCTGGATTACTCACTCCTTGACCTCTTCCTAGACTGCTCTAACCTCTTTCTTTTCCCTCGAATAATTCAGGGGGAGGGAGAAATGTCACGTGAAGGACACTAGACTTAGGGCTATTGGTATGATGGATTGAGTAACGGACTGGAAGAGGGTAAAGAAATATAGCCGTAATTGAACTTGAAGTTTGTGAAGCAGGCTGTGCTGGTTAAAGGAGGAAAATAATTGAGTTTTAATTCAGTGAATTTGATTATTTTGTCAGGCTTGTGGTAAAATGAAATGAGTGTGATAGTGTGTTATAATCCTGCGATGGTGTTTTATGTGAGACATGAAGGCTTCCCTATGACCTTCTTGCATGTGCCAACAGCCTGTAGGCATACTTAATTATAATGTGGACTCTAAAATTTTGATGTGGGGTGGAGAGCTTTATGAAATACAAGGAAAATGCTCAAGAAGTATCCTGCATGCTGGTTCCATTAAGAGTTTTGAAAAGAGTTTTAACATCTGATTCCATAAAATTTTCAGGTTAAACCATCAGTAACTATAATATTCCTGACAACTCTGCATGCAATAGCCTATTTCATTTTCTGTAAAGAGACAGGTACCTCCAACTTTATTTCCTTATTTTATTCCCCACAGTGTCAGGTTTATAAAAACAGACTTTTCATTTTGTCTTAGATGATACCCTGGTTCTACAACCCTTTTTAAGATGCTAGTTTTAATTTAATTTGTGCTTGTAAAAATCATATTTCTGTATTTTAGTTGAATAGAACTGAACTTGATCTTTAGCTAGAAACATGTCTTAACCCTTGATCAGTCTCATTTATATTTTGTGTGTGGTTCTAAACATTTTCCTGTGACATTTATTATTCAGGTCAACTTTATCGAGTTGTAATTTACCCATAATAAACTGTATCCATTTAAATTGTACAATTTGGTAAGGTTTGGCAGTTATATACTATGAAACTGCCACTGCAATAAAGATACAGATCATTTCTATCGCCCCAAAGTTTTCTTGTGGCCCTTTGTGGTCCTTCCCCCAACCCCACAGCTCTAGGAAGCCACTGACTTGCTTTTTGTTTTTGTAGATTTGTTGGCATTTTCTAGAATTTTATGGAATCATACAGTATACACTTACTTGTGTCTGGCCTTTTTCACTCTTCCTATGACTTTTAAGTAGAGTAGAAAATAAAACCTTAAATGTTAAGACCTATAAGTAAACATTGATAACTTCAGCTGAGAGCAACAATAGGAAATCTATGAATAGCTGCTCTGGTGTGTACTACTAATTTGAAGGATAATCATTTATGAGCTAAAGTGAGAGGTATCTTGTGTGTAAGTATTCATATGTAAAAATATTGAGTGAAACTATGTTTTCTCTACAAAATACGTCTTGTGCAAAACTTGAAGTTTCAAATACTTGTAGATATTCGACTTTGCTTTTAGTTCCTGGTAGAAATTAAATGACTTCACTGAAGGGACAGTTTAAATTAATGCTATTTCTTTCTGACAAGAATGCTAGCTCGCAGGACGTGGGCCAGGTATTTTGTCACTTGTTCTCTGTCATACGTACTTGTAATTTCTCCTAATTGCCTAGTTTGTTTATTGAGTTGTTTTACGTTAACTGCAACCTTGATGCCACTGGCATGGCTACCATGTTGGTCAAATATTTATATGCTTATTGGAGAATTGACAATGCCTGATATTTCCTCCAGTGATTCAACAGCAAAGAGGGTCTAAATTGCCCTTTTTACAAGCTTATTTTAGTCAAGTTAACAAATACTTACATATTATTCAAAAAGTGCACCTATATATAAAGTTATAACATGACTGTTTTAGAGCTAGTAAACAATTACAAATACTTAACTCATTTAATTGTTAAGCTCTAGAGCGTATGCACCATCATGAGCCTCACTTTGCAGATAAGGAACATGAGGCTGAAAGGCTAACTCCTTCGATGTCAAACAGCTGTTAAATGGAGTCAGAATTCAGACCCAGAGGTCTGGTTCCGGAGTCATGCTCTTAGCCAGACTAGGTTTTTCTCTCTTCACTGGCAAGTCCTTTCTAGTTTATGCTATATATGCTAAGCTGTGGCCTCTGCCTGTTAGGTTCCAGCTCTTGGTCATTTCTGGTGTTATTTTTCTGCTCTCTCATCCAAAGCAGAAATTAGGCAAGAAAAAAGAAGGGGTGGTGGTGGCGGTGTGTGTGTGTGTATGGTAGGAGCAATGTGGTGATTGACGCCTTTGAGACCTCAGGTATGTGATTTGGAGTTTGGTTGTTGGCAAAACATTATTTCAGTTTTAGCTTACATACTTATTTCAACCAGGATTCAGAGAGCACGTGAAGACCTTTCCTGAGATCCTGGCATCACATCACTGTTTCAAGAATGGTCAGTCTAACATCGGCAGGATTCAGGAGAACGTCATCTCATTAGACTTGACACTGACCAAACACTTACTAATGAGTCTAATTTTGGGCTCCGTATCTGTAGAGAGCAAGGAGGGGTGGTGTATACAGACAGTCTAGAAAAGAATAATGAAAGTGATTAATTAGTTTGAAGCTGGGAACTTCTGAAGAAAGGATGCAGGAAATTAACAGATATGTGCAGACCAGACACAAAGGCCTTTAGGTTATTTCACAAAGGGTAACCATTTCCACTGAGGTCAAAACAAGGGATTTCACAGCAGAGGCATTCAGAGGAAAAGTCAGGAAAGGTAGAGATTGTAACGCTCTAAAGCAGTTTCTGATGCGTCCGCAGCTTCTTGTGCCACTGTAATGGGTAGCGCTCCAAGATTGCCTGATAACCATGGTTAAGTCAGTATTCTGTAAAGGCTGTTGTTTATAGAAACTTTCCACCTCTGTCATTCAAATTTTAAAAGAATCAGGTAGTAGTGTCTACCCAGTCCACATATCTTTTTTTTTTGGCGGTTCGTGGCCCCTCACTGCTGTGGCCTCTCCCGTTGCGGAGCACAGGCTGCGGACGCGCAGGCTCAGCGGCCATGGCTCACGGGCCCAGCCACTCCGCGGCATGTGGGATCTTCCCGGACCTGGGCACGAACCCGTGTCCCCTGCATCGGCAGGCGGACTCTCAACCACTGCGCCACCAGGGAAGCCCTAGTCCACATATCTTTAAAAACAACACCGGGAGGAATATTTTTTTTTTTTTTTTTTTTTTGCAGTACGTGGGCCTTTCACTGTTGTGGCCTCTCCCGCTGCAGAGCACAGGCTCCGGACGCGCAGGCTCAGCGGCCATGGGTCGTGGGCCCAGCCGCTCCGCGGCATGTGGGATCCTCCCACACCGGGGCACGAACCCGCGTCCCCTGCATCGGCAGGCGGACTCTCAACCACTGTGCCACCAGGGAAGACCGGGAGGAATTTTTTTAACTCTGGACTTTATGCAAAATTTTGTTGAGGCTGATTGAATCCATACTCTGAAATGAGAACTATACAGGCTGCACTAAGCATATGTTATTCACACATGATGAAGACTGTAGGTGCTGCAACCAATATCCAGGGCTGCCTCACTTTGGGAATAGTGATGATAACCCTTCCCTGCAGGGTCCCTGTGGGAAAGAGACTGCAGTTGTCCTGCCTGGGCTCTGGGGACCTAGTGAGCTTCTCTTCAGTGTGTCCCACATCAGCTTACCTTATGCTAATCTGTGCGTGGTTGCTACATTGCCATTTCAAGATAAAAATAATCACAAAAACTTCTCAGTGTCTGCTTATACACAATCAAGGTCCCATCTTTGACAATTGAGTTCTTGTTAACTTATTTCTTTGGGTGGTTCTGCTTTCCTGTAATACACTATCAAATATTAACTGCCTCTATTTTTTGTTAAACCTCAAAATTGTTTGACAGTTGTCTGGTCCTGAGGTTCCTTATTATTTGGAGTTTCATAATCTTTTTCAGGCCCCCTGTGATAACCACCAATCCCTGTGGTCTCAGAGTCCCTGCCTTAGGGGCACATGCTACTCCCTTTGGCCAAAAAGGACTTCTGATATTTGTGGCTTGTATTCCCAAAGAAAAGGTATATAGATAAAGTGATATAATCATAAAATTGGCTATGCTTAAAAAAATTATTTTCCACCCCAGAGATTCTGATATTCCCCTGCTACCACTCTCCCTTCTTTCCCTTTTTCAGTCTACAACGAAGCATGGACCCAATGAACTCTTCTCCTTTCCCTCACTCTCCTCCAATTTTAACTTTGTTGTGTTTTTTGTCTCAGTAAATGGCACCATCTTCTACTTGGTAATTTTAACCAGAAACCAGAGAAATACTCTAATCTGTCACCTATGGATGCTTCTTTCAGAATAGGCCTTGAATGCATCCATTTTCTCCACATCTCTTACCTAAAAGAGTACCATGCCACAGATCATGGCAGCTCCTTGCTAACTTGTAGCTACACATACTCTTGTACGCTGTTATGCTCTATATACAACTATGCCAAGTTATTTCTTCTGAAATGTAAATCAAACGATTTCACTCCCTCTGCTTAAAACCGTTTAGTGGCGCTCCCACTGCATTTAGGATATGTTTTTTACAGGGACGGTCTGACCTTGTCACTGTCTGCATCTCCAGCTGCAGATCTTTCTATTCTTCTGTCAACATGGTCAACACTACCCTCACTGGCCTTCTTTCGGATCTTCAGTTATTCCAATTTCTCTTCCACCTCAGTGCCCTTGCCTCAGAATGTTTATCCTCCTTCTCTTCATTAGCTAATTGTTACTAGTATTTCAGGTTAGAACTTAAACTCCCTTGCTTCACCAGTCTAAATCAGATCCCCTCTTAGAATCTTTCATCATGCTCTTAATGGCATAAGCTGTGTGTCTTGTTTTAATATCCATTTTTCTCACTGGATTTTAAGTTCCCTGAGGTCAGGTATTACGTACTTTTTCCTCCTTTGTAACCCTGGTTCTTGGTACACTGGGCATTTCATAAGTATTATATCAGTGATTAAAATACTTACTAAGAAGCTTTCACAATACTAAAAGTATCTTATATACCTATTTAGACCAGATTTCAGGTGCAAACACACAACCTAAATCTAATAGGGGCTCTTAGATAATTCTCTATTACAGTTTAGGGATGGTCCCAGGAATATAATTCATTTTTGAATCTTATCTTTTGGTTAGATTTATATTTCTAATCTGTGCTTAAAACCTTTTGGGAGTGCTTGTCTGTCTTCTGAGTTTGATTCTTCATTTTTCTTTAAAAAGTACCACCTGTCATTTCTTAGGTTGTTCATGCCTAATATGGGTGAGACATAGTGACTTGCATCCCTGGCAACAGCTAATTTTAAATAGAACTGTCTTACCCATACTAAGACATCTACTTCTAACTAAGTAAAGTTAGAGTTTATTTTCTTCTGGCTACTTCAAGCCCAGTCTTATTAAAGAACCATAAACCAGACATAATCTGTACTCAGTGCTGGTTGCAACTTTATCATTTCATGCTTGAGACTCATCCCTGACTTTGAGTTTTGCCTCTTAAAGAATTGGCAGTTGCAACTGGAGAGATGTCGTTCTCATTTCGCTGGTCCAACTATAAAAAAATGGAACTGCCTTACATGGTGCTAAAAATGGTTTTATGCTCCTGTGACAGTTTTCTGCCTAATCAGAGAGCTTTCTTAGGCAAAGAAGAGACCCTTTAAGCTCACAAAGGCCCTTCACTCTCTAGACATCTCTAATACATCTCTGCCTGTCTCCTAACAACCTCTCTCCCCTTTCCTAGTCAGAGGAAAGATTTTTGCACAATAATCCTTAATTAAGATACTGTCCCCAGAAGCTGTCAGCTGCTGCGTTTTAGAACTGCAGAAATCTCTTGAGAAAAACAAATATATGTAATGAAAACAATTAACAGTATTTACATAATCATAATAATCCACTAAGAAGTATTGTTATTCGTAGGATCATTTGAGAGGCAAGTCAGGGTAGATAAGTGGAATTTTAACCCAGGTACACAAAACAAGAGCACTGAATTGATGTCTTTTAAAAGTTCCTTTCAGGCTTTTGAGTCTATGATAGAATGTGTCTTTTTGGTTTTCGCACAAAGAGAACCACATTTGCAAGGACAATCACCATTTTTTGAATGATCACCATGTGCCAGATTCTGAACCCAATATTTTTATAATTATAATCCAATTAATCTTTTAAACCAGCCTGGAAGATAGACATTACTTTCCATATTTTACAGCTGAGAAAACTAAAGTGTAGAGAAGCCGAGAATACTATTATCACCCTTACTATTCCCAGACTTTTTTGTGATTGGTATGACTTTATTGCCAGAAGACCTCAAGTGTTTTAAGCAGATTGTCCCAAAGTTACTTTAAAAACTGTAGGAATTTGAATTTGTAGATCAAAGAAACACCTATCATGTTTTTGCTCTAAAATTATAAGTTGGAAAAAGTAATGGTATATGACCCATGACAACTGATTTCCACAGCCAGCTTTTGCCCCGTGATAATGGGAGTGTCGTATTTATTATAACTGGTGGCTTCCATTTCCTTATTTGAACACTTTGAAACTGGAAAGTTTCTGGAGTCCTACACCTCTAGTAACCTAAGACAGCTGAAGATATTAAAATTTACATCTTAAGGTTGGAGTGAATCTTATACCATACATACACCAGCCCTCATAGGCATAACGCTATATGAAGCCTTTGATCGTTTCATGAGTGGCAAAATGATACTTTTAAATTTCTGTTGGCTATTTCCAGTCACAGCCCACTTCTTGAGTAATGCCTCATGCAGTTTCATAACCACATCAAGATGCCAGTTAGAGCAACAATATTGCCCTTCTAGATGATGATCAGTGTCATGAGATGAGGCAGTTTCCTGTTGCTTGATCAAGATGTTTAAAATCCCATTCTGCACAAACGGAAATGCTTGGAAGGACATAATGAGAGGTAATAGTAATTTTTAGATTGCCTGTCAACTCTAAGCCTATTTCTATCCATCACGGAAATGATATAACTCTCACTTCTCATGCTTTTCTTATTTGCATAACCAACAGCATCAATACCTCTCAATTTTTTCTCCAGCTTCCCACTAAAATAGAGCCTTGATTTGCCATGTCTTAATGCATTCCGTTGTAGACTATTCACTCCTTCTTAAAAAATGTATGTCAACTACCAATTAGGCACAGGAATCAGTAATAAAGTAGAATACCAAATAAAAGATTTATATATTAACTCCAACAATATACCCGGTAGTAAAGTATCTCTCTATGAAGTTGCATGGAGCCCTGTAAGCTATTTTCTGGTCATATTCTCTACCATCTGGTTTTAATTCGCTAATCCCTACACTTACAGAATTCCCACCCAACAAGTGTGGGTGGAGAAAAACAGCTGCTTTCATGCTAGTTGATTCAGTATATCAATTAAAAATTATGTATGCTTATTTGCTAAAGGTACACTTATTTAAAAGATACGTTTTTGTGACTTGAGATCTAAAGGTGATAAACTTAGCTCACAGAGTGGGAAGGCATGTCATCAGGGAAATGTCGGCTGGACTCCCAGACAGGTCCCTACAAAGATGGTCTTGCTCTCTAAATTTGTCACAGTTGAGTATGATGCTGTCAGCCTTAAAGACTTAGCGATGCAGTCGTGTCAGTGTCTTGAAGTGCTCAGGTTCAGGATGCCGTTTTCTGCTAACAAAAGTCATAAGAGACTAAGTTACAAAAATAGAATGTCAGTTTTTTAGTTAATGAGGAATATGACTTTCAGTTTGAGCCATCCTTGCTCTCATCCAAGGCCAAAACCTTCACTTGCATGTGAATCCTGTTCCTTCTCACTGACTTTTTTTTTTTTTGCGCGGTACGCGAGCCTCCCACTGTTGTGGCCTCTCCCGTTGCGGAGCACAGGCTCTGGACGCGCAGGCTCAGCGGCCATGGCTCACGGGCCCAGCCGCTCCGCGGCATGTGGGATCCTCCCGGACCGGGGCACGAACCCGCGTCCCCTGCATCAGCAGGCGGACTCTCAACCACTGCGCCAGCAGAGAAGCCCTCTCACTGACTTTTTAAGTACTTAGCTACTGCAGTTTTCCTGCTTTCTCCTCTATCAACAAATTTCTCCTCCTTATTATATCATCATTAAACATAGTATCATATCTCCCATCCTAAAAAAAAAAGCCCTCTTTAGATCTTATATTTCCCTCCAGGTACCATCCAATTTCTCTGTTCCCTTTCTTAGCAAAACTCCTCAAAGAAGTGACATACATACTTGATCCCTCTACCTCCCCACCTCCTATTCTCTCTTCAACCCACTGCAGATAGGAGCTCTCCCTCATCACTCCACTAGAACAAGACAGAATAGAAAAGCATGAAAAGAAGACATGTGAAAGGCATGTCTTCTTCCCCAAAGAACCTATATTTATTTTAAAAAATTTAATTTTCAAATTGCATTTGGAGGAAAATTGTTCATTACTTTTTCAATAAATAGCCTGGCTGAAATATACCGAAGTTCAGTCAAGATTCCTTCCCTCGACCCCTATTGGTTGAATGCTACCTGCAGAGATTCAGCTTGCTGACCAGTTAGTTAGGAAAATGGTGTGCAATACAGATACTTGTACTATTTCTGTGACTCCTGATGCAGGCCGATCTTCAAGATTCAATGACATGAAATGAAACCCCACACTGTATTCTCATTGTGTCACTTCAGAACCTCCTCCATCTTTGCCTTAGACAAAGGCTCTGCTACAGAATGTTGCAGGAATAAAATCTTCGCATAGTGACTGACCAGTAGTGAGCCCAGGTCATTCATTTCCTTTTCTGTGATTCACTCAGTCAAGGTCCCCAGCGACCTTCATGTTGCTAAATGCAATGATAAATTCTTTATTTTACTGAACCTCTTAAGAGCATAACATGATTGACTCTGTGAAATGTTTTCTTTCATCTTCTGCGCTACCTACTGAGTGATCTCACTGGCTACTTGGTCTCAGATTTCTTTGATGGTTCTCCTTTCTCTCTCCTGCCTCTACATGGTGGTTTGCTCCTGGGATCATTTCTTGGCTTTCCTACCTTCTCTCACAAGATGATGGCCTCAAGTGTCCCATGCCTTTAAATGCCAACTGTTCACTCATGTCTTCCAAATTTATATCCCCTGTCCCAATCTCATCTTTGAACTTCATGTTAACCAGTACCACCCTTGCACCTAAAATAAGCAGAATAAAGCAAAGGAATTATGAATGACCTGTACAACCAAGCTAGTGCTGCCTTGTATGGCATATATTGTACGAGATATGGAAACATCTGAATACACCTAAATTAAGCCAGCCAGTTGCCCTGGGTTAGTCTGAATAGTTGAAGATTCTGATACCCTTGGTTCTTTATAGGGCAAGAGTCCTGGGATATGTTCTGCTTGCTTGACACTTTTCTTGACATGTACTCACAGACTTAGTGCTCATTGTTAACTGTCACGAACCACTTGAAATAAAGTATTTGCACTTGTTCCCCATGCCTTAGTGGTGGCTCTGATGTTAACATGGCTAAATAAATGATTTACACCACCACATGGATGTCTAGTAGGCAGCTCATAACAGGTCTGGAACACAAAACCCATTCTCTCAATCTTCTCCATCTCAGGAAATAGCACCATGATCAACCCTAATTATTCTGGACCCCGATTTATATGTAATCCTTGTAGATTTTCTTTTCCTCCTCATGTACAGCCAATCCAACAGCAAATACCAGCATCTACCTTCAAAATACATCCTGAATATGATAACTTTTCACATTCCCCATTCCCTAGGCCAAGACCACTGTCTTTTCTTTTTAGGACCACTGCAATGTCTCTTGATACTGTGCTTCACAAAATTATACCTGTGAATCACCTGGGGATGTTAAGTGCAGATTCTGATTCAGTCAGTCGTGAATATGGCCTGGGATTCTGTAGTTATGACAAGCACCCAGGTGATACGTGTGCTGCTGGCCCACAGACCTCACTAGAATATAAATAATCAAGTATAAAAAACTTCAGAAAATGATTGGACTATGAGGAATGTAAAACAGGCTTAGAGAATAACTGTTCTTCAATCTCTTTCAGTGTTTTATTTAGCCAGAATGATCTTAAAAAAAAAAAAGTGCAGCAGATGACGTATCTCCCTACATCACAACCCTCTACCTCCTTGGCCTCCCACTAGACCTTGAATAAGATCCAAGTTGCTTAACACAAGGCCTTAGAAGATCTGGCCTCAAATTGCTGCTCAGTATGAACAAAGAGGTTTTTGTCTTCCATGAACACATCCAACTTTTTCTACCTCAGGGTCTTCACACTTCCTAGTCTTTGTCTAGTTTGGAGTACTTTTCTCCTTATTAGGGGTTCTGCTCAAAAGAAATTTCTCTAAGAGAGGATATCATTGACTGCGCTATACAAAATAAGTTACATTTCATTCCCTTATTTTGTTTATTTTCTGAACACAAGTTATTATCTGTGATGGGCTGAATAATGCCCAGGAACCTCTGAATGTTACTTTATGTGGTAAAAGGAATTTTGCAGATGTGATGAAGGATCTTGACATAGGAATATTATCTCAGATTATCTGAGTGGGTCCAATGAAATCACAAAGGTCCTTTTAAGAGGGAGGCAGGAAGATCAGTCAGAAAGAGGGGAGGTGACAGTGGAAGCAGAGGTTGGAGTGACATACTTAGAATATGGAGAAAGGGGCACAGACCAAGGAATGCTGGTGTTCTCTCGAAGCCAGAAAAGGCAAAGAAATGAACTCTTTCCTAGATCCTCAGCAAGGAACACACCTTAATTTTAGCCAAGATTCATTTTGGGCTTCTGACCTCGAGAGATTTAAGATAATACATTTGAATTGTTTTCAGCAGCTAAATTTGTTAGAACAACAATAGTAAACTAATACATTGTCTAAAGTTTATGCTTATTTACATGCTAATTTATTTTCATCTTCCCAATTAGTATGCAGACTACATGAGGGGGAGGAACACCTGTCTTGTTACTTGTTGTATCTGTGTGTGTCCAGTGCTTAGAATAGTATTTGACACATAGTAGGTGCTAGATAACTCTTGGTTAAATGAATTAGTAGGCTGGATACTCCTGTTAATTGACTTGGACAGTATATATATATATATATATCAGTAAAGGTTAAAGGAGAGAAGCAGAATCACTAAGAGACCTTTTGCAGTTTTGGAATTTACTTAGGTAGTCTCTGTACCACTTATTGTCTTCCCATTTGATCTGATGCTGGAGCTTAAAGTCCCCTAGCAGTTGTGAAGGGAAGATAGATACAAATTGGGAGAGAATAAGAGCAAGCTGGGATAAACAAACTGGAGTCCGTGAGGACTGACTGACGTGTCAGTTCTTGTGGCTACTGACTTTGATGGAATGAGCACCCTACAGAAATTCAGGAGCCTGTTGTCATGTTGCTAAACACACAAACCTGGCCCAGGAGCTAGTGATGCTGAAGGAGATCCAGGAGACGGTGGAGGAGTTGCAGACCTGGCTGCAGTCTCATGCCAACACCATGAGTCAGAAAATAAGTATATGTCTGAGCGAGCAACAAAATGCTGCTTCAAATCTACTCTCCAAGTTCCCCATGAGAAAGTCTGTGTTGGCCAGTCCACTCTAACAGGAGACGTACAGATGTAAGTGTATAACTAGGAGTAACATATAATCAGGATATTTAATGGTATCAGATTTTGACTGTCCTATTATTGGTGCACCTTCACAATGGGCACACATATCTACCCACACATAAGCACGCATCTCTGCCTGGCATTCTAGAGTGTTCATGAAATAGCACTTGGATGGTCAATGAACAACATGCCTCTTTTAAAAAATTTCTTCCAAGATATTTGACTTTTTTTTTTTTTCAACTTTCACATTTTTTCTTAAGATAATATCTTTAATCAGAGTCCAATCTGGTCTTAATGTTCTGGGATCTATTTTGTCTCCTTAAGAGATTTTGTTTTTCTGAGCAGATTTATTACATTAATTTATAAAGTTTCTTTGTTAAGCTCTTGATATTTGAAGGGTAGGAAGGTAATATCCATTATCAGAAATATTTCATTTTCAATGATGAAGCAGAAATGGAGTTGAGAGGTTGGGGAAAAGCTAGTACTTTTCCCACTCAGGCTGCCGGGTGATTCACTGAGTCCTCTTGGGTATCAGGACACATCTCAAATTTTTCTCCCCCTTTTCCCTCTCCACCTTGGTTTCCTAGGTCTTTCTACTAACGTTAAGTAATGTGTATAAAAAGCTTTGCACATAATATTTCTTTATTCACAAATATCACCATATGAGTTAAGATTGGACTTAAGTAAGACAAATCCCTATGGAGCTGCCTATATACTTAGGTTAGCTGGCTTCTTAAGAGTTTGTTTCAAAATATAGCACTTCCTTGGGGCAAATAAGACTTCTCTTTGCATTAAAGGTACTGATTATATCGTACCCAATAATACCATTTTATTGTGCTCTGGATAATAAATGGATTGAAACATCTGATAAGATTAATAAACAACAGAAAGATTGTTTTTTTCTCTTATTAAATAGAGTTGCAGGTGAAAGGGCAATTGCTTTATTAGTTCTTTTCTTTCTTCATTTACTTTGGGATACATCTGTATTACTTTCCTGCACTGCTTTGTTGTTATGTACTTGGCCAGTGAGGAACCTAGCACTGATGAAAATGCATTAACATTGCAGCACATTTATAACAAGGCCTTATAAGTATATTGAATTACACTTAAGTGTTTTTAGTAAGTATAATAATGAATGACTTTATTTTCTAAAGTCAAAGCCAGATGGAAATTGCAATTCTGTATTCCCTGTACATTTGTACCAGTCAGGCTTGAAACTCAAATCATCCTTCTTTCCTTCCCTTCACCACTTATAGTCAATCAGCCAACAATTCTTTCAAATTTCTTTTTTATAATCCCTATTTTATTTTTTTATTTTCTTTTTTTTTTTGGCCACTCCAGGCAGCATGCAGGATCTTAGTTCCCTGACCAGGGATCAACCCGTGCCCCCTTGCAGTGGTAGCGTGGAGTCTTAACCACTGGACTGCCAGGGAAGTCCCCCCTATTCATACATTTCTTTTCATTATTACTACCTCCACCCCAAAATAAGGACCTCATTCTTGTATCCTTACAGTAGCTTTCACATAGAACCCCCAGCCTGAAATTCCTTTTCTTTCCTCTAATTCATTCTGCCAATTACCACCTACTTAATTTTCAAACCACATTACTGTCTTCATGACATTGCTCAAACACCTTTAGTGTCCTACCACCATTCACAGGAGGAACAAAAACTCTTTAGACTAACATTATATGTGTGACATATATAATCTCCCTGTTCATTCTGTGTTTTTCACCCCTGCCTTTGAACCTTTGAGTAGAATTAAAATAATCGATAGAGCCACTGAATTGAAAGAAGCCCAGGTTTGAAACTTGAGAGATATAGGAGGTGAGAGAAGGTGGAGAGTGAAGAAGGATACAGAAAAGTCAGGGTTGAGAGGGAGTTTTAGAAAGTTAGGAGAGAAAGAGGGATTTTGGTGGTAGCTATACTGCCAGTGAGATACTGAGTGAAAGAGAAAAGAAGTGAGATTAAGGGTTTTTTTTTTTTTTTTTTAAAGAGTTTACTCTGGATTATGAGTAAAACTTTCCTGTTACTTTGAGTGACTCAGGAAAGATAAATACTAGCTTTCAATTTATTTCTCTGCCCAGTGACCAACACCTTATGGGGGCAGTGGCAGCAAAGAGAGGCCAGTTTCATTTCCCTCATGCAGACTTTCACTCAATAAATAGAAAATCTAAAACTGGCAGGAGTACAGTGAAGGACGAAGATAGTTTATGATGAATCTAAGACCTGGGGGCCTAGTGTAGATTAGGGGGCTGAAGAATATTTCTCTGAGAAAGTGACATTTATGTAGAAACTTAACAGATGATATTTGTGGGAATAAAGGGCATGATTCATGTGAAGTGTTTAGCACAGTGTGTGACAAATGGATATTAGCAATATTATAATTATTTTTAATCATTTAGTGTTCTTGTAGCTTCTTTAAAACTAGATAGTAAAACCATTCATGGCAGAGCAGTGGTTTTCTGCTTATTTTAAATCCCTATAATGTCCAGCTCTCTTCCTTGTAGTGAGGTGTAGTTAAAAGAATACAAGAATAGAGTCCTCTAGACAAGGACTAAAATCCTGACTTATGAGTTGTGCAAATCTAGGGAAAATATTTAACTGGGTTACAGTTTTCTTATTTGTAAAATGAGAATCGTACTACTCCAGAGGATTTCTGGGATGATTAAAAACATCACAGATGCATAATGAAAAGTAGTTTATTAATATTGTTTTAATATTTAAGTAATAAATATTTCCTTAGAGGAAAATTGGTAGCATTTTTAATTGTATATTTGTCATTTGAAATTTATGATAATTTGGTTATAGGTGAGAGAAGTTTGTATCATCTATAGATGAGTCTGATCAGGAAAGAAATAATATAGATAATGTTCATATAATGTTGGTATCTTAAAAAATGATATCTTTTAGAAAAACAACTTCTATCCAGAATCCCATAAGGTGTAAAAAGAAAAAAACAAAAATCACTTATAATCTTCCTCTCCACTTAGTACCTGTTTATAGAATGTTTTAGGATATCTAAAAGGTATTTATAAACGTTGAGTTATTAACTCTAAGTAGTTATCTATTAACTGAAGAAATGCTTTAAAAATCTATACTCAAAAACACTGTAATAGTTCATTTCTTTGCAGTTAAAAAATAATTCACTGAATCATTTAGCAAATATTAATACTTGACAAATTTTCTATTTTGGAATATTTCATTTTTTACTTAGTAAGGTCATTACTGTAATTACTATGTAAAGATTTTATACTCAGATGAAGTATACCTTGTTTGTTTTAATCTTCCTTAATGTTGTACAGATTTATATTTTTTAAAAAGTACATGTCCTGTGAAAGGAAGGGTTAAATACCATGTGCTAGAGTAGCATGCTCCTGGCTCTCTGGGAAAGGTATTACTTTAGATGATGATTTTTACCTGTAATTACCTTTCCTTTTTGTTCTCATAGAGAGCCTGATCCTCATTATAATATGTATTGCTTCATAGTCACTAAACTATATACGAAAAAGAATGTTTGTTTATAGTTTGAGGGGAGTTTTGAAATTACTGCATGAAGGTACTTGACACTTTTGCCTCATTGAAAAGCACTGGGTGTTTTGAGAAATATCAATAAACCATATTCCTACCATAACCCAAAGGGAACAAAGTTATTGAGGTTTGAAGTAGCTTACCCCCAAACCATAATTCCTCTAGCATGGGGATTTGTGCCGTATCCTTTGCAGCTAACAGTTAATCATACTGTACTTGGTGAACTACTTTCATTATATAAAATAAACTTAGTCATTGCACATTATAAGGAATGTTCAAATCATTTCATTAAAAACACAACGTTATGCATGCTATTAATTTTTAAGATGCATTACCAAATGGGTCATGAATATTAAGTGAACACATTTATTCTACCCTTTAAAAAACACATACACATTAATTTGTAGTTAGGATAGAAACTTCATCTTCTCGGTATAAAACAGAAGATGGAGAATATGCAGAGTTCCCTTCACTTAGCCACAACATGCTTCACCTGAAAATCTGAAAGCAGTCAAAAAGTCTAGCACATCTGTGATTATCTTCGTGGTCATACGTTATTCACAGTTCATAGGCACAAATACGCAATTCTCAAGTTTCTCAGGTTCAGAGGCAATGCCATTGGTTGCCATTGGGCGGCAGAGTGACTTTTGTGCATCGTGTGTGCAATTAATTCTGTCCATCCAGAGATAGCTCCCAAGTAAAATTTGCAGCCAGACACGTGCAAGTATCATTAGGTTTGTGAGACTCAAAAGATAATGTTTATGAGAGCACATTTTCAAAATTTCATTTACAGATGGAAAAGTTCCATTTACAAACATGTATTCTTGGAGATAGAGGGTTTATAATGGATATTTCCTAATTAATAATAAATGGATATTCATACTTCGAGTCTTTATGTACAAAATGAGGTTCATTTGTTATACGTTTATCCTTAAAATATAAGGACAATATTTCTCTCTACCTCTATTTCCAAACTTTGTCTACTCATTAGTCTAGGCTTGAAAAGAGAGGTAAAATATATTTTACAACTCTAATAGAACCAGAAAAGAACTCTACAGTGTTAAGCAGAGTGCTTTGAGGTCAGTGAGTGGGGATGGAAGCTTTGCTATTGGGTGGTGGGGACAGTGAAGAGATGAGATGGCGTATCAGTCCATCTAGTTTGAACTTGTCCTAGTAATTCTATTCCCACTTCATTTCTTATTTGTGTTCAAAGATGTTTATTTTGGCAATTAATAAAAAGGAATTTCCACCTATCTCTTTTCTAACCATTTGGCATACTCTATATATTCTACTTGTTTATTGTCTGATATCCATCCCCCCTCGCCCACCGGCCACACATATTAGGATGTAAACTTCATGAAGGTAGAGGTTGTTGTCAGGTTTTGGTTTTGGTTTTTGCTGCTGTATCCCCAGTGCCTAGCCTAGTGGCTGGCAGAGTATGGGTGTTCAATAAATATTTATTGAATGAATGATTGAATAAATGAAAGGTAAGTTATGTAATATTTGCAAACCCTGAAAGAAGTTGTCTAGAATACTACACAGAATAACTGTATTAACATCTTTTTTTTTTTTTCAGTTGCTCTTTTTTTTCCTATGCAATTCACATCAATTCTGCCTGCTAAACAGTGTTCAGACCCATTCACATTTCCCGTCTCTCCACCCATACCCCTCGTCTAAGCCACTATCATTCTCTAACCTCTTGTTTGGATTACTGCAATTGCTTCCTAAATTACTTTCTCCGCATGCATTCTTGCCTGTCCTCAACGCCCAGTTTTTGTTTTTACCACCATGTGTTTTCTCATGAGAGGACAATTTCTTCCATAAAACAATTATTTCAGTCCTCTACCTGATATCCTGCCATGGCTTTCAATTGACCTTGGAGTAAAATCCCAAAAGCCCCTGCATGTTACAGTTGGTGACTCTGTCTCTAGCCTCAGGCCTTGCCCATCTCTTATTTTCTGTGATCTGCACATAGTGGATTGAATGTGCCAGTCTCTTTCCCATAGACCTTTGATGCAATACACCCAAGGCAGTATTTCTCTTATTACCTACATTTGCTTGGTTAAATCCTCTTTATTCAAATTCATTCAAATACTTTAGGAATGGGAGGTGGTTATTCCCTAATCACCAAAGTTCTTACAGTGTCTGTCACATGGTGAATGCTGTCAGTATTTGTTGTATTGAATCTGTGTTTTCATCACACCCTACTATACAGACAGAGTTTTAAGGATATTTATCACAGGAACAATTACATATCCAAGAAGAGAGATGAGATAATGAGTGACTTCTGTTTATAACTGGATCACTTAATTATCATTTGCATTTGAAATAAAAATGACATTCAGGTTGTTTAATATGAATTATACAGATGGAGAGAATCATCACTCAAGTTCTTTGACAATGAAATGGTCATTATGTTATTTTATGAAGATTTTGTGTGGGAAGAAAAACACTTCTTGTGTAATAAATCACCTAACATCCCATCTATGTAGCCTAGGTGTAGTTCTAATAGTTTAAAGTAATAGCAATTGTTGGAATGCATTACAACAGCCATTGCCTTGAGTCAGCAATTCTCAATACCTGGTTGGAGTGGAGAGTTAAGGAGAGTGAATTGATATTTTAATATTAATCAAAAGGGATGTAGAATAACAAGAGTTGAATAAGTTTGTCCATGACTATAATGAGAGATTTAGAAAATGTATATATATCCATTGGAGAGTCTCACATATATGTGTAACATATATTGCAGAGGGATAAATACTGAGAGATTAAAGTTTCCAGTCTTCTTGTGTTGGTTATGTATACATGATTATGTTCCAGCCACTTGAATGAAAAAAAATCAATGAACAGTATCTCTCCTCCCTCCCACCCCCCTATGCTCTATCATAGACTATATGGACAAGGACAGTACCTCAGTCATGGCCAAAAAATGTAAGGGAGGGAGTCTGAGCCCTTATACCTCTGCAGAGAAGAGCAGCTTTGTTAACTTAGATTTTCTGTGAGAGGGAAATAACTTGTTGAAAACACTCTAATTTTGAGCCACTCTATTTCATCTGTTGAACTGATATCCTAATGAAACAAATGGTCACCAAAAATAGCAATTTTGATGTGATACTAGGAAAGAGGCAGCAAAAGACATAACCAGCTGAGGGGAACTACAAAACCAGTTTTCCTGAGTGGGAAGCACCTATGTGAGTTTTCTAACCTCACAGTCTAATGAAAAAATATAAATCTATTCTTAGGCTTTCAGTATCATTTGTTTATTCTTGCCTTTTAGAAGCACTTATGCTTAGCCAATAATAATTCTCTTTATCTAGATGGCTGCTTCTTTTTTGATCAATTCTGCCTTTAAATGTCTTCTGAATATTAGTGATTGATATAATTAGAAAAGCAGAAATGATCAAGAACACAAAATCAAGTTCTTGAACATCTGTCTTAAAAAGAAATATCTTTCATTCTTGAATGGAATCAGAATTTCTTTTTGTAGGAGAGTACAAAGGGCATGAATATCAAATAAGTATTTGTAGGAGTGATAAACAGCCTTGCTCAGCTCATCAAACTCAGACTATTCAGAGGCTTAAGGACACGCTTAGATTCAGAGATGCAGGGAGAGATTCTCACTTTCAGTGATTAATTTGGACAAGAGTGTTTTTATTATCCGTGGCTCCACAAGAAATCACAACAAAACTTAATGGTTAAAACAACAACCACTGATAATAGTTTCTGCAGGTCAGGATTTGGGGAGGGCTCTGTTCATCAGTTCTCAGTTAAGGTATCTCATACAGCTGCAGTTAGATATATCCTGGGCTGCAGTCATCTGAAGGCTTGACTGGGGCTGGAGAATTCACTTGCAAGGAGGATCATTCCCATGGCTGGCAAGTGGTACTTTCTGTTATTCAGGACCCTCGCTTCTTTCCATGTGGACTTGACTTCTCCACATAACTAAGTGTTCCCTGGGGAAAACAGCTGGCCTCCTCCAGAGCAAGCAATCCAAGAGAGCCAGGTAGAAGCTTTAGTACTTTTTATGAAGTCACATACCAATGCTTTTTGATGTACTGTTGGTCACACCAACAGTAAGTCCTCATTTTGTGTGGGAGTGGAGTATACAAGGAGGTGACTTGGATACTGGCATCTACAAAGAATAACCTAAAGGTATCAAGAATCAGGGGGAAAAATTGAACAAAGTGGCTGAGATGGAATCCCAGAACTGAGTCCATCCTTACTCCTGATGTGTATTAGGTGGTGGGAGAAGGTAGTTCTTTTTACTAATAAGATATCCAGTTATGCCTTGAAAGATATCGACAATAGTAAGATTCTTTCATTCTGAAGAATCTATAAGCAGGACTTTAAGAAGCAATAATTACCCTTCCAGATGGAGCCAGGGATGAAGGTGTTCTGAAGACTGGAACACCATCCAGGTAAGCTTCAGGGCAATCTGAAAGGAAAGTGTAAAGAATTAGACTGCAAGATCCCCTGTATTCTTATCCACTACTAAAAGGACTGTTTTTTTCTGGTAATGGATTCTGACTATATTGTCCTTCACCCACTGACTTTTTGGAAGAAATTTGTGTGTATTCATTTTGTAGCTATCTTTTGTTTCTTGGACTTTACTGTGGAAAATTTCCCATGTTAATAATAATCACATATGCAATGAGATTTACCAAAGACTCAGAAGTCATAGGTCATAGTGCTATAAGGTCAGGGGTCAGTTTGCTTGGCCTGTTCATGCCATTTCAAACAGAGGGACTCTGCTTGTATCTGTTTTTTGTTATTGCAGCTATACATAGGAGGTCTTTTGATAAAATGGTTTTACTGCTAAAATGGTTAAAAAAGTGCTGATCTAAGACACCATTTAAAATAGCTGCATCCTGTGTGTGGATATAATATAAATTATTAAAGCGATTCTATTGTGAATATTTAGGTGGTTTCTTGTTTTTCTCTATTATAAACATTGCTGTGATAAACAGTATCACATGAGTAATATGAGTACTATGTGTATTCATCCATAATTACTTATTTAATTCCTAGAAGTAGACTTCTTGGGTCGAATTATGTATTCTGTTTTGAGATTTAAAAATAAGTACTGCCAAATCATCCTCTAGAAAGGATGCACTAATTCAAACTTCCTCCAGGGGTGTGTGAGTGCTGGGTTCTCTGTGCCTTACCCAACCCCAAACATTATCATTAGTGAAATCTTTTCAATTTCAATTTTGTTTGTATAATTTTTGTTATGACTCAAGTTGAGTATTCTTCATGTGTGTGTTATTTATTTGTATATATCCTAATGAGATCTCCTTCTTCATTTCCTTTGCATGGGTGTCAGGAAAAGTATCTTTGATAAAGACACTTCTTCAGTATTCACTGTCTTCTAAGGAGACTGTGTCATAAAGAGAACTTTCTTTGCTAAGGGGATGCTGAGTATAAGGATATAAATGGGAGAAATTAACAGAGGGCCAAATGCTTTATGCTTACAAGAGGGACAACGAAATAGGTGGCGGAGGAAGAGTAGAAGGTGGTTAGGAAAGGAAGGTGACATGGGAGGAGGGGTTGACAGAGAGACTTGGGGAATGAATCATGGGGAGATTGAGGAACAGAGGAGACAGGTGATCAGTGCACAGGAGAAAGTTTGAGGGAGAACAGCGCTTAAAGGCAGAAGGTGACCAAACATCCTGGTTTTCCTGGACAGTGTTGGTCTATGTATATTGATCCAGGGATATTATTCATGTGCCCTCGTTCAGATAGCAAATTATATAGTTACTTTTTAGAGGGGTTTTTAAAAAGTATTTACATAATAGTTTGTAATACATTTAATCATGTCTTCCCAGGCAATCTTCAGTCAAACACCCTTTCTTAATACATTAATGAGGTGGATCTGATTTGGGATATGTGAAATGACAGCTTCCTGCTTCAAAGAAAGGATGAACTGTTGATGAAGGCCATCCACATAGAGACTCTCCCATTATGTGCTTCCGCTCACTTTCCAACCTTACCTATAGCCATGTTTCTGTATATGCCTCACCTTCTCTAGCCATTTCTTTTTTAACCTGGAAAATTCACTTCAAGGTGTATATTTAGTTAAAATGCCTATACAGGTACAGCAAAAGACTTTTAAGATAATGTTCATATCTTAATGTAATTTTCAGTCCCAAACTGGAAACAACCTAATGTCCATCCGTCATCAGAAAAATGTATAAATATATTATAAAAACTCATATATTAGTACATACAGCATATGACTACTATGCAGCAATGAAAATCGCAAACTGCTGCTACATACAAGAGGTCAATCTCACAAAAGTTACAGTGAACAAAGGGAGTGAAATAGAAAAGAGTATATATTGTATGATTTCATTTAGAGAAAGTTTAAAAGGAAAAACTGATCTATGGCATTAGATGTCAGGATGGTTATTACCTTTGAGGAAGAAGAGTGGGGGTCAGCCAGCACCCTAAATTTCACTTTGTACCCATTCTCTAGCCATTTTGAACTGCATATATTTTCCCAGAGTTTATACTATTTCATGATTTTTTTTTTTTGCTTGTTTGTTTGTTTTATATATGATCCTTTTAGAAATTGCTCCTCTTTTGTCTGCCTAGTGAACTTTTAAGATCCTGATCAGGGCTCCATTTCCTGGCACTCTTCCCTGTGATATCATTGCTTTCTTTTATGGTAGCACTTATTACATTGTTCCATTGGTTTGCTAGACTCTGGCCTCCTGGATGGTCCAATTGTGTCTTGTTTGTCTTTATGTCTATCTGCTATGAATACCATGCCCAGCAAGGGATCAATTAGTGTATTTACTGAGTGCCTACTATGTGCTTAGTACTATACCATGCACTGGTAATAGATGAATCAGATACAAGAATATTCAAGGCAGCCCAGAATCCAATGAAAGAAAAAAATATGTAAGTCCATTAATTACAAAGTGCTGAGTTTATAGAAGTTTCTATGATACAAAATACATAGGTACCACAGAGGGAAGTGATTAATTACAGGGTGATCAGGAAGAACACCTAGAAGAAGTTACTCTTGGGTGGTTTTGAAACATAGAAACTCAGCAAGTGAGGGAAATAGTTGCAGAAGGCATGTGCATAGACACTGAGGATTTAAAGTGTAGGTTTGGAGATCACAAATACTTTATGGTATCAAGGGTGTGTGGTCAGTAGTCGACTTGCATGCAGTTAGGAATACTGTTGTATCAGGTAAATAATAAAAATTCTGATTAGAGGAAACGTCATGAGCAGAGGCTTTGAGAAGTGAAAGACTAGGTGTATTAGGACAATGGTGATTCAGGACGTATGATTTCATTCTTTTTCATTTTTTCCATTATCTCTCTACAACTTTCTGTTTCCCTGCTTCAGGTTTTATTCCTATTTTCTTTCTCCTGTCACTTCTCACTCCATTCCTTTAATAAGAGTTTGGGCTAGGGAGGAAGGGACAGACAGACAGCTGGACAGGCAGACATAAAAGATGGGGGTATGTAGTAAGGCTGCCAGGTCTGCCTTCTTGAGAGAAGTGATCATCACTTTTCACACTGTTTCTTTGGGTTTAAAAATTTCATCCTTTGACAGAAATGCAGGATTACAGAGACTAGTTAATACTATATTAGACAAGAAGGAAGAAGCAAACAATTTCTCTATATTCACCATGGAAGGCAGTATTATGTAGTCATTAAGAATTGGAAGTCTGGAGCTAACCTTCCTGAGTTTGAATCCTGGCTCTTCTACCTAGTTGCTGTGTGATCTTGAGCAATTGACTTAATTTCACCTACAGCATCAGTATCACCTATGGCATCAGTATCTACCTCACAAGTTTGTTACAAGAAAAAATGAGGTAATTCAGATAAAGTACTTAGAACAGTGCCTGAGATAGAATAGACTCAAATGTTTGCTATCATCATCATTATTATTGACTGGAATTTTGTGTCCGAATCTAGTATCTTTATTTCTCTGTGTTTTTATATTTGACCACACAGACTCAAAAGTGATTTTTTTTCCCCAATAATTCTTCTAGATGGCTGGAACTTTCTGTTAACATATTCTATAACCAAGTTCTATAAATATGATAGTGAAAGGCATGTAAAGATTCAACTTATGAATAGGCAAAGCCACACAGGGCAGACAGCTGGCTTGACTTGTCTTTCATAAACTGAATCTTTCATACCAAGTTGTCTTTATATCTACCCTATTCTATATCCTTGTTTACTCTTTGTTCTTTAACATCCTTGATAGATAGCAATGAAAACATTTAGGGATCACTTTCTTCTCTTAGCAATTTTTGAGAACATTACCCATTACATTTATTTAAAAATAGTGAACACATATACCTGTGTTAATATAGTATACACATTATAACTCAGAGTAAAAATATAAATTTAAACAAGTGATATAAAAAATAATTTTATCCCTTGCTCAATGCATCATGTGTACACAAAACTCATTTTGGAAAAGCCACTGGTACAGGCTATATATAAACACATCCAGTGATTGGGAATAAATTCCTCAGTGAGTTGGTTCCTTCTGTTGATGGACAGCTCTAAGTTGTTTGGAAGTTTTTCCTTTTACTGATCTGAAAAACAATTCTAAAGTTAATATCCACCTACCATGAGTAGGCCCTGAGTAGACCCTGAGCTTCGTGCTTTTTAAACACATTATTTCTATTTTTATAATGTCTGAAAGCTAGATGTTATTTTTCCTCCAATTATAGATATAGATATTAAAGAGAAACAGTTTGCCCAGTGGATGATCAATTCTTGTAGTTGCAGTCTTATTCTCTGGATATGATTTGAAATGAAATGGAAATCTTACCTCTCTGCTTGGACTGTAGTGTCCATGTGCCCTTCATATGCCCTGTACAATGTCATGTACATTCAGATTTAGCTTGTGTTCAAACTGTCCCAGTGCCTGAGATGGCTTCTTTCCTTCTTCCTCCCCTTATGTTCTCCATCGCTTTGGTATGAGTCAATCCTTACCTTCCTCTGTAAAGTCATTGTGCATCTCTTCCACACAGTGCCCTGTCCCTTGGTGAAATAGCAACATGTGAAGATTACACCACATCATTTTGAGTTTAATACTAAATTTATGGTCATTGCTTGCTTAAATGGCTTAAAATTGGTTTGCAAATTACTTTCTTGTGTGGCTCCTGCCTCATAATTCTGTATTCCCCCTATACTAGGCAGAGTTTGGGGGCACATCATAGACTGTCATTCATATTTTTAGATATTATTTTCTATTTTGCTTCTATTTTGCAGGCATGAAAGTTAAGCAAAATATGGGTGAGTAAATGATGAAGAATCACAGAAGGAAAATGTTCTATTCATTTCAAAGTCCTTTCTTGGTTGATATCTTTGTATATTCCTTCCCCCTTATGATCAGTCTTAATCCATCTTTGTTTCCATATTTAGTGCTAAGGGTCCCTTGTTATGGTGAACTTCTAGTTCCTTTACTCTTTGGGCAATGTTTCTTGTTACCTGTAAGACCTTTATCATGTATACATATTTTGGTAACCATTTCTTCAGTACCCAGACCAGTTATAAGTTACTCATTACAGAGGAGGGCGAGGTCCATGAGACTTGGGGTGACCTCTTCAATCACTAAGAAAGAAGTACGTCTTGATCTGAACCCTTATCAGTAGGTGGAAAAGAAGGGTAGGTGTATTTGTTGTGAAGTTTTAAATTGGAATGGTTTTCTTGAGGAATGTCTTTTGGTCCAGGATTGAGATAGAAGATATGACAAGAGTGAGTGGGTAGGGGTTAGATTGTAAACACCTTTTGCAATTTTTGTAATTTTTTCTATGCAGGATATTATTAAAAATAAAGTGGTGCTATAAAATAGTTAAGTAAATTAAGGTGATCTAATATCACAGATGGATTAGGTAAGGCTGAGTGAAAATTTAAAAGCTCTGCTGGCACATCATCTGGTTCTTCAGCAAAATCTATTCCCTCCTTTGAAGTTGTTGATTTTGATAGCTTTGTATCAGTCATAGATGACCATTTTCCAAGACTGGTTTAAATATTCTCTTCTTTTTTTTTTTTTTTTTTTTTTTTTTTTTGCCGTATGCGGGCGTCTCACTGTTGTGGCCTCTCCCATTGCGGAGCACAGGCTCCAGACGTGCAGGCTCAGCGGCCATGGCTCACGGGCCCTGCCGCTCCGCGGCATGTGGGATCTTCTCGGAGCCAGGGCACGAACCCACGTCCCCTGCATCGGCAGGTAGACTCTCAACCGCTGCGCCACCAGGGAAGCCCTATTCTCTTCTTTCTGAAAGCTGAAATAAAATTTATTTCAACCTATAGTTGAATAATTGTTCTTATTTTTGTTTTACTTCTCACACTTTATATATGGTATACATCTTATTTTTTAAAAAGCCCTTAAAGCAAGTATATGGGGAATCGGAGCCCTAGCATTACCAAATTACTTTTACAAAATTACCTAATTGGCTGGAGACTCACACAGTTGGAATCCAGTTCTCCTGCCACCCAGTTGAGAAGTTTAAAGAACTTTTTAAATTTTCAAGGGGAGTCGTTCTGTAAACTCAGAGGTGGCATGAGGGAGATTCCACTACACACAAAGAAATACAGTTTTTAGGGACATAAAGTAGTTTCTGCGTCTATCTATTCTGGGTGGAATGGATGTGTCTCTTTATTTGAGTAAACTGAAAAAAAAATATGGTTGGTTTCCATTCCTGGGCTTGCATGACAATAAAGGAGGATTGCTGCTAACAAAGAAATAGCCTTCATCCATCACCAGAGGAGTGAAGGCCACCCTTCTCATCCATCTCACTAATGGTGGGTACCAAGATGTTTCAGCAGATGCAGTGAGATTGCTAGATTATTAGGGATAGCTTTGTCCCTTCACCTTTCTGAAATTTTGAAAGGTCAAATGAGGAGACTGACAATCTGGGGTGATAGAATATATCCTGGGTGAAGAACATTTACCTTTTGAAAGCAGAGATTCTTTATCTACCCCGCTCACTAGTCTCAGCCTAGCACCAAAATCTTTTTTTTTTATTCAAACAGAAAGTCACAAAAATTATAATCATCTTCATCAGTTCACTCAGTCCCATGTAATTAATTTTTTTTCATCTTGATCTTTTGTTAGCACTTTTATGAATTCATCAGTTTTCCATTAGAGTTCTAATTTCATTTCCAGTTATTTCTAATTTTATTTCCATTACTCTAGGAGGTGGATCAAAAAAGATCTTGCTGAAAAGGCTTATTCATTCAGTTCAGCAGTATAGTCAGTTACTAGAAACCTGTACTTGTCAGAGTCTTTTCCATGAATTCCTTGAAGATGAAGCCCTTTTATAGGAACATTTTTGCAAAAGCATCAGAGTACACCCAGAACTGTCTGTAAATGACAAAAGACTTAAAAATGACCACGGTTAAAGATTTGATGAAAGTTCATAATAATGCAAATGACAAGGAAATTTAGTTATTTCTGAGATATACATTTTAAAGTAATAACTAGAATTATGACATAACATTATACCAGAACATATAAGATTTTTAGAAATTTCATGTAATGTCTGAAACATTTATATTAACATATTTCCATACGAATAACCCAAAGAAAGTTTAGTATTAGTTGTTTTTTTGTTTGTTTTTTATACTGCCGGTTTTTATTAGTCATCAATTTTATACACATCAGTGTATACATGTCAATCCCAATCACCCAATTCAGCACACCACCATCCCCACCCCACCGCGGTTTTCCCCCCTTGGTGTCCACACAGTTTGTTCTCTACATCTGTGTCTCAACTTCTGCCCTGCAAAACCGGTTCATCTGTACCATTTTTCTAGGTTCCACATATATGCGTTAATATACGATATTTGTTTTTCTGACTTCACTCTGTATGACAGTCTCTAGATCCATCCACGTCTCAACAAATGACTCAATTTCATTCCTTTTTATGGCTGAGTAATATTCCATTGTATATATGTACCACAGCTTCTTTATCCATTTGTCTGTCGATGGGCATTTCGGTTGCTTCTATGACCTGGTTATTGTAAATAGTGTTGCAATGAACATTGGGGTGCATGTGCCTTTTTGAATTATGGTTTTCTCTGGGTATATGCCCAGTAGTGGGATTGCTGGATCATATGGTAATTCTATTTTTAGTTTTTTGTTTTTTTTTTTGTTTTTTTTTGGCAGTACGTGGGCCTCTCACTGTTGTGGCCTCTCCTGTTGTGGAACACAGGCTCCGGACGTGCAGGCTCAGTGGCCATGGCTAACGGCCCTAGCTGCTCCGCGGCATGTGGGATCTTCCCAGACCGGGGCATGAACCCGTGTCCCCTGCATCGGCAGGCGGACTCTCAACCACTGCGCCACCAGGGAAGCCCCTATTTTTAGTTTTTTAAGGAACTCCATACTGTTCTCCATAGTGGCTGTATCAATTTACATTCCCACCAACAGTGCAAGAGGGTTCCCTTTTCTCCACACCCTCTCCCGTATTTGTTGTTTGTAGATTTTCTGATGATGCCCATTCTAACTGGTGTGAGGTGATACCTCATTGTAGTTTTGATTTGCAATTCTCTAATAATCAGTGATGTTGAGCAGCTTTTCATGTGCTTCTTGGCCATCTGTATGTCTTCTTTGGAGAAATGTCTATTTAGGTCTTCAGCCCATTTTTGAATTGGGTTGTTTGTTTCTTTAATATTGAGCTGCATGAGCTGTTTATATATTTTAGAGACTAATCCTTTGTTGATGCGTTTGCAAATTTTTCTCCCATCCTGAGTGTTGTCTTTTCGTCTTGTTTATGGTTTCCTTTGTTGTGCAAAAGCTTTGAAGTTTCATTAGGTCCCATTTGTTTATTTTTGTTTTTATTTCCATTACTCTAGGAGGTGGATCAAAAAAGATCTTGCTGTGATTTATGTCAAAGAGTGTTCTTCCTATGTTTTCCTCTAAGAGTTTTATAGTGTCCGGTCTTACATTTAGGTCTCAAATCCATTTTGAGTTTATTTTTGTGTATGGTGTTAGGGAGTGTTCCTATTTCATTCTTTTACATGTAGCTGTCCAGTTTTCCCAGCACCACTTATTGAAGAGACTGTCTTTTCTCCATTGTATATCTTTGCCTCCTTTGTCATAGATTAGTTGACCATATGTGCGTGGATTTATCTCTGGGCTTTCTATCTTGTTCCATTGATCTCTGTTTCTGTTTTTGTGCAAGTACCATAATATCTTGATTACTGTAGCTTTGTAGTATAGTCTGAAGTCAGGGAGCTCCAGCTCCGTTTTTCTTTCTCAAGATTGCTTTGGTTATTTGGGGTCTTTTGTGTTTCCATACAAATTGTGAAATTTTTTGTCCTAGTTCTGTGAAAAATGCCAGTGGTAATTTGATAGGGATTGCGTTGAATCTGTAGATTGCTTTTGGTGGTATAGTCATTTTCACAATACTGATTCTTCCAATCCAGGAACATGGTATATCTCTTCATCTGTTTGTATCATCTTTAATTTCTTTCATCAGTGTCTTATAGTTTTCTGCATACAGGTCTTTTGTTTCACTAGGTAGGTTTATTCCTAGATATTTTATTCTTTTTGTTGCAATGGCAAGTGGGAGTGTTTCCTTAATTTCTCTTTCAGATTTTTCATCATTATTATATAGGAATGCAAGAGATTTCTGTGCATTCATTTTGTATCCTGAAACTTTACCAAATTCATTACTTAGCTCTAGTACTTTTCTGGTGGCATTTTTAGGATTCAAAGAGTGACAGTTTTACTTCTTCTTTTCAAATTTGTATTCCTTTCATTTCTTTTTCTTCTCTGATTGCCATGGCTAGGATTTCCAAAACTATGTTGAATAATAGTGTTGAGAGTGGACATCCTTGTCTCGTTCCTGATCTTAGAGGAAATGCTTTCAGTTTTTCACCATTGAGAATGATGTTTGCTGTGGGTTTGTCATATATGGCCTTTATTATGTTGAGGTAGGTTCCCTCTATGCCCACCTTCTGGAGAATTTTTATCATAAATGGGTGCTGAATTTTGTTAAAAGCTTTTTCTGCATCTATTGAGATGGTCATATGGTTTTCTTCAATTTGTTAATATGGTGTATCACATTGATTGATTTGCGTATATTGAAGAATCCTTGCATCCCTGGGATAAATCCCACTTGATCATGGTGTATGATCCTTTTAATGTGTTGTTGGATTCTGTTTGCTAGTATTTTGTTGAGGATTTTTGCATCTATGTTCATCAGTGATATTGGCCTGTAGTTTTCTTTCTTTGTGACATCCTTGTCTGGTTTTGGTATCAAGGTGATGCTGGCCTCGTAGAAGGAATTTGGGAGTGTTCCTCCCTCTGCTATATTTTGGAAGAGTTTGAGAAGGACAGGTGTTAGCTCTTCTCTAAACGTTTGATAGATTTCACCTGTGAAGCCATCTGGTCCTGGGCTTTTGTTTGTTGGAAGATTTTTAATCACAGTTTCCATTTCAGTGCTTGTGATTGGTCTGTTCATATTTTCTATTTCTTCCTGGTTCAGTATTGGAAGGTTATAGCTTTCTAAGGATTTATCCATTTCTTCCAGGTTGTCCATTTTATTGGCATAGAGTTGCTTGTAGTAGTCTCTTAGGATGCTTTGTATTTCTGCAGTGTCTGTTGTAACTTCTCCTTTTTTATTTCTAAATTTATTGATTTGAGTCCTCTCCCACTGTTTCTTGAAGAGTATGGCTTAATGGTTTATCAATTTTGTTTATCTTCTCAAATAACCAGCTTTTAGTTTTATTGATCTTTGCTATTGTTTTCTTTGTTTCTATTTCATTTATTTTTGTTCTGATCTTTATGATTTCTTTCTTCTAACTTTGGGTTTTGTTTGTTTTTCTTTCTCTAGTTCCTTTAGGTGTAAGGTTAGATTGTTTACTTGCGATTTTTCTTGTTTCTTGATGTAGGCTTGTATAGCTATAAACTTCCCTCTTAGAACTGCTTTTGCTGCATCCCATAGGTTTTGGATTGTAATGTTTTCATTGTCTCTAGGTATTTTTTGATTTCCTCTTTGATTTCTTCAGTGATCTCTTGGTTATTTAGTAATGTATTGTTTAGCCTCCATGTGTTTTTGTTTTTTACGTTTTTTTCCCTGCAGTTGCTTTCTAATCTCATAGCATTGTGGTCAGAAAAGATGCTTGATATGATTTCAATTTTCTTAAATTTACTGAGGCTTGATTTGTGACCCAAGATGTGATCTATCCTGGAGAATGTTCCATGTGCACTTTAGAAGAAAGTGTAATCTGCTGTTTTTGGATGGAATGTCCTAAAAATATCAATTAAATCTCTCTGGTCTATTGTATCATTTAAAGCTTCTGTTTCCTTATTTATTTTCATTTTGCATGATCTGTCCATTGGTGTCAGTGAGGTGTTAAAGTCCCCCACTATTATTGTGTTACTGTCGATTTCCTCTTTTAGAGCTGTTAGCAGTTGCCTTATGTACTGAGGTGCTCCTATGTTGGGTGCATATATATTTATAATTGTTATATCTTCTTCTTGGATTGATCCCTTGATCATTATGTAGTGGCCTTCTTTTTCTCTTGTAATAGTCATCATTTTAAAGTGTATTTTTTCTGATATGAGAATTGCTACTCCAACTTTCTTTTGATTTCCATTTGCATGGAATATCTTTTTCCATCCCCTCACTTTCAGTCTATATGTGTCCCTAGGTCTGAAGTGGGTCTCTTGTAGACAGCATATATATGGATCTTGTTTTTGTATCCATTCAGCAAGTGTGTTTCTTTTGGCTGGAGCATTTAATTCATTCATGTTTAAGGTAATTATTGATATGTATGTACCTATGACCATGTTCTTAATTGTTTTGGCTTTGTTTTTGTAGATCCTTTTCTCCTATTGTGTTTCCCACTTAGAGAAGTTCCTTTAGCATTTGCTGTATAGCTTGTTTGGTGTTGCTGAATTCTCTTAGCCTTTGCTTGTCTGTAAAGCTTTTGATTTCTCCATCGAATCTGAACGAGATCCTTGCTGGGTAGAGTAATCTTGGTTGTTGTTTCTTCCCTTTCATCACTTTAAGTATATCATAACATTACCTTCTGGCTTGTAGAGTTTCTGCTGAGAAATCAGCTGTTAACCTTATGGGAGTTCCCTTTTATGTTATTTGTCATTTTTCTCTCACTGCTTTCCATAATTTTTCTTTGTCTTTAAGTTTTGCCAATTTGATTACTATGTGTCTCTGCATGTTTCTCCTTGGGTTTTTCCTGTATGGCACTCACTGCTCTTCCTGGACTTGGGTGGCTATTTCCTTTCCCATGTTAGGGAAGTTTTCGACTATAATCTCTTCAGATATTTTCTCTGGTCTTTCTCTCTCTCCTCTCCTTCTGGGACCCTATAATGTGAATGTTGTTGCGTTTAATGTTGTCCCAGAGGTCTCTTAGGCTGTCTTCATTTCTGTTCATGCTTTTTTCTTTAGTCTGTTCCACAGCAGTGAATTCCACCATTCTGTCTTCCAGGTCACTTATCCGTTCTTGTGTCTCAGTTATTCTGCTCTTGATTCCTTCTAGTGTAGTTTTCATTTCAGTTATTGTATTGTTCATCTCTGTTTGTTTGTTCTTTAATTCTTCTAGGTCTTTGTTAAGCATTTCTTGCATCTTCTCGATCTTTACCTCCATTGTTTTTCCAAGGTCCTTGATCATCCTCACTCTCATTATTCTGAATACTTTTTCTGGAAGTTTGCCTATCTCCACTTCATTTAGTTGTTTTTCTGGGGTTTTACCTTGTTCCTTCATCTGGTACATAACCCTCTGCCTTTTCATCTTTCTGTCTTTCTGTGAATGTGGTTTTTGTTCCACAGGCTGCAGGATTGTAGTTCTTCTTGCTTCTCTAGCACCAAATTCTTAAATCCTGCTTTTACAGAAATCTTCATTTAAAGGCCAGAGGTCTTTGTAATGAAGACCATCTGTTACCAGACTACAGTAGCTGCTAAAGCCATATAATGATAGCCAGAGTAGATTACTTTGACTTGTTTTAATTTGTTTAACATACAACAGCAAGATTTCCTGGCCCATTGATCAGATATAAGCAGACCTTGTAAAGATTCGTGATGGAATTAGATTGGGAGACATTAAATTTTGAGAGTTATATTCATTGCATTAAGGCAGAAGTTGCTGCACCATGGAGTGATATGGCCCTTCAGGTCAGCTTGTGTTCCCTTTGAGCAATGGTCCTCAACCATTGCATAGCATGATCATCATATTATGGGTCAGTTACCATCACATGTTAACCAAGACTTTTATCAGCTATGTCAGACTGATTTTGTTTGTGAAAGTTCATTATTTATGTACTCCAAATTTCTTTTTTCCAACAAATTTTTTTTTCTAAAAAATGTATTCAGTAACTATTTGTTGAGTAACTGTCACATGTGGGGCACTTTTCAGACATTCTGGGACATACAGCAATGTATAACAGCCTTAAAAATTAAGTTTAAACATTGCCTCCTGTTTGGAACTTTCCTTAATACTCAAATTAGAATAAAATGATTAGTTCCCACAGCATGTGACTTGCAACTTTATTGCAGACAAAACTTCAATTTTTTCTTATGTTTTTCTTAGTAATTAACACCACTGTTTCTCACCTAGACTTTGAGGAAGGTATCTGCATTAGGGCTTCCTAGTGCTTTGAGCAAGTGAACATACTGAATGAAATAAACATGATCCTTGTCTAGTAATAGAGACAAACATCTGTGAATTGTAGAGTTGCATCATATACAGATTTAATTTACATCATCAGAGTAACTCTAATTCTGAACATACCAGAATGTTTGAATCACAAAGCAATGTGGATTGGAATTAAGAAAGTGAATTTATGATGGCTGACTTTCCTTCAGTTTGAGGCGGTTTTTTTTGTATGAATGGAAATATAATAGAATTTTTGCTGAATTATGACTGATACACTGTATCAAGGAGCTATAGTTGTTTAGGATATATCTAATAATTTTATATGTATTATGTCTTTTCTTTTTTACTTTAATACATAAAATCAGGGTATATTTTATTAAGTAATTTAACAACTCTTTCAGGGCTTTTGCTTTTGTTACTTCTGTAACAAAACTCCAGTGAGTTGGAGTTTTATGAACCATTTTAAAAATGGGTGTTTGAGCCTCAAGACAAATATTTTAATATGTATTTCCATATTTGGTAAGAACTGACAACTCATAGCTGTTATTTTGTTGCATGAAATTAGTAGATCTCTGAAGAGTTGGTGTAAATTTACATGCAGAGTTTAGTTCTACTTTTTCTTGTTTCCCTTTTTCTCTCTGGTAGCCAGGTGGGAAATCAAAAATCTCATCTCATGAGATCAGATCCCATTAAAAAAAAAAAGTAAGCCCATGTCTGTTTGAGATTCCCACAGTTTCACTATCATAGGAATTGGATTAAAAATGTCTGCAACAAAAAGAAAAAACCTTGTTTACTTCACAGATTCAAACCCTTAAAAATAAAACCCAGGAGTAAGGTAGAGACTTTTCTGTAGTTCTAAGGAAAGCAAACACATTTAAGTTACTGTCTATGAGAACAGCAATAAAATACATGTTTTTAGAATAGCATTTCTTTCCATTTCAATAAAATTCTGTCGTATTTTTCCTTGTTAGAGCTAACTTATTCTGATTTAGACAGAAAGATGTCATGACAAGGAATAATAAATATTTATCAGATATAGTTTGTTTCCATAGACTATCTGTGAGCTGAAATAGTCGATTGCTTATAGCAATATAACTTTTGGTTAATATTAGAGACTGTTAGTTGTAGAAATGATAAAAAAAAAATCACTTCCAAAAAAGGAATAAGGCAGGAACTATTGAGTAACAAGATTTTAACATACTAGATATATTCTTAGTAAGTTATATACAGACCAAAGTTTTATTATGGAAAATGTTGAAAATTCACTGAATGTGTTTATATTTAAAAGTAATTACACAAATATTTATTGAAAGCCTACTATAGAGCAGATATTTTGTGACTACTCGGTAAATAGAATAATTCCACTCTTATGTAAACCTTATGTTTAAAGGTTTATATGTCTGAGTTTAGTAAGGTAGAATATGTATACAAATAATTTAAACACATTGTAATCATGTTTTTGAGAACAAATTTTCCTAATCACAAAGATCATGAAATTAGATGCAATAATCTCAATATATACCTTTTAAAGTTTAGGAGTATCTTCAATGTAAATAGACATTGTTTTGATCAGATTCTTAGATTAAATGAACCATTCCCATTTCTATCCCTTGGATCATGGATCTTACATTCTGGCTAAGAGGACAGCATCAAAAAAAGCGATATATTATAGGATAGCATTGAATCTCACAAAGTATTGTCTTGCAGGTGACATTGTTACTGAGTCTTAAAAAACCATTCCAATATCCCGTAAGACCAATTGTCTTGGGGCACAAGACTAGTGAATCCCATGTCAACCAATTGCCTTACTTCTTTCACTGCAAATTGAGGTTTCTTAGTCAGAAGTAATATTGTTTGGTTTAACCTGATGACTAGACATTCAGTAAGTCAACAGACGGTGTTCTTGGCAAAGCATGGCAAGCAGAGAGGTCAAATCCAAATCCAGAATAAGTGTTTATTCCAATAAGGAAAAATCCACTATGGAAAAGGGGTCCAAAATAATCAACTTGCTGCCAATGGCTATCTGGTCTTCTCAGGGTATGGGAACTTATCAGGGGCCCAGGGATGGTTGCTATTACTAGAAAAGTAGGCACTCAGTAGTGATGACAGCCAAGTCAGCATTGAGGAGGGGACTGTCAATATGTTGAGACTATTCAAAGTCTCCTTATGCCACCCTGGCCACTTTTTAAATGAGCCTGTTGAGTCAACACTACTGGGACTCGGGAAGAAAGACTGATTAGCATTGACAGGTTAGAACAACTTGTCTCCTGAATTATTGAGACCTCCTCTTCACTGGGAACATTTTGCTGGACACTTGCATAGGACAAAAATACTCTCAAATTCTGAGTTAAATCTGAGAGGTTTATCCAGACCTCTTTGTCCCAGACCATCTGGTCAAACCCCACTGGTCATTGTACTTGTTCCTCATGCAATCTCTCCTCCCAGGACATGTGGGCCACAATATGCACCCTGGTAGTTTTGCCCACTGGGAGGATTATCCTTCCCTCTGTCCCCCAGGGCCACCTCAAGTGGGTCTATAAAGCCAGACAGTTCATTTTAAACTAATGCCAGCATATTGAGCAGAGCTCTCTGTGAATCAGAAAAAGTTTCCTCTGTGATCAAGTAGTCGCAAAAAAACCCTTTTCCATGTGGTCATAGGAATGGGTTGAGGAAGTGATGACACTGCAGTAGGAATGGGCATACTGGCCATGGAGCTGCCTGCTCATGCAAACTTCTTGTGACCTTAGGAATTGCGTTTGCTGATGGAACATTGGTGAGTGTACCTAACTTGATAACCTGTATGTTCAGTGTGTAACGGGAAGCTCAGGGCAAATTTGTAGTCAAAGAAGGCATAATTTCTCTTTAACACCTGAGTTGTAGATTTCTTATTGGGACCTAATTTCCATGAAGCCATCTGATCTGCCATAGATACCCCGAGCACCATGGCATAGGGGCTAAGAGAAAGATCTGCTTGTACTGAAGTCTGGGCTAGCTAGAGAACCACCCCTAACTGGGGCCCCATTCCAAGTTATTAACACTCCAGTTCACTTAATAAATGACTTCCAGCAGCACATAAAACAGGGTTTATGAGGATTTCTTTCTTAAAATTTAATAACAGTCAAGTGTCATTTGCCTTCCTCTCAGAGTTTAGAATTGCAGGATGTAGCAACTAATTTTTAAGCACCCCCAGACTACTGTGTTCTGAAAATTCATGGGGGTAGCAGGCTTCTGAAATTTTCTGAGATTGTTTTCACAGCCGCTAGTACCCACCTGTTACCACGGCACTTAAAGTACTAACTTCTTTCTGTGCATCAGGACCTCGGTCTATGATGACATCAGTATAGTGGACAGTATGATGTTCTGTGAGATGGTGAAATCAAGGTCTTCTACATTAAATTATGACAGAGAGCCAAATTGTTGACTTAGTACAGATATAAGATGGTGAAGGTATACTATTGGCCTATCTCAGAGAAATAAACTGCTTTTCATACTCTCTACTGACTGGGATAGCAAAAATAAAAAATGTGTCAGATCCATGTTTATGAACCAACAGGCAAGCAGAGACAGGGTTTATTTGCTCCCCAAATGAGACCAAATTTTGGGAGACTGCTGCAATGGGAGAAATTGCCTCATTAAGTATATATGATCATCTTTGTCATTAAAATATTCATTTGGGAGCCAGTGTGGAGATGTTTACTAGTTACCGAGTATATCTGTTCCAACTGTACACCTTGGAACCAGGTAAAGAACATAAAAATGATGTGAAAAATTATATATTCCCAAAACGGCTTCAGTGATTTTTCTGGTTCTGCATATTCTTCCAGAACCCTGTTACTCCCCCATCAAGAGGTAAAGTCTGTACTTCTGCCCCTTGAATATAGTGAGATATTTGTGACTGCTCTGACTAATAAAATATGGGAAAAATGGTACTGCCTGTTTCCAAGGCTGTGTTAGAAATGGAGATACAACTTCCTCCTGGTTCGCTCTCTTTCTTGGGATGCTTGTGGTGGTTGGAACACAACCACCATGTCATGAGGAAGTCCAGACTGCATCCAGTGGCCGCTTGTTGCTCTGGATAGCAGCACCAGCTAAGATTTATAAGTGCTCTGGCCAACAGCCAGCATCAACTACCAGAGACAAGCGAATGAGTCTACAGATGATTCTAGCTCAAGCCAATGCCGAATAGAGCAGAGATGAACTTTCACTGCCAAATCCTGTCTAAGTAGCAAATTTGTGAGCACACTGTAATCACCGTTGTAAGCTGCTTTGTTACCGGAAGAGATGGGATTAGAGTTCTGCAAGTTCAGGTGCTGCCTGGTCACAATTCTATTTTTTCCAAAAACCCCATTCTTACCAGTAGAAGACAATATTCTGTGACCTCAGGGACTGTGAGTTTAAGCTAGCATCTAATCATCTCAAATACCTTGCGATGTCCGTTTCCTCAGTGCACCTTTAGCCTGGTGGTTAACTGTGGGACCTCTGGGGAAAGCTATAAAGGAAGATTTACAGTTGGCACTTTTGATGTTGTTGTAATATACTCTCCAGTTATACACAGTTTCTCCTTATGAAAGGCACGCCAGGTCTGTGAACTGACTCAAGTGAACTGCCCATCTACTTAGGTCCTAAGAATCCAGTGATCAGACATCCACCGCAAAAGATCTCTGTTGGCCAGATCATCCTGATAGCCTTGCTAATGCAGCTGTTTAACATAACCATATCTATATTCCTTTTTCTGTTTCCAAGCCACTGCTTTTTGCCACCCAAGGGGTCCAGCATCATCTTTGAAATAGAGCCCATTTCAAAAGTACCACATCCACACGTATTCCTGGCCAACAGAGAATAGCCATCTTAGTGCCTTTAAAATATATTGGTGCTCTGAGAGGTAGTGCTGCTCTCAGGGCTTTTGTGAAGGGCTTTTCTTATGGCCCCTCTTATGGGACATGGTTTGGGGTCCTTGGAGATACCAGGTGAATAGATATCAGGCTACCTATTATAAACCACTTTGATTTTTGTAGCTTCCTCAGATGTTGTGTTCCTTATTCTATGTTACACCAAAAATTACTTTACCCTTTAACTTTATTTACCACCATGAATTTGTGCTTCAGTCAGCCAACTTGGCAAACGTTTAGACCAATTTTCAGCTGTTTATGTAGATGAAATCTCTGCTAAGTGAACCTGTAGTGAGAAACTAGCTTATTTTTAAATAATTTCCATTCCTTCTTAGCATAATATCTGAATCGATACTCATACATATTCTCAAGGATATTACTAATACAAATGAGCAAATTTTGCAATTTTTTTTTTTTTTTTTTTTCCGGTACGCGGGCCTCTCACTGTTGTGGCCTCTCCTGTTGCGGAGCACAGGCTCCAGACGCGCAGGCTCAGCGGCCATGGCTCACGGGCCCAACTGCTCCACAGCATGTGGGATCTTCCCGGACCAGGGCACAAACCCGTGTCCCCTGCATCAGCAGGCGGACTCTCAACCGCTGCGCCACCAGGGAAGCCCTGCAATTTTTAGATGAGGTAAAGTTTTGCCACTTGAAGTTGAACATGTAAGTTGCTCCCCCCCCCACCTCTACCCCAATAGAGAAAACAGGAACTGCCTGTGGTCTTAGGTCTGCAGACACTAAGGGGTGTGGGCACAGGAGAATGGCCTTCTATCACATGGCAAGGGTCCTAGTCCAGGGCGTTGACGGGTGTCTATATAGGGAAGCACTGCCCAGCAAAAGGGGAGGAGGTCCTGCTTCCAGTGGTAAAGGAGGCTAAATAAGGTTGGGGAAATCGGAGTGCTCAGAGGCATTTGAAACCTGGTGTTGCCCAATTTAATTTTCAGAGTTCTGCTCTTTCCCAGTCAGTGGTCTGAATTTTACCCGAGAGTTCTGGAGAGGATATCCATTCCAATGATGTCATTTGACAGAATTGAATGATTTGCTTACCTCAGCCCTGAGCCTAAGTAGTGGACACTTAGTGATTAAGTGTAGTCACACTACTAAGTGTAATTACACTACTAAGAAACTAGATTTCTCTTAGTCTAGTCATAGAGAGTTCCTGGTTCTCTCACGGTACTTTGAGCTGTGAATTTGGGATTTTGAGTGTATGGTATCCTTTTTGGTGACTCCCTAGTGTAATTAGAAGTAGACAGTTGACTCCATATGGTTTGCATTTTTTTTTTTTTTTACTGTGTCCTTCACACTCTTCTGTGGAAGTGGCTTCTCAGTGCTCTGCAGCTAGCCTGCAGTTAGTACTTTATTCCCAGTAACCGTAGGTGATAACTTAATTAAATGCTCAATCACTGTCTCATGAGCTGGATCCTTACTGCCTCCAAACCCAACCTGTCTAGATAACCAATCTCAGATTTCTGTTTCCTTAAGATACGGTATCTGCAGCCATGCCTGCATTAGTTGGTTGGAAATAAGAAAAGCTACTTAGCTTGTTTAAACAGAAAAAGAATTTGTTAAAATACATTAGGTAGATTACATAAACTTTGGGAGGCTTAGAGATGCAGGCTTTGAAGCTGCACAGCCAGAGAAAATGTACAAACAGTACTCTGAGTACTGCCTCCGCAAGTACACCACTGCTACGGCCATTGGGAGACAGGGCTGCAGCTTGCATTGTAGACATTAGGCATTGGACAGCAGAAATCCTGTTCATGCTGCTTCCCAACGCCTGATTTTTCTCTCACCATTCTGAGCAGAAGATGGATTCCTTATCATGGCTATATCCTCATGCAGCTCATTTCCAAATTGAAGTTTTTAATAGATGTGTCTGATTGGCCTAGCTTAAGTCACATGCCAGTGTTCTATCTGTAAAGGTGGCAGGGAAATGAGTTCTGGCTTCTAACTTTGGGAGTGAGAGGAAGGGGTTAACTGTCGAAGATTGATTTCCTGTGGGTTGGTATCCCAGAAAGGGAACTGACCTCCTTCCTGGCAGATGACTTAGGAAATGAACATTGTTCCTTGAAACTGGCAACACCTCATTGCTTAAAGTAATCACCTCCGGTAGAGTGCTGAGGTGGTAAGTCAGGTCTGGGAGCCTGGATAATGCTGTATACACTAGGCTTGCATCTTGATTACGCCAGGGCATGGGTTAATTTCCCCTATTGGTGCAGCTTAAAATGCCTGTGGCCCAAGTACCAAGAACCTTCTTTAAAAGTTTGTCTGTCCTTGCTAAATCCTAGTAATCTACCCCAGAGTGTAAAGAGCAATGGGGAACAGCTCTCCTACTACTGTCTTACTAAAAATAATGCTGTCTTAGAAGGTCTAATGTCTGTGATTTCTCATCATTTGCCTCTGATTGCTATGCAGGTTGGCAAGGTTCATTACGGCTGTAGAAAGATGATGAGCAGCCCCAGGCTTAATAACTTTCCACTGCAGATAAATAAAATCTATAATTCAACTTTCTTTATGTTGAGACAAATGCTAATTTTAATTATAAATAGTTGGTAGGAGTATGAGTTTTTTTAATAAGTGGCTACAAAGTTGAGATTCTTAATTTGATACCTTGGAATCTTTATAAGAAAATATAGAAGATAAAAAGATAAAAAATGAGTTAAAGATAGAAAAAATAAGGTTCTCTGGTTCACATTCAGTGTTGTCTGGCCTCATTTTTGCAGGAGATGGATCAATCTGTCATCAATCATGGTATGAAAATTTGTTGTAAGAACACTGACTATGGCTGCTCAGCCTGAGTCAGAGGCAGCAGCTGCATTGCACTGTCTCCTTTACAAAATGGGATGGCCCTGGCTACAGAGCTAAGGTCTCTGCCTTTTTAACACTCCATGTGTCTGTCTATACATATTTAGATGTATTTACCAGTCCAATTTAATGTTTAAGCTTTTATGATTTGCTGTGGTGGAGTATAACAGAAAAGAAATAGAAACAGAAGAGGAAATGTTTGTGAGTGGTTCAAATGATAGATTTCTCAGGGGAGCAGTTTGAACTGGTGACTGTGCATTGTATATAAGCATTCAAATGTCCTATATATCACCAGCTTGTGACTTAACACTTTCAGTGTTGATATGACTATAATCTGAACGTTGATTGCATAAAGTCTGGGTTTGTACTTGGTTCACCTTCCCAAATGTTTATTGGGATTCCTGGGGTAAATACTACATTTGATAATTTACATTCTCATGCTTTTTAAATTCTCATACTTTTATTGCAAATCAACTTAATCCTAAAACTATACATAGCCTATTATTACATGTAATAAACTTTAAATAGTATCATATATATTTTTAAAAACAAAATTTTTTAACATCTTTATTGGAGTATAATTGCTTTACAATGGTGTGCTAGTTTCTGCTGTATAACAAAGTGAATCAGCTATATGCATACATATATCCCCATATCCCCTCCCTCTTGTGTCTCCCTCCCACCCTCCCTATCCCACCCCTCTAGGTGGTCACAAAGCACCGAGCTGATCTTTTAGGCTTACTTTTATGGTCAGCATTATTTTTTAAATATGTTTATAATTTTACATACAAAACTCATTTTTTATAGAGTTGTATTTGACGATTTGAGGATGTTACAAATGTTTATCCATTTGTCTGATGTATATTTAGGTTGTTTGCAAATTTTTACTGTTACAAAAACTGCTCTTAAAAACTTGTGTCTTAGGCAAATGTCTTTCTAAAGTATATAGCTAAGAATGAAATCGCTGGGTCTTCTACCTAGCAATTGCCAAATTGTTTTCCAAGGTATTTGCACCAAAATATGTCATATCAGAGTATGAGGCTACCTCTCATTATTTCACATTTTGCAATGTTAGATTTTAAATTTTTTGCCCACCTGACTACCATTGAAGTTCAGCGTCTTTTATTATGTTAATCTGGTCATTTGAATTTCTTTTATGAATTGCCTCACATTAGAATGTGTTTCTCTTGGGCTGTTGTCTTTTTGTTATGATTTGCATAAATTCTTTATATTAATTTTGTACCTTATATGACTTAGAGCTACCTTCTTACAGTCTATGGCATGTCTTTTCACTATTTTTAAAAATAGTGCTTAATGTCTAGTTTTAGAATTTTTACTGGATGGTTTGCTTAAGAAATCCACTTATAAGACTTTTGGTTTAATGGTAAAGGCATAAAGTCAGCTTTTACTCATTCTCCTGAAAAACATTCAGGTTACTGAGAAACAAATTTTTTCTCTGCTTGGTTCAGTGAAAGTAGAACAAAACTGAAACACAGACCAAAGTATAGATCACCAAATAATGGTGAATATCAAGCAGGGGGTGCAAGAAGAGGAAGAGAGGATATACTTGTGGTTGCAAAAAGAAGATGCAAAGAAAATATTTCAAAAAGAAGAGCCTATCACCAGATGCAATATTTAAAGCTCTCTTCATAATGGTGGGAATTGGATGCAGAGATGGGTTTAGGACTTTCCCTGTGACTAATTGTGACTGAAGAAGGAATAACAAAGACTATAGTTTTAGGAAATAGTCTGTCAATGGGAATGGATAGAGAAGATACTTGGTATCTGGGAAGAATTAAGGATTGAAAGAACATTCACAGAACTGGGTCATAATGGAAATTTCAACCAAAAGGAAAGTGAGATATGTCCCACATCATGAGTCATATGCAGATAGCTTGATAGGAAAAACTTACCTCCTAAAATTGTGAGCAATTAAAAATGAATTGTCACACAATTCCTCAAAAAGAAAATATGAAACATTCTTCAATGAAAAAGATGCTCAACCTCATTAATAGGAGAAACTATTGGCATATATCAAAGTGTTTGATAGTATTCAGTTGGTGAGAATGGGAAAACAGACTCTCACATTATGCTTAAGGAAGTATGAATTGATACAGACTGTCTAAAGGTATATTCGAAATACTTAGCAAAACTATCAACTATATTTTTATATAATATATAGTCACCTGTGTACAAAAGGATTGGAAACTAACTGAATCCCATCAGTAGTGGAGTGGTTAAATACATTTAGGTACATGTATGTAATGGACTAGTATGTAGGATTTTTTTTCAGCTTTGAGGTAGAATTGACAAAATTGTAAGATATTTAAAATGTACATTGTAATGATTTGATATACGTATACATTGTGAAAGGATTCTCCCATCTAGTTAATTAACACAACTGTCCTTCTCTCATATATATAAATTTGTTGAGCATATTTAAGTTCTATTCTCTTAGGCAATTTCAATTATACAATAGTGTTATCAACTTATAGTCATCATGAATAAATCTTATTCATTTTATAGCTGAAAGTTTGTACCTTTTACCAACTTCGACTTATTTCCCCCACCTCCCCAGCCTCTGGCAACAACTTTTCTACTCTGTTTATGGGTTTGACTTTTTTTTTTTTAAGTTTCCACATATAAATGATATCAGGCAATATTGGTCCTTCTCTGACTTATTTCACTTAGAAGAATGCCCTCAAGTTCCATTCATGTTGTTGAAAAAGGCAGGATTTCCTTCTTTCTCATGGCTGAATAAGATTTCATTGTATATATATTCTACATCTTTATTCACTGATGGACACTTAGATTGTTTTCATATCTTCACTGTTGTGTTAAGTGAATATATAACATTATCTCAGCTGCTGCTTACATTTATGGACCATGTTGTACATGTATTTTAACACTAGAATAATCGTCTGCACTGTGAGATGCTCATCCTTTTAAAGGTATGCAGAGATGGCAGTCATATGTTCCATCTTACACTCACTGCAAGTGGAATATTTATTATTACTCTTTGGATTCTTTCTGTTTTATTGAAAAATTTCATTAACTATTAAGCGAAACATTGGAAATAAAGATTTTTAAATGGTATAAACCTGGCTTATAAGAGGTTAAGAGGACAGTAGCAGAAAGAGACACACAATAAGCTATAATACAGTGAAGATAGGCCAAGGGAGAGACTGATTAATGACAAAACCTGGTGGCCGTGCTTGCTTATTCATTCATGCTCTTACATGTGAAATTCTACCTGAGAGGAAGGTATTTATTAATTAATAATTACCCAATACTATTAGAAGTTAGGAGGAAAAAATTAAATAGAACATAATCTATGCAGAATCAATATAGAGAAGGCCCTTGTGAGGTGAAAGTAAAATCATTTGATTATAATTGTACTTTCTAAAAGCACAACTTTAATGATGAAATTAAAATGTATTAGACATAGAGAGCTTTTAAAAGCAGACATGCTTAAAAAGAGAGATTAGTAGCTATTACAAGTTTCTCCCCTAGTCCCAACCGGACATAGAGAACTGAAGGGTAGATCTGCATACTTTAAATCTTGGAGCTTTGATCCTATACATAAAGCTCTCAAAAAGTAGACTGAGTAGAATTTCATACTTAGGTCTAATGTAATAATTTAAGCATTCCTTCAACAATCTTACTATTGGCAAAGCATAATTGAACTTAGATTTTCATTAGCCAGCTATAATAAATTACTGTATGCCTGTACATACGTATTTTGCTTCTCTTTATGCTTACAGCTATTGTTGTTGTTGTTTTATGAATGAAAAGGCTGTAGTTCAGAGTTCAAATGATTAATGGCTAGTCACAGAATTAAAAAGTAGAAAATTGGGAGCAGATATTAGATCTCTTGATCTCGTTCTCAGTCTTGTATCTACATGTCTAAAATGTGAGGGATTTCTACACTTTAACTGTTCTCATTGGATAGTGAATTTACGTGAGGGTACCTTCCTTATCATGACTGTGAGTTGTAATGATGAACTCAGCTTCATATCCAGTGGACCTTACCCAATAATACTAGGGATGTTACGTACAACATGAGTAATATTGAATATAATGAACACCATGGTATGTTATATATGAAAGTTAAGAGAGTAAATTCTAAGAGTTCTCATCACAAGGAAAAAAATATTCTTAAAATTTTATATCTATTTGAGGTGATGGATGTTCACTGTGGAAATGATTACTGTGGTAATCATTTCATAATGTATGTAAGTCAAATCATTATGCTGTACACTTTAAACAGTGCTGTGTGTCAATTATACCTCAAAAAAAAACTGGAGGAAAAAAACTGAACAAACCAAACAAAAGCTTAAAATTAATCATATAAAAACATACTTTTCTTGAAATTGTTCCTGTTTCAGAAAATATAATTTTTTTTCTTTGGCTCAGCTGATTGGCCTAACATGCTTTAGAAGTAGTCTCTCAATTATACAGCAACATATCGGATATTAGATCATCTGACATTGGATTCACATAGGACAGTACAACATCTGAAACACACCAGGAAACAGTTAAACTACAGGAAAAATTATTCTCCCCTACAAAACAGAGATGGTAATAAACTACAATGTGTAGAAAAATGTTTTTCTAAAACCAACTAACGGTAATACCTGGCCTTAAATGTCATGAAAATATATGGCATATTCCTAGGTAGTCCCTACCACAACAAAGAATTTCTTTGTTTTTGCTAAAATTTGAGATTGATTTCCAGATAAGTGAGAAACTAAAAGCATCCACAGTTCATTAGAAGAGAAATGAGACTCAAAGTCATGCTGCATTGAATAGGGATTGACCCAGAAGAGGTGCAGAAAGGAAATTAGTCTTTTTGTTAAATTGAATGAACAAAGCAGCTCATTAGGAAAAACGCAATACTGAGAAAATGAATTTTTGAATGTATTCTTTGTTTGATTTTTCATTTGTTGTGTATAAGTTTTTTTTTAATATACCAATTACTAGCAATGTCCATGTCTGCCATTTCAGAAAATCAGATGTTTTACTGTCCTATGTGAATCCAGTGTTGGAAGATGTAATATCTGATCTGCTGCTGTAAAAATTAAGATGAGAGAGTACTTCTTTTTAAAGCATGCCGGGAAAATCAGTTAAGCCAAAGAAAAAAATCATATTTCCTGAAACCAAACCAAACATTTCTTGGCATATTTGTAGATGAGTTGTGTTTCTCTGTTTTCATTTAAGCTGAATGGTTATCCATGTGTGAGGAAATAAATTTGAAAGCTAACTGAATGTTCTGGCCCATCTTTCCAAGTATCTCCTGCATCATCTGGACTTTTAAATTTATTCCATCACACATGGATGGCTGGGCTCTCCAAACAAAGTTGGCAAGAGGCGATTCTTTTATGTTTGTGTTAATCTCAACTCACTGAGAAGGCAACTGCTTTTGTCAGAATGTTACTGCACTTACACACTTTGGATTTCAGCAATTTTTTCGTTACTCTCAAGTTCTTGTCTAGATACTTTCTTCTTAACAGTTAACAGTTACTGTTCTTAAAAAAGCTGAATAGGCAAATGAATTATCAACTTTCAGATTACACTAGTGAGAAAAGTAAGGCTCTGACACATTCACAAACAAAATAACCTCAGAAATACTATGTCCAAAGGGTTACCTTTCTCTTTGCCCCATAACACACACACACACACACACACGTCTGAATACTAACATTAGGTGGCTTAAAAAAATGTGAATTTTTTTTTCTTAACATCTAAGCGGGATAATAGCAAAGACTATCAAATTTGCTCACACCAATTAACAAGTTATGTTTGGAAAAATACTTATAGAATTAGCACAATGGTCACTGTTCACCCTCTTTTTTAAAAAAAAATTATTGTGGTAAGAACGATTAACATGACAATTACTCTCAACACATTTTGAAGCAGATATACAGTACATTATTGTTGACTATAGGTACAGTGTTGTACAGCAGAGCTCTGGGACTTATTCATCTTGCTTAACTGAGATTTTTGCCTGTTGATTAGAAGCTCTCTACATCCCCTTACCCCCAGCCCCTGGCAACCCCCATTCCATTCTCTGATTCTGTGAGTTTGACTATTTTAGATACCTAATATAAATGGAATTACACAGTATTTGTCTTTCTGTGACTGGCTATGTCACTTAGCATAATATTCTCCAGGTTCATCCAAAATGGGGTATATACATAAAATAGAATACTATTCAGCCTTAAGAAAAAAAGGCTGAATAGTTCACCATCTTTATATAACAATATTTACTTACACATTGTATTTATATTTGTATCTGTTGTGTCTTTTATTAGAAGTAAAGGCTGTGGGCAGAGCACATATTTCCATCCCATATATTGAACTGAATTGACCCACCTCAGTGTATGTGGCGTCTTCACCTTGTAAAGGTGTTGAGTGATGGAAATGAGTTTAATGTGTTATTTTAAACATGGAGAAAGTATACTTTTCTCCTAATAATTGGGCATATCATAGAATTTTTCTCTTAAGTATTAAAAATATATAGTCGAGTGTACAGAAAAGAAATTCTTAATTTTATTAAGTAAAGCCCACATCTTAAAAGATGATATATAGTGGTTTTCAATTACTTAATGTTAAAAATATATATATTCATGCAAAAACAGGATATAAAATACATCGTTTAAAAAAGCCAACTTTGTAGTGAGAAATAATACAGTGTAAGCTGACTGATGTAATGGATTGTCTAACTGACCTTCCATTAAATTGGTTTTAAGAAGATAATCTTGATGCAACTTTTAAAATGCATGAAATTATAATTATTCTTGATTGGTAAAAGAAAAAATCCAGTTTATCATCATAAATCCGTCTTCACAAATGTCAAGCCCTTTCAACATTTTGCCATAAGAGTTACCTTGATTCCATAGAAATTAGTGACTGTACTCAAAACATTTTTGTCCTAGCATACTATTTCTTTCTACAAGTACGTTTGTTAAAATATTGCAGGAAGGTCAATTATGATGAATTTCTGTTTGCCGTGTCAATAAAAACATACTATTCCATTGGCACATGTTTTGTACCATGAAGCTCTGTACTATATTTTTTTCGGTGATTTCTGTTTTTTAAAACATTTTTCTAAGAGCTTCAAGAGACTATGTAAAAATACCATTATGGTTTATAACACTTAAAAATGAAAAAGTAAAGGAAATTGATTCCAAGTCTTAAAAATGAAAAAGTAAAGGAAATTGATTCAAAGTCTTAAATTTTACTCATATTTAGGTGATTAAAACCTGTTTCCTATCAAGAAGCTAAGATGCAACCCTTATCATTTTAGTGATGGGAAGGAATAGGGAGAGGATTTAAGGAAAGGGAGGGTAAGAGTAATTGCTCTTTTTATTTTGAAAAATTTTAAAGTATGAGGTTTATATTTTAAAAATTATCTCAAACTTTCAGAAAAGTTGTAAGTACAATACAAAATATGTCTTTCTCCTGAAGCATTTGAGACTAAGTGCTGACATGATGTCCCATTCTTCCCAAATATTGTAGTGTGTTATTTCCTATAGAGACCTTCTCCCACACATTGCAATAAAACCTGAAATAAAACCATCAAAATCAGTGCAGTAGTATTGATACACGACGCCACCTAATTGTCAGATCCTGTTCAAGTTTCAGTAATCATCCCAACTATATCTTCTATAACAAAATGATGCAGACAAGAATCACACTACACATTTAGTTGTCTCCGGCTCTCTGGAACAGTCTCTCCACCTTTCTTTGAGTTTCACGACCGTGACAATTTTGAAGTACACAGCCAGTTATTTTGTAGAATGTCCTACAAATTTGGGTTTGTGTGACTTTTCCTTCTAATTAGAGTCAGGTTATGCATTTTGGCAGGAACATTTTAGAAGTGATACCATATTCTTCTCATTGCATCCATCAAGGATGCACAGTTTCCATTGGTCCCATCATTGGTGATGTTCACTTTGATCATTTGATTACAGTGGTGTCTGCCAGGCTTCTCCTCTGTAAAATTACACTTCCCACCTTTGTAATTAATATATATTTCATAAGGTGGTATTTTGAAACTATATAAGTACCCTATTTGTCATCAAACTCTGAATTTATTCACTTATGTATCAGTATAGATGAATGATTTCCTATTTTATCCAATGGTTTATAGTCTGTTGTTATCGTAAGTTATTTTTAAACAAAATTGACCTAATTTGGACAGTAAGAGCTCCTTCAAATTGGATTTTTTTTTGTCCTGTTGACATGTCCCCTTAATGTTTGGAGCACTTTCCTGCTTTTTGGCACTACATGGGAGTCCTTTTATTATACCCCAGCCTTGGGATCAGTCATTTTTATGAGGAGGCCTGATTCCTTTTAGTGGAAAATGCTATTCAAATACCAAGATGGTTTCTGCTTTTGGGATATCATTGCTCCCAAAGCTAGATAGGGAAAAATAAAGACACACACATAGATATACACACATGTATGTGTGTGTGTGTGTATATATGTATATATATATATATATACATTTCTATCTATACTTATTTCTATCACTATATATTAAAAGCCATGTGTTTCCACCAATAAATCCAATTGCATTTAACACTCCAAGGTTCATTCTGAATTTCTCCTTTTCCATATTTGTAATGGTCTTCTCCAACAATGAGAAACTTGCTCCCAGTATGTTTAATACATAAACTTACTTTATCAGCCTTGTATATGTTCCATCTCGCACCTCACTCTCACAGGGACAGAACTTCTCCCCACCCACTCTAACTCGAGGATGTCCCTTGGTAGATGCCGTCTCCAGCCCTCTTGGACTCTGGCACTCACTACCAGGTCACCCCTCCCACTTTAATTGAATGCCTTCCTCACCCAGTTTTGGCTCTGACACCTCAAGTCACCGACTTGGGTGGATACCCTCCTCAGCCTTCTCAGGCTCTGAAACCCAGTGCTGGGCTGCCCTCCTATGCAGAAGCCTTCGTTTGCCCTTTCTAGTCTCCCACAGCCCCTCCTCTGAGCTTCCAACTAGGTAGATTCCCTGCTCCCACCCTCTGGTTCTCAGCCCTGCTCCAAGTCACTCTGCTGCCTCCCTCTTTCTTGACCCTGTGTGGATATATACCTTGTTTGGTCCCATCTATTGGGCTGGCCTTAAATTGTTTATAAAGGGAAGGAAGAGGAGGAGGAGGAGGAAAAGATTTGCTTTGCCTTTTTTTTTTTCCTTTTTCTTTTTGTGGTACGCGGGCCTCTCACGGCTGTGGCCTCTCCTGTTGCGGAGCACAGGCTCTGGACGCGCAGGATCAGTGGCCATGGCTCACGGGCCCCGCCGCTCTGCGGCATGTGGGATCTTCCCAGACGGGGGCATGAACCTGCGCCCCCACATCGACAGGCAGACTCTCAACCACTGTGCCACCAGGGAAACCCGCGGTTTTTTTTTTATTACATATGTTTAGTATGTTTTACTTCCGAAGTGGAAGCCTCAGAATATTTCCAAGAAATCAAACAGCAGAACCTTTTACTATGCAGCTTCAAATTGGTGATTTTAATAGTCAGTAAACCATTCAGAGAGAAACAAAATTAAACAAAATACTTGCTATAGTTTCAGGCACCAACTTTTGTCCTGAAAATGATGTTACAAGTATTATGCAATTGACCTCAAGTACAAATTGATGTTTGACTTTAATCTTGAGCAATTTCTAAACTGTCCTAACACGATGTCATATATCTCAACAAATGTACTAATAGGGAAATTTGAGGAAAAGAAATGTTCAAAGTAGTTAAAATGAATAACATAATACTTAACCCCTTTACATTTGACCAGGACTATAGGAGAATAGAATTTATAGACTTTAGGCTACTTTTTCCATAACTGAACTTGTTTATCCCTTCAACTTAACATTCAAACAAAAAAGAAAATGAAAGGCCTTTTTAAAAGAGTTAGAGATATTAAAAAAGTAATAAAATTAGAAAACACCCTGACAATAAAAGCAACCCTCACATTACACAGGCAAGTTTTAACAAGTTGTTAGATCAATCTCAGCTGAAAGTATCATTATTAGTCATTAGTTTCTTTACAGTTCTGACATTATATTTGTGCATTACATACTTCCAGTAATTTGATCATGGCTATTGTACTTCACATATCCAAAGTTTGAAGTAAAATGAAGGCCAGGGTCAACTTTATTAGCAGTGAATCTGGAAGTTACCATAGCACCTTTTGCCATGTGAATAGGTGTGGCTGATCTTATAGTATTTGTGATTTCCTTCTGCGTCCCCTATGTTTTTATAGTCATCTCTTCTTTGTCTAAAGGCATGTTGTAAAAAAAAATTTTTCATTTTCATGAGGATAAAAATAACAGGCACAGATGATCACCTTATTACTGTGCTCTTCAGTAAATTGTAAAATGTCATTTTTTCATTTCTTTCAATAATTATGATTTCCAAGATCAGTTCATTGCCGGCATATATCTGGTTGTGTTCTTATGATAGGAGATGATCTGCATTATATAATTGTAGATTCTGGTTGCTTTGGCAACAAAACGCTTGCTTTAAATATAGAAACTCATTAATTTTCTGTCACTTCATTCTTTACTGTTAAGGAGACAAGCTGTTTTCTGTTAAATAAAAAATAAAGAGATACTATTATAATGGGGGAATTATCAATTTGTTTCGGTTTAAGCTAAGGGGGAGAAAGAAGAGCCAATTCTCTCAGAAATTGAAAGTCTTTTTTATATAGGTAAACCCTGTTAGATAGGTGAAGAGACTGAGAAACCAAATTCTGTGGTTACGGAGCACGTGGAAATGGGATCAGTGTTATCTATTAAACTCCTTTTAAAGAAGTGGAGCTTTAAAAATGTAGAGAATTGGCCTAGAGCGGGCTTTGTTAGTGCTTTTGCAAAGAAGTTATTCTTTCCAGGAATATCCCACTTCTGAAAGCACAGTTTTCAAACCGTTCGCAACATAATCTCATACAAACAGATAACCAACGTGGGTTAAAGTTTTCTTTGACTCAGTAATGACATAACAGGTAGAATGACAAGAATTGATCTAAAGAGGCTATGAGGAACTGGGATTTATAATCAGTGCCGAAAAGAATGAAATAAGGTTTATATCCCATAGGACAATGTAACCATAAACTTTGGGGTTATTTTCTCTACCAGGCAAGAGAAAGAGATCATCCCTCACCAATTTCATATAAACTACCCCCTGACTTATAGGGTTGTAAAATGCTTAGGCCTGAATCACTTATGGATAGTCTGTCATACAAAGGTACATTTCCTCAAGAGAGTAAAAATAATAAGGTGAGATTATTAGAAAGTGTTCTATCATAATATTAAAAACTTATCCTTATCATTCTACCTTATTTCCAACTTTTGGATAATTTTTCCTGCCTATTCTTGCTACCCTTTAATACTTTTGAATACGAAATATAGTTGAATGTGTTACTTGGGCAAATTGTTATTATAAAAATAAGAGTAATTCTGAGGTCCTCAGATTTGTTGGAGGATCATTCAGATATTGGAGAACAATCATATTTTTATGTCATAAGACGGACAGGCTGCTTATCCTCACTTTCTAAGGCTGCTTCTTCAGAGCCTCTTACAGAAGATTGGTTTGCTTCGGTTACTGTAAAATCAAAGAATTTTAGTATGACATCTGGGAGGGATGTTAGCAAACATATATTCACTTTTGCTACAGTTGAGAGAACTGAGGTCGAGGAAATTACAAATTGTCTGAGATCTTATTGCAAGTTAGTGGCTAAATTGTTATTTCCTAATAAGTGGAAATGCATACTTCTCCTATTAACTCATCAGTTTGAATACCATAAATAAATGCACTAGAACACTTAATTATTGCTTAGGAGAAAGAAAGGGAAGATGCACTTCCTAGGGAACTAACAAAGTAGTTGAGCATAATGGTGAACTTAGAACAAAATAGTCTCAGAGTGCAGTGTTGATTTCCATATTTGAATTGGTGGCTCCCAATAGCTTCTAAAGAGCATTGTGGATTTCTTAGCAGACATCCATCCTCATTTAAATAAAATCTTTTTCACTATAAGTGCCTTCAAAAGAGGAAATTTCCTGGACATATGAAAATAATAAGTACTCATTCTAAGAATAGCTAACGACAATTGGGAGTTTCTTGCATACATCTGTTGCAAGTAAGGATGGATGGTAGAAAACACAAAAACATAACTAAATACATTCTGATGGAGAAAACTGTAAAGTAAAAGTCATTGTTTTTAGGAAGAAAGGAAGTTTTCTTTTTAATATTCTGTTTCCCAAATGTTAGACTAGAGGTAAAAACTAAGGTACTCTTTCAAAACCCTACAGCTTCAGAATCCTACAACTCTTGATTAAATGATAAGAAATAAGACAGTACATTTGTGCTACATGATTCACGTGCTCAATAGCAGGTATAAATTGTACTGAAGAAGTAGATGTGCAAGAAATGACACTGCTTTGTATAAATAACAATGAATCCGACTTTAAGTTCTCATTCAAGCTCTCATTGGGTTGATGGGAAATTCAGTCTTTAGTCATTATCACACTTCTTTGTCTCGTCTCCCTTTCGCCAACTCCAGGTCTTGTAAAGTTTGGGAGGATCTAATACAGAGTGAGATATATCAATCCCCATGAATTTGGTGATCATATTGTCTAGGCCCACAATGTCGCTTGAAAACAGCCTTTGCTGAGGCTGAGGGCTTTGTACCTCACATCCAGCCTCCCTAGATTTACTGAGCAAGCATTTCCTTTTGAGACACAGCCAATTCTCATCTCTGAGAAGGCAAAAAACCTTGGTAGTGATACTTGCAGAACAGTCTTCTCTCCCTAATCTAGGGACTAATGTCTAATATTTCTCCTCACCTTAGGTGTGCTTCTGTCTTTTTTCCCTCTGCAATAATCTGGCATACTTCCCTTAAAACACCTAGATTTTCAGAAAAAAAAAATGGAGATTCTTCTTCTGGCAACTATAGAGTTCAAACCCAGCCAATTTTTTTAAATGGAAGAAAAAGAAGATACAAGGAGAATTAAACACAAATAATAGCTCAATAGATTATCCTTCCACAATAACTTTAAAGAATTATGATTCAGGGGATCTTTTATAACAAAGAATATAGGTGTAAAATATTGATGTTGTTATAGCAAAAAGACATCACAGATTAGTTTTGAAAAATAAGGTAAATTAGTAATACCTATATAACTCAGAAATTAGTTTACTGTAAAAATAACATTCTACATGAAGGAAAACTTAAGTATTTAACTTCCTTCTGACTGCTGTACCTCTGTATGGTTTTACTGCATTTATCTTATTCATGGGACATGGCTTTATCTTGACCTCAATAAAATACTAAAGGATGATTCTGACTTAATATTATAATCTTATGCCTTCTGGGTCTCATCATTGTCTCAGAAAATCAGAATATTTCTATGCTTGAAATGTGGGAAGAAAACCCTACAGAAAAATTGTATTCTGTTTATCTGGATTAGACAGATTTCCAGATTTATCCAATAGAGTTCTCAAAGACTCTTCCTATAACACAAAGTTGTTTGATTTTTTTTTAGTTCTGTTCTACATAATTTCATGCAAATATGTCAGAATAGAGTCTTCTGGCTTTGCCATTCCCTCTTTTCACATCTTTTACCTGATGCTGGGAGCCAAGATATATTTGACCTAAGTTTTCTTTATCTTTCCTAAGGCTGCCTGCAAAACCATCTTGTTTTACTGCTGTATCCACCTCACTTTTCTTTGGTAATCAATCTTTAACATAAATTCCTTTTCAAAACCAGCTGATATGACCATTTTAAATTTCTTGCAACATGAAAATCGGGTGACAAAGAACTTAATGTCAAATGTTCACACCTTTTACAATTTCTATATGTGAATACCAGGAGGAATGAACCAGTTGTCAACCCCAGTGTTACAAATTAGATCAGCACCTCTCTATTGTGACATATATTTATAATCTATCCTTGGAAACATTTAAGCAATATTATCACTGTATAACTGGAGGAAATTGTATATGAAATCATTTGTGCAAGCAGTGATGTTCCTTTGTACTGAAAATACTTCGTTTCTCTAAATATCTGGAGCAATGTCCATGTCATGGTTTGTGTTTAGTAAACTCTACAGACATGTTCTAATTATAGGGGAATTAAGGAATCAATCTGCACTAATTCACACTTAGACCTATGCTAAGCTCTTCATTGCCTTTAACTGAGTTAAAATAAAAGGTCTGATTCTGATTATTAGGTACCTTGATTTTCAGCCTCACCTTCCAATTTCTCCTTTAAGAAGTTTTGCTTATTCTGTACTACTTCAAAAAACTAATTCTTGGAGTTTTTGGCTTCTCCTCCTCTGTGCATTCTTTTTTTTTTTTTGTGGTATGCGGGCCTCTCACTGTTGTGGCCTCTCTCGTTGCGGAGCACGGGCTCTGGACGCGCAGGCTCAGCGGCCATGGCTCACGGGCCCAGCCACTCGGCGGCATGTGGGATCTTCCCATACCGGGGCACGAGCCCGTGTCCCCTGCATCAGCAGTTGGACTCTCAACCACTGCACCACCAGGGAAGCCCCTCAATTGTTTTTGAATGTCCAAATCTTAGCACAGTGTCTCACATAAAAGACAGTTAATATTTATTAAAAGAGAAAACAAAGAAATTCAGTACTTCGTCCATGACTCTTCACACTGGAAGATAATATCTCCTGAGCAAATTTAATTCCTAATTATCTACATTTATTTATTAACTGTCACTCATTCTGTGAAGCATGCTGTCACAAATTCCAGAGCTCTTTATCATAAGACACAACACGGGTCACATTGGGATGGATGGTACATGAATAGCAACAGGTGAAAAATCGTTGAGGCACACCTCAGTTTGTCCAGCAACTCTGCTTCCTCTGTTTTGGGTTTATGCAGCTTGGATTATCTCTCCTGCAAATCAGGCTCAAGTAGCCTGAATAGGGGTGAATAATCTGTTCATCCTGTGGCTATATTACTTGCTAGAGAACTACTCGAAGGACAACATGAGCTGTGACAAACAGTTGGAATCTTATTTAGGAAAGTAATTATGACTCATAGGTGATTGTTAAGTACTGAAACAATATTCCTTTTGACATTTATTCTTCCTCTGAGTTCCTAGGGGAACTTATTGTCTGTATCACTCATTTGGCACTTATTTGCTGCATTAAAAGTCATTTAACTTTTCTTTTTTTTTTCTTCCCAATTGTAATTTAGTTAGAAGCAGAAATGGTATGCCAGCCAGTGGAGGAAATGAAATAAAGTGGACAATAAAGCATTTTGGGTCATACATGGCATTTAATCCTGTCTTCTCCAGTTACTAGCTGCTTGAATTTAGGCGTGTTATTTTTTTCAGAGTAGGGCTAGTATTTAAAATCCTATGAGATTGTCATAGAATTAAACTATCAATTTTATATTTAAAGATGACCTCAAAACAAAGATGGAAGTAGCATCTCTAAATATCTAGCTCTTGGTATGTGCGTGTGTCTGAATTTCCATAGGAGTGGCAGCTACTTTGAGTGGTGAAGGAAAGGGTAACCCACATACGGATGGGATCATAGAAACTACAGTAGACAAGTGTCTGGTTTTCTGTGGTACCTGGTCCGTACAGAAAAGGAAAGCAGTAATAAGTGGTCCAATTTCAGGAGAGTTGAAGATATGCTTTTCCACATGTCTAGACACTGTGTGAGTAATGCCCTTCTTGGTGAAAAGCTTGCTTTTTGAAGCCAGAACAACCAGTCAGCCCATGGAAACTCTGATGGTGGTCAGTGCAGTGGGGGCAGCAGAGGGGACGCAGAAGAAGCTTGAAGGTAGCCTGGGAAGGGGGTGGTAACATAGAGAAGCGGTCTCTGGAACAGAGTACAATGATCTTACTAGATCCCAGGGTTAACATCATAGCCAGAAGAGCTTTTGAAGCCACCTCTTCATTTAAGAAAGTATTTAGCCACAAGCACCAGAAAAGACCAAGAGTAACTTGAATGCTGAATATTTATTTTTTCAAGTAATAAGAATTCCAAAATAGACAAAGATTGGCTCAGTTACTCAAAATACCTTCAAGGAACCTAGGTATTTTCTATCGTTCCTCCTAGACATTCTTAGTGGGTGACTTTTTCTCATGATTTCAAGATGTCTGCTGAAACTGTAGACCTTGCATTAAGGATCTGGAAAGGTAGAATGCAGAAAAGCCAAACTCATTCTCCTCCAATGGACTTATTTTTTAGTTAGGAAGAGAAGCCCTTCCCAAAGATGTTCACTTATATGATTATCCAGGACTGTAATGTGACTTCCTTTGAGTGGAAGCAAAATTAAATGTTTAGGTTTCCAGGCTCATTGAGAGAGGACTGCAAGAGAAACTGGTTAAGAACAAGTGTTGAGTGAGAAAATCACTTTAGCCACAGAGCCCAAACAGTATTGATCTTCCTGGGACAAAATACTTGGTGGAAGCTGGTGTGGGTTAGGTGGGTTTCTCCTCATTATGCTGGTATGGAACCCAACATGAAAAAATTGGTTTCCTTGCCATTGGAAGTAGGTTACCTGCCTACATCCATTGCTTTGCTGATGAGTGACTCGTGGACGCGATCTCTCTGTAAGGTTTAAGGCATAATGTAGTGACATAGCACCTGATACAAAGCAAGTGTTCAAAACATATTAGCTCTCTTTCTCCCTATTTTTGTGTCCCTGGTAGCCTATTCTCCTCAGTGTCCTTTTGATGGTGAGAAGAGAAGCACACTAAATTAGCTCAAGGAAAAGTGAGGTTACCCCTGTTTTATCTCTGCCCCCTTTATTTCCCTCTGTTTCACTGTGGACCAGTTTTCTCTACACATGGATTTCCAGCCAGGTTTCCAACCAGGTCCCCACTGTACAACTTTTCCTTTGACTCGGTTCAGATTCTATCAATAAAATGAAAGTAAAGTATGCTCTTCCTTCTTCATGTGTGATAATGAATGTGCACTTTTTAAAAAGTGTAAAGTTTTATACAAATGCCTCTTGGGTGTTCTAGCTACCTCTGGTTATCCATTCTTTTGTTCCTTCTTAGAAATAACCTCTATTTCAGTGCACATATTGTCAATGAGGTAAAAGTCTACCCACTCCATTTTGTCCTGCAATCAAGGCTCAGTCATGTGACAGAGTTTTAGCCAATGAGTTTTAGATGCAAGTATTGTGTGTGACATTTGGAAAATCTTAAAGGAAAGAGGCAGGCCATCTGATACCTGGAATAGGATATGGTACCTGGAGTTTGGGCAGTCATCTTGGACTAAGAGAATGGGGGATTTACCTGAGGGATGGGGAAGAGAGAAACCCAGCAGGGGATGGGTGAGAATAACTGAGGAACTCATGGAGCTACCATTCCAGCTCATACTTATAGAATAAGGGGATATTGTTATTTAAAGTCCCGCTGGAAATTCTCATTATTAACCAAAATGACAGCCTAATAAGTGGAACAGAAATGATAGGATGGTCAGCATCTAAACCCTGAAGCTGGAGAATTTTTCTCTGAGGCAGGAGCAGCTGTTGCTGTTACAGCTGCCGCTGTTAGTGATGAGTGGTGTATAATGACAGTTTAAGACAAGATGCTCCAGCGCAGTGAAGAGAAATTCTCTAAATATGACTCTCTTGGCACAAAAATAAGAACTTATAAACTCAACCTTTATGGCTGAGTGAAAAGAAAATAAAAATCCTGGCCTGTCATTAATCTTAGAGATGAACCATAAGCTTAGGATCCATTGAGTATTGGATACTTTAATTTTAGAAGTGTTTAACATCATCACCATAATTTGTGAAGGAACATATAATTTAGCAAAGATTGAATTCATGTCTTATTCATTAAAGCTAATGTAATTTAAATATGTATTTTGCATAGGACACTTTGATGCCCAAGAAATACTTTTATTTTTAAAGCTTCTGAAGCTTTATAGTTTAGAAAAATAAAAGATACTGGGATTTTTTTTTCCAGAGGGAAACTGAATTTAAAAAAATAACATTTTGAAACATGATATTTAAGCGTATTTTAAATGTGGCAAAACATTATTTTACCTTTAATTGAACTGACATATCCTTCAACTGCTGACTTAAGTTTTTTGCATCTCCACATCTCAAGGGGCTTTCTTTATATTTACATACACAGTTTTAACAGGTAGTTACTAAACACATATTTAAGGATGTAAGAAAAGGCTCTACTTGTGACAACACTTACTTTTTCATAAGCTTTTCACTCCTGAGCACTTTAACCAGACTATTTAGGAAAATTTTAATGCTTCATTATTTTAAAAAAATATTGTTTTTTTGAGTCTCCCTTTGGGATTTTAGCATAGTGCTGGCAATAATAACTGCAGACTTGCTACTTATTAAGAAGGAATATAAACATTTTACTGCCAATGTTCAAGAGAATTATGGAATATTGTGTTCTGCTTTTCACTGAGGGATTGTAATTTTCTTTTTTTATGTGACATGCTGCTCTGCTTTTTCAATCAATACATGGCTCTAATTCTGTCAAAACAAACCGAACATAAAGATCAGCTTCCTCCTTGTTTCTTTTTTTTTTTTTTGCGGTACGTGGGCCTCTCACTGCTGCGGCCTTTCCTGCCGCGGAGCACAGGCTCGGGTTGCACAGGCTAAGTGGCCATGGCTCACGGGGCCCAGCCGCCCCGCGGCACGTGGGATCCTCCCGTACTGCGGAATGAACCCGCGTTCTCTGCATCGGCAGGCGGACCCCCAACCACTGCGCCACCAGGGAAACCCTTCCTCTTTGTTTCTTAAGGTTCATTATATGGTAAGAGTTCCAGAATAAACACTTTATTCATTCAGTTATTCAACACTGAATTCTGCTATTGGATCTCAAATACTGAGGAATAGGCTGAAATCACTTTCCATGGTATAAATTGGATTTGTGACTGTAGTCACAAAAATCAGGCTTTTCTGTAAATCCCATTCCGTAGCAGCAGTCAATTTCGCGCACCACTCTCTCCTCAGCACCTAGAGTATCGCCCAGTCGTTGTGAGTGCTCAATATGTATTTATTCAACGAATCAATTAGATATTTTTGCTTGGAGTAAGAGAAATCCAAATCAAACTAAAAGGCAAAAGAGGTTTGGTCAAGGAATCTTACTAAGTCAGCAGAGGGAGACTGCAGCTTGGCCCCAAGCAGCGTTACTGTTAAAAATAATTAACAAGGTGAGTGGCACGGGTACCAACTCATCAGTATGAATACTGACTTCATCAGGTTAGGGCTGAGCCAGAGGCACTTGATAAGGCTATCCTGAGTGTTAATTTGCCACTGCTCCAGGCATGACTGGAAATAGGGCCTTAAACACTTAGTACTGTTTCTGTCTCTTGTCTTTTTCTTTTATCTTTGTCCCCTTATTTCCTTCCTGCTGAAGAGTGGCTCAATCCTGATGGCTACTGACAGCTGGAGATGCTCACACGTATAAACTATCATTGGGCAGACACTGATTTTCTTACTCTGTTTTAGTAAAAATTTCCAGGGAGGGAAGGGAGCAGATGAAATAATAGGTGTCCATCATAGTAGGTTTGCCATGAAAAATTTGATAATGTGTTTCTCCAAAATACAAAACTCTCAAAAGAAGGCATCTAAGAATCCAAATGCTCACTTGAAATAATAGTTTATGTTGGCAGAGACAAAGCTCATCAAATATCCATTTTCTCCCCTGAGTTTTCCAGCCTCCTTTTCAGTCAAGCTCAGGCCATGTGACTAGCTTGTACTAGTGGGTTTTACACGGATGTGTTTGTGTGATTGTGGGCCGAGTCATTTAGTAACTATGCACGTTCTCCAGCTCTCTTGTCCCCTGCCGTGGAGATTCTGAATCCAACGTGTTCCGTATGGTGTAGCTTCAGACTCGGGAGGGCCACCTGTTCTACATCAGATCTGTATTTGGTTGTACAACGGCAGCAAACTTCTACTTAAGTCCCTAAAATTTGGGTGGTTTTCTATTGTGGCGTCTACCATTAATTGCCTTGACAAAGAAGTCTGCTTTAAATATGGTTTAGTAGAAGGAATGGAAACTTTGGACTTCAGAGAATTTAGATTAAAATCCAAACTCTACCACTTACTGCAGTGTGACCGTGGGCCAGTTCTTCGCTTTCTCTGAGCTTCGGTTTCCTCATCAGTAAGATGGGGATGGTAATGCTACTCACCTCATACAATTGCTGTAAATATTAGATATAATAATGTATATAAAACGTCTAGCTCAGTGCCTGGTATAATAATAACTAGCATTTATATGTATCAGGCACAGGGAGGTAAATTCTTGTACTAACATATTTAACTCTCAAAATGGCCTTATGTTGGAGACATTATCACCATCATCCCCATTTTAATTGAAGCATAGTAAATTTAGGTAACTTAGGTCATGCAGCTGAGATCTGCTCCTAAGCAGTCTGGTGTCAGAGTTGGGCTTCTAAACTAGTGCCTCTTTTGGAGTATTTTATAATTGAGTAATTTTGATTCCTTAAATGTAGCTAATGACAGAGGTAGGAAGGAAAGGGATTTTGGAATAAAATCTGCATTTGAATCTTGTCTCTAGCATGGACTAACCAAGTGGCAGTGTAAGTTACTCTAACTTTTTAGCCTTAGCTTTTTCATTTGTAAAATGTCTAATGTCAAAATGGGACTTATCTTGGAGGGCTGTTTTGAGGCTTCATTGAGGTTATGTTTGTTATATAAGTAAAGCACCAGGAACATTAAATAGTAATGGTGGATTTTGTTTCCCTCCCTCTGGTTATTCCCTGATGAGTGCAGAAAAAATACAGAATGCATTGACTCCTCCCTGGAAGAATCAGTCCCATTAAGGAAAAAAAATGTATGGACTTTTACTCATTAAATGCGCTCATATTAAAATTGTAATGTTAATACCTATTTATATTAGAATTCTTACTCAATCCCTGTTGTTGCTTGTCTAAGCAGCCCTTTAATTACCTTACCTCATCATTGGAGACACAGAAAATGCTTTCTGAACAAATCTGAAGCAATGCAAGGGAGGCAGCTTGCCCTGGTGGACAGGTAGCTCTTTTTTGTTTTTTTTGCGGTACACGGGCCTCTCACTGTTGTGGCCTCTCCCGTTGCGGAGCACAGGCTCTGGATGCGCAGGCTCAGCGGCCATGGCTCACGGGCCCAGCCGCTGCGCAGCATGTGGAATCCTCCCGGACCAGGGCACGAACCCGCGTCCCCTGCATCGGCAGGTGGACTCTCAACCACTGCACCACCAGGGAAGCCCAACAGGTAGCTCTTAAAAGAGCCTCTCATCTCACTTTTCTCTGTGTCCTTTTTCTTTTATATATAATTTTCTTTATAAGTTATGATACTGTTGCTTTAGTACAAAGGAATTTGATAGAACTAGATTAGAGGATTAGAAGGATTAGAACTAGAGGGAATGTTCTAGATTATCTGGCCTAATGTTGCTATTAAGCCGTTGAGAAACAGAGGCCCATCAACTTGTGAGTTGCCTAAGAAGAGAGGGCTGATGGGCACCGCAGCAAACACTCAGGTCTTCTCTACTCGTGTCCTCTCCAGAGCTACGTTTCCCATCAATTGTTAGCTATTTTAAATCTTCTGGGTAAATATCCATTGAAATAATGGTCCTTAAAGGTATTTTGGAGCTGAGAAATTTGTCTATTATTCTTTGGCTCAAAGGGACCCATAGGGATTCCTCTTAGAGATTAGTTCAAAATATTATTAAAATGTATTAAATCCTGAAGAGCAAGCCTTTATTCCATACATACATAGAATATGAGACCAAAAAATGATTGATTGCTTGTATCTTCCAGGGAGGCTGGAATGATTTCCAGTTTTATATCTCTGTCTTCTTGGTAGATGTTTTTACAAATACTTTTTTTTTTTAAATGGCTTTATTGAGCTGCTTTAATAGAACCACAGAGTCAGTAAGTCTAGATTAGAATTCTCCTTCCTTCCTTAAAAACCTCCCTTTGATCTGTATTGACTTTCTTGTATCTGTGAGGAATGTCTCCATTGCTCTAGCCGCCCAGCTGGAAACATCAGTGCTGGCTTTCATGTTTCTCCTTCAGCCATATGTAATCAAGCAGTAGATTCTACAAGTTTTCACAACTATTCCTAAACTATGTTAATCATATTCTTACTGGATTCACTGCCCTCAGTAATAGCTCCTTTCTTGCAAGCCATCTTAAAACCTTACAAATTGTTCTTTTCCCTCTTTAATAAATACAGAACTTGCAGTCACTCCCTGTTGCTTTTAAGAGAGATTCTGGACTTAAGCATAAAAAACAGCAGTCTTCATGAATATCCGATTCACTTTGCTGTATACCTGAAACTAACACAACATTGGAAATCAATTATACTTCAAAAAATTTTTTAGCAGTCTTCTCGGACATAAGCCCAACTTGTCTTTCTTGTTTTGCTTTTTCCATCTTTCTTCTTGGACATTGATCTTTTACTTCCACAAATTGTTTTACTTATTAGTCCTTTAAACTTACAATACATTGTCAGTTCTGGACCCTTGCTCACATTTGTTATTCCAGGACGATATTTCCTGCATTTCTTTTCTGTCTTACCCTTCTTTAGCTTAAATTCTGCCTTTGTTAAGAAATGTTCCCTAATGACTCCCACACATGCTGATCTCTTTACTGTGAACTCTTCTGATACCTTTAATATAGTCTATGTGTTTGGCACTTACTTTGGATGTTTTTTTAAATTATCTTAATTATTCAACAGACAACCTGTTAATTCCTCAAGGGTAGGAGTTTTGTAACAGCTGCAGTTCCAAACTGAGGGTCTTCTCTATAGTAGATGCTACAAAATATGTCCTGATCATTAAAAAGCAAAAAAAGTCCCCCAAATATAAATTAACTAATTAAATTGAAAGAGTAGAAGGTTCTGCATCAAAACATAAACGATTTTAGAAAGCAGGGCAATTGTAGATGGAAGGTACCATATTATTTCAACATTTAATGAGAACCTGCAATTTACTGACCACTTTGCTAGGTGCTGAGGATAGAGGGAGAAATTAGACACTGTCTTTGATAAAAATGAAAAAAAATAAAGGGAATGTAGAGCTTGTGAATGTCAAGCTGTGTGTGGGGTGGAGGTGGGTGGCAGAGGGAGGTCACACAGGGTACTGGCAGAGGAGAGGGATTTTCTTTTTCCAAAAGGTAGTCATCCCAGGTTTGGGTTGTTTTCAACATGGAGTAAAACGCTGCTTTGTGAAGGTGTTACGTTCATCTTTATCAAACTCTGAACTATGCCTGCTGTTGATGGCAGCAAGCCTGGTTTTCCATTGTTTAGAAAAACAAATGATTTTAGATGAATAAAAATCCCCTAAGTTCTGTTGTAAGATGATAATTTTGTTTGTGCATTATTCTTTTTCTAATTATCATTAGGTTCAAGGTACTCGTCCATCTGCAACTGTGGCCGTGTTTCAGCATTTTATTGCTTAATTTAGAAATAGGTAACCTCAGCTGCCAAAAACAATTGAGAATGTCAAGTATCTAGGAACCAAACATAGCGTGTGGGCCCTAGCGATGCATCCGGGAGAGTGACCTTAGTTGCTGTGCTCCTTTTCACTGCCTGAGAGTTAAAGGTCTCTAGCAACTTAGGGCAGTAAGTAATTTATCTGCAATAAAAGATCACATTCATTTTATATATTTGTTAGCTTAAGAAAATTATGAGAATTGTCCCAGTGGAAAATTCTAAGAGCATAGTTATCACATTAGTAGCGTCAAATCCTTAATATCAGTAATGATTAAGCAAATAATGGTAACAAGGATAACAATACCCCAACATAGTGCTCATTCTGTTTTATAATAAAACTTGTATAATACAGACGACCAGATTTACGTCATTCTAGGTAACTATGAGAGAATTAAGATATTTTTAAACCCTGATTTCCTTCCTCCTTCATGTGGAGATTCGTTCTTTGTTTTCTTTGCTGACTTTCCTTCTCCTATACTAGTCCTTGATGTTGTTCTATGCAGAATTTTGTTGTTCAGTTCTCTGCTCCTGTCACTAGGTAATTGCATTAAGTACCAAGGCTTTAATTAAATGCCTCCTGTATGCCAGTGATGCCCACGTTTATATTTCCAGCTCTGACTTGATTACTGAACTCTATAGTCATATCTCAAACTGCATTCTAGCCATCTCCAGCAGAATTCAGGATTTTATTCATTCAGAACTGTTCTTCCAAGTGCCACTCTCAAAGGGCTCAAAACACCTAGGAGGCATCCTTAATTCCTGTGTTTTGCTTTCCCTTCACAAGTGCTGTCGGCATCCTGAATCCACTCAAATCACTCCATCTCTGGTGTTATAATCCTACTCATGCCACCACCATCTCTCATCTGGATCTTGCCAGAGCCTCTTACCAGCTCTCTGTTTTCTTCCTGTCCTGGCAACAAGTCATTCTTCACATAGCTTTCAAATGGAGCTTTTAAAAAAGTTAATCAGGGGAATTCCCTGGCAGTCCAATGGTTAGGACTCCGTGCTTTCACTGCCAAGGACGTGGGTTCAATCCCTGTCAGGAAACTAAGATCCTGTAAGCTGTGCAGCATGGTCAAAAATATAAATAAATAATAAAAAAAAAGTTTTTCAGGTCATATCATTTGCTTGCCTAGAGTTCTGAAATGGCTTCTGTTTATTCTTAAAATACAAACTCCTTACCATGACCCCAAAGTCCTTCTATGATCTAGCCCTTGCCTTCTGCCCCTAAATCCTCCACCCTCTCCCACCCCACCTACCCCTAAACTATGTTCTAGCCACACTGGCCTTTCTGTTCTTGGAATTTGCCAAGACTAGTCTTTCTTCAAGGTTTTTATGTTCACTATCTCTGCCTGGAATCTTCTGCCTCTTTTTGCTATCTTTTTATGGCTGGCTTCTTCTAGATGTTCAGGGATCAACACGAATGTTACCTCATCCAAGAGGACTTTTCTGACCATCTTCTCTTAAATGGTCCCATTCCTCCCAGTCACCTTCCTTCTCTTTACTTTAATTTTCTTCATGGGATTTAATATTTGAAACCACCCTGTTTATTAATGCTTTTATTTGCTTGTGTCTGTCTTTTTCCATCTGGAAGAATTCATCACAAACCTTTTTACATGATAGAACATCTAAGAAATAATTCAGTTGATTCTTATTAATCATGGTACTGTGAACGCTAAATTAGTGAATGTGGACTCATTGCTCCTACAGAAAATATAGGGTTAGGTTCCTGCGTGACTCTGGTCACAGCATTCTCATCAACTCATCAATACATTACCTTGTTTCATGTGTATTTCTGTTTAAAGATCTTTTATTTAATACATGTTATTGATTCCTAATGTTGAACTCACCACCAACAGCACTGTAAAACTCATGCCCAAGGGAGGCTTTTCTAATACACTTTTTTCCTTCTGTAAAGCATACTGCAGTTAGGAACATTAGCATTTTGACACCGTTCTGGGGGAGCACATTAAACAATAAATCACCAACAAAATTGGTGAAAGATGTGACACTAAATAGACCACAGAAAGGACACTTGCTTGCAGTATGAGCAAGCAAATAAGAAAGCAGACTGTTACTTTATTCAACCTCAGTCTGGAATGTTTGCGTTGGGTGGCCCAAATTTTTCACTGCTCTGTGTATGTCTGTTTGACCATAAAAAGCTGGGAGTATTGGTTTTGGTGTTACAAATTTTAGTGAGTTGGCACATGTATAGAATTAACAAATACAGAATTAGTGAACAATGAAGATTGAGTGTATTTGCGTGGCATATGGGGTAAATGGACTAGTGGTTTGCATGCCTATGAAACACCAAGTAGAGATGTCTACACACCTGGATGTGTGACTCAGGAGTTCAATGCCCCAGCATCCCCAGACCACACCCTGGCCACCCACAAGACTAAGAGGATCGATCTTTGGTACAACCCTAGCTTATTGGTGTATTCCAACTGGAAAGGAAAGATCTGATCTAGAATATCATTCTCAGGAGATCCTTCCTGTGATCTTCACTATTTTAAACCAACTGCCCAGGATAAAGGCTGGCACATAGTATTTATTGAACAGAGGAAATTGCAGTGGGTTCTCATTCTGTGATGCTGAAATGAAAATAAAGATGAGAGAGAGATATTTTTGTTTATATATTTATGTATCTATATTCCATTTTTTCAAAAGGATTGAGGCAATTTACAATAAAATTATTGACATTGTAAGTCAAGTCCTTGTCAGAAGTCAAGTAGCAAAAGGGGAGTGGGAACCCTTTCCATCCATTCATCAATGTGGTAGACTGGTCAAGATTCAATTTCTCTTACATTAACACCCTAATGGCTTTTTTTTTTCTCTCAGAGCTCAAGGATAAGAAATGCTTTTTTGTTTTTCTCTAATAAACTGTATTTATTTATTTTGTATAGATTCTTTTATTCTATTAAATTAAGGCTTCTATCATATGCTGCTTCATATTACCAAACTTTGAAAAGCAGGGTAGATATACTTAAATAAATGGAAAAGTAAAATCTTTCTCTGATTCAAGGAAGAATAATTTAACACAAAGAACACAGTCCTGGTAGCTAGGGTAAAGAGGAAGTACAGTGGATTGTACAGCTTTCATTGTTTGGTAGAAATGAATATCAGATTTGCAAGGAGAGGAAGTTTTTACTGAAATATTTTCCCTGAATGAAATTTGCTCTTAGGCTGTTTAAATAAGAGAATTTCAGTAAATTATAAAAAATTGAGGGAATAATGCTAATATGTATTGAATTTTACTAAGTACAATTTTACTAAGTACAACATACTTTACTGTCACCCTTAATTTCTCTCATCCCTCATTTTAATCTTTAAATAAATCTGAAATATATACTAGTACTCTCCCCAGTGTATAGATGATGAAAGGATAAAGGATTTTAGGTAGATCTTAACTGGGCTTTACTGAAATTGAGAAAATAATTTTAAGTCTTAGATCTGCAAAGACAGTTCCATGAGAAGGCAGAGTGAGATAGTCAAAGTATGTAGCTTGCTGGGCTTCATTAAATTGGGGGGCTTAAAGTTTTAAGATGATTTCTAGTATTTTCTAAGGAAAATACTCTTCTATCGGTCCATGCCAGGCAGCAGCAGAAATAGTGTCATTGGTACTGAGCCTGTATTAAAGAGGCTAATAGCACTGGAACTTATCTTCGTAAGAAGGGTGAGACCTCACCATTCAGAACTGGTGTCAACTTGAGTAAGCGATTCTAAAATATCACTCCATTGAAAGCAGATGATTCATGGATGCATTAAAGCATTTAGGAATCCTTTTCATCCAGCTCTCTTCTAAAGGCTGGTAAATTTTGCCATCATTGTTATGCTGCTGAGCTGACCATGCTGAGGTGTACGTGTCCTAGGGTAAAACTGAAATTGAAGTGGACGTGTCATGAGAAACTTGGGACTGATATGCCAAGGAGCCTGCAAAAGAAAGAAATTGTTTTCTGTTATCAGAGTGTCAGAGACACAGAGCCTGTGGATAGCATGGCTGTTCTGAGTAAAATAGAATTCTGTATGTGTTTAGAACTCCTTTGCTTCTTCATTTCCTAGAGAATTTCCAGGGGCCAGATACGAAACCTGATGACAAGGATCCCTTGGGAGGCCTGAAACGAGATTGAATTTGCAGTGGCAATGGGTGCTCACCTCTGCTTTGCAGAGCAGTGAAGCATCACATTGGGTAGCACAAAAGAGCTGGATCCTGGTGCACTGTAGTCCTGGGGAAGAATCTCAGTCTGTCAGCTTTGGGCAAGTTATTGGAGCCTCAGCTTTTCCACCTACAAAATGGAGCCGAACACCTACCTCAAGGACTTAAGTAGGACCCAATGAAACAATGTATCTTCAGTTTCTTTCACATCACAGGCATTCAACCAGTGCTAATGAAATTCCACCTTCCTAACTTAAAAGCGCTAAACTAATTAACCATGGGCACAGCCTTCCTTTTCAAAGGCCTGAGATTTTTATATCAGATCGCTGCTTTACCTCAAAACACTGGTTCTCATATGTAGCTACCCATTGTAACCACCTGGGTAGTTTTAGAAACTACTGATGCCAAATCTGACCAACAGAAAAATTGGATTTAATTTGAGATATGTCCTAAACATCAGAATTTAAAAAATCTCACCAGATGATACAAATATGCAGCTCACCTGACAAGTAGAGGCCTGAAGTATTTTAATAGGCGGTATCCTCATCATCTAATATACATTATATTTATTTCTTTTGTATCCCAAAGTTGTGTATCCAAAGGGTCATGCTATTTTCCTTTCCCTTTCAGAGTAATAACTGCTATCAAAGCTCCTACTCAGTTTTGTCCAGCCAAGGACTAAACAACTAGTCCAGTCTTTGTTGTGGGGGGAATGGACAGGAACCCAGGAAACCTATTCTACTTTGTGCTTAGGGCGAGCAGTATATCATGGTGAAGGCAAAATAAAAGATATACAGTCCTGTTAAATAGCAAACAGATATAACAAAAGGAGATACAGAAGCAAGACCCGGGATTTGGAGAAAAAAGAAAATTGACTGAAACTAAACAAATGAATAGTAATGTTGAAGAGATTACTGACAATAATTCAAACCTGGTATTTGCATAAAGAAATCATCAGGTATGTGGGAAAAGATGTATGTACATTGCAGCATGGGTTTTATATATATAAATAATATTAGCAAGTGGCCCAAAACAATAACCATTAATTATCCAGAGGCTTATTAAAAAGTTACCACTTTTCTCAAAAGACTTAGATGTAGTGCATTTATGAAAGAAAAGTTGCTATGACTCAGTTGAGTCATCTACAAATTGGTAAGCAGCTCCAATTTGGAATCCGTAGTAACCAATTTTGACTCCATAGGCTGCCGACTGCAATGCAGGAGTGCTATTGCCCTTTGATTAATAGATGGAGAGTTCACAGGAGAAAGGAGTGCCTCCTCTCAGTGGATTTGACTGATTAACCAGGAAATTGGGAAGGGGCACAAGCTCAGAGTCATAAGATACCTGAAGATCACAAGGGGGTGACAAGAGAGGACCTTTCAAAATAAAAGTCACTGGATTAAAGATGATGACCAGCTAATTTCCCCCCCAGTATCCCCTTATAATATTTCTCCTATAACCATCAGAAAACTTTTGGTAAAAGCAAGTTTATAAATTGAAGGGGCATTGTGAAACTGAAGAAAGGTATTTTCTGATTTTTATTTAAATGTTCATTTTAGAGCTAGCTTGAATGTATGCATGCTCTCACTTCCATGATGTCATGAGCACTTCATCTCCAAAATTTCTGTGAGTCAGACTATTTTTGGCTTCGTTTAGGCTTTTCCAACACTAAAGGGACATACAAGAGGTCTGGGGACAAAAAGTATGGAATGCAATCACAATTAAACATATTCCACAGATCTATTTGAAGTGTGTGTTTGTGATAGAGACAGCTGGACAGACACAGTGAGAGAGAGATAAGCAAAGAGAGAAGCTCTATGAAACCTTCATATATATGCTTCGAATAGCCCTGAGATTCCCTAGCTTATAGATGTAGCTATGATGAGACCTGCAAAGAGGGCATAAACAAACATTTGGGAGTAATTTCTGTGGGCTGATCTTGATACTAAGAGGGAGGCTGATTGCAACAATCATGGAGCTAGAATCCCTTCTGACTCTCCTCACTTGTAGAAGGGTGGATAATTTCCTCTATTTATCAAAGAAACTCATTCTACTTTTAAGTAATGCTATCAGAAAGTCAATCTTTTGTTCATTGCAGCATTGTTGTAGCAGCTAAAAACAGGAGGCAAACAAAATGACCATCAGTAACAGAATATTTAAATAAAATATGGTATATCCTTTCAGTGGAAAAGTATGCATATGTCAAACAGAAAGAAGCAGGTCCCTCTTCACATGAGCATATGAAAAGCTGTTGTTAAAAAGGAGAAAGGGGTGGAACAGTGAGTGCAGTATCATTCGTAAGATAGACATTCAGATTTTGGGAGAGATACAGGAAATGTCTGATTACTGCTTATCTCTGGGGATTGAGAATGTGGAGTTGAGAGGGGTGCTGTTATTTTACATCTTTTTGATAGTCTGATGTTTAAAAAGTCACACACAAAATATTTTTAAGGAAAAAAGTAAAAAAGGGGGAAGTTCTTTTTTTAATGTTGAAACAAATTCACTCTATGGGTTCAAGTTTTAACAGATAATTAAAGAGATTTAATTTATAAATATAATCACTAAGTTTACTTAGAAGTAATGTATATAAAAGCAGAAATTATATTTTTGGTTCACTAAGAGTCAAGTACAGTGTTTTGATAGATTTTAGTAAATAACTATTTTAGTTCATTGAAATTGCTGTTGGCCTAGCAAGTATCATTTCGTTAAATATTTGCCCAGAGGTACAGGATTAAAGAAATTTGTACAGCCTGATCCATGGTGATAATCTAACCCTGAGTATTTGTACATGGGAAATACGGTGTGTTTCAAATGTTCATTTATTTATATTGAATTTATTTTTGTGTGTTTTGGCAAGACTGATCACAGTGTTCATATAACTCGAACTGTCCTGGATGTAAAAGGCAATGCCAATTGACATGCCTTCCAACAAGGTATTTGCAGCCCTCCAATCTTGAAGTCAGACTCAACTGCATAATTACTCTAAAGATAAGTCTGCTTTTAAGATGATCTGATCAGTCAATCAATAAAATTAAAACTACCTCTAATTTTCATACAGTGCAAGGTGAAAAGCTTATTAAATGACTAAAGTATACCCACAAGGTGGAAGGGAGAATATGTCTGTTTCAGAACATTTGACCTCTTTTTCTGATAGGTAACAGGGATAACATCTGTTTGTCATGGCATGGTGCCATTGGCAAGTGATCTTTCCAGGTTAATTATCGAATGATATGCAGCCCTTGAGTAATTTGACAGCGCTGCATTATGAGAGTTTCAAGTAGGCAGATGTTTCCCTGAAGGAATCGGGAAAGTGCAGTGACAACTTCATTGAAGACTGACAAGAACTCGGATCTCTTCTTCAGCTGGAGTTGCTAGATGAGCTGAAATGTTAGCAATTCAGTTTCTTGAGTGTAATATTGGCAATAGATCATTTGATGGACATACAAAGAAATAATAGAATGTCACTAATCTTTCTATTAGAACATCAAAACATCACCATAAAATTTTCCCTCAAGAGCATTCCAGAGGTAACACAGCAAAAAGAAAAGAGAGATGAAAAGTAAAATATACAGCATTATTTTAAGTACACCTTTGAGAATATAAAGGATTCCTGCAGCAAAAGATTTTTACTGTATTCCCACTCAGTAATATCATTATTACCATCAGCTGTTTGCCAGTAGCTGCAGGCACAAATTTCTTTCTTTCTTTTTTTTTTTTTTTTTTTTTTTTTTTACTGCTCACTGGACCCAAGCCTACTCAGTTTAATGTAGTTGGCTGTGGCACCTCTCACTTTCTTAAAACACAGGGCTTTCCAATTTCCAAGAATGTGTATGGTATCAGTAATTTGAAACAGGTGTTTAAGCCTCACGCCTATGCTATGCAACAGAAGGTTTATCTATTTTTCATTATATATTGAAACAGACCATGATACTTGGAATGACCATCTGTCGCTAAAAGCACGCTGTGTGCTGAATTTAAGAGAGAGAGGATTTTTCACTGCAAACTCCTTAGAAAGTAATGGGGATGCCTTCTCCTGCCTTCTGAATCCTTACTCATGCTTTTGGATAAAACCAGAAAAGTATTTTTGTCTTTTCTCACAGAATGTCACGAATAAGAGATCATTAGAATGCTGTATAGCATTTCTGTTTGGTTTGGTTTAAAAAATTGTAAGCCCCAACTTGATGGAGCATTTAGCCAATGGATTTCCCCCCGAGGAATAGTTTTTTAGCCTATGTATTTCCTTCTTTGTTTCACAGCACTAAGAGTCTGGATCTTAAGGACTAGTTCTCCTTGCAAAAATCTAGGCTCCTGAGTCCTAGTTGCCAACTCAAGTGCCCACAGAGACCAGGAAGGTAATGTGAATGAATGAATCTGGCTGGATAGCAATTGTAGCAACTTGGAGAGAGCTGCCCGAGTCAGGAGGGAGCCGTTGATAGATCTGCTGACAACTATTGTGCAGAAATGCAGGTCCAGCACTGTCAGACCTATTTATCATTCAGAATAAACTGGAAAACAGGATTTTTACATGAACTCTAGTATTTAAATATTGACAATACATTAAAAAATTAAGATAGTGTAGGCCAAACAAATATATACGCAGACTGAGGTCTGCCAGATTTGAACCTATTGCTTAGATGAAAATGTGATTCAAATAGAGCTTCTTTTGGAGTTAATAAAATATTCTTCCCTTGGGTCCTACACACATGATTTGTTATGGCAAAATTTTTCCAACTAGATATTTTCTCATCAGTACCTTGATAATGATGGTGGTGGCGATGCTGATAATGTTTGGTAATATCGGTAATCAATCATTTGATGGGCATGGGAAGGGATAATAGTAGAGTGTCTACATGTTGCCTGGCAGGTAGACTCTGAGGTCATGTTCACGTTCACTCTCTCACAAACTTTCACACTGTAGCCTATTAAGTGTCTACTATGCGTTAGGAACTGTTCCATTTATTCAACACATATTTACTGAGTGCCTGCTATGCACTGAGCATTATTCTATAAACTGAGGGTATAGCAGTGAGAAGAAAAAACTCAGACAATAATCTTTGTCCTTCTAATGGGGCTGTGGGTGACAAACAGATGGCAAAATAAATAAGTAAAATATTTAGTATGTTTTATGGTGATAAGGACTATGGAGAAAATAAGCAGAGAAGGATCTGGGGAGTATGGGAGAGGGAGGAAGTTAGATGTAAAAAGATGATGCACGTTTGGGCTTGAGTAACTGAACTGAGGCAGGGACTTGCCATTGCTGAGGCAAGAGAAGACCGAAGGAGAATAGGTTTGGAGACGAAGATCAGAAACACTCAGTTTTGGGTATGTTACATGCTGGATGCCTATTAGACACTCAGTGGAGGTATCAAGTAGGCAGTGGGGTTTCAAGGGAAATGGCCAAGCTGGATCTATAAATTTGGGAATGACCAGATGGTATTTAAAGTTCAGAGACTGCAGGGAAATGAATGTAGATAGAAGGGAGAGGAGTTCCAAGGACTGAGTCGTGTGGTACTTACAATGACTTACTGATCAGCAACTGAAACAGAACCAGCAGACCAGACTAAGAGGGAAGACAGTTGAGGTAGGAGGAAAATCAGGAGAATCTGGATTCCTGTAAAGCGTGAACATGACCTTGAGGGCACTTGATAAAATTCAGACTCTGATATTCCACCTCAAACCACACCCTTTCTCTTTCTCTCTCTCTTTCTGTCTCTGATTCCGTTTCTCTCTCTCACACACACACACTCTGTGTGTGTGTGTCTCTCTCTCTGTTCATCTGTCTGTCTCTGATTCAGCTGATCTAGGTGGGGCCCAGCAACCAGCTGATTCTGACGCAGGTGTTCATGAACCACACTTTATCAGACATCAGGTTAGGTGACTGATTCTGGGGGTCTGATGGCCTGTCTGGATGTTACAGCGATAGGAAGTACGGAATAGGGAGCTGCAGGAGAGGTGAGGGAGCTGGAGCTCAGGAGGAAAGGACTACTCAGGCCGTGATTACAAAAGCCAGGCAGTCAGTGGCATGGCTGATTGAGGGGACTGATCTGGTTGGGCCCGTATTTTATCCCAGGAATTGGGAGACAGCTCAGTCTATGGGCGGGGGTTGAGTAGTTGCACGTGCCAAGGTAAAGCATATGGGATTGGGAGTTAGAGAATTCGTCTGCCAAATCCATAATACCCATCCCAAATCAACGGGACAGCAGTCAGACTGTGTGCTCTACTAGCTCGACAATCTGCTCAAACTGGTTTACGCATCTGCTGAGTTGTATGAAGGAGACACTGAACCTTTTTCATCCATGCTGCCCAGCAATCAGCACGGTGGCTGACACTTTGCAGGCCCAGAATCAGCATTTGCCAAGTGCATGAAAGTGGACTCAGCCAAACACAAGGAGACCTATGATGCATTATGGAGATTGCTCACTCTCAAATACTTCAGTGCTGTTTTGTGTATATTTCATAAATTCTTTGTTTTTTCTATGAAGAGTAGATATGGTTAAACATCCTATCCTGGAAGAACACTGCAATTTGATTTTTAGTTCTGATTTTCAAAGTTATCAATAACTCTTTACAAAGATGGTTAGTTGCTGAGGCAATGTCAACTCCAACAGCAAATCCTTGACAGCTCTTTGATTATAATTGTCTTCTCCATCCACTCCACGTCACCTTGGGCTAGGAGCCTGCTTAGCCTGAGGCAGGGGAAACTTCTGTAGAAGAAAGAAGCATTGTTAATGAGCTTGATGCTCACTTGGACACCAGGGAACTATGTTCCCGGTTGCTCCTCCCACACAATCTACTCAGATTGGATATTCTATAATTCTATAGCAAACAATTTTTTTTCTCAGCTTCAGGCCTTATACATAATTTGCAGTTCTGAGCCTTTTCTGTGCATCTTGTGAAATAATGACACAGTTTTGACTTTACTGCTTAGAGGATCTAGTTTAGTGCATAGAACAACTCTGTTCTATTTCCCAACAGAGTTACTTCCCATTTCCTGTAGGGGTGAATGGTATTCTCTCTGGCTCTCTTCCCTTCTTCTTGGAGGTTTCCTTCAGAAGATTTCTCTCTGTACGTTTGACAGATTATTTTCCTAATTACTAAATGAAGAATTTTGTAGAATATACCAGTTGCTATATCTCGAGTTGTTAAACTCATGTATATGATGGTGTCTTGAGTATAATTTTAATTTCGCCCTTTACCTAACAGAGGTCCTCTATAACTGTATTTTGGTTTTGTATATCCCTGAAATTATAATATTTTGTAGAGAATCAATAGTTGTTGTAACCAGAAATTATTTACTATGAACTGATGATGTATGAAAATTAGTTCTCACTCAAATGTCCCCCTTTGTTCAATGCTAGTATCTCTGGCCCTTTGTTCCAACATCTTTGAGGGTCAATCTCTTGTTACAACTTAGGACAATACAACAGTGAATGAAAACTAAATGATGATAAAGTAAACTAGCAATTTTTTATAAGAGTTACAAGATACAGCACATGAAATTGGGACTGGCAAGTTACTTAAAACAAAGCTATTGACAAGCAAGGATATGTTAAGTTAAACCAGATAAGATAGAATAATAGACAAGGATGAGATCAAGATAATTATTTTAAAAGAGAATGACTTGGGGCTTCCCTGGTGGCACAGAGGTTGAGAGTCTGCCTGCCGATGCAGGGGACACGGGTTCATGCCCCGGTCCGGGAAGATCCCACATGCCGCAGAGCAGCTGGGCCCGTGAGCCATGGCCGCTGAGCCTGTGTGTCCGGAGCCTGTGCTCCGCAATGGGAGAGGCCACAACAGTGAGAGGCCCGCGTACCGCCAAAAAAAAAAAAAAAAAAAAAAAAAAAATGACTTTGAAAAGATTATAAAGAGGTCCTTGGGAAAATTAAGGGAGCCCTTGAATACCTCTGTGAAACACCTTTATTTATGCTCCTGCTATGGAAGTTAAATGTGAAGGGAAGTTCTGTGGTGCTACCAATTTAACAAAAAGCCCTGCCCCATTGGTACATTCTTAGTTCATTTTAGAATCCAGGATGGTTTCAATTATAATATCCATCTTTTAAAACACAAGATAATAATGAACAGTGTTTTCGGCTTCATTTGTTCAATATAAAATCTGCATTAAACATTTAAAAATAGCTATGAAGTTTTGGTTTTTCATCTTCTATGGATTCACTTTAAGTGGCCTTTCTCAGTTCCAGTCATCCCTGGGAAGCACACTTCCTGGGTATGTTAACCTTCTGTCACTGTTGTGCTTCCCATCATGGTATATGACCCTTCCTCCTCTCCCTCTTGCGCATACATCTGTCTTACATAGGTAGAATCGGTTTTAATAATATATTTTATTTAACCCAATATATCTAAAATACTGTAATCTTTAAATTTACAAAGTGTTTTAGGGATGGAGAGCCAGAGACCTGTTTTGTCTCCCTCAGACACATAGCAGGTTTTTGGGAACTAGGGGCAAATGGGACCCTCTGCTTCTAGGAGGGTGAGTTAGTAAGAGCCTGTGTGAAAGGGGACTCAGAAGAGGCCAAGGTGACTGGTGCAGGTGCTTCCCTAGATGTGCTCACTCTGGACACACAAAGGCTCCCGAGTGGTCAGAGGAGGTATCAGGGCCCTGCAAAGCATGCCGTGTGTGTACACTAGCAAAGTCAAGGAATCTCTTGAATGCAGCCTTTCTAAAAGGTATTTTTCCTCTACAGAACAGCTTCTCTCGCCCCTGTTGCTTATTTTCTGGACTCTATCTCTTCACATGCTGCTAAAATTTTCTTTAATATGTGTCTAATGTTATTTGTTTCTCTTAGAACATCTCATTTTTGACTCGGACTTAGAGGTAGAAGCTCTCAGAGAGAACAGGCACTGTGTCTTTGTGATCCATTCCTGGTGTTTTTCTTTGGCCTCCTTCATTCTCTTGGCCAAAAAGTCTGGCGTATTCTGTAGCCTCTTCCTTATTTTTCTTTGTATGCTGTTTGTTCAGAGCAATATGCCGATGTTTTGTGTTGCAGGATGCCTGGAGTAACAAGACACAATCTTGGGCACCCAGTGTCCTTCTTACCTTCTTTCTTTAGGGACTTTCTTGCAGCAGATTGGCAGACATCCACTTCTTTAGAGACTGAGAAGTTTGCATAGTCTGCTAGCTCTTTGGGCCTCAGGTGAGGAGACCCAGGGACATGTAAGCAATGGGAAAATTGTTAAAGATATTTTACATTCTTTTTCTCCCCATATTATGTTTTTGAAATCTGGTGTGTGTGTTACGCTTGGAGCACATCTCAGTTTGGACTAGACACATTTTAAGGGTCTAATAGCTACATGTTCAGTGTCACACTGGCATCAGTGTGGACAAAAGGAGTGTTCTGGAACTGGGAGCTTGTGGAGGCCGAGAAAATGATTTAGAGCCCTTGCAAGAGTCCATTCAAGAGAAGATGAACCCTAGAACTCACTGGAAGCTTTCACTGGAAGCTTTTCCCAGCCTAAATTCTATTTCAGCCAACATGATAGAAGAGGGTAAATAATTTGTGGCTCAAGTTCTAAGCTGCTTTTTCTCTTTTATCTAACTTAAGTCATGGTTTTATATTGGAGTTCTTTTGGGAATCAATTGCCTCGTCCTTCTAAACAATTTTTATCTCAGTGGGTAGAGTTAGGCTCACCAGGCTTATTCCAGGTCAAATGGCTTTGAAATGAATTAGTGACCTGATCACTGGTTAAGCAATTTGCTATTTCGGCCCAAACCTACTTTTCCACCTGTCACCACTACAGGTTTGAATCATTCCTGAAGTGCTATTTTTGAAAACTGTTTCCTCTGGGTGATGCCTTACAGTTGAAAGAGTTGATTAGCTTTTGTTACTTTGTTATTCATGATCATAGAAACTAGAAATGTAAAGGAGCTAGAAACCATTATGGAAGCCTGTTAGATTGATTAATCTCGTTATTCAAAGATACACATTTTAATTTCTTTTCCTTCTGAGTGCAGGATTGTTTACGAAATTCTTCCTTATTCACTCACTCTTATTTCTGTCAAGCCCGCTCTTTAATTTGTGCTGACTCTAGCTGCCACTTTTACTAGTTTTCACGTCTAAGTTTCAAGTGTGAGGTATAATATTAATTCATTAGTAAATCAACAGAAAATTCCCAAGTGAAAAATATTGTGCTAGGTATCGAGTAGATGTGACATAGGAATAGGGAATCAGCAAATGGCGAGCACCTTAACAGTGATGTATTCGTATATTATTATGAGAATTACTGTATTACTAATATATTACTATAGAAGGAGAGATTTGCTTCCAAAAGGGATGGGCAACGAAGGAGGTAATGATGGCAGGCTTTATGGAGGGGATAGTTGTATGGGATATTGAAGGATTAATAGAATCTCACCAGGCAAAGTAGAATCTCATGAGTGGATAGATCAAAAAAGTGAATAGAAGGCTTGAAGAAGGAAATCTTGTTAAATTCAATTAATGGATAAGGTCCTGTTGGCTCACAGTATAGAGCAGAGGCTGAGGATCAAGGTGAGGTGAGTCTGGAAGAAGGCTGGAAGCTGGTAGTGAGGTAGGTACTTGCATACTACATCCTTGAACATTATTGAGTGGCCTGTTGAAAGCCACTATACTCTGGGCTGATCCGCTCAGTTATTTATGGTGCTACTCCATTACTTGACAGGTCCTTATGATTCCATCTTGCTCAGCGGCTCTTGGAAGTATAAATATCTCTTAATAATGATTGGCAAAAAGATTAGAAGGAAAGATAGAGGCTATATAAAGCTTGTACAGGAATTTACATCTAGCCTTGTCACCAATTTGATGATTTAGTTTGTATAGAATGGACATTTGGGTTAGACCAAGAAGATAAATTTGACAGGAATAAATGTGTAGTCTTGTATTTAGTTCATAAAAGTCAGTTGCATAATGCAGGATAGGTTTGACAGTGGACTATAGAAAAGGAGAATTTATTTTACCATAAGCTAGATAAGGAGTAATGTGACTGCTAAAAAAAAAAAAAAAAAAAAACAGCAGAAACATATAATTCAATTCAAACTGCAGAGAAGATAGAACATTAACTGAAATGAGTACTATATTTGTAAATTATTAGATGGAAAAAAATCTCAAAATTAGTTTACCCATATTGACATGTAATCATAGGGGTATGTGTAGGTAAGAGTGTAGAACTCCTTAGTACCCAATTTGAAATGGTCTGTTGACTCAGTCACACCTGCTGAAGAAGAAAGGTACTCTATGTGGATCATGAAGAAAAAATATTTGTATGTGTGTAAAGACCTAAGCTTTGAATTCTGACTGATTTTAGGTGTGTAATTTTAAGTAAGGCAACCCTGAGTCTATTTCCTCTAGGGATGCCCTGTAGTTAAAAGCGTTGATTACCCTTTGTTGTGTTGTTATTCATGTTCACAGAAACTAGAAATATAAACCCTGATGAGGTAGAAATGATTAAGGAAGCCTATTTGGAAAACACTTTCTCTGTCTCCCTCAGAGGAGTGTTGGGAGGATGCAGAGCTCATGCAAACATTTTGTATACTGTGATTCTTGTAAAGGTGCACGGTTTTCTGATAGGAGGCCATTTGTGGCTCTCCTTCAGACTCTCTTAGCTTTGGGCTATCAGAAATGCTGCAGAGGTCAGATTACTAAATCCACAGTTGGCCTTTTGAGAATGTCTCTCCCCTCCCTATCATTGTTGCTAGCAAATAAATATGCAAAACGGGGTTCAGGATTCTTATATAAGAAAAATCCAGGGTGGTCGTAAAAATTGCAGATCCTTTCGGACTTGCTGAATCAGAATTTCTGGAGGTGCGACCCAGCTATCACGATTTTCAACAAACTATCTAATGATTCTCTGCTGGGGGTAATTTTTTCCCTACCCACTAGGGGACATTTGGCAACATTTGCAGACAATTTTTGGCTGTCACAACTGGGGTAGGGGGTAGGTGCTACTGGCATTTTGTGGGCAGAGG